>NC_134137.1:355272500-355897500 GCF_033958435.1 Carettochelys insculpta
GGTCCTACATGCCCTATTCTGCAAACATACCTCTCACTCTTTAAGATCTTCCTAAATTACCAATTTTAGGCTCTCAACAGATAAAAATGAAGCTTTATTTACATAATTTTAAAAAGCCCTTTAAATAAACATTTAACTTTTCAGTCATATGCTTTTAGTTAGAATAGGCTCAGTTACAGTTACCCTGCCAAATAATAAAATGTTTTCTGACTTGAGTTATGCGCAGGTATTATTTTAGTTTACAGTCAGTTAATTCTGTTGTATGGGTTCTAATTTCAACAAAAAAGCCTTCAATTTATCAATGTTCCAAGGCTCGTATCTTCAACAGATTAAATATATCAATTACTATGGAGGAGGTAGTCATGTGGAATTAAATTAAAGTGTTACTAAAAATTAATTGGCCAGTACTCTCTCTTAATTAAATCTTCTCTGAATTGCTTTATTCCCTTTAGAAAATGATGTAAATACAGGTCATCAGGAACAGTTTGTATTAATTATGCAGAGTCCCATTGAAATTATGGATTTGTTTTTTAAAATCTTTCTGGTCACTGATCAAACATCAATACATAGAATTTACTGGCTCCATAGAAACTTGTTACTGCAACAATGAAAAGAATTTCTCATTGTGACAAATAATGAGATATCAAAAATCTGAATGACATAAATGAAATGTTTGAGATTTGTCAATCTGAAAAGGTTAGAAATGAATGATTTTTGTGGGTAATTTGGGCATTCATAGGACTCCCATATTTTTGAAAAAGTTATAAATATATTGTTTTACTGGTTTAATGCAATGTTTCTTCCATTTTCCATGTTTTCCTCCTTTAGACCACCACTACCCTTAACACAACCACAGCTTCTGTTCTTCAATTTTCCATTGGTAAGTTTATATAGCACTTTTACTTTAAAAAGTGTAAAAAAGTCATTGTTAAAATGGAAGACACTGCATTTTAAATGTACAGTTTTGCCAGCATTTTCAACTATCAGAAGGGACTAAGTCAGTCTTAAAAATTTATTTGATCTCCTGATGATATTTAGACCTCCTAACCAAAATAACAGAAGAAAAATAAGTAATTAGTCTGACCTTATATAAGAACAGAGAATATAGGAACAGCCATACTGGGTCAGATCAAAGGTACATCTATCCCAGTATACAGTCTTTCAACAGTGGTCAGTGCCAAGTGCCCCATAGGGAATGAACAGAACAGATAATCATCACATGATTCATCTTCGTTGCCCATTCCCAGCTTCTTGCAAACTGAGGCTAGGGACACCATCCCTCCCAATCCTGGCTAAGAGCCACTGATGGACCTATCCTCCCTGAGTTTAATTATTGGTTTACCCTTCCATGCATCTTTTATTTATTAATTAGATAGCCAGTATTATCGTATGACAATGATTGCCCATTCTTTAAAATTGCTTGAGTAAAATGACTACATAAAGATTCATCCCTCTCTATCAACATATTAAACCTCAGTGTGTCTTCAAGTCATATCTGCTTCCTTTAGTATCAAAAGGAAATTTTTGCTGTTATTAATGCTGCAGTGTCGATAATACAGCTTTGGAAGAGCAAGCTGGATGCTAGTTTGGCTCATGCATCAACAGCAAAATAGTGTGCCATATTAGTTTTACTACCTGTTATAAATGACTCCAGCTTTGCACGGTAGAATATGGGCAGCAACTACTAAGGGTAGTTTTGTGCCAGGAGACTAAACTGCCAGGAAGTTAATTTCTTAAGGCATGATTCATTACAAAATGTAGACGGAAAATGTTCTGACAGTGAAGACAATTCAGTAAGAATAAACAGGCAAGGAATGTTGACTGTTGCTTCTGTGGACTCCTTGAAAAGTATTTCCAAATTATAGTTCCATTTTTAAAAAAGTAATTCTCCTAGCTCAGTGCACATCAGCAGAGTTGTGATTAAGATGTGGAAATCTCTCTTGGAAATGAGAACTGTGAGTTAGTTGATCACTTGAGTGGTTTGGATTTAAAACAATTCTAAAATTGAATTCCAATGGGCTCTAAACTATCTCTCAGTAAGATTAATTTTTATTTTATTTTAAATTGCTCATTTGTGTTTTATTTGATCTCATAATTGCTTACCACAATATAAGCAAGTATGCTGTAGTTAATCTGTAGTGAGGGAGTCTCTTTTACTATTTGGAAGAGAGGGTTATTTTATTTTACACTTTTTTTTTTTTTTTAACAAAACCAGTCTGATGCTCCTGTGCATAAATTGAGTGACTGTGGCATTGTATGGCTATACTCCTAATCTTTCCTCACCCCATTTTCTCTGGTGCCTGTCACCATCACCTGTTGTTTCATGTCTGCAATGTTAGGCTTTGATACTATAATAATTGGTAAGTTTTGGGGAATGGTGATACATTGTGCATGCTGCTGTTGAAGACCATAGCATTTAGTTTTAGAAGTTTTTGCAGTTGGAACCACTAGTCTTTTAACCTCTGTTTGTGTGTGTGTGTATATCATAGAACTGGAAGGGACCTCAAGCAGAACTTATCATCATCCCTGACAGATTTTTTTTTTTAAATCTAACCTGCCCGAGAACCCTTGAAAGGTCCTCTCAAGGCTTGAGCTCACAATGCTGGGTTTACAAGGCCAGTGCTCTAACTACCAGGCTCTTCCCACCCCCACCTTCTGCTTTCACTGCCAAGTGCCATGTGCTAATCTGGTGGGTTTTAATAATTTGAGTTAAAGAAATGGATAATGACAAATGAATTAAGCACAAAATGGCCCAGATTCATCATAAATCCCAAAGCTTCTTAAATCATCTGTACAGGAAGGATAATGTCCCAGTGACATTTTCATTAACAGAGCTTCTAACTAGTGTTGTTAAAGTACCACATGTTTAAAAGTCTTTGGGTTCTCCTAAAGACAACAGTGTCAAACTGCTAAATATTTGTTTTACCTTCTTATTGTGATGGTAAATAATTACAGTGAAGATTTGCTTAGTAAGACTTGTGCTTATTGATACACAGCCCCTGTCTTCCCAGGATTTGCAGTCTTTTCCAATGTGAATTATTTGCCTATTGTGTCAGTTGTGTTTGAATAGTTCAGAACCATTCATGTGGGTTTTGATCTAGTGTTGGGACTGTGTTTATATTATCCTACTGCCTGCCCAAGCATTTATTCCACATTATGGCTATGTCTAGAGTAGAGGGATTTGTCAGCAGAAGTTTTTGTTGGAAGACATCTTCTGACAAAACTTCTGTCAACAGATCGTGGCCAAACAGCCAAAACAGATTGAAGAGTGGTCTACTCTGTCGACGGAGTGTGGCCGGACTGTCCGTCTGCTCTATCAGTAAAACCAGAAGCACAGCAGACAGGTGTCCCAAAAGCCCTTTCTGTCAACAGAAGGCCCCCCAGAATGTCCAGACTAGCTTTTTGTCAACATATCTCTGTTGACAGAGGCATTCTTCCTCGTGGCGAGTGGGATACAAAAGTGCTGTGTTCTGTCAACTTACTGTCTACAGAATGCTGTTGGGAATCTGGACACTCCACGACAAGATTGTTGAAGAAACCTCTAGCCTAGACATAGCCTGAGTCTCCAAGACCAAATGCTTCTGTTCCTGTTATATAAAGAACAAATTCTAACATTTACTTTAATGTACGGTGAGATTGCTCTTAACTAAGACATTTAAAGTCTCAGAGGGCTAGCCATATTAGTCTGTATCTGCAAAAACAAGAAGTCCTGTGGCACCTTATAGACTAACATATTTTGGAGCATAAGCTTTTGTGGGCAAAGATGAAGGGGGTGCCACAGGATTTCTTGTTATACTTAAAGTCATATATTTGGGCTCTCTCAAATCAGAATGTCTAATTTCATTATTTGGGACCGTGGAGTATCACACACAGGCTTCTGAACCCAGCTCTCATAAAGCATTAGTATGATTCATCTCACATCTCATCTCCTCACATCTCACTTACAAACTAAGATTCCCCCTTAGCTGCCTCTCTGAACTTCTGCAGAACCTGATCTGCCATCTCCATAGGCCAGTATGAGGAAGGTGACTCATATTAATGATAGACAGATGACTGAACAGGGCATACACAGAGACCTATGAGAGAACCGTAAGGAGGAGAAGGGATAGATGTTGGAAAAGTCTTGAAGCAGAGAAGTACTGAGTTTTGTAGACAGGCATTGCTTCATTCCTGATGATTGCAGATTGCTGTGTGTATATTTTCTATGAAAGATGTGCATTCCAAAGCTTCACTGCCTGTGTGCTTTGCATCCTGTAACAGTGCATTTTAAGCATTAGCAAACTAATTAATTTTCTTTTTCTCTATGGAGTTCATGAGACAAGAATAAAGCAATAACATAAGACTGGTGAATCCAGACTCCATCCCCAGATGCCTCTGTTCTGTTCTGGAGATGGATCCTACTGGAGTTCACCAATTACTTGTAACTCTCAATATGAAAATAGTAAACATAAAACATTATATTATTTTGAAATAATAATTATCCAACCTTACTCTTATAATTCATTATTAATGTTCAATCATATTTTGTATGACTAGTTACTTTAAAGATAGGTAGCCTGATACACAAAGTACACTTTCATCACTTTCTCTTATATAAAACTTTTGAACACCTCTAATTTATTATGTGACTACCATGACTGTAGGCAACCAGCAGGACTCGTCTTGGCTAAATAGGAAATATTCACTGAAAACAGTTTCTAATATTATAATTTTGTTTCATCTTGAGTTTCTATGCTATGATTAAATAGATCCTCTGTCATTATCCTATTTTTAACTTAAATTACTTTGGCTGATCTATGGTTTCATAAAGAAGCATAGACATTTGGTATGAGTTAAATTTGTTTTGATTTAATTCAAAATGAAAATGAAAATGAAATGCAAAAGATGCAGATTTGAATGAACATTAACTGGAAAGACAAATTGCATGAACCCCTGCAAACGAAACCTCTGAGCTGCTCCCTGTTCTGTCTACTGTACAATATTTCTGATAAATACTAATGAGAAATGTGTACTGAGACAATCTGTTTTCATGTTCATTGAGCTCTGTGTAACATAAGTTATCAGAGTTAGTGTAAAGGTCATTGTAGAAACATATTTCATTAAGCTATAGAAGCTGTGCATTGAATTTAAAAGGCAGCTACTGTAAAAAGAAAATGTACAGCTATATTTTTAAAATGTAACATTTTATTTAAAAATCATCAAAGAAAGGCAATGTAGACATAAAACTCAACATCTACCAGTGCCCATGAACATGGAATTGCAGGATAGAAGTTCACTGTGTCCAATGTAATTTCTTTGTTTTACATGTAAAGCAGAGTAATGAAGTGATGACATCATAGTTGCTAGGTGGGACAAAAAGTGTCTCTTAAGAATATATGTGAAGACAATGCCAGTCAGACACAGGTCCAGGATTATTCTTGGTTTTCGCTATTTTCCCTATGTAAACTGACCATGACAAATGAAACTTGTACAGGCTACTAGATGTAACTCAGGTAACTTTGTTTGCAATCAATAAAATACCTGGCATTGTGTACAAAAGTTCTGGCATTAGCTGTGAATACTACTGAACTGGAGAATAAAATATTGCTTTTTGCAGCATTTTTCAATGTAATTATGAAAGACTTGATGATCACTCTATTTATCATGGATGACAGAGAGAGTAAACTAAAAATACATGATTTTAGGCGTATACAGTTTCAAGCACTCAAAGGATGACTGATCTATGGTTTCATTTGGAAGCATGGACATTTTGTATGACACAGCTTCTGTAGCATAATGAATGTTTCAGATCATCCTGTTGTTTTTTAGCTGATGTAGTGCTGCTTGCCCTGCTAGAAAGATAAATGTTGCATCAGTGAAGCAACATTTTGGGAAAGCAGGCTTGTATTTTGTTTTAATCTGCCTGTCAGAACTCTCTCAGCAATGGCGGGGAGTGGGGGCATTTAGAGGACCACTTCCTTAATACAGTAGACCCCTGAGATACATACACTTGAGTTGAACATATCTTGGGTTAATGCAACTCTGAATGGTGGGGATCTGGCGCCTGCTGACTGGGCTGCTGCCACTGACAGGAGAGGTTTCCCCGCTCCTGTCAGGGGCGACAGCTGCTCCTCTTAATGGTGGCAGCCGAGAGTCAGGCTTTCAGCTGCTGCCCCTGACAGGAGCGGGGAAACTGGGAAGCTGCCAGTTAGCTCCCAGCTCCCCTCCACTTGCTGGAGCCAGGAAATTGACCAGGGCTTGTGCCCTCATCAGTTACCTATTTCTCCCAAGTTGCGCGGGAACTTTGACTTATGCAGGTGTTGTGAGAATGCAACCCCCATGTAAGTCATAAAATCATACACTTATAGGGGTGGAAGGGACCTCAGGAAGTCATCTAGTCCAGCCCCCTGCTTCAAGCAGGACCAACCCCAGTTAAGTCATTGCAGCCAGGACCTTGTCAGGTGGGTCTACTGTGCATGGTTTAAAGAAACTGAGAAAGTGATAGGTAACCAAGGAAGAGGGGGCTGAAGATTAAAACGTGGAGGCCACTGAATTTGCAGTGTGCAGTAGAGCTGAATATGCATTCATCCAGTTAGTTTAGTTTGTTTTGTTCAGTGAAATTGTTTAATATTTGGCTTGGTAGTTTGTTTTGTGGAGTGTAGCTGTTCAATACCTGGTTTGAGTTTTATAATTTTATGCATACGTGTTCATTTGAGCATACTTGGCTCTCTCTTTTGTATTATATATATTACTCAATTAAAATAAATACATAAATAAAATCTGAATAGATATAATTATTTATATACTTATTAATGTCCCATAAGAGGTTAGGTATGTGGATAGAAGCACTTGTGAAAGTTCTGCCTGTATAGCTAAAGAAATGAAACTGACTTTTGCTACCAACACTTATTTTATTGTATTCTTGGACCTTTATGGTACTTCTAAATGTTTCTGTTGATATTTTCCCCTTTCCTATAGTGACAAAGTACTTACACTTCTGGGAATGTTCTCATAAGGCGTTTTGGCTCTTCCCACCTGTGTTACTGCTGTTGGCACAGAATATGCAAGAGATGTGTGGTGAGGGTCTGTGTGATGGTGCAGAGCCAAGAACTCCTAGTTTCTAATCATACCATGAAAAATTACCTTTTTACTACTGCTAGCTCTTTACCTATCTGCCTTCCCGGTTTTCTACTGCTTCTCACTCTCACCTGCTGGATCTGCTGGTTATCACATACTGTTGTTGTTCCTGCTTTTTCTGCCCAAACCTCCCTCAGATGCTCAGTCTTTTTGAAAAGGCTTATGATATTCAATAGCTGTGACACCTGGAGTGTCCTATATAAATGTATTCGATTTTAGACAAATTATTCTGTAAATTCCCATCTATTATAATTCTCTGCTTATTCAATTTATTCTACTGATATTTTTAGCCTTCCTCTAGAATTCTCTGGTACAGATAATTTTATCTATTAAATGTAATAGAATATCTTGAAGGGAAAAATAAAGTTATCAATTTTTATGAAATGCTGTTGGAATTATCATAAGGAAAAGATCCTGTTCCTTGCATTTCATTTACTGCTGGCTCTTCCCCATTTAGGAACTCTATCTGCTTTCATCTTATTGCCACTCACCTGGATGTGCTCTCCTCTCAAAACAGTTTCAGGATGCAGGATTAAAATAAAATGCACACACTTTACCTTTATACACATATAACTGTGTGATTATAAAGTTGTGTAATTAATTGTGTGATTAAAAATTAGTTGCAATTCGTTACACTGTTAAAAATAATGGAATACCATTCATTTAATTATGTTTGGATGCTTTCCACATTTTCAAATATATTGATTTCAATTACAACACAGACTATAAAGTGTACAGTGTTCACTTTATTTTTATTACAAATATTTGCACTGTAAAACAAATGAATGCAAGTATTTTAGTGCAAGCTCTATATCATGAGTGTTGGTCATACAAATGTAAAATTATGTAAAACTACAATGAAAATAAAAACAATGTAAAATTTTAGCCCATACAAGTTTACTCGGTTCTGTTTTTTTGTTCAGTCATTTAGATAAACAGTTTATTTACCTTTGCTGGAGATAACTCTGTCCTTTTCGTATACACAAAAATGCATAGGAAGGTGCTCTATGAGAATAAAGAGACTGCACTACAGTACTTCAGTGAGGTAAATTGAAAAGTACTGTTTCTTTTGTTTATCATTTTTATAGTGCAAATATTTGTATTCAAAAACTGTATAAAGTGAGCAATGTATACTTTGTATTCTGTGCTGTAAATTAAATCAATATATTTGAAAATAAACAAAAACATCCAAAATATATAAGAAATTTCAACTCAGATTGTGTTGTTTAACAATGTAATTAATGCTGTTACTGATTAATTTTAATCATGATTAATTTTTAGTTAATTGCTTGAGTAAACAACAATTAATCATCAGCCCTCATTTTATACATGTATAATTAAATATACTTAATATGCCCATAAAAAAATTAAGTTGGGACTTTGATTGTTCTCTATTTTTACCTCCCACTTTTGTGACTTTTTACTCTCTAATGAGATGAGTCCAAGCAAACATCTCAACCCTGATGTCGAGTTTTCTGACCTCTGTAAAGTTATCAGACCTTTGACATTCCTTGAGTATAGTAATATACTTACTTTGAGCTTGACAGCTTTTACTGTGATAGCAGCATTTTAAAAAAGAAATAGAAAAAGGCTTGTGTGTGTGTAAACTACAGATAATGAAATCTCTATTACTAGATATACATTTATTCTACCTTCGATAATGTATGTTTATTTCACAGTCTTCTTCATAAATATATGTAGAGGACACATTTACTTGCCTTAGATTGCCACCTAAATAAAAATCATTAATTTGTATGTGGATCCTCGATGTGATAGACTGTAAATACTCTGAAAGGGTCTGATGTCATGCCCTGGTCAGAGATATTGAGTTAATGAATCATTGACCTAATAGTTTCTCTTCATCTTCCTGAGCCACTGAGGACATTAGAGTCAATGAGAGGAATCCACATAACATTTCTCAAGAGAGAATGCACTGAGCTCATCAGGAATCTATTGTAAAAGCCAGGCAACTCACCTGACAGTTTTATTTATAATTTCATTTTTTCATTCATCATTTGTTTTATTACCATCATGAGTCCTGCAGAACTGTGTTTTAAAACATAACATATAAATGATAAACACTTTTTTACACTTTTAAAAATTTACATTATCCAAATTATATGGATGTTTGTAACAAAATCCTCAAATGTGCCCTAAGCATTAGGCCTTCCATTCAATGTTTTATATCTTGCTCTACTATTAACTTCAGAACATGACAGATCATAATGGAAAAATGTAATCTGAAAGAGAGTTGAATGTTCTTTTTTGAGTAGATGCAGCTGCAAATTCTACTGAAGTGTATGTGTACCCAGAACCTAGCAATTCCTGTAGAGGGGCAATCTTGCACTTTGGCTCTGTAATCCTTCCCATAGCTATTGGAGGTGACACTGCCCTGACCCAGATCAGCTCCTTCTTACAGCTGGTGTCTGGAATTGGAGCTCTGTGTGGTTTTTACTTCACATTCTTCTCGTAACTTTGTTTGGTAATTGTATATTATTAATTAATACACCTAGTATTGTCAGACTTGGTTTTGGTTAGTTATTGTTCAAGTTTCTCTAGTGACGCTCTCACCAAGAGTTCTCTGTGGGTGTTAAAGAAGTCCTAGCAGTGCTGACGGGTCCTTTATTCAAGTCCTAGTATCTTGTCCCTTTCCACTCTTGTGTCAGAAAAGTGCATTCTTACTATCAATTACTTCCACAAGGACAGGGTGTGAATTGCAGGTGCTGATGGCAAAATGTCTCTACACACAATTCTCCAAAGATAAGATGACTTTATAATCATACCCATTCTTTTTTTGTCTAAAGTGCTTTCTCAGTCTCACTTTCATTTGAACTAAGCAGTATACTTACCCATATTCTTTCACAAGCTACATTTGTCACTGGGGAAACGCCATTTCCAAACATTAGCCTATTATCTGAATAGGACTAAATAATTTCATGAGTCATCTCATCGCCTGTTTGTGACATACGCACGTCACGTGAAGTGGCAAATGGTCTCTTGACAGACCATCTCTAAATCAGGGGTGGGGAACCTTTTGGGGTCAGGGACCAATGACCTACAGAAAAATCAATTGGGGACCACATGCAAGTGAGAAGAAAAAAAAGCCCACCTCACAAACATGGTCCCCATCTGATAAGGTTGCCTGATCTGTTGTTTGTGTATAATTACATAGATTTGATCATACATTTACAGTGATCGCCCTTAGAGTTAACAGTTCCTTGTCCCAGGATCAGGCCGAGCATTTAAACTATTCTATTTTTGAGAGCCTTGATGTGCACATTTGCAACACTCACACTGTTGGAACTCTTGTGTATTTACAAGTATAGTTTCTGAATGTATTTAGCACATTCACCAACACTCCAACTTCACAATACAGCTGTATTTCCATATACTCACACCATTCCTCCTAAAAAATCTGTAGTATTATCCGTTGCCTTCTTCATCACCATCATCTTCCCCAACATTACCACTGGCCTTAATTCTGGCACTTCCCAAGTTCACAACTCCTTCTCTTACTGCCCGTAGGCTGGGATGTCACTTTTATACTATGTCACACTGACATTTTTATATTTAATGCATATTCAGTAGGGAATGTTTCCCTTTCTCTTTGTTTGTAGTATCTCCCCTTACTAATGGTGAAGTGTCTTTTTCCCTATGGGTCAGTGTAACAGGGCAGGACTCACTGCTGTGGCACCTCTTATTGGTCACTTAGGAATTAGCTCTGTCTTCAGCAGGGTGCCTTCCCCTGGCTGCTGTATCATCTGCTGTCACTCCCTGCTCTATGCATGCTCTAATTTCTGGACTCACGTTGCTCCCTGGACCGCAGCATCCTCTTTAGGACACTGCCCTCTGACAGAGCCCACTAAACTCTCTCATCCCTTTCTAGAGGGGTTTTCAGCAGTTCCGCCTCTATGTACTCACCACTGTGGCCAGCTGCAGCCTCCGTCTAGCCCCTCGCCTCAGGGGCAAGCCACAACCCCATATAGGCCACTCCAAGTAGCCATGTACCTGTTAAGTGTGAGGATTAAGTGGAAGGCCCTACGCCATTAAAGGTTGCTTTCTGTAGGTGAAATTTCCTGACTGTATACACGTTGATTGTGCTATCTGGTGAAAGGTCTGAGGCATAAGTTTCCCTGTTTTGCCTTAGTTCAACATATTGGATGTGTTCTGTAAGTCCATTATTATAGCCCAGTTAGTTTAATGTAAAACTGTTGTAACCTATTGCAATAAATATATAATCTAACCAAAGGTAATAAGAAATATATAAGAAAATATATCTATAGGAAAGCAAGCAGGTTAGCCCTACAGGTTACAATAAACAGAGACACTCACCTCACTCAAGTAACTTGTGGTATTAGGGTTCCCCTCACACTCCAGTCGTATTGGGGTGCAGCAAGACTCAGGGCATCCACCTAAGGCTGGATTAATTCTCTTGGAAGAGGGCTGCTTTGGCATGAGCTGGGGTGCGGGGGTGAAGAGTCTGGTCAGGTGGTAGCATGCAGGAGAAGGCTGAGGAGCGGGTGGTGCAGCATCTGGGCAGGAGGTAGAGTACAGCAGGGAGCTGGAGGTGCAGGGTCTAGGCAGGAGGGGGAATGCAAAGCAGGCTGGGGTCGGGGGTTGTGGAGAGAAGCTGTTGACAGGAGAGCCAGGTCTGGGCAGGCAGGGGTAGGAGGTTGGACTGCCTACTTGGGGCAGCTCCTGGGGTAGAGGTGGGGGGGTGCAGTTGGCTCCATGCGACCCTGTGCTGGCAGGCACTGACAGAGAGTAGAGCCTGCAGGCCAGCACAGGGGACAGAGCTTCCCTGTGGTGCCATTCCCAGTGCAGAGCTGCTTCCTTCCCTCCCACCAGGTGCTGTGGCTTGCTTTGATCCAGCCTGCAAGGCTCAGGGCTCTCCCACCAAGCAGAAGGATGAACTGACACTAGCTGTGAAGTCACACGGGGCTGGGGGTAGGGAGAGGAGTGGATAGTCCTGAGCCTTGTGGGCCAGATCAAGGCAAACCATGGTCTGGATTCAACCTGTGGGCCGTAGCTTCCCCATCCCTGCTCTGAATGGATAACATCCTGTATCAAGCCTGCATTTGAGAGAGCCTAGCTACGCCCCCTTATCGAATGCAATCTCACTTGATGAGAGCACAAGCACTGTCAGTAGCATGTATCAGAGACAGTTTCATATTGGACATTTGCAGGACTGTATAGTCATCTATATGTGGATTTATGAACCCTTATACCATCACTGCATCTTCCAGGATGGATGCAGGTTTTGAAAGTGTGGTCCTGCAATTCTTGCTCAGGTAGACTCTAAGCCCTGCTTCTTGTGAGGGGTATTGCTTGAGAGTCACCCAAGTGGAATATACGTCTGCATGTGCACGAAGAAATAGCTAGTTTCTGTAACTATTGTTCTCCCAGATGTGATGCCGATGTGTATTCCTTGACCCACCCACCATCCCTTCTGTATCAGAATCTCATCTCATGGGCATTTGGTAAAAGGAACTGAGGACAGTAGGGCTGGGGCTGTCTCATATAACCAAGGTAAGGCTGAGCATGGCAAGGTGTGAGCACTGACCCCATATAGGAACTTCTAGGCAAAGCTTTCTGGCTCTGGCACTCTGGGCATGCACACACCTGAGTGAAATTAACAGCCGGATCACATCTCAAGGAATCACAGTTACAGAAAACAACCATTTCATTTTGTTGCATAATCAGTGTTGCTGTAATAATTAGCTTTTCAATGTACTCTGATGGAAGAACTTGCTCCATGTATTTCTTTAGACTAGGAAATGATGGTCCTGGTGTTGTGAAAATTTTTCCAGCCATTGACAAGGACTAACATCTAGAGTGGTTCCATGGAGTAGCTGTGTGGGAAAATGATTGCACCTCTTTCCTATTTTGGACCTCCCCAGAACATCTAGCTCAGCTAGTTGAACTCTGATGAATGATTCTGACCCTTATTTCTAACAATTTGTGAATATTTTTGTGGTTATTCTTTGTTTGTTTGTGTAATATAGTTCTTGTGACAGGTGTTATATTGCCTGTACAGCACTGTTTACCTAGTCAGGTGCTAGTCATGGGCAGACCAGATATTTGGAGGGCTAACTTCCACACACAGTATGGAGGAGCTGCCCTTTGGTGCTTAGATCATTCAGTCTCTCTTCCCTTCTCCATTTGGTTTTGTTCACTTAGATCATGAACAAAGGGTGCCAATTATAGTGGTTTTATTTGGACATTAGACACATCCATATGCAACTGGATTTAGACAAGCATTTTGTTTCAGATACGTTGCCAAACAGCCACTATATGATATACTGTAGTCAAAATGAAAAACACACCCCTGCTCAAGTAAATTTTGGCAATCTCATCTTCTTTTTGTCAGAAAAGTCCGTAATGGAAATATATAGGTTGTAAATTACACCTAAGGTGAAAGATAAGAGGGGTCAGTAATATAATCTAATATACTTCAGATAGCATAAATGGAAATTTTAGATGTTGTTTATTGATTTTGCTGAATCAAAGTTTAAGGGAAACTTGCTCAGATGCCTAAGGTTAGAAGAGATCAGGGTAAAAGTTAACATCGTATTTGAAAGACATTTTAGTGAAGTTTAAATAAATTATTTATATGGCTTGTTGGTTTTTCCAAATACCATATTTATTACTTTTACACCAATGTTTTCCTGCCATTGGTGAGGAATAAAGCATAATAGTTGGAGATTAAGCAGAAAGAAAAAGACAGGAAAAGCAAACAGGGACAAATCCTTGCATTCTGTTTTAATGGACTGAGTGTGAGACTCTTCCTTGTGGAAAAACAGGTACTCTAGATGCAGAAGCAAATGTCATTATGGAATCAGCTGTTTAAATTAATCATCTCTAGGTTATAGGCAGACTTTAAACTTAATCCCACTCTGTATTGTATTAAGATAGCACTTCCATATGATTAAAATTATCCATATTTATTAGGCCATAGCTGCTTTCATCAATCTAACTTAAAAACAAATTTCTTCTTCTGAATAGTGTACTGTAGATGTAAAAAAATACTATAGAAAATTGCAATTGAAAAATGTAATGGTGTAAGTAAGCATTTTCCATTCAATCCAGAAACAGGGCTCAAGAGAAAGTTCATTACCCAAATGTGAATCTCTCATATTATGATGTTTCATTCTTGTTAGACAGCCAGTATAGCTGTAACCTTTAGTATATGCTCTGAGAGAGATGGAGAGGTGTGGGGATGGAATTCCTTTTGGCGGTCACTTAGTAATGAGTAGTGTGAATCAGGCGATTGGCATGCTCTGTGAGTGTGTGGAGGGAAAGGGAGAAGCAGGTAAATGCAAGGCTGTGATGCCCCAGTGAGTAAGAGGCATGTGAAAGGAACAGAAAAGACAGGAGGAGCCTGCTGCAGCCCATTCATGTGACCAGTCGTGCAGCCCACTGACCCTTCACAGGTGCCCATCGCTGTTTTACATCTACAGTAATAAACTATAATGATGCTGATGCCAGCCCTGAACCGCTGTAAGATCCTGAAGGACCTTCTGAATCATCACAGAAAGATAAAATTTTGTTCAGTGTGGTTTTACTGTTAGGTGTATTTTTAGTAACCTCTGTGTGTCCATTGTGATGTAATGTCATGAGGTAACTTATCATATACAAAACTTTACCTGTATACACCCCAGTGCTTCAAGAAATCAGCTACCCTGCAATGCAGTGCTATTACTGGTCAGTACCTGTATATTATTTTAAACTTTATTCATTTTATTGTATTCTAATTCTTTGAAAATTGGTATAATTGTAATTCATGAAATCTATATATCTCTGAACGCAATAGGCTGGAAAGATAATGGATGGAACAATTATGCGTTGCAAATGGGCATAGCTATATTAGTACTTAAAAACTTACTCCTTTTTCTTACTTCAGCTACTACAGGAAAGAGAGAAGGTTACCTTCTGGCTTTCTCCCACATTTCTAGTAGTAACATGAATATCTGATGTATGTAGGTTTTCCTGCTCTCCTAAGAAGTCACTCATTTTCTTTCAGATGTATTTACTCGTCTTCCAATATTTACTGGAGATTTAATGGTGTGTTAAAATCCAACTTATATACAACTATTGTCAATTAAAGGTTATTCTCAGACTAAAATAAAAATCTAAAACTTTCAATTCTGTATGTATAGAACAAGACTTAGTTGGTCTCCAAAAAAATGTAACGAAATGTTAAGGATTTTACTTTCCACTCCAAAATTCATGATTCTCATCTAAAACAGATGTCCACCACACTAAAGATGAAACAACATTAAAATACTAGCTTCTAGAATAGGTCTGTAACTCAGATCATACACACTGTGTCTGGCTAGAAGCGTGGGATTTCAAAGAGCAGACACCAGTGTGAACAATTCCATTCTCGAATAACAAAACAAAAAAGCAGTTTAACAATGAACATACACAACAATATTTTGAAATAAGGGACAGTGGGACAGCCTACTCACAGGTTTATGTGGGAGACAAACAAGAGCAATTGGTCTTGGAAAAGAAGATATTTTCAGTAACTGACAATTCGCACTTCCCAAGAAGCAAAAGCATAAGTTTAAGAATTCAGTTATAATTTGACGACCATATCACACTGAGAACACGGGTCTCTCATAGGCCAAAAAACAGAAAGCCAGGCATGTTTTTAAGATATGTCATCTTACCTATGCCTAAGCTACAGTTGTAAATGAAGATAATAATATAAGTTATAATAAAGCAATGGAAAGCACATTTCAAGCTCTCATGTATTTCTGCTCAACAATTCCTTGTATCAGTGTGAACGCATAAATTGTTTGGTGTTCTTTTTTTTTTCACAAAATCTTGTAGAAAGAGCAATCACCATCTAAAGCAGAGATGATGAGAGGCAGTGGTTAAAATGCTATTGGGACTTTCCATGTGGCAAATTGCCAAAGCAAGATAGCTTTAGTACTATGTGCTTTTCCCCACCAGGAATACAATATGCAGTATTTCACCTCTCTTACGACCAAGTAAAATTGCTGATTTCTGCCTTGAAAGCTAATATAGCCAGACATCTTACAAAAAATAATCCAAATATTGTATATCATAGCTACTACTAATAATAAGTTTTGAGAATAAAAACCAAGCAGAAGTATTATCAAACTAGCTATTAGTCTGACCAATACTAATTCACACTACCCAGCCTGGCCTTATTCCAAGGAATGCCACAAACCATAATAGTAAGCAATCATTAATCATCATTCATCACATTAACCAGATGAATGAAAGCAGCCTAGCATGAGAAAAAAGAGAAGGCTTGCGAAGGGTTCTTTTGGGAACCTCACTTATTTTTTCAGGCATCAAATTTTAACCATTAAACTGCTTTGGACTTTTTCATGCACAGTCCTTCATTTGAACAGAAATTTAGAATATTTTTCTCAAAGACCAGCACAAGATAACTCAGTTATTTGCTCTATCCATTGAACCACTTGCAAGTGGCTATCAAGAGATTCTCTAGAGATTCAAGGCACCATAATCCATGATGAAGTACAAAAAATTGCTCTCCTCACAACTGACATCTTGCTTTATCTCTGTAAAACACAAGCTTCCAATCAGTGCTGTGAAGAAGTCTTAGACGCCAACTGTTGTGTAACTGGATACTACCAAAATCACTTTAATAATATAATCTTAAATATTTTTGTAGAATGAGCTACATTAGCATCAATCAAGTACAATTTTCGAAACGTATTTGTAGGAATGATTTTAAGGCTAAATAAAAAAGACTACCTAAGACAAAGCAACAAGCCTCTTAAAGACAAACGTGATGTGACAAATTTGTTATTTTTTAATAAATCAAGGGCAAATTTTAATAAAAAGTTATTTTAACACTCTGAAGAGTAATTTTCCATCTGGGCTTGCCTTATTTACTTATACCCATGAGGTTTTACCTCCATTTTGACCGGTAATGGTTACACCATTCTGAAAATCTCTCTTTGAAGAGTATTTCTCATCACTGCGTTTTTGTTCAATTTACAAATCTACAAATTTCAGATAAAGACACATGACAAGTACATTGTTGCAAAGAAAGAAAAATATAATAAAATAAAAAGCTAGGGAAAGGTTGGTTGTGTATGTGAGAGGAATAGACAAGCTACTATTCATTTTTGGATAAACGTAATTATTTCCATTTGACCAGAGTAAGTTATCAGCTTTTAGAATTGAAAAATAAAATGCTTGCTATCAGAAGGTCAGTTTTTGCTATCAGTAAACATGCCACAGTATCAGAGATTCTGCAAACTGTAGACTTGGACTGCATCTACACTACGAGCTAAAATTGACTTTATGAAAATTGATTTTTTAATGCTGGATTTTATAAATTCGATTTTGAGCACCCTCACCTTCTCAAAGACTTCCCAGAAAATTGACTTATTGCTGTCACACACAGGTTGCCAAAATCAACGGTTGCAGCAGTGTATTGTGGGAACCTATCCCACAGTTCCCTGAGCCCCATAGTATTCTGGTATTTTCAGTTATGCAGCCTGGGAAAAAAGTGCCCTGCAAGTGACTGTGGGTGTCTGACGACATCTTCCTACATTTAATTTCCCTCATTTCCCTGCCGTGTTAACCAAACATCCCTTTTTCCAGGAAGAATCTGGCTTGCCTGTATAAGACATGTGCTTTTTATAAATGAAGGGAGGGGACGGAAAGGGAGGGGTAGTAAAGCAGTTAGAAAAAGATTAGAAAAAAAGATTCAGGCTTCCCAACCAACATGTTTTCAAAACGGGATGCAAAAGCACTGGAGCACATGCTTGATGTTAAGTGAGGAGAAAGGGTCACATCCTAACATCACCAGGGCCAAAATCTACCACCGGTTTTGAGGAAAGGCTTGGGTCTGGATTTAGACCTCCTGGCAAAGAAGATCCTGAGATAAGAATTTTGTCTCAAAGGCCAGCCACTCTACTGACAAATTTCTGAGTGTGCGCAAACAGCAGAGCTACAAGCTGCTCTGCAAACACCCTTGCACCCACTCCTTTCCAGCCAGCATTCTACATGGTACAGCAGGAGGGAGCCCAAGACTCCCTGGATCCATTGGAGGGCAAGTCTGGTCCCGGCCCCTGCCTCTGGGCGCTTCATGGTCTTAAGTCAGCCCCTGAATATTAGGAGCTGAGGGAGACTTCCCCAATAGCTGCCAGTACCCAAATATCTCCATCTGTGAGGGAGACTTTGCCCAGGTGGCTGCCAGCCCCACGTGTATCTTAGCCACGGAGGGAGACTTCCCCAGGCAGCTGCAAGATCCCTGAATATCTCAGCTGCTGGAGACTTTCCCTGGGTGGCTGCCAGCGCCCAAATATCTTAGCTGCTGAGGGAGACTTCCCCCCTGGTGGCTGCAAGAACCCTGAATAGCTTCCAGCCCCCAAATATCTTTAGCCTCCAAGGGAAACTTCTCCTGGGCAGCTCCAGGACCCTCACTGCATGCAAGCTGCCTGGCAGCATATTCAGCACATCCTTTTATTGGTTCAGGGTCAAGCCACATGATGTGTCTGGGTGCAAGAAAATTCCAGACTGTGTGGCGCCTCTTGGGGAGGGAAGGGAAGGGATGTTGGGGTCAGGACAAAATGTAAATGTCTGAAAAAAAATTTCTTGTCCTATAATACAAGCACAATCCCCCACCCACAGCCTAGCTGCCACGTGGTGCAGAGGGGTGGGGGGGCTGTGGCTGGCACCAGGCAGTGCAGAAAAAAAAGACAGCTAGCAGAGGTAGACACAGAACCATAGACTCCACAGCCACGCTAATAGCAAAAAAAGATTTTTCAGCCTCACATACAAGCATGACCCTACAGCCATGGGCTTCCTGGTGCCAAACTGAAACAGTCTTCCTGTTGCCTAATTCCTGTTCACCTGGGAGCCGTGGAGATAGAAGAGGCCAGAGCGGAGAACTGTGGGACACGTACGGGACATCTCTGGAGGCGAATGAATTTGATTTAAAGACATGGCGCTTCCTCACTACCCTTCATTGGGAATTTTGTATTTGACCTGAATGCTACACCTGTCAGGTTCTGACGATATTATGATACCAATATTATGTCAATTTCAGTGCTCATAAATTGAGCTAATGGAATTTACAGTGAAGACAGGCACTTGGTAAAATTGGGCTAAGTGCCTTAAAATCGATATTATCTCATCATGTAGACATAGCCTTGTTTAGAAAGTGGTGTCTTACATCCTGTCAAGTGGTAATTTGGTTAATGCTGGCTTTTTTAAAACAACTGCTGTATATAGTGTATCTGTTTGGATGGCATATAAAAACAGGATATTCTTGAATTAAATTGTGCATTTTCCAGAGTGCATTATTAAATGACATAATTCAGTGGATTCTACATTGTCCCCTAGATTCTCTACTATTGAGGGCACTGGGACTGAAGATTTATGATGTTATATCATGCTTCTTCTGCTCTGTTTGAAGCAGACAAACTGTTTATTACCCTCTCTGGAAGCAAAGTGTGGGACATTTTCATTCCCCATTCCTCTAGAGAGTCTGCCCTCAGACTCTGTTTCCTTATTACTTGAATAAAAAAAATTGTATATAGTTTAGCAATGTCAAAATATATTTTTGTGTATCTAGATAAATAAATGCAGATCTCCCCCAGACATGCAGGTTACCAAAAGTATCTTCAGTAATCCTGAATGGTTTACTTCAGCATTTGACTTTTTATAATATTTAAATAAAACCAAGTTGTGTGCTGTTGTGTTCCTACTGTAGTCAACACTTCAAGACTATGCCAAGAATAGTAAATAACTAGCATTTCAAATATACTATATGGTCATTGTTGATAATCTACCTTTAAATTTTGGAATTACTGTAATTTAATAGAATTTAAGACCTAAGCTTTCAAGCTATTGAGTGCTCTCAGTTCCTACCCATGCCAACAAATAAATAGTTTCAAGAGCTATAGCTGAAAGTCACTTTTGTATGGAGGGTGAGCACAAGGTCCATATGACATTTAATAAGGCGTAAAAAGGGCTCAAGTAGCACGCAATAACCTATAGGTCTTGTGTGGATTTTCTTCACAGAGATGAATTTTACTCTACTTTTTGGTACAACTATACAGCCAAAATTAAAAAAAAAACAAACCAAACCCACCCCTGCACCAGTGACTGTCAGGGCCCAGATTAACTGATTGGGGTTCATGTTGGGCTAAAAATAGCATTCTTGCCTTGCATGATGAAGTTGGAGTCTGGGCTCTGCAATCTTAGAGCCTAAACAGCTATACTGCTGTCATTTTAGCCACAGGACAAGCCCTGTATGCCCAAGTCAGTTGGCCCCAAGCTCTGAGGGTGTGTCTGCACTTCAGTAAAACATCTGTGACTGGTCTGGGTCAGCTGACTAGGGGTCACAGGGCTCAGGCTCCACAACAGCAATGTTCATGTTTGAAGTTTGTAGCCTGAGCTCCATGACCCCAAGTCAGCTGCTCATAGTTTATTGCAGTTGAGGTGTACTTTGAAACTTACATGAAAAAGTTTTAGTTGGGGGTGGAGGGGGCTTGCGAGTACTGCCTAAATGTAACCTTTGTAAGTAAGTATTTGCAGAACTGGGCCCTTATGTTATAAAGGATTTTTATGGTATTATTTGGGGTGTGAGAAGAGAATGCAGATGAAAAGTTTAACCTTAATAAAAGAATAATTCTTGGTCATCAAGACATCTTTCATCTTTCTCAGTCTTCTTGACTTTCCCAATTTTAATTTGTCCCATCCTGGTTATTAGAACCAAAATAACCTTCTCTTCCCCTTATCTCCCCCCTCTATGTCTCTCCCTATACAATTACACAAGTGAAGCAGCTTATCTGCCTTGTGCAGACCCTTCCAGATGCTTCCATTCCTTTTGGGAATGAGGTAATTCATTTGTTATTTTTGAATATTATATGAGATACACAGGTTTCTCAGGTAACATTTTTGCAGAATTGTTGGACCTCCTACATTCCCTGCAGTGACCTTTCCTGATTTACTTCCAGTTGCAAATTTTCAGCAGCATTGTTAGATAAGTTTTTGTTTTTTAACGTATAAAGCACACTTTAGTAATAGTTGAAATTACACAAAGATGTCTTTCCCACTGGATATTTTTTTCATTTATTCACTTCTTCCTTCTATTTCTAGCATATGAAACTCAATAACACTGCTGTTTGGCCAGTCAGCCTCTTGACAGCTTAGGTGATTGTAAACTATTTGAAGTTCATTTGTTTTGAACTGAATTCCTCTGAAATAAAATAAATGAGTCTGATTACAGTTTGGAACCCTTAAGTGCTACAAATGTGAAAGCCAACAACAGATGCCCATTTAGTAAAGCAGTCTATCCTAGCCAGATGGGTACAAATTAAACATTTTTTTACTTTATTTGTTTTTAAAACAGTAGGGAAAAACTGCCATGTTAGTCAAAACAAACAAACAGACAATTGCTTTATAGTCATTTGGGGAGCAAGTCTGGCAACTCAGTGTTCCTGGCTTTGCAACATTAATTGTTTTCAGCTTTGTTGCAGCAGTACCCCCACCAAGCTGGCTGAACATGTTCAACATATTTGCAGTGGTGTAAAACTTCATGGCAGTTTTCATAGTAATGATTTAACAATTTTAAAAAGATATATGATAAATTAATGTAATGGATTATTTCAGAGAGACTCCTAAGAGTCTGGGAGAAATCCTGGACCCCTGGAAGGTGATGGTAAAATTCCTGTTGACTTCACTGGGACTATGACTTCACACTCTGATTTCCATTTTGGAATGGAGTGTTGTCTGTCTTACAGTATTTTAGAGGTTTGAAAATCAGGATACAGTAAACTCTCATATTCAGCATTCTATCATCTGGAACTTTCAAATCACCAACATTTTAACCTAAGTACATTTTAGTTATATTTTCCATAATTACAATATAGTGAGAGTAAACACAAATAAATGCAGCAAATATAGTACAGGTTTACAGTGTACAGAAGTACTGTTGTTGGTAAAGTACTCTGCATACATTTTTGTTTGTTTCTTAATATCTAATCTTGTTTTTCTATAGTGTTATGCATTGCTGGGTATACCTCTCTATTTTCCAGAATATTTGAATATCCAGCAACCTCCCAGTTCTGGAGCTGCTAGATATGACAGCATTTACTGTACTTTGTATTCCCAGTTCTACACTGAATTGCCGGGGAGCCAGGAAGGAGATGGCAGCCACCTCCTATGCTCCAACATGCCCCTCACTCTGCAGGGCCCCCTGCTGGCTCCCTCTGGTGTGGCCGGACGTGCTCTCTGGCCAGCAGCTGCATCTGCGCGATGGTTGAGGGAAAAGGTCAGCCAGCAGGGGGCCGAATACGGGGCATTTAGCCCCTTTGTTAAAATAAGTCAGGACACCTTCCTGGTGCCCAAAATATGGGGCTATCCTGTCAAAAACGGGATGAATGGTCACCCTATTATTTGTAAGCTTTAATGAGCTTAAAATATGATTTCTTATTTTAAAATTTCTATTGTAGATTTGAAAATCTATTTTTAATGTAACAATGGCACAGAGATGCTTTTAGGATTGGTTTCTAGTTTTTCTTGACATTCTACATCATTGTTATTGTTTGTAGTGTTTATAATATATTTCTATATTGGAGAATTCAAGGAATTTTGCATATATTCTTCTAACATTTAGTTGATTTTGTTTCATGTATTATTCTTTGGGTACAAAATGCTGTTTTAATGTTTCCCCCTTAAAAAGTGATGTGCAGGTTACTCTCCAATATTTAGGTTTTGTTTCAAGATGATACATGCACTTTTTGGCAGGGCTGGTGGGGGGAGGCTGTTAGGCAATTTATTTTGGATTCCCATGGGAAATTTACAGCAGATTACATTGCAGTGCTGTGCTTTATCACTTCTGCATTATTTCTGACTCAAATCATACATTATGTTATGTTTACCTTCAGCAACAGATCACAGGAAATTTTACCATCAATCAAAGAATTTAAAATAGGGAAAAGTGATAATGGTGACAAAGGCTTAGTCAGAACCTACTGTTATTGAAGGATAATGTATCGCTGTGTTGTGTTATAACACATTTAATTTTATTGTTCTTCACAGGGTCAGGTTCATGTCGCTTCAGTTACACAGACCCCAGCATCATTGTGTCCTATACCAGGAATAACTCTGCAGATTGGATTCAGCTGGAGAAAATTAGGTTTGTAGTATTTAAAAAATGTGCATTTTGACCTAGCAGATATTTTCTCCATTTTTATTACTCACCATTTTGTTTTCTCTAAAATTTTACTTACTGTTTTTATCTACTGATTTTGATTGTTAATGTGTCAGTTCTCCATATTTTAGATTTGTTTAAAAACAAGGGATGAACTCCTGACCCCTCTGAAAGCAAGGGGAAAACTCTCTTGACTATAATAGGATAGGATTTCACCGAAGGACTTTTTTAAATAAATGTGTTTCTTCACAAGAGAGAAAGGATTAACTTGTGGTTACAAACCTGGGAATCAGAAGATCTGAATTCTATTCCTAGTTCTGTTGAAGATGTCCTGTATGTCCCTAAGGTAAATTATTTAGCCCCTCTGTTCCTCAAGAAGAGTCTGATCCCAGGCTGGCTGAATGTGAACCAAAATCAGCTTTTGTACTTTAGTTCAGGTCCTAAGATGTGTGTAACACTTCCTTCATGTGCAGATGTTTTATGAGGCTTCATACTTATTATACATTAAATATTTGTGAGTTGTCTAAATACTATAGTAATGAATTCCTTAGGAATTCCTATAGAGATTTCATCTTTAGCATTAAAAAGCCAGCAGGTTCTACTTTTGTCAGTGTTTTATCTATATTAATGCATTCATTCAATTTAATGAACATTATGAAATATTTAAAACAAAGTATATATTGATTAACGTAACAATGAAATAGATCCTCTGTTACATTCACTGACACTTCACCAGTGTTCCACCAAAGAATGAGAAATATGAGTCTGCTGTGGTCTTTTCGTGGCTGTTTTATTACAAGCCTAAAGTTAAACTGATTTGCATTTTACCACCACTTTTAATTTCAGCAGGAGCAATAATTTTTGGCTTGGCAGGTTAGTACTTCGCTAGCATGAAATTTTCAGCAAAAATATGTCATGGTTTAATATGAAGATTTTGCTTCTAACATTGTTATAACACCAAAATTATGGTAAATTGTCATGTTTTTAAACACAAAAAAAGTTTACATTACGATATAAAGTCCTCTGAATCTGGCCTTTAAAATCTTATATTATAATATCCATACCTTTAAATTGAGAATCAGCATAAGATGTGAATTTTTGCAAGAGAAGAGCAAGCATTTTATAAAGTAATATTGTGAAATGTACTCTATACATTAACTCCTGCCTTGTTCATTTCCATAGTTCTGGCAGAAAAACAGGATACAAGATTTTGCAGCTTGTCTAGTGTATCCTCCTTAGGTCCAGAATCTATCACCCTTACCTATCCTGAGTAGTAATCTTACTACAGAAGTAGTCCACCTGGGCAAAATTTTGTTCCCTTGTGATTACTCACAGTAAGGTACCAGTCATCACAGGTGAGTGTGCCAGAGTCTGGTCCTAAGAAATTTACTGATGCTGATGAACAAGATTGTTACTTCCTTGGGCACAGAGTAACTCCAATGAGACCAGAAGCTCTGAGTTCCATAGAATCATAGACAACTAGAATTGGAAGGGATCTCAAGATGTCATCAAGTCCAGTCCCCTGCCTTAACAGGAAGGACCAAGCAGCATCTATGTCGTCCTTATTACGTATTTATCCAACCTGTTCTTAAATATCTCCAGTGACAGAGATTCTACAACCACCCTAGGCAATTTAATCCGGTACTTAACCACCCTGACAGTTAGGAAATTTTTCCTAATGTCCATCTTAGGGTGGATGTAGGGTGTCCGTCTGATACGGGGTGTGAATCACTCAGTGAGGTCACTCACCTTACTCTAGTTTAACTGCTCCAAAACTTTGCTAACAAAGTTATGATTACCAGGACCAAGGTCCCTTCAGTACATCACATTCAGCTACACTCAAACATCTGAAAACCAGGAAACACAAAGCTAAGGTATACACCACTTTGGCAGTGCTAACTTACCTGCGCCCTCTGAGCTGGCAATAGCTTCTGGTAATAAATTAGTAAGGGTGGTGCCACAGTAAGTAGACGAAGGGGATTATGAGAAAATGCTGATGTTTGTGTTGTGTTCCAGATCTCAATTGCAGCATTTATCTGCATGTTGCCTTCACTGTGGTAGATGTACCTGTGCTAAAGATGGGGTAGCTTGGCATGGCTGTCATTATGATTGAGGAGAACAAGTAAGGCTCATTTCATCACTGAATTCTGAAGAGTGTCTCAGTACAGCTGCTTAAGAGTTTCTGCTTGTCTTAGGCATTATCCGTCTAGTGAAATACATAGGGATGGTCTCCAGGGCCTATTGAGGGGTAAAGACAATTTCTCAGAAGGACTCCTCAGTGAACGATGGAGTGGTGGTAATATTTTGCAAATCTGGTAGCATATGTGTTGCAGGCAGAGTGTTTAAATGTAGGCCAGATATAGGCATCCCCTGTTCACTACACCCAGTCTTAGCCTAAGTTTTGCAATGGCAAAGAGAAGTGCTTAGATTGAGTCGTATAGTGTTCATGTGTTCAGTTTTTAAAGTTTACTGTAACACCAGTAAAGCTAAAAACCTAGTGTGTGTGTTATTGGCAAATTTACTGGTTTTCAGAGGTTTCCATTTCTGTTATCTTAACTCGACATTTTGTGGTTTTCAGAGGTTTGAGTGTAACTGAACTAGACATTCTGAAAGAGTGTGAGGCACCATCAGCCAAACTAAACTCTGCATTAACCAAGTTTTGAGGTTGCCAATTTTCTTGTATTTTAAAAAATGATTTCTTAGAATCCTTAGATTCTACAGACCACATCTCCAGGCACTGTCTCTGAATCACTGGCAACAATTAAACCAGCCACAGAAAATATTGGATGCATTTTGCTCTCTTCATTACCACTGCATCACCTTGCCTCTTCTCTCTGCCTATCCAGGTCAGCTTGCGCCTCCCATGCCACGTCTGAGTTCCTTCCCTGGGACAGGGAGCAGGGAAGGAAAAGGGAGTCAGTGAGCCCCTTCTTCTGACCTGGTGGAACATTATAGGGAGGAATTATTGAGAGATGGGAAGAATTTGTAGGAAAATGAGATAGGAGTTGAGCAAGGTACATATGACCTTTTCCTCTCCAAGCACTTCACGAGAGGGAAAATTGCCAAACATTTTCCCCTTACAGTTCTGCTTCTAAGTCAATGCTTCTAAATTGCCAGAGAGCAAAGGTTCCTCTGATGACAATCCCTTATTTGTCCAGGGATCTTAAAAAGTACATTTTGGAAACTCATGTCTTTGTCCAAGAGCTAGTCATTGACTGAGTTTTTTAAAACACAACAGCAAAAACTTTTACCAGAGCACCTAAGAGACCTAGTCATGGACCAAGACCCTAGTATGATAGCTACAGTACAAATACAGAACAGACAGTCCTAGCCTCAAACAGTTCATAATCTAATCATAAGACTAGATAACAGATGGATACAGACAGAAAGGGAAATACAAGATGTCACCATGATAGGCAGTGGTCCCACTATACCAACAGTCTAACTGTTATGAGGGGTTTTGTAAGTATCATGGCAAAGGAGAGTTTTGAGGAGGGATTTTAAGGTGGATAATCAGGTAGGTCTGCAAATGTTTATGGGGAGCTCCTGAGCCTGTTTTTCTTACAGAGGAGTGAGCCTCTCAGCCCATCTGCCTAGTTTCTCAAGTTCAGTGCTGACCCCCAGTATATCCCTGTAGCATAGACACACTCTCCCCTAGAATGCTCCTGAAGATATGAGCCTTCTGGATTCCAGTTTAACTCTCTCAGGAAGCATGCAGTAGGTGTAGTACTTCACAGAAACAAACTGCACCCAGAGTCTAACCCATTATCATTGTTTAATTAGTCACAAAACTACACTGATCCATATAAAAATCATATGCCTAAAATGCATTGTTCCTCACACTAGGCCATCCTTCCCTTGGGAGTCCTGGAAGGACCATCAGTGTTCACGTAGGTAGGGTCCCTTCATCCCATTTGTCTCATACACTTCTGCAGAAGATCCCCTCATCTTAAGCTGTTGAAAATTGGCCAGAAACAGAGCACAAAAGAATTGGTTTCTGCCTTTTACAAAATTCCAGTCTCTCAATCAGGTGACTCCCTGCTCAGACTGCATGGGTGACCAAACTAGATGATTTATCACCTGCCAGGCCTTTGTCTAGAAAAATTTCAGTGGAGGACAATCAAGATTTTTTGATCCCCTATTGTATGTCCTATATCATTCCCTGTTGGAACTTCAGTCCAACATGGAGGTAAAGAGGTAACCGAGAAGCTAAAGCATCCTGCATGCAACATAGAGACTGCAGTCTGACAGAGATGCATATGAAAAGCCCTTAACAACAAACAGTTCATAAGTTGCACCAACAGATTCCCCAGATCTTCACTGGTGTAACTAAGATAAAAACTCTACCCCTTTATTTCCTCTTCACACGCCGCTGCTCACTTACTATGTTGATGAGCACAGTGTAAGAATAGACATAATGGCATTGTGCTGGGATCTGTTAAGAGGGCTGGTGGCTGCAGAGCTCTACAGCTCCTTTCCCCACCTCCTAAAATCTATAACTTTCAGCAACTGAATCTCTTTTTCCCCATCTTAAGTTAATGAGATATTTTTCTACAACTGTATTCTTTTCATGTAATGCCCTTATGGATGCTGTCAGCCTGCTTGTAGCCTGGATAGCTAACCAGGGAAAGGCTGCCCTGCTGGCACTAGATGAAATTATGGACTGGCTAAAACAGTGTGGTCACTTGAGACTGGGATCCTAAGAAAAATGTTTAAAGATAAAACTAAGATCTAAAATATTCCTAGTACACGTCAAGCCAATTTGCAAGGCTTATCATCAAGACTGGAGAAAGCTGAGAACAGAATCTTGTCACTAGACAACACAGTGATTATTATAAATATAACCTCAGAGCGACAGGAAATGACTGTTAAATCACTGCAGGCAAAAGTTAATGAACTTGAGAGAAAATCAGGGAGAAAGAATCTGAAAATTGTAGGTGTCCCAGAGAGGTTGAGAAAAGGGAGGTGTGTGCAGTTTTTATCTACTTTTCTGTCGGTCTCTTCCTGCTAATCAGAACTTAGCTATTGAAAGAGCCTCTTGCTCCCTTGCTCCTAACACCTCTCCAAAGGCAAAAGCCTACATCATAATTGTAAGGTTTGTAAAATACAGTATTAAACTCATTCTTTAAAAAGCCAGTGAACTTAGAATCCTAACATGGAGGGGACACAGGCTGATGATTTGTTTGCAGTTTGCACTAAGGACATGATGAAGAGATCAAGAGCCTTACTCAAGTGTTGGGTGTAGACTACTTTTACTTCCCTGCTGCTTTCAAGGTAAAAAGAGAAAGCAAGATTCTAGTTTTACAACAGTGAAAGAAGCTGAAAGGCATAGGTATAGGTACCTCACTACAGTAAAATCCCACTCATGAAGATATTGGCAGGATGCATTAGGAAAAAAAAAGTTTTACCAGATCTCCAGTCTGAAAATCTGAAGAAGTAGGTTTTATCCATGAGAGCTCATTATCTAATAAATATATTTGTTAGTCTGTAAGGTGCTGTAGGACATCTTGTTTTCTGTAAAGCTACAGACTAACACAGCTACCTCTCTGAGACTATTTACGAGATCAGTTACTGCAATACTGGGAGTCAGTTCTCAGTCTAGCAACCAAACATACAGGGCAAATCTGCCTGTTTCTCTCCTCCCTGCATTAGGCTGCTGCTACACTACCGTTCTCCCATTGGAGGTGCCATGGTAATGAGGCAATTTGAAGCAGGCTAATGAGATGCTAACATGCATATTCAACACCTCATTAGTGTAATGGCAGCTGGGTGAACAGACTTCGAATTGGAGATTGACAGTGAAGATGGGGGCAGCTTCGAAATAAGTGCCCCACTTCAACATTCCCTTACTCCAATCAAATTGCCTCATTAGCATGGCACCTCCGACGGAAGAATGGTGGTGTAGCAGCAGCCATAGGTTCATTTCTGTGGACTTCCCTGGTTCACCAACAGAGAGAGCTGGCTGGGGAGAAGGAGCCCATTTTTGTTTGAATCTTGACCCTTCATTCATCCAGTCAGGAAGTAGCCGCAGGTTCCTTCCGCTGCTGTTGGCTGGTGTGTTGTAAATTGAATACACCTGCTTTGCTTGCATCTACCATGCCCTACCAAGCTTCATGATGCCATGCCACTCATTTCACCAGACCTGAGGACTTCTTACACCTGCAAGGTTCAAAAGAGATGTGTGATTTTTGTTTTCTATCTGAGGCATTCTCCCTCCCCAGTACCCTTTCCAAGCATTTCTCCTATCTTTTTTTTATCTCCTATCCCTCTCTGCAGAGTGTTTACCATCTGGAAATATTGAGTTTATTTTCCCTAAATACAGATTTATAAGACATACATTGTTTAGATTTGCTAATAAAGAATCTTTTCAAGTCTCCATCTGCAAAGAAATCTGCTCTCCTAAAATCCTATCCAATAATAATTATTATTGCTGGTTATGAGTCACCAGATTACTGAGAAAGTGTAGGTATAAGATTGTCAGTGGTTTTTCAGTAATTGTGCATGTTCTTTACTTTTTATTTTTGTTAAGTCGAAAAGCTGTTATGCTGATTTAAGTTGACACTTGCTTTTTAACCCAGCCTGGACATGGTTTGGGGGAAGAGATTTAAACAGAACTGTTTTGCTACTAAACCTTTATCAGCAAATAGTGCAAGTATGTTGGACTAAGTAATATGTATGCCTTTCTTACGTAGCCACTGTAGACTTGATCTTAAGTTGCCATCTTCCTCCTTTTTTGCTGTGAATTGTGGAGAAACTACGGCTTCTCGACATGAGATTATTTCCTCCTTATAAATTTAAAGGGAATCTATTTATGTCCTAGTTGGGTGTTTTGTAGGGAGCAAGTGATCGGACCATCCTCCTGCAAGTTTCCTTGCCTTAGGTTCCTATTTCAATATAACATATATATTATTTTTTCTGTGTCCATCTGTCTGTCTGTCTAGGCAAGGTTCTACCATGTTCCCACTCCCGCCATGCACTGTGCCAGCTCCAGCCTCTCCCCCAGCCATTCTGAAGCCCAGCCCAGCCCCCTGACAGAGCACCCCCGCATGCCGTGCCAGCCCCAGCCCCTCTCCAGCCACTGGGCATGGGGCCCAGCCCATATGCTGTGAATGTGTATTACAACAAGTTTCTGTCTAGAACTTTCTTCTAGCCCGACAGCAACTCTCAAGTGGAGCTGCAACAGGGCCTCTAGTTTTAAGTAATCCTTGCTCAATGTTGATAATTTCTTTTTCTCAGTTTTTCTGTTTCTCATGTTATACCTTTCTGCCTTTCCTGATCTCCCATGTCCACACCCCTTCATAATCCAGTGCAGTGAGGGGAAAACCAGGTAAACTTTACCTAGGTCTGAAACTAACAATAGCTCGGCACTCCTTATGGATAATATTATAAATTGTGTTGCCTGGAATATCAAAGGGGTGAAGTAAGAAATAGAAAAGAAGAAATGTTGTCACAATAGTATTTCAAAAGAGACTCAATTTCACAAATTCTAGGTATAAACAAAGATGAGGAGAGTAGATTTTTGCTGGAGAATGCTAAGATCTTTGATACTGTGCACTCTAACTAAATGTATTTTGACCTGTCATGGGGTCCAGGGGGCTCCAAGCTCTGCACCCCATCCACAGGCAGGAGTGACTCTCACTCTGCAGGAGAACTGGGACACAGCATCATACAAAGGTGTCAGCATAGCAGGCAGAGACAGCCAGTCCAATCCATTTTGGAGAGAGGAGGCCCCAAGGGGGCCCCCAAGCGGGGTGCTTGCCCCCTCCTTTGTCTCTCCCACAGACTAACTGCTTTCCTACTCCCGGTTCCAATTCAAAACCCTCAGGCTCCGCTTCCCCCTTTGTCTTCAGTAAAGAGGTGTCACCTGGTCTCCTAGGTTACCCTCAGCAGGAGCCCCACACCCTCTGGCTGTTTCTATATGTGCCACTATTCTCCAAAAGTGGCATGCTAATAAACGGCCCAAAATATGCTATTGAGGCACATATGTAAATTTCTGGTGCCTCATTAGCATAAGGGCACATGATTTTGGAGTCTAGAGAAAGTGGCATGTGTAGAAACAGCCTCTCTGAGCCACACACATATGCACACATATCCCCCACTACATCACAAGACCCTCCCCTTCCCCCCAGAAAATCTTTGAAAAATTAGACAATCTTTGGCACGATGTAAACAGACTTCAGCATAAGCAGAATTTGCTCTTTTTAGACTCAAACATACTGGCTGTTGAGGGGGAAAGCAGGAAAAATTCTCACATACAGATTAAAAGTGAGAGGTCAAAGGTCCCAGAGAGTATCACCCAGATCAGAACAAGGACAATTTACCAGTCAAAAAAGAGTTCAGTCATCAAATTTTGAAATTCTACAAAGCTGTTTACAGTAATGATTTACCAGCTGGCTGAGCTCAATGGAAAAAGCGTACTGAAAACGAATACTCTTCCTAGTATCCTTTTTATTACCAAGTACCTCCCTATCCATATTCCTTCCTTCTATGTTACCAAAATTAGCTCACATCCTTGTATTGTGCTTATAACAGATCCAGAATCTCCTTACAGAGATTACTGCTCCCTGTCAAACTGGGTTGTTTTAGATTTCCCAACTTTAAACTTGAGCATCAGGCAATAATTCCTAGCAAACTAGCAGGGTTGTTCATTCCCTCATGCTGCAGAGCTCTGGACTGGCTCCAGTGGGAAGCTCCTTTTACCTTCCATCCAATGTGCTGCACTCTGTTTACTACCAGCTCCCTACAGAACAATTACCAGCCATTGTGGCAGCCAAAAATATTTAGTGTAACATGTCTACTCAATTTAAAAATCATCCCCTTCTATTTGGTGAGGCCTCTATCTTGGGTAATTTGAAACTTTATATAGCTGGCAACCCAGATTGGATTAGGAAAGGGATTTTGATCATCATTCAATTTATTGAAAGTGGCTTCCTCCCTCTTATAAATAAAAGTAAAATCTGGCAGCTAAGAAGGAGGGGCAGTATATTCAGTTTATATGAAACAGCCTCTTATTTCTGGTTCACCAGATAGCCTTCATCTCTGTTTCAAAACACATTTCTTTCATTAGTCCCTCTTTCTGTGGTCTGCAAGCCCTTTTACACCTATTGCTTTGTGTTTGGTTGAGCTAAATTTAAATTCTGGTGCAAGGCCTGTGCCCTCCACTGTGGTTTATAAAGCAGTATGTTCTTTTATAATGAGATATTCAGTGGTTGCTGTTAGCATGTCAAAATTTGTGAGAGATACCGTATGGCTACTACAATTATTTTCTGTTCTAAGCAAAAGCTAAAACTGTAAAATGTCAGATCCCACCATGTAAAATCTGTTGGCAAATCCTGACTTTAATGGTATCTGTTGTAAATAATAAAATCAGTTTGGTTTCTCTAGAACGTTATGTAACATTCAGTGAAGTACCATTTGATTTTTTATTGAATGTTTATTTCTGTTCATTTTCTAATGCATTTTAGAGAGGATTACCTTGATTGATGCTTGAACTCCATGCTCGTTAAAACTATTTTTGGTTTAGGGTGAAAAATCTATGTACATATTAGGACCTGGGTGTAGCTATATAACATCTGGTAAATCACTTTCACTGGCTGGATCTCGATGTGATTTTGTATCTTGATGTTCTGCAGAGCCCCTTCCAATGTCAGCACTGTCATCCATATCCTGTACCTTCCTGAAAATGCCAAAGGAGAGAACATTCAGTTTCAATGGAAACAGGAATATGTACATGCTGGTGAAGTGTATGAAGCCTGCTGGGCACTGGACAACATTCTGATCATAAATGCTGCCCACAGACAAATTGTCTTGGAAGATAATCTTGATCCTGTGGACACTGGCAACTGGCTTTTCTTCCCTGGGGCCACAGTTAAGGTTTGCTTAATTTTGTTTTGTACTTTTAAAGAAAATGAATGCATGTAGTAATGGAAAAATCCATTTCATCCAAATTTTGAATGAAGAAGAGCATATTGAGACCCCTCCCCCACTCCCAAATTTGGCTCTTTTTTCTTTAATCCTCTTTGAAGTAGAATTTGGCCTTTTGCCTGTTACATCTAACTCAAACTTTTCTGCAATTTATCGAAATTAAACGGGTTTGTAACAATTGTCATGTCAAAGGTCATGTAACAGAAAACATATAACTTTTCCTTTTAGCAAAACAGTACAAAACTGTTGAAATGAATACAAATCTCTCCGCTAAATGTTTCCCATTGTATTTGTCAGCCAAAGGGTAGTATTGCTGCCAATTATACCTGCTTCATCACCTACGCATGCAATTCCCTTCTGTTTTATATTATTATGACAACAGAAATTATGCTAATGAGAATGAATGTGACATTACATATCATACAATCATTGTAAACAATATTTCTTGAAGTCAGTGAACTCAAAACAAAAATACTCAAATTTATACAAATTTATCTCTCCCCACATTTTTCCTCAGTGCTACTTAGATGAATATAATGCATCTACTGCATTACACATACAGATGGAGTGGCATGAGGAATACATGTCTGTGCCTTCTGATCCCAAAATACTGACTTCTGCCAATGGAATTAATGGAGAATTTCCATTTGCTGTCCATAGTTTTATCCTCTTCATTAGGCAGCCCCACTGAAAGTGACAGAATTGCAAAGACTTCAGCTGGTGTGAGGTGATCCAATAGAGAATACATGCACAAAAACCCTGAAATATCTCATTTTATATATATAAAACAATATTTGTGATATACAATATGAGTGTTATCTACATCACTAATATTTCCCATATCACCAAATAGCTCATCAGGAGTCTTCCATTGCTATCATGAGCCTGCTTAGTGTGTGAGATCTGGTGAGATAAAAAGGCTGCAGGCTGTTTGGTGAGTACATGGGCATGCTCTCTGTTGGCCTGACTCTACACTTCCTCCATACACAGAACTCCTATTGACTGCAATGAGATCTCTTTGGCTGTGTCTACACTACCCCTCCCTTTTGGAAGGGGCATGTAAATGGAGCCGATCGAAAATGCAAATGAGGCACTGATTTAAATATCTCATGCCTCATTTGCATACTCCTGTGGTATCTTGCTTCTAAAAGGGGCTGCTTTTGAAACACAAACAGCCGTGTATACGGGGTTCCTTCTAAAGGAAACCCCATCTTCAAAAACACCTTTCTTCCCCCAAAAAAATTGGGAAGAAGGGTGCTTTTGAAAGTGGAGCTTCCTTTTGAAGAAACTCCATCTACCTAGCTGTTTGTGTTTCGAAAGCAGCCCCTTTCAGAAGCAAGATCCCACAGGACTATGCAAATGAGGCACGAGATATTTAAATACACCCTCACTTGCATTTTCGATCAGCTGTATTTACATGCCCCTTCTGAAAGGGAGGGGTAGTGTAGACACAGCCTTAGTGTGGAAATCTGTTAGAATCTTCCTATTTATGCCACAAAATATACCCAAGCTTGAATAGCAAACAACTTGCTGTTTGCATCTTATTGCTCGTTCACAAAAAAAGCAGTTGTGTCGTCAACATTCACTAATGGCATTGGTAGTGTTTTGGCAAGTGCACAGGAAACAGATGTGGAATTCAGGGCAGTGAGGTAGTGTTTATGGCTTCATTCTTTCCCCCCATAATAAAACTTGTATGGCCTCTGATAAGCCTTTGTAGAAATAAATGCTGTTTCTGCTACATGTTGCAATCATGATAAAGTGCATGATAAAGTACATGATAAAGTGCAATCATCTTCTTTGCTTCAGAAAAGTAATTTACATTAAATTGAAAATTTCTGCATATGAGATTTTGTAATGTAATCCCATCCTGCTTGTTTAGTGTATTTACTCGTCATTTCCTACAGTGGTTTTTATCTTGTGCTTTCAATCTCTTCTGTGATGTTTAAGAATACGTAACCCCTGTTCACCAATTAAGAAAACCTTGAAATAAAGGAAGGACTGATGTGCGGCAGACACTGCAGCTATCAGCTGATGGGGATCAGTGCTTTTAAAATTCAGGGGCCAAATTGTAATACCCTCTGATGCTGAATAGTGCCTTACTCTGCATGGAGTCTCACTGAAGATAGCTGCTCAAGAATGCAGATAATACAGTCAGGCAACAGGACTTCTATTTAATAATACAAGTAATTTTTTTTCAGGAGCTAAAGATTCCTTTACACATATCAGTTTAAGCATATGTAGGCTATGTATACACTAGAGGGTTTTTTCAAAAAAGCCGGGCTTTTTTTGAAGAAAACCCATGGCGTATCTACACACAAAATCGTAACAGAGAGGGAGCCGTATTAGTCTATATACTATCAAAACAAAAAAGCTGTCAAGTAGCACTTTAAAGACTAACAAAATAATTTATTAGGTGAGCTTTCGTGGGACAGACCCACTTCTTCAGACCATAGCCATACCAGAACAGACTTAATATTTAAAGCACAGAGAACCAAAAACAGTAAGCAAGGAGGACTAATCAGAAAAAAATGATCAAGGTGAGCAAATCAGAGAGTAGAGGGGTGGGGTTGGGGAGGTTAAGAATTAGATTAAGCCAAGTATGCAAACAAGCCCCTATAGTGACTCAGAAAATTACCATCACGGTTCAAACCACATGTTAATGTGCAGAATTTGAATTTTAAAGACATCTCATCTGTCTCCCTTTGAATAGTGGTGCGAAAATTTTTCTTCAGTAACACACAAACTCTTAAGTCATTAACAGAATGGCCCACTCCATTAAAATGTTGACTAACCGGTTTGTGGATCTGGAGTGTTTTTATGTCTGTTTTGTGCCCATTAACCCTTTGTCTAAGGGAGTTAGAAGTCTGTCCAATGTACGAAGTATCTGGGCATTGTTGGCACATGATGGCATATATGATGTTAGTTGAGGAACCTGAGAATGTGCCCATGATTCTGTGAATAACCTGGTTAGGTCCAGTGATGGTATTTCCAGAGAAGATATGTGGACAAAGCTGGCAGCGGGCTTTGTTGCGCGGAGAGGTTCCAGGACTGGTATTCCTGGGGTGTAGACTCTCTTTCATTATCAAATTGAAAGAATGCAGAACTTTTTCTGGCAGACCTCTTCCACTTCCAGGTAGGAAGAGCACCTTTCTGAAAGAATCTTTCAAAAAGAATAGCATGTACGCTCCGGAGGCTGTTTTCTCAGAAGAGGAGTCCTCCATGGTGCCAGCCAGCTGGAGCTTGAACATGCCCTGGCCAATGCTATCAGAACTCTATGCTCCCTGCATCTGGCTGCCTTAAAGGTGCAGGGCACCCTGGAGACCCCGTGGCAAGAAGCTGACAGCACGAAGGCAGCAAGGGGATGACCCAAGCAGCACCGTGCCCTCATGGCCACTCCCTGCAGCAATCATTCTAACCATGAGTGAGAACCAGCTGCCCTGTAGCCCCCAAGGGCCTCCCAGGGAGCCAGACAAGGGGTCTCAGGACCCCGTCCAGGCCACCAAAAGGAGGTCTGCCTTATGGACAGTGCCTGAGCTCCAGGACCTCCTGGGCCTCTGACATGATGAAGACATCTTGAGGGAGATATCTGGCAAGAGGCAGAATGCTCCCGCCTATGGCTGGCTGGCCACCAGCCTGGTGGTCTGGGGACACCCCACCCAGACCTTTGAGCAGGAGCACTCCAAGGTTAAGGAGCTGCACCGGGGTACACCTGGGCCAGAGACACAGCCAGGCACTCAGGAGCAGGCCCCTCCACCTGCCTCTTCTATCGGGAGCTCCACAGCCCCCTTGGCAGTGAGGACACCTGTGCCCCTCCAAACCACACTCGACACTACTGCAGAGGAGCCCCCAGTTGTAACCAAGGAGGAGCCAGGGACAGAGGAGGACCAGTCGGTCCTGTCCAGCCAGACCACCCAGATGTGCCTGATCACCCCAGAAGGGGTATGGCTTGGGGGTTGGGCTTCTTGTTCCCTGAGGAAGGTCTCTCCAACAGGAGGAGCTTAAGGGTGGCTGCAATGACAGAGGCCAGCAGCCTGAGCAGGGCGTGGATGCAGTGCTGGCCCAGGAGCTGCCGTGGGTCCATAGCTGGGAGCTCCCAGTTTGTGATGCCTGCACTGGCTCTGCTTTGCTTCAGTCAGCTAGGCAGGCCTCAGCGTGTGCAGGGAGGGAGTGTTTGGGAGGGGCCTTTTAGGGGAGCCCATGGCCAGAGCTCCCACAAGGACTTGGTGGCCATGAGACCCCATCTGCAGCGTTTCCTGGCCCATTCTTTTGAAAGAGTGGCTGGGGCTTTGTAGCTGCTGTCTTCCAAAAAAGCAGATTGCTTTTTCAATCCACTTCTTGTGTGCAGCTGTGATCTTTCCAAAGATTTTTTGGAAAAGGTCTTCCAAAAGAACTTCTTTCAAAGGACTGCTGTAGTGTAGACATAGCCATAGAGTTACTGTTTAAAGGAGTTGAACATGGAGAAGATGTGGCTTTTAAAGTGTATGTAGGATTTTAAAAAGGGGAAAATAACCAAAAAAAACAAAAAACAAAAAGAAATTGAATTTTGTTGCACAAAAAATCTTCCCTTATTGTACCTGGAAGGCACATAACCATCATATACATGTTTATCAAGCAGAGCTGTATGTTGTTGTTTTTTTTAATTACACTTGTGTAGTTCCAGCACATGACTGTGGTTAAGCTTCATGCAAAAATTGGGTAATTTAGCAAGTGAAAAGTTACTTACCATTGAATTGTAGAAGTAGAAGAGATCTTAAGAAGACATCTAGTGCAGTCCCCTGCGCTTATAGCAGGACTAAATATTATCTAGAACATCCCTGACATGTGTTTGTCTAACCTGCTCTTAAAATCTCCAATAATGGAGATTCCACAACCTCCCTGGGCAATTTATTCCAGTGCTTAATCATCCTGATAGGAAGAAAGCTTTTCCTAGTGTCCAAACTAAATCACCATTCCTGCAATTTAAGTCCATTGCTTCTTCTCTTACCCTCTGGATTTAAGGATAACAATTTTTCTCCCTTCTCCTTGTAAGAGCTTTTAATTTACAGGTTGCACCTCCCTCATCCAGCACTCTGTAGACCAGAGCAGTCCCAAAGCAGGGAAGTCTGTCTGCCTCCCTCCAGTCTGCTGCCCCTCCTTGCCAGCGGCCCCAGCCCCCACTGTCCCCCATCCCCACTCCCCCTCCAGTCTGGCCTGCATTGGCCCAATCCCAGATGTAACTGGGCTGCTGGACATGGCCCCGGCTGCTGGCCCTGCAGAGGCTGGTTCCAGTCAGGCCAGGCTGCTGGCCACAGCACTAGTCCTGGGGTACCAGCTTCAGCCCCAGCTGGGCTGCTGGTGTGGCTCCAGCCCTGAGGCACTGGGGCCAGAACATCCTCAGGTCCAAGGACTTTCTGGTCCTGTAACATGCATGGTTCTGCCAGACCATGGATGTTGCCAGACCAGAGAATACCAGTTTTGGGAAGTGGAACCTGTACTTCAAAATTGTTATCGTGACCCCTGTCAGTGTTACCTTTTCTAGACTAAAGAAACCCATTTTTTCAATCACCTTCAATCATTCTTGTTGCTTTTTTCTGGAGTTTTTCTAATTTGTTCCTGTTTTTCCTGAAGTGCAATGCCCAGAACAGGACCCAATGCTCCAGGTGAGGTCTAATCAGCATAGAGTAGAGTAGAAAAATTACTGCTCATGTCTTGATTACAACACCCTGCTATTGTTACATCGCAGAATAATATTTCCTTTTTTTTCATTTGTGTTACATTGTTTCTTCATATTAGCTTGGGATCTGTTATGACCCTCCCCAGTTGCCCAGACCTCTTTCCACAATACTCCATCATAGACAATTATTTCCCATTTTGTATGTATGCAACTGATGGTTCTTTCATAAGTGGAGTACTTTTTATTTGTCCTTATTGAATTTCATCTTATTCACTTCAGACCACTTCTCCGGTTTATCCAGGTCACTTTGAATTTTAATTCTATCCTCCAATGCACCTGCAGGCTGCCCCAGTCCTTTTGGGTGCAGAATCTTTTATCAGAGCTATTAAAGGACAGTAACGGAGACAAAGTTCGAGATGAATCACAATAGTACCCTGCTAATCCCAGGAACCAGAGAATTCGCTTCTCAGAGGAGATGGTAGAGCAGTCTGTTAGGGCTTGGGCTTTGCCTAGTAGAGGGTGTGTCACCCTCCCACAGCATAACCCAGATAGGTGAATTCTGGGGTCTCCTGTCAGCAACTTGGTTGGGTTGTCTGGCAATTCTGTCTCTTTAAGAATTTGTAGTACTGCTGTCCATCCTAATCCTGGAGGTCAAGTGAATTCAAGATAAAAATGTAGTCATGCTGATGCTTTCACTGTTCCACTATCACCATACAAAAGAAGTAGTACCTTATGGTCAGCCCACCCTTTTCTGTAGATGGGGTTATCATCAATGTAGGGAGCAGCATGTGATCCAGGCAGCTGCAATGCTTTATGCATCCACCACCAAAAGGTGGCCATGGCTTCATGGAGCCCGAAGGACATTGTCTTAAATTGATGCCATACAAAAAGAGGAAAGAAGGTGCTCTTCTCTTTAGCTTTTGACATCAAGGAGTTCTGCCAGTGCTCACAGGCCCTCAGCAGAATGTGGGTCTGTCCTTAATTCTCCCAAGACACCTGGTTAGCTAAGGGTTGGCTTCCTGGCAAGTTCCCTGAGACGTCTTCAGCTTGCATTTGGGGCTCTGCAGTGCTGAACCAACCTTTGATGTCTCTAATTCAGATAAGTCTCCACCAGAGCAATGGTCTCTGCCAAAGTTTTGGGACCCACCCGTTCACACACCTTTGTGAGGAGGAGCTGCATGAACATGATGATCTTCTCTTCCACCTGAATCCCTGTGCAGTTCTCTGGCTGGACCACCAGCAGTGTTCCTCCAGACTTTGTGCAATAGCCTGAGGCCTAGTACCAGACGGGAATTGTCAGTGCAGAACCTCTGCTGGAAGGTTTCAGGCAAGATGTTCAGGGGCATCAGCAATGGCCACCTTGATTTTTGTGAGTCCTGAAGGACTAACAAATTGTGCACCTTAGGACTATCAAACTTATATGGGCATAAGCTTTTGTGAGCAGGAACCCACTTCCTCAGAAGCATAAGTCGATTCTTCAGTACTGGAGCTGGGTACGATACAGCCCACCAAAGCTTGCGCCCAAATAAATTTGTTAGCCTTTGCAGTGCCATGGGACTTCTCATTGTTTTTGCTGAAACAGAATAACAAGGCTACCCCTCTGAAACTTGATATTGGTGTAATTCATGGTGGCCAATGCAAAATAAACAAATTTCATTACCATACTACATTCAATACCTTTCAGCACTCTCTTTTAGATGGATATATGCAGTTCACAAAATCAGTCTTAATCAGTCCTAAAATCAAGTCTTTGCAGCACTCCAGTATTCTCCATTTCAAACCATTAAGTTCCTGATCTGATATCCAACTTACCATGGCTATACAAATATCACTACCTGCCATGTTTGTGCTCCCCCTTTATTAGCATGTTGTATAGTTTGATCTTAAAATCTTCCTTGAATTCCACTTCAGTCTTCCAATGGTTTTCCCTCCTCAAATTATCTGATACTTGCAAACATCAGTCAGATTTCAATCTATGTTGTGCATATAGAAAGTGGTAGGGCAAATGTTCTAGTCCTCTCAAAAACTACTTGAAAAATTTACACCGTCATGCTGCCTAATTTCATAGGACAAGGGGAAGGAAACCTCAAGAGAAACAAAGGAAATGAAAGAAAGAACATTTAAAAAAAGATTGCTATATGTACTGTGAGCATTCCATATAGTCATTCTTTCTCAGATACACTCCCACCCTGTGATCCATCCTAAACAAAGCAGCTGCTCTATGGCATGTTTTTCAACTAGATCATCAGTTGCAAACCTATGCTCATGCATATTAATCTGTTTCCCCATGTACCATTTCCTTAATGCAGCCAACTTTCAGAGAACAGGAACTCATCCATATTCCCTTCTGATAGAAAAGGAGAGATCAAGACATGCTGTCCGGATCAAATAGGCTCATGCTGTCAGAGTTGTGCTGAGCACTGTGGATTGTTTTTTAATTGTTTCCCTGTGCGTTATCCACTGGAGGGATAAAACCTGATGAGCATCCAGATTTCCAAGGCATTCTCTCAACAATAAATTGACAGAAAGCAGCACTTTTGTTGACCAGCACTTTTATTGATAGATGCACCCCACTCTCCACAAGGAATAACACCTCTGTTTACAGAGATATGTCAACAGAAAGCTGGATCGATGTTCTGGGGGGCCCTCTGTCAAGCGACAGGACTTCCAGGACAACAGGCAGCCCTGTCTGCTGTGCTTCCAGTTGGACGTTTTTCTGATAGAGCAGCCAGACAGTCCAGCCACTCTCTGTAGACAGAGTAGATTGCTCTTGCGATTCTCTTCGCAGTTTGGCCTCAATCTGTCAACAGAAGTTTTGACAGAAGATATCTTCTCACAGAAACTTCTGTTGACAAATCCCTGTAGTCTAAACATAGCCCAAGCGTGCATGACCCCTGTTTTGTTAATTATGAAAGACCTTTGTACCGACATTCCATGCTCTCCCACATATTTCTGCCATTTATGCACAGGCATGATGTGTAGAATGGAGATTGACTTAATTCACACCAATCTAATTTTTTAAAATGTCAGTCGGAAGAGGGATCAGAGTTTGAACTAAAAGAATACCTTTGAAGTACATCTGTAATCCAGTTTTTCTTAATTAAGTAGGCATTTGCCATGTATGACAAAAATATGCCAGTTACTGTGCCACATGTGGAGGTGTCACCAACTAACTGGCTAAACACATGTCCTTTCCCCAACCCTCAATGCTTCAGTGATTTGGACAGTCAGTTCTGGGAATTTCTCCATTTTTTCCCCGAATGTGCATTGCTATATATCAGCAGGCAGAGACATCATGCACATAAATGCACAAAATGTTGGCAAAAAAACCAGGGTAAACTATAACAATGGCAAAAACAGGTCAGAATCCAAGTCTCCACTGAACCATTAATTAAAAAGTGAGTGACATTTTTTTAACTAAGTGTTCTTTTTCACCACCAACATTCTGGCATTGAGCCTTTTTATATATTGTTATCATTGTGGACTGATTATGCTCTGTGCGTTTATTTCAAATGAACAACATTGTAGTTTGCCATTGTAGTTTTTTAAAATGCTATCAAACAATTGGTTGAGGAAAAAGATTTCGGTTCTGCAAGAACTAGGTTTGTAAGAAAAGAGCTTGACTGAATTTACTTTTGTACCTCTGCTATTCTTGACACCCCTGCCCCAACAGAAAACAGTACAACCTCTGGATTGCTCTAACTAAGGGCTTGTCTATAGACAGGTTTTGTAGTGCTTTAACTATGTCAGTTTGAAAGTGGTACAGGTCCCTAGTGTTGATGCTGTTATAAAGGTGCTAAGGTGCCTAAACCTGTATATCTTGTTCCTGTAAGTGTATGTGAATATCTGTACCACTGTAAGGCACCTTCATACTTGTGCAACTCTATGTAGAAAAAGGGATCTACCATTTTAACAATTTGGGTAAAAAAATGACTAACTTTACCAAAATAGTTAAATTGGTACAATAGCTATGTGTAAGCTAGGCCTTACAGTTGGGTGTCTGTGGCTTCTTACTCTCAGAGGTGCAACCATGTTAGTCTGTAACTACACAAATAACAACCCACTTGTTTTACCCATGAAAGCTCATGACCTAATATATTTGTTAATATATATGCTTGTAATTTGTGGCTTCTTAGCCTTTCAGATAGCTGAGAACAGAGTAGAGTGCAGCATACTTGAGCCCATGTGCCGTACACAAGAACTGTGTGAGGGTGAATAGCATACAATTTATGTTCCAGTTCTTTTGCAAGCAGGGAATTCTCTTTCATTGTTGCTATCCCCAGTGGATAGATTCATTAGTTTTATGACTCTCAGAAGTTGCTGTAAACAACAAAGTCTCAAGCCTTCATCTTTCACTGTGTGATACAGAAAAAAATAAGCCATGTGGAATAACAATGGTGAAATATAAAAGGAATCAAACTGCTAGGAGTGATTCTCCTTTCACATGGCTTTATGCTAACTCCCAGGAAGTTACTCCTGATTTTTACGAGGATAAGCAAGGGCAGAATCAGGCTCACTACTGTAGACTAACACGTTAGAATACTAGAACATCAGTAGTTCTAACATATCAGTACTCGTACAGTTAAGTATCAGAGGGGTAGCCAAGTTAATCTGCATCTTCAAAAACAACAAGAAGTTCTGTGGCACCTTATAGACTAACAGATATTTTGGAGCATAAGCTTTCATGGGCAAAAACCCACTTCATCAGATGCATAAGTGGGGATTCCAGAGGAGAGTCTAAATTTATAGGCTCATGAAAAGGAGGGAGTCCCAGTCAAGAGGAGGGCCAGAGTTGATAAGGTCAGTTCAGTCACGGAGGATGTGGCCTATTATCAGCAGCTAATGTAGCATACCAGTTAAATAACCGTTCAAACTATTGCTGAAAACAGTTTTAACCCCAAGTTCGCAATGCAGTAGTTATACAGTCAGTTTATACATGCATCATGAAATACTGCAAATAAAGAATTAATGTTGCATGATTCATAAAAAGGCAAATTGTTTCTGGTGCTAACATTTCAATGACAATCTGTAAAAAGAAATGATCAAACGTACATTACGGAGCAAGTTTCAACCTATTGTTTTGAAAAGTGAAGGTACACGATAACTCTACTTGCACATGGTCTGCTTTTTTAGCCAAGTTTTCAGTGTTGTAACCTGCTGTAAATTATCCAACAATCTAAAGGAAAATGTTAGGAGCTCTATTTACCTAATGGGAAAATCTGTAAAACCATATTGTCATATTTGTTTTACTTGTAGAAAGGATTTCAACCTGGAAGTCCTAGTAGTGAAAATCATATAGCTGGTTAGTTCTGAATGAAGGCAATTATACCTTTACATATGTTAGCAGGTTAAGAAATTTAATATGAATTAGAATTATATGCACATCAGTTCAGGCCACATACCCACTGTCACATTTAAAATCTTGACGTTCCAAATACCAACATAACTCATTTCCAGCAAGACATAATGTCTAATTTATGACTCTGCCAAAAATGCAGCCTTAATTAATTTCCTTCATTCTATTTCTCTTTCCTCTGCTTCTCACATCTCATCTGTTTGCACTGCCTAGATTTTAATTAAAAAAAAAACCTCTCCTCTCTAAGGAACAATCTGAAGTGGCAAAAATAATCACTTAAAATATTACAGTCATTAAAAAATTGGCTGTAGTCAGAGTAATGCATTTCCAATTGCCTACAAATTATATTTTGGTTTTCTTTTAACGTGCATCTTGTATTTGAATTGTGTACCACCAGCCCTCCTGGCTATCTGGAATGTTCTTCCAGCAGGGTGGGCCAAGTGACAACTCCTTAATGGGGAAAATTGATGGCTCAACTCATGGAAAGGTGAGGCATAGTGGGCAGATTTCTTTCCATCTGCCACCAGCCCTGTGCAAGCTGGCATTGCCCAAATGCTCAGTATACTCATTCCATTCTAAGCAGTGTCGCCAGAAAATAAATTGTGAGTCTACAGCTGTCTGAAGGAATCAGCAGGGCCCTTAGACCCCAGAGAGATATTACAAAGTGGTGCGTCAGGGCTCATCTTTGATAAAATCCTTATTAAATAATGGTAAAGGTGACTGAGAATACTTCAAAGGCACAAAGGTGAAGCCACTAGTATTTACATCAGACTATGGGGGTTCAGCCTCAGGAAGATGTTACCCAGAACTGAGGCCAAAAATCTGTTACACTGGGGAATGTAGCACTGATGTTTCCTGTTGATACTTTCTGAATGGCAACATTGTGTCACTTAGTACATAATGTTCTGCTTTTCAAGCAAGGAAAATCCATAGTTTGGGAAACAGGTAAATATTTGAAAAACAATTTTTTACATAAACAAGTACAAAAGAAGCCTGATTTTTATAACACCAAGTTTATACCTGGATATACTGATATCATATGGTCTCGACTTACAGATATTTTTTAGCAATTTAATGTCATGTACACAGTCAAAAGCATATACATCAAAATGGAACAGAGAATGTTGATTCTTAAACTGATAATTTAGATAAAAGATGTCCAGTATCTTAAACACAAGGCCAAATTAATGTATATAACAAGTAGGTGCAACGTCATTGACATAAACGGAATTATTCCTTACCTTTATGCCACCTATGGATTGCCACCTATGGTTGCTTATTTCTCCCAGTACTGGCAGTGGGCCATTAAGTTCTCTGTGTAAATGTCTCTGGACCACCTGATGGCGTTGGACACACTCAGCTGATGCATGAGGCAGGCAAAACGGCAGCTGATGCTGCCGGCCTTTAACAGTGCCTCATTGTGGTGTCCCCAAGAGCTCAGGACCCCCACTAGCAGGGCATAGATCTCAGCAGGGTAGCCCCAGGATTGAAGAGTGTCAGCCAGCGGGGAGTGCTTCTTGATCTTTTTCTCCCAAGCCCTTGAAAGGCTGCTGTCTGGTTCTCGAAGGGGACAGTGACATCCACCATGGTGATCTTTTTGGCCTGCTCGTCAGTGATGACAATGTTCAGTCTGAGCAGGCTGTTGGTTTCCTGGATGGGCAAGTCCACAGTGATGGTGCCCAGTTCCTTTGGCTGGGCAGCAACGAGGTGGTGCTGAATGGCATTGTCGCAGAGCTGCCAGGCCCTGAAGTGAATCTGACAGCTGCACAGGACATCAGGTAGGGTCTCATTGTGTAACCACATCTTCTGCATCTCTTGTCGTAGTCACCATGGTGGATGTCACCATTGAGTGGGAAACGGTTCAGTCATGCACAATGGATGAAGTGCCAGTCAGCAAAGTTGGTGAAATATCCAGTGCAGAGGAAATGATTACTGGCATCCCACTTGCTGGTTCCCTCAAACACCTTCCCATGGTCCAGCTTCTTCTACAGGGTCTCTGCATAGTGGCACCGAGTGGTGTTCTTGAGGATCCTCTCCAGCATTGTCCTGGCTGGCAGGGTGATGATGGTGTGGTCTGTGCTGGTGATGCAGGGCACCAGCACGCCCAGTTCCTGATGCTCCTCACTCCAAACCCAGCAGGATTTGATCTTGTTCCCCAGTCTGTGTGTGGCATTGTGGGCAAGGGACCAGAGTGTAGACAGGTCTCTCCTGAACGTCCCCTCAAGTGAGCTGGAAAAAGGCAAACGTAGTGCCCATCTTTAAAAAAGGAAAGAAGGACAACCCAGGGAACTGTAGACCCATCAGCCTTACCTCAATCCCTGGGGAAATAATGGAGGGGATCCTCAAGGAATCCATTTTGGAGCACTTGGAAGAGAGGAAGGTGATCAAAAGTAGCCAACATGGATTCACCAAAGGCAAGTCCTTCCTGACCAAGCTGATTAGCTTCTATGATGGGGTAACAGGCTCTGTGGATGTGGGGAAGTCAATGGATGTGATATACCTTGACTTCAGGAAAGCTTTTGACACAGTCTCCCACAACATTCTTGCCCATAAGTTAAGGAAATATGGATTGGATCCTTGGACTATAAGATGGATAGAAGGCTGGCTTGACAGACGGGTCAGGGGTGACCATAGGTAGTAGTCAATGGCTCAATATCTGGATAGCGGTGGGTTTCAAGCAGAGTGCCACAAGGCTTGGTTCTGGGGCCAGTGTTGTTCAACATCTTTATCAATGACCTGGATGAGGGACTGGATTGAATCCTCAGCAAGTTTGCAGATGACACAAAACTAGGGGGAGAGGTAGATACATTGGAGGGTAGAGAGAGAATCCAGAGTGATGTGGATAAATTGGAGGACTGGGGCAAAATAAATCTCATGCGGTTCAGCGAGGAGAAGTGTAGAGTCCTGCATCTGGGGCAGAAGACTCACAAGCATTGTTATAGACTGGAAACCAACTGGCTAAGCAGCAGTACAGCGGAAAGGGACCTAGGGGTTATGGTGGATGAAAGGCTGGATATGAGTAAACAGTGTGCCCTTGTTGGCAAGAAGGCTAACTGCATATTGGGGTGCATTAGGAGGAGCATTTTGAGCAGATCTAGAGAACTGGTTGTTCCCCTCTATTTGGCACTGGTGAGGCCACATCTGGAATACTGTGTCCAGTTTTGGGCCACCCAGTATAGAAAGGATGTGGAGGGGCTGGAGGAGGTTCAGCAGAGGGCAACAAAAATGATTAAGGGGCTGGAGCACAAGACCTATGAGGAGAAGCTGAGAAATTTGGGCTTGATTAGTTTACAGAAGAGAGGACTTAGGGGTGATTTAATAGCAGCCTTCAACTTCCTGAAGGGGCGCTCTAAAGGGGACAGTGAGAAACTGCTCTCAGTGGTGTCAGATGGCAGAACAAGGAGTAAGGGTCTAAAGTTGAAGAGGGAGACGTGTAGGTTAGATATTAGGAAAAACTACTTCACCAGTAGTGTGGTGAAGCACTGCAATGCATTGCCTAGAGAGGTGATGGATTCTCCATCCCTCGAGGTTTGTAAGTCCCAGCTTGACAAGGTACTGTCTGGGATGACTTAGTGGGGGTTGATGTTGCTTGAAGCAGGGGGCTGGACTAGATGACCTCCTGAGGTCCCTTCCAGCCCTATGATTCTATGATTGACTGAGTAGTTAATTGTGTTATTTGTAAGGAGCCAAAAGCTGTTCACTGAATATAGCACATACAAGAGAGATCAATACAAAGAGCTGAGAAGAATAACTAGAAAGATAAAATAAAAAGAAGAACTTTACGTGTAAATCAGAACTGAAGCACAATGTGAAAATGGCTATATAAGGAAAACATATCTCACAGATAGCATAGCAGGTTACAGTGATGCTCACAAAGGCTGAGAGCAAAACCAAAAATTGGCAAATCAATGAAGTTCCCATTTTCTAGGAATAGAACACAAACACAGTGGCTGTAGCCACAATAGGAAGTGACGTCGAAAGGGGTAATCTCTATCCATCACTTTGAAGTGAGTCGCTTCGAAATGAAGCAACTACACACGAAACGCTGACCAAAGTTGCAATCCTCAACATCAAAGAGATGCCTCTTCATTTTGAAATGGAGATGTTACAAAGCCTATAGCTTCATGTTGAAAAAACAGGGCAGGAGATGGTGAGGGCAGGGTTGAATGGCCAGCAAGCCCTTCCTGGACATTGGGCTAGCTGCCCTATTAAGGGGCGCCTCCCAAACATGCCCCCCATGCACATGCTGAGGACCCAGGCTGCTTGCAGCACACAACCTCCAGCACAGCACTTGACAGGGCCTTGGTTAGCCACCACACTACTTCCTGCCATGTACCAGCAGCACTTCACTGATGGGGACATCCTTGACATCATGGCCATCCTGATGGCCACCCTGGCAGCATGCCGTTTGAGGCTACATGCTGCCTGCCACGTGGCCAACCTCCTGCAGCCCCCCACACCTTGTGCATCTGGAGCATCCCCTGTCCTGGGCCCGTCTTTGCCTCTGGCAGTATCCCACCAGCAAGGAACGGTGGGACAACATCATCCTCGGGGATTAGGATGACAAGCAGTGGCTCCACATCTTCCATATGACTTGGGCCATGTTCATGGAGCTGTGCCATTGGCTGGCACCTGCACTTCACCACTAGGACACCTGCATGCGGTCCGCACTCCCCCTGGAGAAACAAGTAGCCATCGCTGTGTGGAAGCTGGCCACCCCAGGCAGCAACCGCTCGATCGGCCACCAATGTGGGGTGGGGAAGGCCAGCATCAGGGTCATCCTCCTTGAGGTAAGGCACCCAGGGCCGTGCACCCCCTGCAGGTTGTCGCTGCCATCAACAGGATCCTCCTGCGCCACCTGATCTGCCTGGGGGATGTGGACACTGCAAAGGCCAGCTCCCAAGAGCTGGGGTTCCCCAATTGCATCAGCACATTGGACAGCACCCACATAACCATCTGCTCTTTGTGGTGCACTGGCAGCCGAGGCCGTGCCGCACTTCAAGCAGCCAAGTGCAGTCCCATGTCACCAGGCTCACTGGGACAGGGTGCGCGTGCGGGAGGCCCTTCAGAAGGCCTTTGCCCAGGAGCCCCCATGACCTGGCCTGGTCCACTCTGCGCAACCCCCACTGCACCCACCTCTGCCCCACCGGCACCCCCCATCTGCATGCACTGCCCTCACCATCCCCACGAGGCAAGACACATACCACTGTTAAATAAATTTAACTTTTTTTGAAAAACAAAGGACTATGTGATTATTTACATGGAGGGGCGGGGGGGGGGACTATTTACATGAGGAGGTGGGGGGCCTCAGTCCTCCGTAGGGGTGGCTGGTCGGGAGCCACGACAGCCCCTGGAGCTGCAACTGCCCCAGGTCTGGGGACAACAGTGGGGCTAAGATGGGGCAGGGAGAACGGGGAGGTAGGGCCGAACTGGGGTTTCTAGGGGCTCAGACTCATGGGGGGGAGGGGGGGTCCATGGACAGGCTGGGCTCCCCCAGCCACAGCCAGCACGCGAGCTCCTGCTGCTTGGCTGAGGACATGGTGGCTGGGAGGACAGCCGCGAGTGCAGGGGACTGGAAGGATCAGAGGAGGAGGCCGGTGAGCGGGGGGCTGGGACAGAGGGGGGGCTGTGGGAAAGGCCATCCATGGGTCGGGCAACTGGGCCTGGCGGTTGGCAACGGCCTGGGTCAGGGTGTCAAGATACCCAGCCACCCAGTCTCAGGCTGCCTGCTCCATGGAGAGCCATTCGTACAGCAAGTGGTTCTGCTCTCACCATGCAGCCATGTGGGCTGCCGCCAAATCATCTGCCCAGCTGCAGCATCTGCTCCACCCTCCACAGCTCCTGGTTCAGGGAGGCATCGCACCTTCACCCTCCTCAGCCTCTGTGGGGCTCCTGGGCACATCCAGGAGGCTGGGATGGCTGGTGGACATGGAGGCTGTGAAGACATAAGGGAAGAGGGCAGCACCCTGTCAGTCACAAGGATGGGTACCATGGGCCAGTGGCCTTGTCCCTACCTCTGTCCTTCCCTGCTTGTGGTGGGGGGACCTGGGGTGGCCTGTCTTCTGTGGGATGCATCATTGTGGGGCTGTTAGAGTGGCTGCCCCAGCCCTCCCCACCTTCCCAGGCATATGACCCTTTTGGTAGTCCATGGCCCCTCCCTGATAGTGATGGCGGCTGTCCCCGGGTCCCTGGCCCATGGCCACATGCCTGGGCCCATGCTGGCTGTGTCGGGGACACCCCCCCCCGCATAGCCAGGGCACCCCAAGCCTGGACATATCTGAGGGTTCTTTGGGTGGTTCAGGGGATGCCCGGGGTGGAGGTAGCCTGGATGGTGCCCTCGTAGGGCTCTGTGAGGTACAGTGGTTCCTTGCTCCCAGTATCGTTGTCCCCATTCCCAGCAGGTACATTGGGACCTGAGGTAGCGGAGGCTGTCAAGGATCCTGGCTGGGGCTCCTCGCCCTACCCCTCTGGCTCTGCCATGTCCAGGGTCTCCCTGGGTCCCAGCTGGTGGTGGAGCTCCCTGAAGTAGGGGCAGGTGGCCAGCGCTGCCGCTGAATGCCAAGCTGAGTTCCCTAGCTCATGCGTAGCCCTGCTGCAGCTCCTTTACTTTGGACCTTCTTGGGGGTCTGGAGGAGGTGGCCCCTTGTGGCAAGGTTGTCAGCGAGGTGTGCGAATGCGGATGCATTTCTTTTCCACCCCTCCGTCCTGAGCAGGACGTCCTCGTCCCCCCAGATGGCAAGCACATCCCGAACCTCAGCTTTGAGCCAGAGGGCCCTCCTCCTCTTTGGGGGCTGCCCAGAGCCTTGGGAGCCCTGCCGCCTAGAACCCTTGGCTCCATGGGGTTCCTGGGGGTCTTGGCTGTGAGCTATTGATCCAGGCAAAATGAGGTGTCACCTTCTGGGGGTGCTTGGGAGTGTTGTCTGGCCACCTCGTGTTTCTACAGCTGTGAGCACACTCTCAGCTTCCTGGACAGGGTTTCTGCATTCCTGCAGCCGTAAGGCACCCCAAGATGACAGCCATAGAGCTCTGGCTGCTGTCCAGAGTGTCTCTGTGCTCTGGGAGGGGGCTGGCTCCATGGAGAACTTTTCATTTCGAAATGGCAGCCAGGGAACAACTGCGCACATTTCATTTCGAAATCAACATTGAAATGAGGAATTATTGCCAACACAGGAGTGGAACAACAACTTCGAAATGAATGCCTTTTTATTTCAAAGTTGATTTCCAAACAAGCCATCTGTGTGTAGTCACTCTCCTGCTTGTTTTGAAATCGCCCTTCATTTCGAAATCGCTTTCTAAATGAATGGCTAGTGTGGCTACAGCCACTGAGTTGATTTGCAAAGGTGCTGATGAGCACCAACTGATCCCATTGTGATTAATTGGAACTGTGGATGTTCAGCAGCTTTAAAATCAGGTCTCTTATATTTAGGTTCCCCAGTATGGATTTTTAGGTTCCCAACTTTAGGCAGTCAGGCAGGGATTTAAATGGGATAGTGGTATTTGGCACTGTTAAAAATCCAGACTTCAATTTTTAACATCTTTGCCATTCCCTTTCATGGCCTTTGGCTTTAGTGGTAACTCAAATTAAAAAAAAACCCATAACCTTCAAGTTAAACTTTCTCTCCAATGTGTCACCATCTTAAAGGTGAATAACAGACTGGAGCCAGAATTAACCTGAAAAAGTGTCTGTCTGAGTTGTGTCATGAATTAACACCGAAAATAAATATGAAATACATCCGCACACTCCAAAGCACAGACACACCAAAGCGTACACACAACATAGCTTTACCTAAAAGTAAAAGTACAGTTTGATAGACCTGATTAGATAATTTATATGTGTCCTATTAAATTTTACAAAGCTTCCATACACAGCTGTAGTACCTCACAATATTAATAATTACTTACGGACCCTGTAGTGAAACTTACTGCTCACTTATCCAGACTACTTTAATGGAAACTCCATCACACTTAACAATACTATATTTTATTGTACACTGCTGAAGGACATACTAGCCAGTAAATACTAATGTGGTTATATCTGCTTGAGTAAGATTTTACTTGCTGGCTTTCATCAAGTAAGTAATTACAAACTGTATAGTCAACTATCAAATGTATGATTGGCCCTAGATTGCCAACTAAGAAATATGCTAGATCTATAAATGATTCTCCAGTGTCTAAATGCTACGAGAGTATATAATTCTCTCTATACTAAGACTGTTTAGTAAAAGATAAAACAAAACTATACGAACTTAAAAAGTTGGATCCTGCAACCTGAGGATTAATTTTCATTCTGTATATTTGTTTTCACTACTTCTGAGCATAGAAGTAATTTGTAGCAATTGAATGACAGATAAATGTCCTGTTTCTGTCTCATTCTGCAAATGGATATACTGAAAATCTAACAAAATAAACAAATTAATTTTACTCAAGTCTCAGGTGAGCAATATGTGCAACGTAAAGGGTTTTTGCAATAGATGAGCAAAATACAGTTCGTGTGTACTTAATAACAATATAGCATAAGAGATGCTTTTCAGAGATGTGTGAAATAGAAAACTGTGTTCAGATAATAGTTGCTACTGCATGTCACAACCCAATGAAAAATATTTTGTTCTTTCAGTTGTAGGTAAACTGGTTTGTCCCATATTTAATGTGTTGTGGTATTTTCGTGACTATTCCAAGCATTGTGTATTTCTAGGGTAAACATGGCTCTGATTTTTTCATATTTCTAATTCACATAATTACTTTAATCTCTATTTGTGAAGTTTATTTATTTCAGCTGCTGAAGTTCTCTCTATGTCTTTATACCTTGGTTCTTGCTCTAAGTGAAGTTTAATAGTTCTTATTTTGCACTGAACCTGCCTGTCATTCCAACAGAAGTATAGTGACCATCTGCATGCCCTTTGACCAATGGGCTAGATTCAAACCTGTGGCATGGTTTCTTCTCTATAGCTGTGTCTACGCTATAGAGTTTCCTTGACAAAACTGGGGTTTTATTGACAAAACTCATGGAGCATCTACCCTTAAAATGCATTCTGTTGAGAAACTTTCAACAGAACCCAGCAGTTTTCTCAGAAGAGTTCTGTCACTCCCACAGGAAGGAGAAAGCCTCTCTTGACAGAATCTGTCAACAAAACTATAGGTCCTCTGTCAACCTCTGAGAGGTCCTCTGTCAACAGACAGGGCTTCTGGTTCACTGGGCCGCCCTGTTTGCAGAGCTTCCAGTCCACTGTTCTGTCGAGAGAGGGCCGGGCAGTCTAGCTGCTCTCTGTAGACAGAGCAGATTGTTCTTTCGAGCTGCTTTTACGTGTAGATGCAGTCTGCTGACAGGTTTCATGAGAAGATATCTTCCGACAGTAACTTCTGTCAACAGATTGCTGTAGTGTAGATGCAGCCTATCGATGAAAACTGTTAGGTACTCTACACATCTGAATATTGGGTCTCTTATTTACAATCCTAAATAAGAACTAAACTACCAAAGTTCAGGTATCCAAGTTTGAAAATCATTAGCAAACACTCTTCAGTTTAAATTTGTTTTCACACTATTACATTGAAAATGAGCCATGGAATGCTACAGAGCATCATCATTTTTATTTTCTTCTTATAAAATTCTGAAAAGTAATTTTCCATTCCTTTCCACATTTTACCTCTTTTATGAATTATGGAATTATCCTGGCACTATCTGGGCCTTTTTTCATTTTTATTAGTTTAGTTGGGCATCGTACAACCCTCTTTACAGCCATAACTGTTATGAAGGGTTTGAGTTGGAGGAGACATAATAAATTATACTGAAAAGGCCAATGTGATTTCTCATCCAATGATAATTCCTAGAGTATGAAATCTCATTATTGTATCTCATTCTTATGTCTCAAAGGCTGTGTCTACACGTGCACGCTACTTCGAAGTAGCGGCACTAACTTCGAAATAGCACCCGTCGCGGCTACACGCGTCGGGCGCTATTTCGAAGTTAACTTCAATGTTAGGCGGCAAGACGTCGAAGTCGCTAACCTCATCAGGGGATCGGAATAGCGCCCTACTTCGACGTTCAACGTCGAAGTAGGGACCGTGTAGACGATCCGCATCCCGCAACGTCGAAATTGTGGGGTCCTCCATGGCAGCCATCAGCTGGGGGGTTGAGAGACGCTGTCTCTCCAGCCCGTGTGGGGCTCTGTGGTCACCGTGTGCAGCAGCCTTTAGCCCAGGGCTTCTGGCGGCTGCTGCTGCAGCGGGGGATTCATGCTGCATGCACAGGGTCTGCATCTCGTTGTCGGCTCTGTGGATCTTGTGCTGTTTAGTGCAAGTGTGTCTGGGAGGGGCCCTTTAAGGGAGCGGCTGGCTGTTGAGTCCGCCCTGTGACCCTGTCTGCAGCTGTGCCTGGCACCCTTATTTCGATGTGTGCTACTGTGGCGTGTAGACGTTCCCTCGCAGCACCTATTTTGATGTGGTGCTGCGCAACGTCGATGTTGAACATCGACGTTGCCAGCCCTGGAGGATGTGTAGACGTTATTCATCGAAATAGGCTACTTCGATGTAGGCTTCATGTGTAGACGTAGCCAAATTGTGATAAGAATGGAAAATTATTCTAATTAAGCAATTCTTGTTGCATACTTCAATTTTTAATATAGCCAAGGCACTCCTGAAAAATGTTTTGAACTAATTATTTTAACAGGAATTGTATGCTACTAAGTTCCTTGGTTAACTGTTTCACATTTTAGCTATTTACCCAGTCACCAGAAGTGCTTGAGGGGCAAAATTTTAGCCACCAGCAAAACTGGAATTTCACGAAGAAGAAAAGGTATATTGTTTTGCTCCGAATTTTTAATACAGATGAAAGGCATTTTTGCACAGACCAAGAGTAATTTGCAGAAAGTGAATGTTAAAAAGACTGGGGAAAGGACATTCTTTCAGACTGGCACTCAGGAGATCTGTGTCCATTTCATAACTCTGCTACCAATTTCATTTGTCATCTAGGGCAACTCACTTAATCTCTCTTTGCCTCAGTTCCCATCTGGGAATAATAATACTTCCTTTGTCTCCCTATACTTTCCCCTGCCCCCCATTCATCTGTTTTGCCTCTTTGGACTACAAGCTGTTCAGGGCAGGAACTGCTTCTTGCTTTATGTTAATACAGTTTAGCCAGAGGACGCCCATCTCAGTCAGCTTGTGTGGGTTACTGTAATACAATTAATAACAATCGAATCTCAGTACTTTGCCAGCAGGAAAATAATATATTTGAATTAAATATATGAAATATTTTTTCATTCATAGACATCAAAAGTCTAAAATCTATTATGTTGTTTGCATCTAATTCATTTATTGAATATAATTTGTACTAATAACAACAGACCCAAACACTCCATTTGCAAATGTTCAGGCAAAGAAGATCTGACATTTGTAGCAAGACATGTCTCTGAACCTCTAAGCAGGCAAAACGCCCACCTTAGATGTTTACTATTAAGTTATTTGAACATATGACTGTGATTTTGGTCTGAGATAAATATAATGTAATGCTTTACAATTGGAACACAGCTGTGCTGTAAACTGTGCCTAGGTGCACATGTTTTTGTTATGAAAACAAAGTTAGACACTTTAACAGAAGACTGAAATTGAAGATAATTCAAAATATGATATTGAGAGACAGTAATAACTGGGAATTGCAGTAAGAAGAAGGATGAACAAACTATTATTTATGTTTTAAGTGTTCATGCAAAAAATAATAATTTTCCTTCAGCAGATTATACATGAGCTAGACAGTTGCCATTTTAAAAAAAACCTAACCACCACCTCTTTTATGTTGTTTTTGTCTATAGCATAGCTGTCAGTCAGATGGAAACTCCATTTATTTCCATGGAACTGAAGGCAGTGAATTCAACTTTGCCACAACCCGAGATGTGGATCTTTCCACTGAGGATACCCAGGAACAGTGGACCGAAGAGTTTGAGAGCCAGCCTAAAGGGTAAGTGCTTGTTACATCTAGGCTGTGGCCACACTTGGCCAAAACTTTGAAATGGCCATGAATAAGGGGATTTCAAAAAGGACCCTGTGTAGCCGCGACGAGCCGTGCACTTTCGAAAGTGGCGCTTTTGAAGTGCCGCGGACGGAAGCATCCTAATGCTATTAAGGCACTGAATATTCAATTCAGTGCTTCATTAGTAATCTTTGAAATGGTCATTTGCATGGCCATTTTGAAGTTTTGGCCAAGTGTGGCCACAGTCCTAGTGCTTTATACACATCTGCAACATTACTCTGACTAAGGAAATGTTAGATGAGAATTGCCTTTGCTCTCTGCAAAGTATTTCTGGTGTGCCTGCTACTGAAATGAAAATCAGTAAAAGTAAAAATGTAGGGTGACATAGATTTTAGGGATGAAGAAGTCAAGGAAGATAGTAGGTCCTGTCTGATTCCACACTATTTTGTCTCTAGATATCTAAATGGACAAAAGTCATGTACATGAACTTCATAGTTTTATGACTGACAAAATAATTTATTAGGTGATGAGCTTTCCCATGAAAGCTCATCACTTAATAAATTGTTTTGTTAGTCTTTCAAGTGCTCGTGACTGCTGGTTTGTTTTGTTAGAATACAGACTAACACAGCTACCTCTCTGTTACTATTCCTAGTTTTATGTTACAAACAGCGTAGCAGTGTTTTCCACTTCTGCCACACATTAGCATAAAAATACATAGTGAGACAAAATCAATTTTTCTAGCATATCTAGAGAAGTTTTTATTCCCCTCTATTTGGCACTGGTGAAGCCACATCTGGAGTACTGCATCCAGTTCTGCCCCCTGCCCCCCTCCCCCAGCGAAGAAGGGATGTGGATGCATTGGAGCAGGTTCAGCGTAGATCAACGAAAATGATTAGGGTCTTTACCTATGAGGAGAGGCTGAGGGATTTGGGGTTATTTAGTTTGCAGAAGAGAAGATCGAGGGGTGATTTGATAGCAGCAATCAACTTCCTGAAAGGGGGCTCTAAAGAGGATGGAGAGAGGCTGTTCTCAGTTGTGAGAGATGGCAGAACAAGAAGCAATGGTCTGAAGTTACAAAGGGAGAGGTGTAGGTTGGATACTAGGAAAAACTGTTTCACCAGAACAGTGGTGAAGCACTGGAATGCTTTACCTAGAGAGGTGGTGGAATCTCCATCCCTAGAGGTTTTTAAATCCTGGCTTGACAAAGTCATGGCTGGGATGATTTAGTTGGGGATGATCCTGCTTTGGGTGGGAGGCTGGACTAGACGACCTCCTAAGGTCCCTTCCGGCCCTAAGATTCTATGATTCTATGAATCTTTTGAAAAATTCAAACTTTCCTTAGAGGAAAAAATAATCTTGTTACTCTCACTGTGAGACAAAATGGTCCCCATCCTGAGCCAAACTCTGGCTCTACTAGTACAGACCATTGTTAAATTTTGGGTAAATAGGGAGGATCACTTCTGTATATAGGATCCAGGGGTGTTTTAGTGGCTTCTCTGCCACACCTCCTCTTAGCTGCAGGGATACGAGGCATGGCCAGGATTTTCCCTGCCCTAGTACACCCTACAACTGTAATGTTCCCTTGTACTTATTGGTAGCTAGTGGAGGTTACAGCAGCCATAGGTTTCGGGAGAATAACCTGGGGAAGATATATCTCATAGAGCTGGAAGGGGCCTTGAGAGGTCATCAAGTCCAGTCCCATGCACTCGCAGGACCTATCACCATCCCTGACAGATTTTTCTTTTAAATCTAACGTGCCCCAGACCCTTTTTAAGGCCCCCTCAAGGACTGAGCTCACAGCGCTAGGTTTACAAGGCCAGTGCTCTAACCCCTCTTCAGTTGCACTTATGGTTTTATAGCCATAAATGAGGATCTGACCCAGTATTTTTATTTGAAATAAAACAGCTAGCAAAAGAAAGTGTATGTGTGCATGTGTGTGTGCGTGCGTGTGTGCGTGTGCGTGCGTGTGTGTGTAACAGGAGTCTTTTCATTGATAACAATGGGCTTTGGATCAAACCCTTGGTTTTGTAAAGAGTGTAGAATAGTGGTTACAGACTGGGAAATGGGCACCTGACATGCAAAGTCAGGTTTTCAAATTTTCTGTGGATTCTTATGTACAAGTGTAAAGAATCAAGTTATACATGAAATAACGTGTCCAAAATGTTCAGAAGATATCGAAAGACAGGTACCCAAATCCATTTTTGGCACTTACCTGGTTTATAATAGTGAGTAGCCACAGATCCCATTGGCTTCCCTGGTCCAATCATTCAGCCATTAAAATCAACCATTTATTTATAATATATGTCAAAAAATCACTTTGAGTGTCTGACTTTAGACCCATTTCTTTTAACAGTTTTGACTGGGTATACAAGCATGTTTGGCATATGTATACATAAATATCTCATGTGTATGTGTGTATTGGGTATTTCTGTGCATAACAAGCATAGGCAGTCATTTGAATACACTTGCACATGCCTGAGTTTGAAAATAGGTGTCATAATATTTCATGGTAGCAGCTGACTGACAGCTAATTGCTTCTTCCCAGCATTCCCAATAAAATTGCATCATACTTAAGCACAGCTCAGATGAAATTTAGTTTAACTATGTAGAAAATGGTTGTAATCATACCGATTATCAAAAATGAAGGAAGTTCAGGTAGATGAAAATTCATCTTGACTTATCCCTCTTGTGCCTCAGTACATGTAGCAAGCTGTGTTTTTCTGTCTCAATTATCTACCTGTTTTCCTTTTTTTTTTTTGCCAAGCAGCTTTATCTCTGCATCTTTATTCCGTCTGTTCCTATATTCTATTAACTCACTATGGGAATAAAAATAATACTTAACTCCTATATAGAATTTTCACCAAAGGAGCTCAGATTTTCTTTACAAAGCAAAGTAAGTACCATTATCTCCATTGTACAGATGTGTAAATGGAAGCACAGTAAAACAACTTATCTTACCTAAATTTGCATATCAAATAACCATCTTAATGAAGTACATGAGTACAACATAATCAGGTATCCTAACATCCAGTCCTTCTCTAGGCTTCTTCTCTCCTTTAAAACAACAATTAAAATAATAATTAATAGTAAATATAATTGTTAATAGCAAATAGAGAACAATCACATCATAGGGAAGAATTCTTCTCCTTTGAGCAAGTAAATCATTTTATGTGCTCTGTTCTTATACAACTCTATAGGTACATTAGAAATTAACATCTTGCAATCAGTGACAATAAAGGGGTATCTCTGGTTACCATAGTTTTTTCCCAGTGATGGCCACTTTTGTCAATGTTTACATCATTCTGGTTTTTTTCACTTCAGCTCTGTGATTTCCTCTCTCCGTGTTTGATATAACTTGAATCCATTTACTGCACAATTGTCCTTCTTGTTGGGCCTCTCCAGGTTATTTTTCTTAATAATGAGCCTCAATTTCCTGATAATGGGTAATTTTTCAACCCATTGAAATCATTTTCTAAGCTGGCTAAATCGTGGGTTCACCCCTTGACTCTTTTTTATTACGGACACAAGTGGACACCCTGCAGCCATTCCCAGTGACACCTGGCAGGAAGAATCCATGAAGCAGGACAAAATGGATAAATTCTCAGTAAAAAAGTAAAACAGAACACCACCCAATTTGATGCATTTAGTAAAATGACTTTTTGTGTTAAAAAAAATAATGAGAATTATATTAGCTACTGCAGCCCCAGGGCAGCTGTAAAACATACACTGATAATTTATGTCATCTCTTCTGAACACTGGTTTCAACTTCCAAAACACATAATTTCATTAGCAGCTACCAAATCATGTGCTGCTTATACTGTGTCTGAGATAAAGATCACTGTGTAAGAAATACATGCTAATGTGTCACATCAACACCTGAGCTTAGTTTTGAGTTCAGGCAAAAAAAAATTATAATTTCACAGTCTAAATAACTAACTCTTAATCTGTTTTATCTTGGGTTCTTTTCTGTTATCCATTTCATTTCAGAAAACTTCTTGTACAACAACAAAGCATGAGTGTGTGTAAGAATGGTTGCTAAGTGAACCAATGTCAGATTCTCTTTTGGCCTTTATTTTCTTCCTTGTACAGAGAATAGTGGCTTATACGTATCTGTTTGGGGTTTTGGTTTTTGTTTTGTTTTATTTTGTTTTGTAGACTGGATACCTACTAGGCCAAGAGCTGGCAACCTTTGATGCACGGACCATCAGGGTGATCTGCTGGTGGGCCGTGAGATACTAACCTTCTGCAGTCACAGTTCCCCAAAGCTCTCATTGGCTGGGAACAGCAAACTAGAATCACGGGAAGCTGCAGGGGCTGTGCCTGCAGACAGTCAGTACAAGCACAGTGCCTTGTGAGGTACCAATTGATTACCCTGATGGGCCATATGTCACACATTGCCAACTTCTTCCTTGGCCATGTCCTTAGCAGGTGTAAATCAGCATAGGTCCATTGAAGTCAGTTCTGATATAGAAAAGAGGCTAATTTTCAAACATATTCAAAAGTGACTTACTGAGGGAATAATAATATACAAATAAAATGCTGTTCTATATATGCTAGATTATGACTATACAAGTGGCTCTGAGCCACATGACAGAGGCCATGCATTTTGAACCCTTACGCACTGGGCTCTTAGAAGTCAGTAAATGCCAACTTACTGACAGTCATTAGAATAAGAAGCTCAACTCTAACAAAGGATTCTAATCCTGGGATCTGATTGGCAGAACTCTGATGGTCCTGATAAGTTCTCTACTGCTAATGAACATAGGATTGAACAGTTTGTGTTTTGTAAAAAACACAAACAGCAAAACAGTAGTTTTGGTCTTAAATTAGCATATTTAGTTTAGGGTTTTTCTGGTATAGGTAAGCATAGAGCAATGGCATTTATGTGTCAAAACTATTGGAAAATGTACTACAATAAATAGCTTATGCGAGCATTTGGACTGCTAATTATGCTCATCCAAAATAAAAAACCTGGGCAAAAGTTTGAGACGTAATTTAGTATAGTTCATGATGTGTGGGAATATAATGAAAAAGGTTATAATAGATTGTCTGACCAACCCTTACTTGGGTTATTGGATTGACAGGAGGGTGGAAATCTTATTGTCATTGCCATTTGCGGTGCTTCTCCATTTCCTGTCTTTCCAGCTTTGCTTCTGGCTTAGGTGACCATCTGTCCTGTATTTGGCAGAACGGTCCTGTATTTGGGGCACCTAAAAGGCACCCCTACTTATTTTTCAAAAGGGACTACTTGTCCCGTATTTGGGCCCTCCCCTGCTCACCTTCACTAGGTCACTTCCCCACGCCTCGGGGAAGCAGGCAAAGCACCGACAGCTGCCACTTCCCTGGGGCTTGGGGAGGGACAGCGGCTGCTGCCCCCTTCCCAGCTCCCCAGGGCTTGTTGGAGCCGGGAGGAGCCATCCCTACCCCGCATATCTCCCTGTCCCATACTTGGTAAATGTGCCTGCAGACAGTCAGTACAAGTCAGTCCCATATTTGGGACAGGGAGATATAGTTGCCCTACTTCTGATGGTCTCCCTAAAATTGTACAAGCAATGCTAAAAGTAGTTTTGCTGTATTTATATTGATTTTCAATAGTTTTACTTATATTTATTTGTATTTTCATTCTAAATCAAGTCTTCATGTCCCTATAAATGTGACTCACTAACCTAATTGTGTGTAAAAATTCCAAGTAGCTATCTATTTTAAAAAAAAACAAAACCTGTTGTTAATGACTTGTGCATTTTGCATCATATATACCATTTTAATATTATGATTTTTCTTAGTGCTGCTACTTGGAAGAATGAATCTTTTGACTCTTTAAAAATACTTTAGTTAAAAATTAATCCACCAAAGTGTCTGCAGTTACACAGGGAAAAATATGACCCATTAACATCTTATTAGTTCTCTAGTGAAATGCTGTATTCAGAAAAGTGTTCATTTTGGTAGGAAGTGTCACTAAGGGATTATTAATCTTTAATATACAGGATTTAAGACTTCTGTTATTATGTAATCAGTAAAGTATCAGTATTAAGTATCAATTTTGCAGTTCCTTGGGATAAGAAATTTCGTATGTATCACTGAGGACATATTAGCTGCATAATTTACCCACAAATTACCTTGATTTACAGGCACATTCTGAATATGTTCAAAACTAATTATTCAAGGTGGAATAAAAAGAGCTCTATGTATGCAATTGTCCATGTTTCCAAATGCAAAATCATAGAGATATACCGTATAGACTCTACTTAATCAGTATTGCTATTTTATTGTGATGCCTCCCAGGAAACCTATTTAGCTGAATGACAGTGAATGGTAATTACTGACATTTAATGGAAACGGTATTAGTTAGAATTTTCCTTAATGGGGATTTTCAGAGTCAAGGAGTTAAGACATTTAAACAGGTGTCAAGTTGTACATAATTTTAAACATGAGTCTTTTAATAAGTAAGCTGTCAAACAAAGATTAAAAGAAGACGTAAAACTAAAACGAAACATAGTGTGAAATTTATTCCACCCAGTATAAAGCTCTTGGATTCATAGATTTGAAGGCCAGAAGGGACCGTTGTGGTAAATTAGTCCCACTTTCTCTATAACACAATCCATAGAACTTTCCCAAATGAATTCTTAGACCATATATTTTAGAAAGTCACCCAATTTGTTTTCAAAATTGCCAGTGATCGAGAACACACCCTGACCCTTAGTAAATTGTTTCACTGGTTAATTACTCTCACTGTTAAAACTTTGTGTCTTATTTCTTGTCTGAATTTGTTTAGCTTTAACTTCGAGACATTGGATTATATTTTTCTCTGCTAGATTGAAGAGCTCATTATCAAATATTTGTTCCCCATGTTTGCACTTACAGTGTGTGATCAATTCACCCTTTAATCACTCCTTTTTAAGCTAAATAGATTGACTGCCTTGACACTATCATTACTAGGCATGTTTTCTGTTCCTTTAATCATTCTCATGGCTGTTCTGTGAATGCTCTCAAGTTTATCAACATCCTTCTTAAACTGTGGACACCAGAAGTTGACAAAGTACTTCAGTAGTGGTTACACAATCAATAAATACAGCACTAAAATAATCTCTCTCTTCCGACTCAAGACGCCCTTGCTTATTTATCCAAGGAAGAGATGTTCTGACAAAACTTCTGTCAACAGATCTTGTCTACACATAAAAGCGGATCGATCTTTTGATCCGCTCTGTTGACAAAAGGGCCTCCTGGAGCATCTACACAGCTTTTCTGTCAATAGTTTTGCTCGACAAAATGCATTTTGTGAGTAGGTGCTCTATGAGTTTTGTCTACAAACCCCAGTTTTGTCTACAAAACCCTCTATTGTAGTCGTGCCCTTAGATTGATAAACAATCATATCATTTTTGCATATCATTTGTCGGTCACCAGTGAAAGAAGAATGCCTGTAGAGTGATTTGAGGGATAAATGTATCCCAAAGCTACATTTTAAAAAGATTGTCTATACATTTGTAATATAACAGATGATGTTATTCCCATTCCATCTCTATTTATCTTATTTTTACAAAAAACATTGGACTTATTTTTATAAAAATGTCAGTCATTTTAAATTGTTAAACTTTCTATTTTCCATTTTGAATGCTTCCTAAAAGAGAGGTATCACTAGAAACAGCCATGATCTGCATCATTCATGACCCTGAGTTGTTTTGTGGGTCACTAAAGAGAGTGTTTTAATTGGCTAAATGGAGCATATAAAAAGTCCAGTGACCCACTGTGAGATTTCTTTGCATAAGTTAAAACAGGTTCAACTGTTTAATTCTGCAATTGTCTTGATCCTGAAAGACCCATCTTGAAAATTGGTAACTGTATTTTTCATTGTATCTCATGATTTTTAAATGTCTGAAGCATAAAAATTCTTTCATAATATGTACATAACACAAAAATATTTTGCTACAGAATGTTAAAACTTATGAAAATGTAAACTAGTTGTACTTGTGCAGCCAAACAGCTTCAAATTTTATAGCGCCCTTTGTTCTTCAGATGACACATTTATGTTTGTACCATAACAGCATACAATTTAGTACGATTTCCAAATGTTTCTTAGCAATCTACTATAAGGCTACGGTTACACTGGTGCGAACTGCTGGCAGCAGTACGCAAATGGGCAGTCTCGAAAATGCAAATGGCCACTCATTTGCTTATTCGCTCACCAGCGGATGCAGCTGATGGCCCAAAAAAAGCTGTGTAAATGTGGTTCTGCTGGTGAGCTCCCACCCCCTTTGTCAGCAGCCTCTTATGCCTGGAAAAAGTCAGGCATAAGCGGCTGACGACAAAGGAGGGGTTCGCTAGCAGAACCGCATTTACAGAGCTTTTTTTGTGCTGGCATCAGTGTCTGCCTGTGAGCGAATATGCAATGAGTGGCCATTTGCATTTTTGAAACCGCCCATTTGCATACTGCTGCTGGCAGTTTGTGTCTAAGTTAGAAAGTGTGGATTTCTAATGTACTCTGTGTAGGCCTGTCTCTGAGAACATTGAAGTCAATGGCTGAACTCTAATTGACTTAAGTGATAGAAAAGTTAGGTCAGCACTGAGCACTTGAAAAAACACACCCATACATTCAGAAATAGTTTGAGGGGTTAATACAAAAATTATCAAATATAAACAAGATCAACAGTTGTGGTGGTGGTGGTTACTGAAAGTGGTTCATTGCTGGACAGAAACTTAAAAATGAGAACAGGAGATGAAATTATTGGAAAGAAATTTAAAAATGAGAGAAGGAATGTACATTCACGTCTCAGTGCGACAGCTCTGCAGGAAATGGCTGCTGAGTGTCTAGACGGCCAAAGCGCTCTGACGAGATGTTGTTGACAAAATTCACCTGTTTGGTCGGCAGCATTATCCCTGTTCCCAATCAGAAATAGCACCACTGTTGACAGAGCGGGTTTCCAGTTTCCCAGACAGACATGTTTGCAGAGCTTCTGGTCAACTGTTCTGTCAGGAGACGGCAGGGCAGCGTGGCTGCTCTCTGTCAACAGAGCAGATTGCTCTTTTGATCTGCTTTTATGTGTAGACACAATCTGTTGATAGAGGTACTGCCGCGGTTTCTCTGTCAACAGTGACTTATGTCAACAGAGGCTTCCCGTGGAGAGGTAGCCTTTGAGTATAAATTAACTAAAACTTTGACATGAAAAGTTATTTCAAACTGAAAAACAGCTTCTCATTTCTAAAATGTCAAAATAAGGTATTTTGACAATTTCTAAACTTATTTTTCGAACCTATATTTTTAATCAGATTTGGAAATTAGCCCTTGCCTGTGAACCATTTTGGTTTCAACAGATACCATTTTCTGATAAAAAATGTTTTTTTGGAAATTCCCAATCAACTGTATTCGCTCCCACTGGCTGGAGAAGGAATTTCTTTTTCTCTGAGACGTGAGAAAAAGAGGTACAAGATTATATTTTTGATCAGAATAGGATCTCTTGTTCCTCCATTCCAGCATTAAATGAAAATTATTATTCAAAAATATTCTAATACTGTTCAAAAAGACACATAGAGGGCATCCTTCAGTATGACCTGCATGTTTTATGAATGCATAATAGATGTAGTCAGTGCAGTATTCCTTTTAAGGTTTTGGTGATGCGTAAACATTTTCTAAATTAACCAAAACAAAAATATAGTGGAGGTTGCATTTACATCTTATTTACTTATACTAAACCAAAATCCTGAGAAAGGGTAATATATAGGAACTGAAATAAATATCTCAGCAATTTATAGTATTTGGTAGAATAGTGCAAAGTTATATATTTAAAATCATCTGCAATTTTAGTGACATATTAATGGTGTGCTATTTAAGTTGATTGAATTTAAAAAGCTGTTATTTTGTGATGACTATCATGTTTGAACAAACTGCTTTTCATTATATCATAAGAGCTTTGAAGAAATGTTTCTTTATAAAATAAACTAATAGAAACATACAGGCAACCCCTATCTGTAATCTAACTTTCAACACATTGTTTATATGTTTAGATGGGACATATCTGGAGCGGTCATTGGTACTGAATGTGGATCACTGGAGTCAGGTTCATCTATAATATTCCTCAGAGATGGAGAGAGAAAACTATGTACTCCATATATGGACACTACAGGTTATGGGAACCTGAGATTTTACTTCAGCATGGGTAAGTATGTACTTTTAAAATACGTGCAACGTGTAAATCATGTCAGACTAGAATTTGAAAATAACTTCAAAGTTCTACAACCTGAACCAAAAGAGGCTAAACAGATTCTAAATATGGTAGCTTTAAGTCATTGTTATGTTACTTCACCTCTACACCAGTATAACTTCATTAATTTCAAAGGAGTTACGCCAGTAGTAATGCAGTGGAGTAATGCAGTGGAGAATCAGGCCCTATTTGTTATGTCTGAAGTAGGAGCCATCTCCAGCTAGGAGATGTTGTGTTAATTTAGAGAGAAAGTGGGGCCCACCGAGTCATAGGTGTTCACATAACCCAGTCACCCTCCAGCATTACACAGTTTTAATCAAGGTTCATGGTCTGGTATATAGAGACCTCAACTTGCTTAGTACTATGGCTAACATACCATTAAAATAATTAAAAATACAGAAAAGAAGGAAAAAGTTAATGCATTTGAAATGTAAAGTATGAAATAAGGTTTTCATTTTAACAATATCCCTTGTTCCCTTTTCCTTTCCAAATAAGAAGTTTATTGTTAATACATTGTATTAGGCATTCACTCTCACAAATCCAAATTCACATGATCCACACAAATCCAAATGTTTGTTAGATGTGGGGAAATTATCCAATATTTTGTTATATTTTTCCACAAATTTAATTTGCCTGTGTACAAATGAAGGAATTGCCATGTGAAATTCAACGCCTATTTGTTTATTTAGAAAATAGCTAAGAAAATAATAGGATGACAAAGGAGGAAGTATGGATTGAATTAGTAACCTTCCAAAGCCACCTTTTGAGTCAACAAGAAAAAAAACCCTTAATTAATTAATTCAAAGTCCTTTTGTAGTTACTCTGAGTTGTCACACATTTCTCCTGTGTTACATGATTTAGCAATGAAGCACAGGAAAGTGAGGTTGCCTTGTTTCCAGGTCTTACAGACATTGCAACACCTGCAAGAGAAACAGGAAAGAAACTTTGTTAACCTTGTGAACTTTCAGGAGAGGCTGTCAGTTCAGCAAGAATGGTGGAGAAATTGGATGATCGCATTGAAAACATAGATATATATACCTGTTTGTAGCTAACTGCATAACAGTGTAAATATTCAGGGATACAAATGAAAGCCTCTCAGAAGCAAGCAGAACTTTCACAGTCCAAGGATGTAAGATTCGTACAGCTTTTCAGATCACCCTTTGCTCATTCCACCCCTATAATTGGCCATCTTTACTAGACAAAGCAATTACAATGTTTATATCTGAAATCTTACTGTCTCACAGACTACTGAAAATGGCTGCCTCATCCTGTTTTTTACACCAACCTGCAATGTCAGCCTAATACAGGAAAGCACAAACCTTTCTTTTTCGTTTACAGAGACCATCTTTTAATATTCACTAACCTGGACACCAAATGGAGCTATGCCAACAAAACATACTACCATTAGCATTCATATTGCTCGAAGCTATTCTATCTCTATTGCAGCATTTAAAGAATAGGTCCAGTCCAGATTTACGTACACTCCTGCTACCATATGGAAGCTTTACAAGTCTCCTGAGCTCCACAGATATGGAGATGCTGCCTCAGCTGAAACACTCTTCTTTGCAGGAGTTTAAAACAAGTCACAAATGCCATGTCCAACTCCCTTTGGCTGGGTCTACACAGAGACATCCTGCTGGCAGCTTCCTGCTAAGGAACAGTCTCGCCATTGCAAATGGCTGCTCATTAGCATATTCCCAGAGCTCATTAGCATAGCCATGCAAGATCTTACTGCTGGCAGTAAACAAGCCATGCAGACATGCCTCTGCTGGCAAAACCCCCCTCTCTTGCCAGCCACTTATTCCTGAAAAAAATCAAGCATAAGGAGCTGGCAACAGAGGGAGAGTTTGCCAGCAGAGGCATGTCTGCGTGGCCTGTGTATTGCCAGACTCCCTCTGCTGGCTGCGAGATCTCTCACAGCTATGCTAATGAGCCATGTGAACATGCTAATGAGCACCCATTTGCAATTGCAAGACTGCTCCTTAATATGAAGCTGCCAGCAGGACATCTCCTTGTAGACCCAGCCTTTAAGTCTATGTTAATGACATTAGGGAATAGGGACACTGAGCAGGATGCATGGTGTGTTTTCCCAAGGCAATTCTTGTCTGCCTGCCTGAATGTTAGCCAGAGAGAAAGTAGATGAATAGATTCATGGAGTTTAAGGCTGGAAGAAATTATCTCATCTGATCTATATATCCTGCCTCATTAAATTTCACTGATCACCTGTATTCAGTCCAGTAACTTGTGTTTGACTGAAGTACAATTCATGCTTAACTAAGTGTGCTTCCCAAAGCATCTGGGAAGCTCCACAATTGTGGATAAATGGGGTAAGGGAGAAAGAAAGGGATGAGGGATCCCACTCAACTGAGAAGTCCAATTCCTGAGGCAGAATTGCTTAGAACCTCACTACCAGGCTTTAGGACACAGGACTATCACCCTCTTCATATCTATAAACCCCAAGTTCATTGGGATAGTCATCAATAAGGCTGCTGTGTTAATAAAAATTGAACCTCTCTCATCCAGCACATCTCATCTGTCAATGTCTGTAGTCCAGCATAATTTTAGTTAGTCAAATGTCTACTTATCTTGGTTGTGGCCAAGTTTCCTGTGGTTCCATAATGTTTGTTTACAGCCACCAGTCTTGGCTTTCAGTGTTCTGTGCTGTTCTGTAACTGTAATTTACCATTCAATGTCTTCTAAGAGCCTAGTGAGCAGTGGAAGTGTTGGTAATGCTGTTAGACAATATTGACGTCCTGTGGTCAGGCAAATTCTCTTGTCCAGTACTGGACAGCTCCCAAGGCTGCTGGACTAGAGATGTTCAACCAGTACTAATATTTTGAACTGAAATAACACCTTTCATTTAGAGATGTCAAACCACCTAAGAAATTCAAACTAGTCCTCCCAAAAGTGCTGTGGATTACATGAGCCTTATCTTTATTATACAGACAGGCACACACAGCCTTAAGTCTGTGAAAGAATTGAGAAAATAACCTCAAAATCCTCCTGACCCTTAATCACATTCTGAAACCATTACACCATCCTTTCTTCCATTGAGCAGCAGGAATTTGTCTGAGACAAATTGTCTCTCTCAGTTACATAAGGCATATCCTGTACTTTCTGCACTATTCAGTAAGGTCTCGGTTGTGTCAATATGGATCAGAGATAGTGCACCACCCCAGAGAGAGACGTGAGAGGAACAAAGGGTGGCAGAGAAGATGGGCTGCAACCACACCCATAAAGATAGTGTCTGGCAGTGCCTTGTTAGCTAGTGTGGGGAGGGTTTCACTATGGTTCCAACAGCTCCCTGAACTTCCCTCTGTATCTTGTGGAGCAGCTAGCCCTGAACGGGCTTCCACTGCCTGCTGGCACAGACTACTGTTATGCTCAGGGACCAGTACAATCATTCTGTCTGCCTTTGTGTTTGTCCAGCACCAAACATGATGCAGCCTTGAACCTCAGGCTCTAACGAAAGTGTAAATACTACATAATAACAAATCATTGATTCCTACCAGAAGCATGGGAAATCAGATGCTAAAAAAACAGAGCCCTTCCATGTGATAAGATACACAGATACAAATACCACTTGCGGCACAATATTTTTCTTAACATTTATTTCAAGAAGTGGGTCTCCTACGAAAGCTCACCTAATAAACTATTTTGCTAGTCTTTAAAGTGCTACTTGACTTGTTTTTTTTTTTGCTGGTAAAATTAGTTACTTAGACTTTTTTGTCAAGACCTTGAGCTCCAACATGGTCTGTCTGATTGAATGGTTCTTACACATTATTCTGCTGAGGTTTGGGTTCCTTTGCTTCAGACCTTAGTTTAATAACATCTGAGTGTAGTTGTTTTTATAATAATGGGAATTCAATGCAATTGTTCTTTTAAATAACATGTGCTTCAATTATTGTGTTTCTCAAATGTGTATTGTAAAGGGGGATCTTGTGATTCTGGAGAAGCCCATGAAAATGATGTCCTACTGTATGCAAAGATAGAAGGAAGGAAAGAGCACGTAGCTCTTGATACACTGACCTATGCTTCCTATAAGGTAGGCATTTTAGACAAAAGTAAACAGACAAGCTACATTTTTAAATCAATTTGTCGCGAATATGGCATTCCACATTGGTGGTCCAACAAGGGCTTTTCAGGCAACTAACATATAAAGATTGTGCTGTTAGAAAGCATCTGAGCATCAAAATTCAAACACCCACCACTTACTTATCTCACGTAGTGTCAGGATAAGAGACTAAAACAAAGGTAGCAGATAAAGAGATTGGAAACTTATAATTAATATAACTATTTTTGAGCATGAGAGCATGCAAGAGCTTGCCTGGGAGAATGGAAATATCTGTAAAGGAGATATGTGCTGCCCATGTGGTCAGGTAAGCAATAGGCATATGGTTTGTGATGCTACTGCTAGCCGATAATTTTGCAGTCCTCTGATAGCAGATATGTCCTTTAAAAAGAGTGTGCTGTATTTGTTGTTTCAGCAAATTGGGGTCTTTCATACGCAATTTCCAAAGAATTCTCGGTTGTGAAAGGCACAGCAGGGCAAGGTTCACCTTGGGTGTTGTCAGGCTTATACCAGACCAATCAAAATAGGAGAACTCTACATGAAAGTTAAAATTTGAGCTGAGTGAATAATGGGCTTTTCGGTTTGCTAGCAATTGACCTCACAGTATCCTTTTTGATTGTTCAGCGCAACCAGACTCACTCCCTGGAAGGATAACACAGGCATGAGCTCAATAAATAATAGACAATGAATTTAATGCTAGAAAAGGATATGAAGGTAGTTCCATTCCTGTTGTTGGTAAACACTTTTGCCTTCTCACCCAGGCAGCAAGAATATTCAACCCTCAATTTCTTCTCAAGGTTGTTTCCTGAATTGGGATCCTTCCTGCTATGAAGAGCCACATGCAGGCATTCTCAAACTTGGGGTGCAACCCCTTGGGGGGGGTCTTTGAGGTTTCTACATGTGGGGCTGCAAGATGTTAGCCTCCACTCCAAACCCACTTTACCTCCTGCATTTATAATGGCATTAAAATACATACAAAGTGGTTTGAATTTATAAAGGCCTTGCTATGTGAAAGGGGCCATGAGAACAAAAGTTTGAGAGACACTACTTTAGGGGCTGTCAGTGATGTCCACAGAGCACTAGACAGAACAGTAACTCTGGTACAATATTTTTATTGTGTTGTCTAAAAGGAAGGTGAAAAGTCAGGGGTTGTATATATACATATGCACATAAGATTGTTCCAATCTAAACTACAGCATTCTTATACCTTACTAAACATACATAATATTGTATTCATAGAATACTAGGACTGGAAGGGACCTTAAGAGGTCATCAATCCAGTCCCCTGCCCTCAGGGCAGAGCGAAGTACTGTCTAGATCATCCCTGATAGACATTTATCTAACCGGATCTTAAATATCTCCAGAGATGGAGATTCCACAACCTCCCTAGGCAATTTATTCCAGTGTTTGACCACCCTGACTGTTAGGAACTTTTTCCTAATGTCCAACCTAAACCTCCCTTGCAGCAGTTTAAGCCCATTGCTTCTTGTTCTATCCTCAGAGGCCAAGAAGAACAAGTTTTCTTCCTCCTCCTTATGACACCTTTTTAGATACCTGAAAACCGCTGTCATGTCCCCCCTCAATCTCCTTTTTTCCAAACTGAACAAGCCCAATTTTTTCAGCCTTTCTTCACAGGTCATGTTCTCTAGACTTTTGGTCATTCTTGTTGCTCTTTTCTGGACCCTTTCCAATTTCTCCACATCTTTCTTGAAAAGGTATAGTCTCCTTAAAGACACGAATATACTTTTATCACTTTCTTTGGTTAACACCCAAGATTAGCATAACTATAAAATGTAAAGACATTTTTTCAGTCCCCTTCCTTCATGTATTTGAAAGCATTCTGTGCTGAGTCTGTTTTGTTGTTTCACTGTAAAGTTTCTCCTGTTTTTGCATGACTGCAAAAAAGAACCAACTTTTTAAAAAGTGTTATTGTAAGAGAAGAAATTAATAGGGGGACTCAGAGACATGAGAAGTATATACAAATACATTTGGCATGTTTTTTCCCCAAATCAACTGCATTTAAATCTGAAAGTGTCCCTTTAATATACTAAAAGATAATCATTCAACTCCAGACACATGACCTAAATTTCATCAGGACATTTTCTTAAACTTCAGACATGATATCCTCTCTAAATTTGCCAATGTACTCATACTATTTCTATTTAAACCAGCAGTGCATGTGCACTTCCATTGCATTTGCCAATATACATTGGAATAGTTGAGAGGCAATATCATTTTTAAGGCACCATCACTGCTATGCAATCAAGTTTAATTAGTATTTTTCAGAACACAGAAAGCATGGTCCCTCAAGATTATTACAGTCAAATAGCCTGATCACTGTGGCTACGTCTACACTAGCCCAAATCTTCAAAATGGCCATTTGCATAGCCATTTCGAAGATTACTAGTGAGGTGCTGAAATGCATATTCAGCGCCTCATTAGCAGGCCGCTGGCTGCGGCTCTTCAAAATTGCCACTTTTTGCTGCCACGCGGCTCGTCCAAACAGGGGTCCTTCCAAAAAAAGTTCCCAGGGTCTGGACGACCCATGCAGCAGTGAAAAGTGGCAATTTCGAAGAGCCGCTGATGGCAGCCTGCTAATGAGGCACTGAATATGCATTTCAGTGCCTCATAAGTAATCTTCGAAATGGCCATTTACATGGCCATTTTGAAGATTTGGTCTAGTGTAGACATGGCCTGTACGTGTTAACTACCCCTGATTCCCAGTATGGTGATGGTTGTGCAGTGAACTGAATTACTTTTTGAATAGTAACAGAGAGTAAGCCATGCTAGTCTATACACTATCAAAACAAAAAGAAGTCAAGTAGCACTTTAAAGACTAGCAAAATAGTTTATTAGGTGAGCTTTTGTGGGTCAGACCCAATTCTTCAGACCATAGCCAGACCAGAACAGACTCAATATTTAAGACACAGAGAACCAAAAACAGTAAGCAAGGAGGACAAATCAGAAAAAGATAATCAAGGTGAGCAAATCAGAGAGTGGAGGGGCGGGGGGGAAGATCAAGAATTAGATTGAGCCAAGTATGCAGACAAGTCCCTATAGTGACTCAGAAAGTTCCCATCACGATTTAAACCATGTGTTAATCTGCCGAATTTGAATATAAAAGTCAGCTCGTCCACTTCTCTCTCTAAAACGGTGCGACAATGTCTCTTCAGTAACACACATACCTTGAGGTCATTGACAGAACGCCCCATTCCATTAAAATGTTGACTAACTGGTTTATGGATCTGGAGTGTTTTGATGTCTGTTTTGTGCCCGTTGACCCTTTGTCTAAGGGAGTTAGAAGTTTGTCCAATATACAAAGCGTCTGGGCATTGTTGGCACATGATGGCATATATGATGTTAGTAGAGGAGCATGAGAAAGTGCCCGTGATTCTGTGAGTAAGCTGGTTAGGTCCAGTGGTGGTATTTCCAGAGAAGATATGTGGACAAAGCTGACAGCGGGCTTTGTTGCAGGGAAAGGTTCCAGGACTGATGTTCCTGGGGTATAGGCTGTGGCTGTTAGTAAGGATCCTCATGAGGCTGGGAGGTTGTCTGTAGGAGAGAGCAGGTATGTCACCCAGGGCCTTCTGGAGTGTAGCATCCTGATTAAGAATAGGTTGTAGGTCTTTAATAATTCATTGCAGTGGTCTGAGTTGGGGGCTGTAGGTGATGAGAAGTGGTGTTCTGTTCTTGGCTTTTTTGGGCCGATCTTGGAGTAGCTGGTCTCTGGGTATGCATCTGGCCCTGTCGATTTGTTTTTTTACTTCTCCTGGTGGGTAATTCAGGTTTATGAATATTTGGTAAAGTTCTTGTGGTTTTTGGTCTCTGTCAGTTGGATCAGAGCAAATGCAATTGCACCTAAGAGCTTGACTGTAAACAATGGATCTAGTCACGTGTGCAGGATGGAAACTAGAAGGATGTAGATAAGTATAGCAATCAGTAGGTTTTCGGTACAGTGTGGTACTGATCAGGCCATCCTTGATTAGTACTGTAGTGTCCAGGAAATGTATCTCTTGCATGTTGTAATTGAGGCATAAGTTGATGGTGGGGTGTAGATTGTTAAAGTCTCTGTGGAATTCTTCTAGAGCCTCTGTACCATGGGTCCAAATCATAAAGATGTCATCAATGTATCTTAAGTAGAGGAGTGGTAACAGGGGACGAGAGCTGAGGAATCCTTGTTCCAGGTCAGCCATAAATATATTAGCATATTGTGGGGCCATGCGAGTGCCTATAGCAGTTCCACTAATCTGGAGGTATAAATTGTCCCCAAAACGGAAATGAGTGTGTGTGAGAACAAAGTTACAGAGGTCAGACACCAGATTGGCTGTGGTGGCATCAGGGATGCTGTTCCTGATTGCTTGTAATCTGTCTTTATGTGGAATATTAGTGTACAGAGCCTCTACATCCATTGTGGCAAGGATGGCGTTATCAGGAACTTTTCCGATGTTTTGTAATTTCCTCAGGAAGTCGGTGGTATCTCGGATATAGCTGGGAGCGTTGGTGGCATAGGGTTTGAGGAGGGAGTAGCGCCCTACTTCAAAGTTGAACGTCGAAGGAGGGCACGTGTAAACTATCCGCGTCCCTCAACATCGAAATAGCAGGGTCCGCCATGACAGCCATCAGCTGAGGGGTTGAGAGACGCTCTCTCTCCAGCCCCTGCAGAGCTCTATGGTCACAGTGTGCAGTAGCCCTTAGCCCAGGGCTTTTGGCTGCTGCTGCGGCAGCTGGGGATCCATGCTGCATGCACAGGGTCTGCAACCAGTTGTCGGCTCTGTGGATCTTGTGTTGTTTAGTGCAACTGTGTCTGGGAGGGGCCCTTTAAGGGAGCGGCTTGCTGTTGAGTCCGCCCTGTGACCCTGTCTGCAGCTGTTCCTGGCACCCTTATTTCGATGTGTGCTACTTTGTCGTGTAGACGTATTTCTAAATAAGCTATTTCGATGTAGTGTGCACGTGTAGACGTAGCCCATGTGCCAACAATGCCCAGATGCTTTGTATATTGGACAGACTTCTAACTCCCTTAGACAAAGGGTCAACGGGCACAAAACAGACATCAAAACACTCCAGATCCACAGACCAGTTAGTCAACATTTTAATGGAATGGGGCGTTCTGTCAATGACCTCAAGGTATGTGTGTTACTGAAGAGACATTGTCGCACCGTTTTAGAGAGAGAAGTGGACGAGCTGACTTTTATATTCAAATTCGGCAGATTAACACATGGTTTAAATCGTGATGGGAACTTTCTGAGTCACTATAGGGACTTGTCTGCATACTTGGCTCAATCTAATTCTTGATCTCCCCCCCCCGACTCCTCCATTCTCTGATTTGCTCACCTTGATTATCTTTTTCTGATTTGTCCTCCTTGCTTACTGTTTTTGGTTCTCTGTGTCTTAAATATTGAGTCTGTTCTGGTCTGGTTATGGTCTGAAGAATTGGGTCTGTCCCACAAAAGCTCACCTAATAAACTATTTTGCTAGTCTTTAAAGTGCTACTTGACTGCTTTTTGTTTTTAATTACTTTTTGTCTGGGTTATTTTGTGGGGAGTTGTTTAATTTAATAGACAACATGAAAGAATCAAGATGAATAACGAACTACTATTGTTTAGCCCCTTTGAAATTATTGCTGCTGTTTTGTAAATAATACATTTCAGTGTAATTTTAATATGAATCTAATTATTTAATTTCTGTCAAAGGTTCCATCATTGGCTTCTGTTGTCATTAGTCCGGAGCTTCAGACTACTGCAACTAAGTTCTGTCTTAAGCAAAAGAATCATCAAGGGTATAACAGGAATGTCTGGGCTGTTGATTACTTTCATGTCCTGCCAGTACTGCCCACCACCATAACCCACATGATCCAGTTTTCCATTAATCTGGGCTGTGGAACTCATCAACCTGGTAACAGGTAAAACAGGCTAGATTATCTTGCAACTAGCCTGCTTTCTTGTACTTTTTATACTATAGTATCTGTAAAATTAATGGAGGTTGGGAGAGAGTCATGGGAAGGTTTGGATATGGAGAAAGAAATGAACAAGGTGAGAAACTACTAGAGTTTGCTACGGAGCACAAGATGGTGATCTGCAACACAAGATTCCAACAAAAGGACTATAGGAAGTGGACATGATAATCAAATGATGGGAAGTCCAATAACATGATAGATATGATTTTGATAAGAAGATGGGTAGTATCAGTACAGCAGTGCCAAACTTTCCAAGGAGCAGATATATACTCAGACCACAGTCTAGTAGTCGCAAACATCAAGATAAAATTCAAGAGAAAGTGTAAGAGACAGTTTAAGAAGAGAAGAGACGTGGCGAGGCTAGATGAGGAAGAAATAGAGAATGCATACAGAGCAGCGCTCAAAAAGACAATTAGGAATGAGGCCACAGAGAAAGACCTAGATAAGAGAGTCCAAGGGATAGCCACGGCAATAGAAGTGGCAATTGTGCAGACTCTTCCCACAGAAGAGAAGATCAATAAGAAGTGGATTACACAAGAGACACTGAGCACTGAAGACCAGAAAGGATGTTTCTGAGAGGGCAGAACAGTAATATAGGGTGAAAAGCAATGAGGTAAGGAAAGCGGAAAGAAAGGATAAGACAAATAGTTAGAGGAGCAGTGTGAAGATATAGAGAGGTATTATGGTGAATGTAAGACCAGGGAGATGGGAAGATGATTAGAAACATTGATAGGAAGTGGCAGTCAAAGCAGGTGGCAATCAAAAACAAGAATGAAGAGGTGCTCATGAACAAGGAGAAGATTGTGCAGCAATGGATGAGATATTGCACTGGTCTATACAAAGTACAGTTGGACTCAAGTGTCTTCAAGAGACTGATTGAAGAACTGAAAGAGATATCTACACTGAGCAATGAGCGCGAGATGTATATTTTGAAGGAGGAAGTAGAAACAGCAGTGAAATGACTAAAGAACAAGAGCCCCGGAAATGATAAGATCATGGCAGAGATAATGAAATACAGCGGAGAAAGCATGATTCAGGAAATACACCAACTATGTTATATAGCATGGAAAGAAGGGAAGGCACCTAAGGAATGGAAAAGATCCATACTAGTGACAGTACACAAGAAAGGGAGTACATTGGAGTGCAAGAACTACAGAACTATTGCCCTAACCAGTCGTCTAGGCAAGGTGCTGATGATGATACTGACAGAGAGACTAAGATCGCAGGTAGATGAATATCTGGCAGACAAACAAGTGGGGTTCAGGAAATCTGGATGTACCATATAGCAGATATTGGCACTAAAATTGATAGTAGAGAACGCTTGGCGAAAGAACAAGAACATCTGTATTGCTTCGTCAATTTTCAGAAGGCATTTGACAATCTAGATCAGAAAGTGACTTGGGCAGTGTTGCAGTCATACAGAGTGGACTGTTACAGTTGTTGAAGGATATCAGTGACAATGTGGAGGCAGCAGTGAGAGCATGTGGGGAGTTGGGAAGTTGGTTTAGAATGAGTAGCGGTATTAGACAAGGAGATCCAATATCGCCGAGTATCTTCATCATGAATCTAGACAGAGCGAGGGACAAGATCAAGGAAGATGTAGAAGGGGATGTCTGTGCATGGGAAAAGTAATAACAACTTGAGGTTTGCATATGATATAGTTATCACTGAGGAAGATGAGGAGGAGCTAGTGAAAATGGTACAGGTGCTAAATGAGGAAAGGAAGTGGTACAGACTGATTATGAACATCAATAAAACAAAAACAATGGTATTTGGAAATAGGAAGGAAGATCAGTGTAGATGGGAATGAACTAGAGAATGTAGAGAAGTTCACATATCTGGGGAGCAGCATAACATATGATCTAGACTGTAAGAAGAAAATAGCAACTAGAATAGCAAAAGCAAGAGTGAGGTGATGGATAAAATTTGGAAAAGCAAAACAATTAGCTTAGGAATGAAGCTGAGCATCTTGAAAACATGTGCGTTCAGCAGTGTGTTTTACAGATGTGAGATATGGGTGATAATGAAAGATTTGAAGAGAAGAATAATGGCATTTGGGAAGAATTGTTCTAGAAAGATCCTGATAATAGGATTGATGCAGAAGGTCACCACTGAGGAATTATATAGGAAGATACAGCCAAAAGATAACCTACTGCAGAAGGTTGTGCAACGGAAGTAACAACTATCCGGGCATATTTGCAGAATGAACAACAAACGAAAAATCAAGACCTTGGTATTCGGCATAATAGACAGCTCGAATAGTAGAGGCAGACTCCACAGAGAATGGGTAGAAGTATAGTAGATTGGTGTGGAGCTAGCCTACAGAAACTAAGCCACTCTGCACTAGACAGGGAAAGATGGGAGGAAATAGTGAGAGAGGCATCAGACACCAATGGGCGCTGAGCCCATGATTGTTGATGATGATCTGTAAAATGATGTGGATATTTTTCACAGAAATACAGCAGTTCAAAACAACTAAGGTAAACAAGTCTGAGGCTTGCATGAAGCATCTTACCTACTACTAATCCACTCATTCTGTCTGAAGCCAGTAGAAGGGTGATTATTGACTTCAGGAAGAAATGTGGCCATTTGGTTAAGATACAGCCCTAGTTCTCAGGAGACGTAAGGTTACTTCCTGATCCTGCCATAGACATCTTGTCTGACTGTGGGCAAACCATGTAGGGCATGATCCTGTACTAGTTGAAAATGAATAGCAAATCTATCACTGATTTCACTGGGCATAGAGTGAGGGCTCAGTTTCTATGGAGATATTATTAGAGCCCTACATGGATACACAATTGATATCTGTATCCACATCTGCATCTGCAAAAAAATTATCTGCCAATATCGACATCCACAGATACAGATACCTGTGGATATAAAAGGGATAGCCACATATTTGCAGGGTTCTAGATAAAAATTTGTATCGGCATCCACATCTGCAAAAATGAGCCCTGGATATACCCATGGGTATAAAATGAATATCTGCAGACTTGCAGGGCTCTAATTATTATTTCCCTGCTCACTGGTCAAATTATTCAGTTCTTATTCAGGTCATATTTTGACACAACTCCCAGTGTCATTAATGGGACTTTTGCATTACAGATGACAGGATTTGGTTCTTCATGCTATGTTAGGTAAAAGTATTAGGTGCTGGCAAGAACCTTCTTGTGTCTTATAAAAAGAAATGTTATCATGTCATTGATGTATCATGGGATCACAGTGTGCGAATGAATGGTTTCCAGAACAGGTTTGCATGTGTTCTCTGAGGAAGGAATGTATGCAAGCCACAGCTCTACATACCAACCTGCCATAGATCATTGCTGCCAATAGAACAAATAACCCAAGCTGGAATGGTACAAGGTATACATTGTCAAGTCAGGGCTGTGGGGACCTAAAAACAAGCACTTCACATATAGTCCTAACTCTGGAACATTGCACTCTGGGCTTTTCTTCTAGAGGGCTGCAAAGAGGTTTCTCCAGGGAATCTGGGGAGGAACTTAGAGGAAGGAGGCCAGCAGTAACTCCATGGTTCCACTGCTTTGGGTGGATTTTGGTGGTCATCTACGTGCAATGACTGCTCGAATTTGTCCTGTCATATTAAATGGGTTATATTAGCAGTTTTCAATCTTTTAACCATGTGTACTCAGCATTTTGCAAGCTAAATTTTAAATTAAAGTTTTCTTTTTAAAATACTCATTTATTATATCATCTGTATTACAGATTTTCTAGTGGAGTGTTTTGTAGTGATCTTTATGGCTTCAGATTAATTTTCTTACCACTTTCAGAGCGTTTTAAAGACAGGAATGTCAGAAGCTCTTTCACAACAAAAGAAACACTAGGTCATCACATGCTTGATTTCCACTTCACAAATAATTTGGAAACACAGATCTTCTGGCCTTACAGTATTATTCATAATGTTTTTATAACTGGGAAAGCAAGAGAATATATTCAGTGAATATGACCCTCCAAAATATCAGTATAGGTAAATCTGAAATGAATTGGCTGAAACCCTTATAAACTATTTTAATACACATTTATAGTACCATGACAATAATTGTATAATTGTATAAAATGACACTCTTTGAATAAAATCATATTCTCAGTAAATTATTCTGAAGTAGAAAAGTCATGGTCCACGATGTGATGTCAGGATGATGAAAGCTTATTGTCTAATAAATAAAATGGTTAGTCTTTAAGGTGGTACAGGACTGCTTGCTTTGGTTTGGAAAGATACAGACTAACATGACTACCCCTCTGAGAATGACAAACTGATTTTTTTAAATCCTTCATTTGTATTATTTAAAATAGAATGTTAGAAGCAAATTATACTGAGTAAATTCCTCTACATGAATATTTCAATAAAATGACAAATCTCTAATAAATGCAATGCTTTCCACATTATTTGCTGAAGGCTTGCAGAATGTAAGAAATCCAAAGCCATTCTCAGAGTCATGTACTATAAATATTTTATTTTAATACAAGGGGTGGGCATGAGGAACTTAATGGGAACTCAGTGAACAGCTGTGGATATATTACAGGGAATAATAGCACTGCATTGTTAGGGGATCAGCTATATGATCTAACACACTGATATCGAGCCTCAGACTTGGGGGGCCACTTGTGGCTCTTTAGTGTGCATCCTGCGGCTGTCTGAAGTACTTGATATTAAAAGGCTATATGATTTAATTATTAACCAATCTACGTTATTAACCAATCAGGATGCCTTTACAATGCTATTAACCTATTGTAGAATACATGACCTGTCTTTTTGCTGATATCTGTATCTGTATAATTGTAAGTGAAGCAATGATTTCACACTACTATAGTTCCTTTGAATAATGTGGAGCTCTTGTCAACCACTGAGATCTGAGAATTACTAATATAAGGAGTCTTTTCCTTGTCTGATTTCCATCTGTCTTCATTCACTGGTAGATTTTGGCTGCTATATGCAGCTTTGGACCTAGTGATAAACTGTGTTAATATAGTGGGATATGATGACTATCAAAAAGAGAGAAGAATAAAGGAGCATTAGGTGGGTGACAAATAAGGTCTCCCCTATTTCTAAATATACCTCTCTGGTGACTGACAGTAGCAGAGGCCTTGCCCACACTGGATATTTAAAAAAAATTAGAGAAAGAAGGAAGACTAGTCAGTCTCTTCAAGAGTGAAATAACCCATTGATGTTACTCCAACCCTAAGGCTACTGCCATTATGCTGCTCCCATGAGCAATGTAGCCTCAGGGGGGAGAGAAGGGATGGAACAAAGAAAAGGGGTTTCCTCAACAGAAGCACAATTGAAATACCCCAATATAGGAATGGATTGGGGTGTTTTCCAGAGATGTATGGAGATATTCTTTCCTCTGACAAGTTGACCTGTTGTAGAGCTAGTATCCAGCTAGCCTGATGCAGAATTCATGGACTGGAAAATCCTGGATATTTTGAGCTATATTGAATTTTATTTTGTTTCATAATCGAAGCAACTGTTGTATGCCAAAAATATTTCAAGAGTGCTATGGTGTGCTATATGCTTGGGCAGTCACTTGGCCGTTAGTCCAGATGGCTCTGGATGAATGAAAGATAAATAATATAACTCATTTTCTTTCTCAATCTAGTCACTCTCCCAAGGAAATCATAAAATCTATTAGAAGTCAGATCAATAAATCTCTCTCTCCTAGTATATTTCTTCAGTATTGCACTCTATTGGTTCTTACTGACAGGTAATATTCCTCAGGGAATTCTGCACCAAAAACTGAAGTTCTATGCTAAAATAATAAAAATTCTGCACATAATTTAAAATTTCAAAAAATAGCAAATTTTATTTGTCAAAAATAACACTACAGTGTACATAATCTCACCAGTTTTAATTATTTGAGTAACGTATTTCAAATATGTCAGCCAGTATGTCTGTGACATGACTGACAGACACAGAATTTTCCCCAGAAGTAGAAAGTAAAAGAAACAAGTCAGTTCATGTTTTTCTGTCCCCTCCTCTTCAGACCCCATTCACAGGGGCACTTCATACTTCAGCATCAGAGATGGCTGTTATTTAGATGCAAATAAGTTTTAGAGGTTTTTTATATTGGTGCTACAAATGCTGATGTGTGTACATTGAGTCTGTGGTGAATACTCTGTTTGTTTGTGTTATTAGTGTCAACTTGGAGTTTTCAACCAATCATGGTCGTTCCTGGTCCTTACTTCATACTGAGTGCTTGCCTGAGATATGTGCTGGATCTCACCTTCCTCACAGCACCATCTATGCCTCTGAAAACTACAGTGGGTAAGAGAGTTTCTATGCACCACCAGCTGAGATTCAAGACCACATAAGGAAATAAATTCTTTGTGACACTGGGAAGCAGAGAAGAAAGTGTTCCCATGCAACCTTTCATATATGATTAATCAAGGACAGCAAGGAGCTGTTTTTTCTGGCTGCCCAGAAATGAAAAGATATGTACTTCAGATTGTTTTTGTCATATAACAGTATTCTTCTTCTGATGCTACGGGCCAAGCATACATGCATACACAAAAAAAGGCAAAATTTACTTGTCTTTGTTTTGGTTAATCTATTAAATTATAATAACAAAGGACTGTTCCATCTATAGCCATGTTTTACATGATCCACATTTTTACTGGTTTAAAAATATGACATCTGGAATACAGTATAATATATCTGCATTTCACTAATCAAAAATTTTGATAGTAAATATGTTGTTGAGTAGAACAGCATATAGAGGTTCAGCAAGAAAACAAATAGCCATTGCCTGGGTGTCAGATACTAATCATGCATTAATGTTACAGAAGAATAAAGGGCCAGATCCTGTTCCCAGTTAAATAAGTTTGATGCTACTCTGGCAGTTTTCTGTGTATTTAAGTAATCATCTGTGGATTCCTCTTGCAAAGGTAATCTCATGATGGCATAGCTGCCTGTATCCCACATTCCTTTCAGCCCTCAGAATAGAGGGCAAGTCAGTGGTAGAGCCGGGGTAGGAATATTGCCACACACTGGTTATACCAAAGATGTGTAGCAGTGCCTTGAGAACCGTTACAATCAACGATAATTTACAGCAGATATGAGATAATTCTAAAGATGGCAACCATACAACTACCTACACAGCTAGAAGTTGCACAAATGGCCAGAGCCATCCCCTGCCTGTCCAGCCTACGACTAGGTGACTGTAAATGTGGCAAATAGCAGCCTTTATATCCCTTCTTTAGGTCCTACTGCAAGTGGAGCTCAACCAGATCCAAAGGCTTAACTCTGTTTGTAGCTTTGGAGAGGTCAAGTATCAGGGAAAAATTCATTGTACTAAGGAGTTCAAAGGCAGAGTACACTTTGAATATAAGCAACAACATATTTTTGTCTTCATTTTAAATGCTTCTAATAAAATATAGTGTAATGTACTAAGTACCAGGGGCCAAATTCTCCTTTGGGTAGCTATGGAGTAAGAAAGTAATATTGGCACTAGCCTGGAACTTGGAAAACCCAGATTCAGTTTACTCTTTCACAGCTTTCCTGTGTCACCAGGCCCAGATAAAAGATTTTTTTTCTTGGGGAGCAAATATTTAACATTTGGCTCTTCAGTCTATCAAACAAAGATGTTACACAATTCAACAAATTTGAAGATAGACAATTTCAGACTAGAAATAAAATGTAAATTTTCCATGGTGAAAATAATCAACTATTGGAACAAATGATTAGAGACATGGAGGATTTTTCATCACTGACAATTTTTAAATCAAGATTTTTTTCTAAAAGGTATGCTCTGGAAATTATATCGGGGCTGTTTATGGTTTGAATTATACAGGAGGTCATACTACAGGATCACAGTGGACCCATCTGGCCTTTTAGGCTACATCTACATGAAGAGCATTGTTTGACAGAAGTGACTGTTGAAAGGGATTTCCCATCAAAGCTTCTGTCAATAAGATGCATGCACACATAAAAGCAGATTGAAAGAGCAATCTGCTCTGTTGACAGAGAGCAGCCAGACTCCCTGGCTCTTTCTCAACAGAACGGCCAACTGGAACGTCTGCAAACGGGACTGCCTGGTAAACTGGCAGCCCTCTCTGTCTACAGAAGGGACCCAGGGCATCTACACGGCTATTTTGTTGACAAAACACTGTCGATAGAGGTGTTATACCTGAATGGAGAGAGATATAACGCTGCCGGTGGATGTGCCGAGTTTTGTCAAAAAATTGTTGACTAAGCACATTTTACATGTAGAAGCTCTACATTTTTTCTGGACAAAAGCACAATTTTGCTGGGAAAAGCCTCTCATGAAGCTGTAGCCTCTATGTATGACATTGACCTGTGAAAGCACGATGTAGGCTCATACAAGTATAAAGTTCTTAAAATTCTTCATTGTAAAATAAATGTGTCATCAGTGTATACAAATGTTTCACAACTGCCATTTTAAAATGGGGGCATTTATGTGTGAAATGTATTTCAGGTGGAGCCGAATCACTATCCCTCTTCCCAGTGCAGCTTTAACCAGAAACACCAGGATTCGCTGGAGACAAACAGGACCAATCCATGGAAATATGTGGGCAATTGATAATAGTTAGTATTCAGACCTGTTATCATCATGTACCATTTAGGTACAGTTTCTATATGCAGTTCCCAATAGACACATATTTTCTTATGTCATAAAGCTGGAATTTGCAAATTGTTAAATGTTCATCTTATGTGCACTTGGTCTCCAGTCTTTTATGAAGCTAGAGAGGAATTATGCAATCTGAAAAAGCATTGAAATCAATAAAATGATATATTGAGCTGCAGCAGGCAAAACATTGATTATCCTATTTTTTAATTGAAAACTTTCCACAAGTAGAATTTTTGTGATGGGGAACTAATATAACATTTCTTTTGACTGCTTAGATCCAGTTAACATACAACTATTAAGAATGTGTACTGTACTTCCCTAAGTAACAAATACAATATTTGATATACTTCCTGGGCCGTGTCTACACTAGCCAAAAACTTCGAAATGGCCATGCAAATGGCCATTCCGAAGTTTACCAATGAAGCGCTGAAATACATATTCAGTGCCTCATTAGCATGCGGGCAGCCGCGGCACTTCGAAATTGATGTGGCTCACCACTATGCGGCTCGTCCAGACGGGGCTCCTTTTCGAAAGGACCCCGGCTACTTCGAAGTCCCCTTATTCCTATGAGCAAATGGGAATAAGGAGACTTCAAAGTAGGTGGAGTCCTTTTGAAAAGGAGCTCTGTCTGGATGAGCCACGCGGCGGCGAGCTGCCTCAATTTTGAAGTGCCGCAGCCTCCCGCATGCTAATGAGGTGCTGAATATGTATTTCAGCGCTTCATTAGTAAACTTTGAAATGGCCATTTGCGTGGCTATTTCGAAGTTTTTGGCTTGTGTAGATGTAGCCCTAGACACAGAAAACCTTAGTAAAGAAACACTACCACCAGAACATGGAGGACAGCTTTTACTTTGTGTACAGTGTTTTATAGGAAGAAGCATCATTTGTGATAATACATGTCTGTATTTCCGCTATTATAGGCTTATTTAACTAAATTATTTACTAATACCTATAAATATATATTTTTAAAGAAATAGTGTATTTGTTGTGAAAAATCAAGGCAACTGTAGGAGTCTTTACTGAGTCACATGGTTATAAATCTTACAATCATGGAAAGGTAGGCTCAATCAGGATAGGAATATTTAAAATATAAACAAGTTCTTTGTGAATGCACGCTGTGTATAAACCTGGATTTGTATATATAATGATGACACTGAGAGGGCCACAGCTAGTGAAAAGAAAGAAGTTCTACTACAAAACAATGTGCCAATATATTTGTGAAGCACAGGAGTTTGTTCTGCTAGGGAAGTAGATAAAACTGCATTATATTATGCATTATATTATGAATGTTTATTATATAGTCTGAAACTTCTGGTTAAATTGTGGGATTCCAGATATGCTAAGAAGCAAGAAGCAGAACAATTTTTATTTTAATTTTATACAAGCTCTGCTTGCAATATCATTATATTTTACATTTCATGAAGAAGCCCTTTGGCATTTTGAAAAAGAAAATCCTTTTGAAACTGCCAAGATATTATAATGTAAAAAAATATTGAGCTAATGAAGTATTTAATTTCTGTCACTTTTTTTGGTAATGCTATTTCCTTATTCCCATTAGTGTGATTTAGTATCATTTCAGTATTCCCACAGCAGTATTAATTCTTGTGTTTGAATATAATGACATTATGTCAAAAATGAAGCAAAATGAAGGGTAAGTGCATGGATATACACACAAAATGTCAAAACATTGACGTCTATGAAAGGTGAGTTACTGTGTAAGGAAATGCAAAATGTAGCTGTCAGTGCAAGCTTTTTTATGATAGGAATTAAAATACAGGATTTGGAATGTTAATTCAAAATATCATACAGCCTGGTGATTTTTTTCTTTAAAAAATATCCTTCACACAGTACAAAACTTTTAAGTATAAAAATGGGAAAGCTACTGTCTAAAATATATCCCCATAAATCAACAGTAAATCCTGATAATTTACTACTGCCATAGGTTTGAGTAATCAGGAGTTTTGTTAAATCTTCTGCTTAATCCCTGCATTTTAGATGCTCAAATATAATCGTTCTCTTTTAACTTTCCTTAAACTACTTGCAGTACTGGAGAGTGTGATCTTCTGGAAACCAATGACTGGAATTTTTTCTACTCCTACTGTGCTCTTGAGCTGCCCATCCATACTCTTTGGGATTGCTCCAAGTACTTTACAGGTCACTGGGTCATCTTTGTTCTAGTTTTTCACAATTGTTCCACTTCATAACAGTTCTTCATATATAACTATCTTCTCAGCTTGTTGCCTTTTTACACTTCTCTGATTGCACAGCAATGTCAATTAACATGTCCTTTTTTGTTTTCTTTTCTACCCCGCACTATGTCTGTCCTGCAGACCTGCACTGGTAGGTCTGTGACAATTGCCAGATCCTAGAAAATTTTCACCTCTTCATTCTCTAGGGTACTTTCAAATTTATGGGTCATAATTTTGCATATTTCATTTAAATCCATTTTTGCCACAGAGGCTCCAATGAAGGTAATTGGCAACCTAATTGTCTCTCTTCGTATACTCTCTCTCAGCCAGGCTCCTGCAGGTGTTCAAAACAAAATTCACCATCTGATCCTTTTCCGAACACATTCTGCAGTTTGGAGAGCAGTTCTCTTGGTCAGTTTGTTTCAAATGTACTCAGCGCTTAATGACTGCTCTTCTGAAGTCATAATGAGGCACTCTGTCTCTGTTTTGAGATATCCTTATACAGGCCATGAGATTAATATTTGATCACTAATGGGTTTGATATCTCCCCATCACTGTCTGTGCATTGATTTCTGCGTAAATCTTCCTAGGTTTTCTTGCTGATTTAGCTTTTTTGGGCTGGGATCCATGCTTGTCCATCGCTTGGCATTGTGATCACATAATTGTCTATTATGGCTAACTCCTCATAGTTTTGAATGTTATAGTCTTAATTGTCAATAGGTTCCTAAACAGATGGCAGAGCTGTTCCTCCATCATATTGTCAAATATACATCCTGGCTGTGTCATGATTAATAGTCATTATTCTATGCAATGTCAGGAGCTTTCTTGTTTGGATGGCAATTTTTTCTTCTCTTGATTCTATGTGCTCATTCAATCAGGACTGGTCTCACCCACATATTAATGATTCAGATTAAATGCTGTGAGATGAGCTGTGTTTTTAGATTAGTTCTAATCAATCTGTAATACTGTTTCCCCACATCTTCTTTTACTTCCTTATGTCGTCAGTCTGTCGGTTCCATGATTCTAAGATAAGGGTAGTTGATTGTTTTTAATCAAGGTCCAAGTTTCTTGCTCAAGATATAGTCAAGGTACAGGAAGATAAAGAAGAAGTTGTTTTGTGGCTGTTATTATTGACAGCAGTCTGGATGTGACCCACAGACTACCTATTGACTACCCCTGTTCTAAGGTACATTTTTTGGCTTTGCTGAGAGTTATGTTGGATAGTACCTTCATTAACTTGTATGCTATTTGATTTATCAGTTTGCCCATAATGAAGGTATAAAACTGCTGGAGTGCTTTCACACACGCAGCCTGAGGTCAATACTGCACATTACGAACCTAGAACTCCTGGACAGAGCAGGAACCACAAGCATCAAAGCCATGATTCTGAAAGCCCAGCTTCACTGGACAGGGCACATCATATGAATGGAGGAGTCAAGAATCTCTAAGCAACTCCTCTACAGTGAACTCTCCCAGGGCAAAACAAATGAAGGTAGGCCTTGCAAGAGATATAAAGACTGTGTAAAGGCCAACATTGCTCATGCTGGTTTAAAACCAGATCAGCTAGAGCAGCATACAAAAGACTGAACAGGCTGTCATGCTCTCGTATGAAATGCGTATGACAACTTTGAAGAGCAGCGACGCGTACGCCTCATTGATGTTCATGAGAGGAAGAAAGCAACAGCAGCAGCCGCACCAACAGAGCCAGGACAATTCCCTTTCCCCCACTGTGAATGCCCATGCCGTTCAAAGCTTGGACTCCTCAGCCACATGCGAGTCCACAACCGATGAGCCTGTGCAAGCTCAAGATGTCATCATCAGACACGATGGGCTACCTACAGATCCTGCAAACCTCTCAGCAGACCTTGACTATATCTTGACCAAGAAATCAACTATTCTGTAAGACCAGGAATAAAAAAAATAGGTGAAATGATTAAGGACAAAGTCCTGCCACTATTGAGGTCAGTGGTAAAATCCCATTGACTTCAGTAGTGTCAGAATTTCACCATAAATCCATGAAACTATCTTTATCTTTAGAACAAAATGTGCTGAATTAATAGTCATGCAATAAAAGTAGCTCTGACAAAGGATTTTAAACACTGAATGCTGTAGCCTACAAACAGCTTTATGAGCCAGCAAACCCACTAAATACCGCAATCCAAAACCTACTAAAATCAGTTGAATTATGTCCATTGTATCTTTGTATCTGGCCTGAAGAACCTGGTCTTTCAGGGTGCTAAGTGCTCTCAGCCTGAATAGAGATCAGTGGAATTGAAGGCATGCAGCACTTAGTAGGCTTGGACCCATATGTGTTTACAAATTACTCACACAGCCTGCCAGTTAAAAAGTGTGGGATCAAGAGAGCAAAACATTTCAGAGATGCAACACACTGATCTTTTAGCTCTCCAAATCACATTTAAAATATGGTTTAATTCAAACACAAAATCCAAAGTCCAATGCTCTTGCAAACTTTCAACTTTGATCAAGCTTTTTCTGACCTGACAAGAATGACATTCACAGCACAGCAGAAGTAGGCCAAGTAAATGAATCAAAAAACAGGTAATGTAACCCCGTCCAAAGCTGAGCTTCTATATGCAGAAGAGGAGGAAAGCTAGAGAGACTCCATGAAGTCTACAGCAAAGGCTGCTTTTATGACCTGTCTATTTTACATGAACGTTGCTCATATTCTCTGTCATGAGGGGCAGTAGTTTAAGAACAAAAGAAAGAACTGGTCTCAGACAGTTTTTGATAACATTCCAATATTTGCTACACAAGTTCCACAGCTTTATGAAGTTGGTAGTCTGCACAGAAGAGTCTTGATGTCCGTTCAGGATTACAGTGCATTTACAGAGATGTGGGATAAGGGGATATTCCCTAGGTGTTTGCACTGTCTCTTGCTCCAGTTAATGCTGTTAGTTTCTGAATGTCAGGTTTACAAAAATTTACCCTCAAAATGGTTAGTAAATGTGTTCTTTCGGATTATCCCATAAAAACCACACTGAGATTATCCTAGCTAATCTTTCCTGACCTCTTGTGTCAATGAATATGATTGTTACCTTGCAAATAAAAAAGCTTCTCTTACAGAAGAAAAGTGAGAAATGTATGTTGTTGGGTGCCTGGAATGGTTATTCAGTGCATATGATTTATTTTTGTTAAATGGAAATGAAACATTAATACAGCTGTCTTAATAGAAATGCGTTGAATCCTACAGGAGCATTACCATTAATTTCAGTCAGGGAAAGAATAACCTTTTAAAATTTTGCAGGTATGCTAATGGTATGCCTACCTTCCCAAAACAGAGTGGTGAAAGGGAAAGAATAAGAAATGGCCCAGCAAGCCAGTTACTTCTATTCTTCTCTTTAGAAATCTTTAAACAAAGCAGGTACATTTATTAAAACATCTCCAGCACCTCAGACTGGCAGGGCACCCAGATATATAGCATCCAGTAATAACTAGGTTATCCAGCAATCTCCCTGCTCTAAGTCAATATTAATTTACTCAGTCCTGCAGAGAGGTACTACAGAGTGGATCTTTACTCCTTCAGGTAATTCCATTCCTGTCAATAGTGCTATAGATAAACACTGATGTCTGTTTGCATGATCAAACCTATAGACTCAACGAAGTGTTGGTTATATTTCCATGTGAAATAACATAACCTTTAATTTAACCAATTTCTTATCTCAACAGTTTACATTGGTCCATCTTGCCTCAGATTCTGTTCAGGGAGAGGACAATGTACTAGAAGTGGCTGCAAGTAAGAGCTATAGTAATATCAGAGTTGATGTGTTCACTTTTTGTCATTCAATTTACTTTGTAAACTGAAAATTGAAATTATTTTCATTTCAGCCCCTGTAATTCTATAATGGTTAAATGTAAAATCAGTTAATGTAGCATCTGAAATACATTCTGAATGACTTCAACAATCTTCTTGTATATGAAATCTGGAAAGATTTGGACCACCTATTAATTTTGATATGGACTGTATTACATGCTAGGAATTACAGAGATGCATATTTTATGTGCTTTTTATGATAAATTGTAGCTTTGCCGTTTCCTATTAAACGGTGCTACTTTTGAAGAGACTAGAATCTTTATATTACTACCAAAACCAGCCTGGTTTTCAAAGGGGCAATGCTTTCTGAAAGGCAGGCTCCTTCAGAGTATCTCATTAAAACTTAAGGCATTCAAAATCATTTGCCATTTTTGAAGATGTTATTCTGAATATTTTCTGAGTTCTGTTGTATTGTGTGGTATTAACTGTAATCAGTTTTGAGTTTTTTACAGATACATAGTGTCAAACTAATTATTTGACATGTGACAGTGGAGTCTTAGTACCACAAACAAGAAGTAGGCAATCTCTATATTTTTAAGATATGTAGATATTGACCTCTAGTAAGACGAACTTTAAAAAAATTGACCCAACAGCTAAATATTGACCAAAACACATATTTCATCCATAAGTATATTTGAATACAGTATGGATTATTTTGAAGACTCTCTCACTTTAGTTTTCAGAGAGCCAATGGTTTTATTTTAAGATTTTAAAAGTTTCGCACTGTTATGTTTGTTTGCACACTGTATCTGGGTCTTCCATATGAGAGAAAAGAGTATATAACATTTATTTGAGATGAATTATGTTTTAATGTATCTTTTCTTATAGATGTGATCCTGGGTACTCAGGACCTGCATGTGAAATGGCATCGCAGACCTTCCCCATGTTTATTTCCGAAAGCTTTGGTAGCTCCAGGCTCTCATCCTATCATAATTTTTACTCTATCCGTGGTGCTGAAGTCAGCTTTGGCTGTGGAGTCCTAGCAAGTGGCAAGGCCTTGGTTTTTAACAAAGATGGAAGACGTCAACTAATCACTTCTTTTCTTGACAGCTCACAGTCCAGGTGAATAAGAGAGGCTGGTAATGTGCTGTAAACAAGTCTAGAGACTATAATTGGCTGATCATTTCATCTTCACTTTTTGCTTCATTTAACCTCTCGTGCAGTATTATCAGAAAAAATATAGAACATTTGGTTTCATATTTTAATTTTGATTGTGTGGAATAAACTATAGTCCTTTCATTTTCTCTGTTTTAGAAATAGACCTGGGGCCAGTTATTGTATAGTCAGGCTTGAAAATATGAAATGTTAATATCAAAACTGAGTGTCAGAGCCAAGTGCTAATTAATTATGTATAAGGTTGTGTTTGTTTGACAGCTTGTGGCATCTGATTAGATCCATTCAGTGTCATCTCCCCCTCTCTAGTGCCTAATAAAAAATTAAATGCTGTAACGATTGGCATTTTAAAAATATATGTGCCACATTGCATTACTTGATTGTAAAAGCCATTTCAACTAGAAACAACTCAGAACTGGGGTTTCTCAATATTTGTCTAGATTTCCAAGGTCAGAAAATATGAGTAAGAAAAAATGCTGAGTAAATGGTACCCTACCAATAGTTGTGTAATTCTGATCTAGGTTCCTCCAGTTCACTCTGCGCCTGGGAAGCAAGTCTGTGCTGAGTACATGCAAAGCACCTGACCAACCAGGAGAAGGAGTTTTACTACACTATTCCTATGACAATGGAATTACATGGAAACTACTAGAACATTATTCTTTTCTCAACTATCATGAGCCAAGGTATATAGATTATAATTATGAAAAGTGATATCCAAAGTCCACTAATATTGTGGGCTGTAAAATGCAGCAGTATAGAGTATAAATACAACTGCACTAAGATGTGGGGGGGACTAATGTATACACTCTACACTGGCTGATTTATTGTGTTACTGAAAATCAGTGTATCCTGAGCATTCTGGCTACATCTACACCAGAAGCATCTGTCTACAGAAGTTAGTGTTAGAAGAGATGCTCCAACAAAACTTCTGTTGATAGACCACATCTACATATAAAAGTGGATCAGTCTTTTGATCTGCGCTGTCATCAGAAGGGCCCCCCAGCGCATCTACGTGGCTTTTTTTTTGACAGTTTCTGTCAACAAAGTGCATTTTGTGTGTAGATGCTCCATGAGTTTTTTCAACAAAACCCCAGTTTTGTCAACAAAACTCTCCAGTGTAGACATAGCCATATGTGTGCTTGAGTCTTAGACACTGGCAAAGAAAATTCTTACATAAGTTGATTTCAATGTAGTTGCATCTTCTTGCACCAGGATGCATTTCAACACAAAATTGTTTATCCCAAATAGAACTGAAGCTGTTTCCAATATATTGTAAAGCTGAACTGCGGAAAAGTGAGGAGTAGATGTGCATCAGTGATTTTTCCTTTGTACAATCAGTCCTCCTTGAACCAGTTTAAACTTTGCTACAAAACCTGCAGAGGGCCCTGGTATGGTTTGATATGTGGATTACTTCTTGCTGAGTGTTCGGTGATGGCAGTTTAAATCCAGTGCTGAATCAGCATGCTCTGTTTTTATCCTAGGTCAGTCTGAGACAATGGGTTTACCCCCTATTCTATTTAACATGAGCTTTTCTCTCCCTCTACAAACAGATGCACCAATTTTAAAAACATTGCTCTTTTGCCCATGCATATTAAAACAGATGATGTAGAACGTCCCTTCAGCTTAAATTAATTGGAGCAGTTGTGGAAGAGGGGGCTAAAAGTTTCACAGTACAGTAATCCATTGAGGTACGCATGGGTTGCGTTCCAAATACCTTGAATTTTGTGTGAGTTGAGGGGAGGGCTTGGGGGATGGGTTGGGGCCCTGGGAGGGAGCAGGGGGTGCCCATGGCCGCTGCTTCCCCGAGGCTCCGGGCAAGAAGTGTCTGCAGCCACCACTTCCCTGTGGCTCCGGGCAGGGAGAAGGGGGGTTTAGCTCACCTGACTGCCCACAAGGGCAGGCAGCTAGACAAGCTAAAAGACTTCCCCCTACCTTCCCACAGCTGTGCCCAGTGCCACTCTGGGAATCAGGGGGAAGGGGCTGTAAGCCTGCCTGGTTGCCTGCAGCTGCAGGAAGGTAGGCAGGCTGAGAGCCCAGCTGCTTCACATTGTGCAAAACTCATGTTAACGAGAGTTTCACGCAGCGTGAAGCCACGAAAAATGAGGGTTTACTGTAAATCTCTGGCTTTGTGGCAGATTGGAGGGAGAGAGGGATAATGGCCTCACAGACCTTAGATTTGCTTGAATCAGCCTTATCCCCTCCCTTGGAAACAGCCCCAGGAAAGGAGAAGGTTAATATAAAATATGCCCAGCATTAAACCCAGAGATATCCTGCCACAACATCTGCTTAGACTAGGAGTTTGTGGGCCCAAGAAGGAGGCAAACTCTAACCATGAGGATGCCTCACATTCTTCAGGGAAATCCTGCAAACCCCTGAGCCATCCAAATTGAAAACTGAGCTCTTACACATCAACATGTTTTGCCTTACTTGCTGACTGTTGTTAAATGGTAATTAAAGTGGGCATTTATCAAACACAGATGAGGCTATATCACAGAGATATTTTATTCACTCTTCCCATTCATGTAATAACTAGCAAATACAGAAGATAATTAAGAACATTACAATGGAAACAAATCTGTAACATTAAAATATTTATTGGGAGTAATAAGTAGTGTACCATAGAATGAGGGCAATGACACTCACCGTTATTTAGGTTTTAATTTTTGAAGTTTAAAATATTTCCTAGAGAGTGACTGTATAAACCCTAATGCCAATAGTCCTCCTTCAAATTTTTCTTTCGCTTCCTTTATTATGGTCACATATATATTTTATATGGTGCTGTTTCTAATTTTTAGATCAAAAATTACAACTATAGGATTTATATTTCCCAAAAGGTTTTTAATACACAGTGGTATTGATTTTTTACAATAAAAAAGCAAACACACATCCCATTAACTGATATTAATCAAGTTTCATATATAAATATAGTAATCTACCTTGGTGCTGCAGACATTTTTTCTGTTTGATCAATGGTATAAGCAGTTTAGTTTCCATTGTTCTGGTGACACTAAGGACTAACCTCAACATATACTCAATATATGATCAAAACATACAAGTTATAGCTCCCATAGTTTTTTTATTAGATTATCAGAAGATGGAAAAAAATAAAGACATGCAAACCTGAAGGTAATGCTGACAATAATTATGATTAAGAATATGAAGAAAGCTTCACCTTTGTATGTTAAGCTGCCTAAAAATGTCTAGGTTTTTTTCTGACAGATGGACTGCTATAAAGTTTGGCAGTCAATCTGTATCCAGCAATTTAATTAATCTTCAGTCATGAAAAAATTGCATATTTAATATTCTGCTGAAAAGTGCATGTAATCTACTGCTATTTGACAGCAACATTTTTCTTCTAAGAACAGCGGTGGGTTTTCAAATATTATGTATGTGCATAGCTTGAAAGAATGAGAGTAGACCAAAGGTCTCTCAGCTGGTTTAAAAAAAAAAGATAATGGTACGTGGTAATGGTACTAAGAACACTTTTCTTCTCTGTGGTGGAAAAGTCACCAGCAAGAATCCTCATCTTTTTTATCTATGTCTTGCAAATCAAACAAAGAGAAACAAACAAAGTCAAACAAGAGATGTTGTTGTAATTGTAAATACACTCAGGTTCTGGGTGCTAACATATGCACTTCATAGCCTGTCATTGTTGAATATTCTATTTGACCAGTGTTGTGAGGGTGACTTGTTTATTTTAACAATCATGTAATTAGCTGATTTTTCATTATCAATATGTTTTTGATGTGTGTAGGGACTACTTTTGGGATTTTTAGTTGCTAATGTTGTCAGCCAGGAACAGCAGCTACTTATGTGAATTTAAATAATACAAAAGAAATTAAATAGTAGATATCAGAGTCAGACACTAAAATAGAAATGAGTTCTTAGAAAGTCATACTTTCATGTGCCATACTCCATATTAACTACATCTACACTACAGCAGTTTTCTCAACAGAAGTTTCTGTCAAAAGAGATCTTCCGGCAACTGCCCTGCCACTCTCTCGACAGAACAGCCAAGTGGAAGCTCAGCAAACAGGGCTGCCTGGTTAACCGGAAGCCCTTTCTATTGACAGAGGGTCCCTTGGAGCGTCTACACGGCTTTTTTGTCAACAGAAACTGTCAACAAAGGCATTATTCTTCATCGCCAAGAAGCAGAATGCTGTCAGCAGAAGTGCTGCATTTTGTTGACAGACTGTCAACAAAATGTATTTTGTGTGTAGATGCGCCACAAGTTTTGTCAACGAAACCTCTAGTGTATACGTAGCCCTTCTGTGCGCGGCGCAGTATTCTTTAATGATAACAGTGCTAGCTCTTCCCAGCTTCCTTCATTTTATTGGCTTGTGGGAAACAAAGCACTATGTACAAAAACTCATTTAGCTTTCAGTGGAAGTTCAGCACATAACTGCCATTTATGCCAAGAAAAACCTACCCAGAAGGTTGTAGGCTTGATACTCCTTGTGGACAAGGATATTTTCTGTGTGTGTGTAAAAGGTTGGTTTTGTGATTAATGTACACAGGAGTTGGGAGAGCTGATTCTTATTTGTTCTCTAGACCTTCCTGTGTGTCTTAGACAACTTACTTAAACACTTAGGCCGTTTCTACACAGGCCAGTGTCATGGTAATACATGGCCCAAAATATGCTAATGAGGCACAGATGCAAATTCCCCATGCATCATTAGCATAATGGTATGTAATTTGGAGTCCGGAAGACTGTTCTTCTGGAATCCAAAATGCCGTTTAGAAGCGTGGCCCCCGGGGGGGTCTTCCAGAAGGAAGTCCTTCTCCTGGAAGCTCCCCAGGGGCCGCACTTCTACACGGCATTTTGGAGTCCAGAAGAACGGTCTTCCGAACTCCAAATCATGTGATGCTATGCTAATGAGGTCTGGGGAATTTGCATCCATGCCTCATTAGCATATTTTGGTCCGTGTATTACCATGCCACTTTTGAAGAAAGTGGCCTGTGTAGAAACGGCCTAAATGTGTCAGTTTCCTCATTTGTAAATTGGGAATAATTGTTTAGGTTTAATCTTGGTTTTAAAGAAGAAAATACATATTTTCTACATCCCCTAACTTTAAAATGATTTAATAGATTTTTCACAAAGTTTCTCAAAAATGCATCTTGGGTTTGAAACCAGATAGAAGGAGGTCAGCTGAAGTTAGTAGAACCCATTTAGTGCCTCTCCACCTTATTTAGAAAGTCACAAACTGCAAACAGCCACTGATGGAGCAGCTTGGTTCTGTTGAAAGGGGTTAGCGAAGGGGCCACCAAGAGAGATTTCATTGTTCCTGCATGTTCTAGTGCTATGAAGTGGTTAAGTCCTTACATCCATTACACTGATCCCCTAGCAAAAACCTCCTCTCAGAGGAGGAATGCAGTGCCCATCAACACTATCACAACCCAGGATAGTAGCTGTGGAGTGGTTCCACAGGTGCTCTTAAAGCCTAAGAAGACAGTTTCATCTTCCTGTGTGCCAGTATAAAGGAACACATGTGTCTAACCTGTTCAGTCAGCCTTTGCGAAGATCCTGCAGTATCACATGACTACTCAGTAATAGCAAGCCAGTTGACATTGCTGTTGTATTTAAATATCCATCCATATTAGTAACTGAGCTATTTTTTTCAGTGTATATGTCTGTGTATGTGTATAGAACCTCTCTAGTCCTGCAGCCTTGGGGTACCTGACCGATGCCAAACCAGAGAATTTGTCAAACCACAGGAGATCTATATTGTCTAGCAGAATTACCAGCACTCCCTCTCCTTACTGGGTTCTTAGAAGACATTTAGAAGTAATTGGAGCTAAGGAGCAGCACAGAGCACTGAGAACCAGGTCTGGGAGTTGTAAACAAGCTTTATGGGACCACAGGAAACTTGGCCATACCCATGATAAGTGGATGCCTGGCTAATGCAAATCATGTTGGACCACAGATATTGCCAGACCAGAGAATGTCAGACTAGAGAGATTCAACCTTTATGTGTTTCACAAATTGTGTTTGCCAATTCTGAATGCCATCTCATGAGCCTAGAACCTCCATAAAGCTTTTGGGCAAAGATCACTAAAGGTAGAAGATAATTTCACACATCACAAGGAACAGAAGATTGTACCACAAACTTTGAAAAATCATAAAATCTGGAGAAACTTAGTGCTGAGTGTATCTGACTTGTTCTTTTATTTAAATTTCCCTTTTATAAAAAAAGCCTGAGCCTCAGTATACACTTACTGAAAACCCCTTTACCTGTAATTAATTGTACACTGATGGAGACAAATGTCCATTTTGCCATTCTGCTTCACATCTCACGTTGTATGTTGTATATGGGCAGCATGGTACTAGTGATGTATGGAGCTTTCAAGAAGGTGTCAATGTCATAGCAATTAATGTGTGCTCCCTGCTGCTGTATGAGATAATTGCTCCTTGAAATTAGATTTTATTCTTAATTTTCTTCACAGTTTGTCAAGTACAGATTTGTTGTCATAGTTGCTATGACAAATCAAGTGACCTTGCACAGCACAGTAAGCTCATGGGCCTAACCTATGATAAAATTTCTACACAGCAATAAAATAAATATATATGCCTCACAAGACTACACATAGTCTCTGTGCCTGAAAGATTAATCTTGATTGGTCCTCCAGCTCAGAATTTGCTATGGTTAATTCTTGTAGGTGAATCCACAACTCCATTGTATGCTGCAATGAAAATACCTTTGAAATTAAAAGTATTCCTATACTATAGAGTACAGCGTACACACTATCATTGCATTTACACTAGCAAGTTCTTTCAAAAGATTTTTTCAAAAGAAGGGGGCTCTTTCAAAAGATCCTGCAGATCATCTACCCGCAAAAGGCATTCTTTTGAAAGTAAATCGAAAGAATGTGGAGCTCCTTTCAAAATTGCTCTTCCTCTCCCATTTCAGGAAGAGCTCTTCCTTTTGGAAGCTTCTTTAGAAAGACAACATGTGTAGATGCTCCACAGGCCCTTTTTTTCAAAAGAGAAGTCCTCATGGGGCCTTTTTTTTCAATCCCCATACCATTCTTTTGAAAGAGCTGGGGTTGTGTGGATACTCTCTTTTGAAAGAGCAGATCACTCTTTTGATTCGCTTTTTTGTGCGTGGACCTGATCTTCCAAAAGAAGTTCTTTCAGAAGAGATCTTCCGGAAGGGCTTCTTTTGAAAGATCTCTGTAGTGTAGACGTAGTGTACATATCTTATCAGATCAAAACAAAATACATTGAGACTGAGACATTTAAGCTGATGGAAGGTGATGCATATTGCCCCTTCTTGTGCCAATATGGGCCGTTTTGTTTTAGCTCAAATTTCATTTCTAAAGCAACAAGAGCTGTTTCATTCACTACAGATTTCTCACATGGAAGGGAAGCTTTGAAATCTGCCTGGGGCTCCTTAGTAGCAGCATGGAAGAAACTACTGTGGGAATGGGCTCTATCAAAGGGACCTTTAGCCACCTTTGCATCACCAGCTACATCCAGTCTTGGGGTGCACGAATCCTGCACCCCCAAGTTTGCACGGCAGAGAAGATGTAATGGCTGTTTGTTCAACTCCAAAGGCCCTAATTTCTTCTGCCTTTGAATCTCTCCCCAACTGTTGCATCTACAATAGTAGAAACTAATGTAGACTTCAGGCAGAATTTAGCCCATAATCTTTAGATTGTATATGTATTTTAAAATAAAAAGGAACCATTTTGGATTCCCACAAAATTATTATGTATAATAACCATATGAATAAGAACTTGGGTTTGTTTTTCAGAATAATTTCTGTGGAGCTACCTGAAGATGCAAGACAATTTGGTATTCAGTTCAGATGGTGGCAACCGTATCATTCTTCTCAAGGAGAAGATGTATGGGCTATTGATGAGATCATCATGACCTCTGTACTTTTCAACAGCATTAGTCTGGACTTCACCAACCTCGTAGAAGTCACTCAGTCGCTGGGATTCTACTTGGGAAATGTTCAACCATGCTGTGGTCATGACTGGACCCTTTGGTGAGAACATAAATCATTTGTGTTGAATTTAAGTAGTTCAATTTAGTATAATATGTATGTAATGTACAAAGTGATAGTTTTCTTTGTACGAGTATGAGCTAATTGATTTCTGCATATTAATCATTTCACTAGTTATTAATTATAATTTTCTCTATATGCATGTCACTAATAATAGAACCAATGACTGTTTCATAATAAGGATTACATTTTACACTTCATTTCACAGAGATTTACATGTGATGACAACAGTGCACATACAATACACTTCAGCTTTGTCTGTACTAGAGAGTTTTGTCTGACAGCAAGGGCCTTCTGTTGACACACCTCAGGAAACGCCTAAGCACATAAAGCCTTCTGTCAACAGAGTGCAGACAGAATTGTGCATTTGCCTCAACAGTGTTATTGCTCAAAAATATGGCTGTGGCCACGCTAGCAAGTGACGTTGAAAGGGATAATCCCAATCTGTCACTTCAAAGTGAATCACTTCAAAACGAAGTGACTACACACAAAACATGGATCTACATTTCAATCTGCAACATTGAAGAGATCCCCCCCTACATCATTTCAAAATGGAGTGGCTACATAGCCAAGAGCCACCTTTAGAAACAACGGGGCAGGAAATGGTGAGGGCATGGTCAAATGGCCAACAAGCCCTTCCTGGAGCACTGGCCAGCCGCCCTCTTCAGGAGCCCCTCCCAAATAACCGCCCCTCCCCCCGTGCACATGCTGAGGACCCAGGCTGCTTGCAGCATGCAAACTCCAGCACAGCACCAGCAGACCCTTTCTCAGCCCCAACACCATGCTTGCCATGGACCCACAGCACTTTATGGATGGGGAAGTCCTGGACGTCTTCTTCAGCCTGATGGCCATCCTGGCAATGTGCCATCTCAGGCTCCATGCTGCCTGCCACATGGCCACCCTCCTGCGGGCCTCTCTCCCCCATGTTGCATCAGGAGCATCCCCTTCCCCGGGCCTGCGGCTGTCTCTGGTGGTACCCCACCAGCAAGGAATGGTGGGACAACATTGGCCTTGAGGAGTGGGACAACAAGTGGTGGCTCTGCAACTTCTGGATGACCCAGGTCACCTTCATGGAGCTGTGCCAGTGGCTGATACCAGCACTTTGTCACCAGGATACCCACATGTGGCCTTCACTCCCCCTGGAGAAGAGCGTAGCCATTGCAGTGTGGAAGCTGGCCACCCCGGACAGCAACTGCTTGGTCAGCCACCAATTCAGGGTGGGGAAGGCCACTGTCGGGGTCGTCCTTCATAAAGTAAGTCAGCCGGGGCCATGCATCCATGGTGGGGCACAGGGCAGGTGTCTCGAGGAGGGGGTCCCAGGTAGGGGTCCCAAGGGGGGTGGTCCCAGGGAGGGGGTCTCAATGGGGAGATCCCAGGGAGGGGGCGTCAAGGAGGAACCCAGTGAGGTGGTCCCGCCCACATGCAGCTGCACACTCATGGGCTCCCGTACCCTCCACTCCATGCAGGTCATCAGTGCTATCAACAGGATCCTCCTGTGCCACCTTATCCTCTTGGGGGAGGTGGAAACTGCCATGGCCAGGTTCCAGCAGCTGGGATTCCCCAGCTGCATTGGCGCATTGGACAGCACCCACATTGCCATTTGGTCCCACCACACAGCCAAGGACGTTACATCAATCAGAAGGGCTACCACTCCATCATCCTCCAGGCCCTTGTGGATGCCTGAGGACAGTTTATGAACATATGCCTGGGCTTGGGTGCAGGACAGCCAATGGCACCTACGTGCCCCCACAGGAGCTCCCAGTGGGGGATACAACCATGCCCCTGTGCATTGTTGCTGATGTGGCCTACCTTCTCCAGGCCTGGCTAATGCATCTGTACACGGGACACATCACCAAGAACCAGGACTGCTACAACACCCAGCTCAACCAGGCCAGGAACATGGTGGAGTGGGTATTTGGGTGTCTGAAGGCACACTACAGGTGCCCCCTGACATGCCTGGAGGTAGGCCTCCTCAGCGTGATTGCAGGCGTGGGTGCCTGCTGTGATCTCCACAACCTCATGGAGAGCAAGCAGGAGCTCTTTGTGGTGCGCTGGTCAGCCAAGGCTGTGCCACGTTATGAGCAGACAGGTGTGGTCCCATGCCACCAGCTGCACCAGGACGGGGTGCACGTGTGGGAGGTCCTCTGGGAGGCCTTTGCCCAGGGCCCTCCGACCCTGCCCTGGTCTGCCCCATGCAACCCCCTCTTCCCTCCCGCACCCACTTCCACCCCACCAGCAACCCCGCCCACACACACTTCCCTCACCATCCCCACCTGAGGCACAACATGGACATGGTTCAATAAATTTAACTGTTAGTTGTTCAAAAACTAAGACTCTACATGCTATTTACATTGGGGGTGGGGGAGCCTCAGTCCTCCATTGGGTGGTGGGCCGTGAGCCATGGCAGCCCTTGGTGCCACTACCATCCATGGCAGGACTGGTATGGCGCAGGGAGAACAGGTATGTAGGGTCGTGGCGGGGCTGAGATGGGTTCAGACTGGCAGCAGGGTGGGGGCAGTGGAGCCAGGGATGGGCTGGGCCTGCCTGTCCATAGCCACTGCAAGAGCTCCTCCCGCTTGGCTATGGTCATGGTGGCTGGAAGCAGAGCGGAGAGGGTGGGGGAAGCAGGAAGGGTGTCGGGGGGGGCAGGGGCAGGAGGGGTGCAGGGGTGGGGGGTTGTGGGGGCAGAGGAGGGGCAGGGGCAGGGAAGGGCCATGGGAGAGGCCATCTATGGAGTGGGCAGCAGGGCCAGGCGTTTGGCGATGGCCTGGGTGAGGGTGTCCAGGTACCCCGCCACCTATTCCCTGGCCTCCCACTCCATGGAGGGCCATTCCTGCAGCAAGAGGTTCTGCTCCCACCACATGGCCATATGGGCTGCCACCAGCTCATCAGCCTGGCTGCGGTGGTGGGCCCACCCAGTATGATGCCAGGTCCTGGGGTGTGTCACTCATTCCCCTTCCTCAGCCTCTGCAGGGCTGCCTGGCACATCCAGGGGGCTGGGGTGGCTCACAGACGTTGAGGCTGTGAAGACTAAGAGGAGAGGGCAGTGCCCTGTCAGTCATGTGAATGGGTACCATGAGCCAGTCACCATGTCCTCCCACACTGTCCCTCCTTGCTTGTTGCAGGGGGCTCTGGGATGGCCCAGCCGCTGTGGTATCTGTCACCGCTGGGCCATTGGCAGGGCTACTCCGCCCAATCCCCAGGCATGTGCCCTGCATGCCTGTCCAGGGCCCGGTGTGGGGACCCCTCCCACATGTGCACAGGCCCCACCCCCAACAGCGATCACAACCTAAAAATAGGAAGAAGGGTTATTTCAAAGATGGGGATTACTTTTGAAAGAGCTGTGTCTACACTGTTTTTCTTCTTTTGAAAGAAGCTCTTTCAAAAGAATATGTAAATGAGGTGCCAGATATGTAAATCTGTGCTTCATTTGCATTTTTGATTTCCACCTTTATTTGCATGCCTCTTTGAAAAGCGGAATGTTAGTGTCGACGTAGCCATGAAGAGCAGTGAAGGAGAAACATCATCTAGGTTTTTATAAACCAATTCCCTCTCATTCCTCTACTATCCAGCCATTATTAGTTGGGTAATTTCTTATAGTCACCATAGCAGAAGTTAATATTAGGAGGGATTTGAATGAGCTGCTAAGCAGCTATTGTAACAGCCTTTTAGATAAATTCAATGAAGAAATTAATGCAAAGGGGAAGGAATGTAAGCATTTAAAGTTGACTTTTGAACTGATGTTTTACCTTTGAGTGATTTTCAGATTTTGTAGCTTGATAGAGTTGTCACCTCTACTGATACGGTATTGCCTAGATATACCAGTGAAGCAAGTCTAATTGATAGCAATGTGATTTGAATAGAATTATATTAGTTTATTGAACAGTTTTAAATACTTTTTCAAATTTAATTTCATAATACATATTTTGTGCAGTACTAAACAAAGATCTTTTTGTAAATAGTATCAGTTCAAATAAAGTTGTGGAGTATGTTAATCTAATACTTAGGTTTAATGTAACGTAACAGTAGTTTAATTATGTGTTTTGATCAAACCCCACAAAACAGAATTCTGTTTGCGTCTGAGTATCATTTTTAACCTACTGTAGCTTTAATTGATATAGAAATATTTCCTCTGAGAAAGTGCAATCATAGTAATTATAAGAACTCTCACGGCAATGTAAATAATTGTAGAATCCCCATGGACACCTAGAAAAGCACCATAGGAGTTTTATTACCAAGTATATTTGAGCAATCTGATTTGACTTTCTGATCGTCTCTCAAACTATAAGGAGATGACTGTGGGAACAACACATGATGTGCTCTGGTAATGATAATGAGAATGTAGAAGCAGCTTAACTACTTTAATAAGGACAAGGAAGGTACTCACTGCTCATTAAAATGAAACAAAGCAGCAGGGCTCAAATTGTTTGCAAGTTTTTAATCAAAGAGTTAGCATGAAAGCCCTTCAATGACATTGTTCTTTCTTTTCACTAGAGATATCTAACATATATGGTTTTTTAAGGTTAGTTGGAAAAGCAAAAGTTCTTCTTTAATTTCCCTTACACCTATGTCACAATTATAAAAGCAAATGCTATACTGAATTCACTCTCTTATTTACAGCCAAGTCAGTAATCTTCTGTAGTGATAAAGAGTTGATCTTTTCTTGTACCAAAAAAATAAATAAAGCTTTTGGAATGCCAGTATTTTATTACTGGATAAGTATTCTCCAGGCTCGTTGTAAGACATGAACTATGCCCTCCATTGACCTTGTTTCTCTCAAGGGAAATTTTTAAACTTACATCAGAGCCATACACATATGATAGTTAAATTAATTATTGTTGGCTTTTCCCAGCTGAGAGTCCATTTGGTTCTCATTTTCTAAGTCATAACTTTCCCTGAGCATGGGTTGCTGTTGCACACTAAAACTGTTCCCCTGAGAATACTCTAACAATTGCTTTTTCATTAGAGCAACTGTAGTCAATATGTCTTCCTAAAGCACATTTACAGTGGAAAGAAGATTGCCTCTAATTTTCTGTGATGCTTTCATTTCTGGCTTAGAATCTGTAAATCTAGAACTGTTTCTGCCTATAGTTTTGGAAAAGATTCCCCAGTAATCCCCAATTTTATTTAGGAATATTTTATTTTGTTTTGGGGGATTAAGTTGAGCAGGCAGTCTAAATATGTTGTTTATAATCTGTTTGGCTATGTCTAACTAGAAGCCTCTATCTACAGAGCTGTGTCTACACTAGAGAGTTTTGCTGACAGAATGGGGCCTTCTGTCAACATAACTCAGGGAGCATCTACACACACAAAGCATTCTGTCAACAGTCTTGACAGAATTCTGCATTTGTCGCAACAGTTTTGTCCCTTGAAAATTTGCAGAATAATGCTTCTTTTTACAGAAGTGCAGTGCAGAGACTTCTGTTGACAGAGAGAGTTTCTGGCTCACTGGGCAGCCCTGTCTGCAGAGCTTCTAGTCAGCCGCTCTGTCGACAGAGGGCAGGGCAGTCTGGCTGCTTTCTGTTGACAGAGCGGATGTCTCTGTTTATTTTCTTTTGTGTGTAGATGCACTCTGTCGACAGAGGTTTTGTCAACACAACTCTGTTGACAGATAGTAACAGAGAGAGAGCCGTGTTAGTCTATATACTATCAAAACAAAAAAGCAGTCCAGTAGCGCTTTAAAGAGAAACAAAATAATTTATTAGGTGGTGAGCTTTCGTGGGATAGACCCACTTTTTCAGACCATAGCCATACCAGAACAGACTCAATAGTTAAGGCACAGAGAACCAAAAATTGTTTTCAAGGTTGACAAATCAGAAAAATTGTAATCAAAGTGGACGAATCAGAAGAGAAGAGGGGCGTTAGGAGCGGGGGAAGTCAAGAGTTGGATAAAACAAAGTATGTAAAAAAGTCCATATAGTGGCCCAAGTAATTGGCGTCCCAGTTCAAAACACATGTAAATGAGTCAAATTTGAATATTAACAAGAGAGTTTGGCACTCTCTCCTTGCAGGCATTTCTTAAAGTTCCTTTTCAGTAAAACACAGACTTTCAGGTCATTAACAGAATGGCCCACTCCAGAGGGCCCTAGGTGACAGGTCTGTTCTCTCCTACAGACTACCCACCCCCGCAACCTTATGAGGATTCTCACCAGCAACCACAGGCTATACCACAATAATACCGGTCCTGGGACTTGTCCTTGCAACAACCCATGTTGCCAGCTTTGTACACGTATCTATTCTGGAGGTACCATCACTGGACCTAACCAGGTTATTCACAGAATCATGGGCACATTCTCATGTTCCTCTAGTACCATCATATATGCCATCATGTGCCAACATACTTTGTATGTAGGACAAATGGTAAACACGCTTTGACAAAGAATGAATGGACACAAAACAGACATCCCCCTGTCTGATCTGACTTGTTTTTTCCTCTTTTGATAAGTATTGTTGATACTGGGACATTTCCACCTTGCTGAATAGATCTTGTCAGCTCTGGCCCTCCCTCTTCCTGGGACCCCACTCTTTAAATACCCCTCTGAAACCACCCCTTACTCATGAATCTGATGAAGCAGCTCTTTGCCCATGAAAGCTTATGCTCCAAAATATCTGTTAGTCTATAAGGTGCCACAAGACTTTTTGTTGTTCTCGAAGCTACAGACTAACAGGCTGCCACTTCTCTGATACTTATCAAAAAGCTCATAACTCACAAGCCTGTCAGCCAGCACTTTAATGGAGTTACCTCATCATTAGACCTAATCAGACTGATCACACATGACTTGCCCTTGATGAATCCATGTTGACTACTCTTGGTCACTTTCCCCTCTTCCAGGTGCTCCAAAATGGATTCCTTGGGGATTCCCTCCATGATTTTTCTGGGGACTGAGGTGAGGCTGACTAGTCTATAGATCCCTGACTTGTCCTTTCCTTTTTAAAAGGTGGGCATTTCATTTGCCTTTTTCCAATCATCCAGAACCTTTCCCAATCTCCCTGAGTTTTCAAAGATAATAGCCAAAGACTCTGCAATGATATCTGCCAGTGCCCGCAGTACCCTTGGATGCATTAAATCTGGAACCATGGATTTGTGTGCATCTAGCTTTTCTAAATAGCTCTTAAACCATTCTTTCTCCATCAAGGGCTGCCCACCTCCTTCCCATACTGCATTGCCTAGTGCCATAGTTGGAGCTGACCTTATCCATGAAGACTGAGGCAAAAAAGCATTGAGTACTTCAGCCTTTCCCACATCATTTGTCACCAGGTTACCTCCCTCATCCAGTAACCCCACACCCTCCCTGATAACCCTCTTATTGTTAACATACCTTAGAAGCCCTTCTTGTTGCCCTTCATATTCCTTGCTAGCTGCAGTTCAAATTGTGCTTTTGCTTTCCTGATTGCCCCCCAGCATTCTCCAGCCATATGTTTATACTCCTCCTTACTCATCTGTCCAAGTTTCCACTTCTTATACATTTCCTTTTTGAGTTTAAGCTTCACAAGGATATCCCTTGTAAGCCAAGCTGGTTGACTACTGTATTTGCTTTTCTTACTGCCCATTGGGATGGTTTGTTCCTGTGCCTTCAATAAGACCTATTTAAATTATTGCCAGTTCTCCTGAACTCCTTTCCCCTTTATATTAGCTTCCCAGGGGATCCTGCCCATCAGTCTCTCAGGGAGTCGAAGTCTGCTGTTCTGAAATCAAGGGTCTGTATTTTACCGCTCACCTTTCTTCCTTTTGTCAGAATACTGAATTCTACCATCTTGTGATCACTGCAGCCCAGGTTGCCACCCACTTCTATTTCTCTTACTATTTCTTCCTTGTTTGTGAGCAACAGGTCAAGCTGTGCATGGCCCCAGGTCAGTTCCTTCAGCACTTGTACCAGGAAGTTATTCCCAACATTCTCCAAAAACTTCCCAGATTATTTGAGTGCTGCTGTATTGGTCTTCCAACAAATGTCTGCATGATTAAAGTCTCCCATGAGAACCAGCACCTGTGATTTGGAAGCTTCTCTTAGTTGTCTGAAGAAATTCTCATATACCTCATCTTCCTGTACACACAAAATGCATTTTGTGTGTAGATGTTCTACAATTTTTGTCTACAAAACTCTAGTGTAGACACACCATTTGAGTCTTATTCTTTATAATAGAAGGTAAATTCAATGTATGGAAGGGATCCACAATTTACTGCCTATGTCTATACTACAGAGTTTTGCAGACAAAACGGGTTTTGTAGAGAAAACTCATGGAGCTTCTACCCACAAAAGCTGTGTCTGCACTGCAGAGTTCTGTTGACAGAAGTCACTGTCGACAGATATTTCCTGACAGAACTTCTGTCTACAGAACATGTCCACTTCTAACACAGGCTCCCTCATCAATGCCTTGTGTTGACAGAGAGTGGCCAGACTGCCCAACCTTCTGTTGACAGAACAGTCAACTGGAAGCTCTGCAAACGGGTCAGCCCAGTGAACTGGAAGCCCTCTCTCTCACCAGAGGGCCTCCCAAACCGTTTATGCAATTTTTTTTGTCAACAGAGGCACTGTGCCTCATATGGTCAAGACAGAACCTTGCCAGGAAAACTGCTATTGGCTGTAAACAGATTCTCAACAGAACACATTTGTATTGTGGACACTCTCCAGTTTTGTCGACGGAAGGCTAGCTAAAATGTGTTTTGTTGACAAAAGAGCTGTGTAGATGCTCCAGAGGCCCCTGGATCAGAATGGATCAAAACAGAACGGATCAAAAGATTGATCCACTTTTATATGTAGACAGGATCTGTTGACAGAAGTTTTGTTTGAACATCTCTCCTGATAGTAACTTCTTTAGACAGATGCTTCTAGTGTAGAGGTAGCCACTGAGTGCAGAGAGTTTCATGTTTAAAAACAAATAAACAGCACACTTTTTTCCCCAAAATAGTCACATACAGGCATGATTCATCCCCCTTTCTTTTGGTTTATTGTGGAAGCATAATATGAACTATACTATTCATTCACCTCTGTGGCTACATCTACACTAGAGAGTTTGGTAAACTAAATGGGGGTTTTATCAACAAAACTCATGGAGAGTCTAAACATATGTATTTTGTTAACAGAAGCTGCATTGACAACTAAAAAGTTGTGTAGATGCTCTGAAGGTACTGTTTGTTGACAGAGTGGATCAAAAGATAAATTTGACAAAGTGGATCAAAAGGTCGATTCGCTTTTATGGGTAGACATGATCTTTCAACAGAAGTTTTGTCACAACATCATGTCCAACAATAACTTCTGTATACAGATGCTTCTAGTGTAGACGTAGCCTATTTGTTTTACTGGCATTAGTTATCAACTTAAACTTAAAGGCTTTTCTTTTGGATACTCCCATAGGTGTAAATTAAGCTAGAGGCATATGAATCAATCACATTGAGCCAGACTGTGACACTATAATTTAGCTTCAGGCCCACTGGTAAGGGAAGGCAAAGAGAGAAATTGCCCAGGGGTCTGGGTGATTTGAAAGGGCCTGAGACCCTAAGTTACTGCCCCTACTGTAGTAGTGGCAGTGATGGCCAGGAGCATTGTGCCCCTTTATATTACCTAGGCAGGCTGCAAAGCTCCTAGGTGTGCACTCCCATGTCCCCGCATCTGCTGTGGGCTGCAAAGCAGCTCCACTGGCCTGGCCCCTATGCTCCATGCACCTCGCCAGTGAGCACCAGGGCAGCAGAGGCCCTTGGAAGCCAGAGGATGTGTTGAGGCTGCAGCCCCACAACTATGCTGGGAAAACAGAGACAGGGTGAGGAGCCTGCCCTGCTGCAGCAGCAGTCACTGCCGCTTTGTATCCAGGAATGAATTTTTCTGCAACCATCTGAGTGACGGGGAGAGCAGGGCTTTGAGCAGGGAGGTAAGATAGCCAAACTGGGAAAAGAGAGAGGACCAGTGAGCCAGGCTGGGGATGGCTGAGATACCATGTGGGAAAGGAAAAGAGGGGAGGGGCACAGAGGTAAGCAGGGACCTCAGTGTGAGGGGAGGAACGAGTGGGGGGAGGAGTCATAGGCTGGCTGGGGCGCAGAGTAGGGATCGAGGGCAAAGAGGGAAGGATCCAATCTGCGCACAGGACTGCTGGGGGCAGACTGGAGATTGGAACACCTGCAACAAAAGTTGTTTTGGTGTGGGGATGGTAGCTTTCTTTGTGGCCATATGGCTAATCTCATGACAGGCTTATCACTGGTGTTTGGAGATGGTTTGGGGGTGATGGGGTGCTTGGAGATGGGCTGACAATTCAAGGGGGGTGTTGCTGTTGGGACTGTGTAAAGGAAACAGCATTGGAGTCTCACCAGAGGGTTTGTGTTCACTAATAATGATCCTGGTGGAGGCTCCATCACTGACCGTTTTTAAATCAAGCGCTAAAAGCTTTGCTGTGGGAATTATCTGGGGGTGGTTTCCTGGCTTGGGTTATGCAGGAGATCAGACTTACTAGATACTCACAATGGCCCCTTCTAGCCTTGGAATCTGTGACTAAGAACGTAATGCCCCCAAAAGAGCCTTGGCTGGTGCATGCATAACATGTTGAGGGACGTACAAGCCTTGGGGGATTATTGTGAGGATGTTCATACATCCACAGCTGTAACTTTATAAAGCCCTTGCGTGCACAATAGGCAAATTTAATCATTATTTAAGTAATTGGTTGATGTTGAGGCTTTTCCTTTCCTATATATTAGTTCTCTGTGTGTTTCAGCCAGACTTTTAGTTGGGAATTTCCTTCATGTTCTAAGTGAGGAACTGGCAGAGGGATAGGGATTAGTTGGAACACAATGTCACAGTCATTTTTGCTCTGGGAGATTAACCAACATGCCTAAAGAAACCCAATGAATCATTGGCGCCACCACAGAGAGAACCCACTGTGCTGCTGTAACCTTTATCAACTTTATATTAAGTGTTCCCTGAATTTAGGCATAAAGGGCCATATTTTTAGAAGAACCTCTGTTTGGCCTCATTTTTAGATTGTTGCATATGCAGATGATTCCATGTGGAGAATTGTTTACCACAGACATAGAGTGTTTGTATTCTTTCAGCTGTAGGCCTAAGGACTGAGTCAAGCAGTCTGACTGCCTTTCAGCATATTTATTCATGGTCTGACAAGTTCATACTTATTTCTGAGAAGAGTTATTACCCAGAGATGAGGGATTGTGCTGGGAGTACAGCAGTAGGAGCTGTGTTTTCAATTCTTTGCCCCAAATTTCTTGCCTCTTGTGGCTGGAATGGGCAGTGGGGGTGGGGTAGGGCTGTCTGTGATGGCACAATGCAGTGTCCATGGCAGGGGAATTCTCTGCCAGCTGTGGGCTTGTTCTGGCTCAGGGTGTGGGAGTGGCAGAATGTCACTTTGGGTAAACCATTTAATCTCTCTTGGCCTATATTTCTTATCTGTAAAACGGAATTATCGGTCCTTCCTTTGTTTTGTCTGTTTAGATTGTAGTCTCTGTAGGGCAACATCTTGTTCAATAATGGTCTGATCTCATTTGGATACAGTAATACAAATGCATAAATCATAGCTGCTGTGTTGGTTCCCCACTAGGATCTGAGTTACAGCATTTTCATTCCTAAGTACCTACCTTCCCACACATTTCTAGCTTTTTGATCATTTGTCTGGAAATACATTTTAAAGAACCAGAATTCAGCTGGCTACTAGGGCATCAGCTGGCCTGGGGAGGGAATTGTTTATTCTTAAGATGTTGCTCTATTGCCCGTGGGTTCCAGACACAGTTCATGTAGTGACACAGTGAAAGAAACTGCAGTTTATTCTGCAAAATTCTCCCAAAAGCCAATGAGAAGAAACTCCTGTGGTGATCTAATGGGAAAGTAGTTGGTTAGTATCTGAGAAACGAATAAATTCTGAGGCATGTCTTGAGCTTGCACTGGTCCCATGTGGATTGGAAAGGCAACTGGATGGGTACCCATTTGTAAGAGCTGAAAGTTAGGATCTCTGTGGATGGTAAATGTATATTCGAGAAAATGACCCACAGAAACAGACAGTAGGAGAGTGGAAGGAAGAGAAATTTCTTCTGGGCCGAATTGTAGGGCATGTCACGCCCATCCTTTCTAGGGAGTCCGTTGACTTTTCTGCCTTGGGTTTTGGAATTGCTGTCAGTGGGCCTGTTTAGCTTATAATGGAGAGTAAATGGTTGTGCTGTGCTAGGATGAAAGTTGTGAATCTGTCCTGTTATGATGAGAAGTCCTGTGGCACCTTATTGACCAACAGATTTACTGGAGTGTAAGCTGTTGCGGGCAAATACCCACTTTGTCAGATACATGCCTCAGATGCATGCCTCAGCATCTGATGTAGTGGGTCTTTGCCCATGAAAGCTTATGGTCCTATAAATTTGTTAGTCTATAAGGTGCCACAGGACTTCTCGTTGTTTTTGCAGTTCCAGACTAATATGTCTACCCATACTTGATCCATTATAAACAATCAGTAAGAAGTAAAACTGGCAAATGTGTACAATGTGAGTGCACTACACATGATTGAGATTTTGCTTGTATTTCTTTGGAGATTATTCCTTTTCTTTTAAGCATCAACTTGCAACATAAAGCATATTATTTTCATGCAATGTACTTATTAAAATATAAAATGATGATATGCGTAGCGATTATCTGTGTGAATCAGACACAAGGGAATGTAAAATGCTAGCACTAATTCTATCTTCAGTAGGAGCAAGATTGGGTCCAATATAATATGAGAGTTTGAAGTCTGGCTGTTATGTTAATAGTCTAGATCAGTTTAGAATTATCACTTAGTTATATTCATGTGGCTTTCTGTTATTCCTGGAAGTACTGGCCTTGAATATGTAGTAAATCTGCAAATCCCATCACACTTCACAAAGACGATTGGCTGACATCCATTGTGATATCATTCCCAGAAGTACCAATTAGTTCAGAGTGCTTGCAGGTAGAATGATGATTTTGAAGGTCCAGGTGGGTATTGGCTATTTTGCTGCCTGCTCGACTGTAATCCATAACTAGAAACATTAAGTATATTAGCAGTGGGTCCCTCAGTAAATAGCATACACTGGAGAATTGTAAGAGAAATTAGTGGGAAAGGAGGTAGTGATCAGACCTTTACTCATAGAATCATGGGACTGGAAGGAACCTTGAGAGGTCACCAAGTCTGGTCCTTTCCACTCATGGCAGGAACAAGCACCATCTAGACCACTCCTGACAGGTGTTTGTTCACAACCTCAACAAGCAATTTATTCTAGTGATTAATTACCCTGACAGTTAGGAACTATTCGTCTAATGTCCAACTTAAACCTAGATTAATGCTACTTTTGTCAGTTTGTGGGTGATAAAAAACTCTGAGTCCATATTGCAACCTTCCTCGAAGTAACAAATAAGTAAATAAATAAATAAATAACAGTTTTGCTGGAATGTCATAGACAACGACTATCCTCCTTTTCTATAAGTAGGGTGACCATATTTCCCTAGGCCAAGTATGGGACACCCAGGGTGTGGGGAGCTGCTCCCTGGCTGTATCTGCCAAGCAAGTGCAGCTCCCTGGCTGTCTGTCCCATGCCAGAGGGTGCTGGAACAGGGGTACTGCCTCACCAGGGAGCTCCCCAGTTGCAGAGGCAGTTGCCCTGCAGAATGGGGGAGGGGGTTTTGCCAGATGACCCATGCCGCTGGGTGCCAGGAATGGGCTGAAGCCCTGGAAGTGAGGCTCCTGACTTTTCCGCATACTGTGAGGGACTGAGAGAGGGGATGCAAACCCACTAGTGAGGTTCCCAACTTCTCCCCATGCTGTGGGGGTCTGGGAATGGGGTGCAGCTCCTCTGGTGAGGCTCCCGTCTTCTCCCCAAGCTTTGGGGAGATGGAAAGGGGCTGCAGCCCTGCCTTGGTGTGGAGGGGGAAGTCTCCCTGGCGGGAGGGGCAGTTGCCTGGGGCACCAGGTCCCATTAAAATCTTAAAAAGGACTGGGGGACACACGCCACCCCTCAATCTCAACATACCTTTCTTTCCTACTTACTGGGGAAGGAGAGTTTAGTGGTTCAAGCATTGGCCTGCTAAACCCAGCGTTGTGAGTTCAACCCTTGAGGGGGCCATTTAGGGATGGGGGCAATAAATAAATAAATAAATAAATAAATAAAGGGATGGTGCTTGGTCCTGCCAAGAGGGTAGGGGACTGGACTCAATGACCTCCCAAGGTCCCTTCCAGCTCTGTGAGATGTGTATCTCCATATACTTACTAACCTATGCCACAGCCCCTGCTAGTTCCCTCTCCTGCTGCTACCTGTACATGTGGCCATTGAGTACATGTTCTGCAGCCCACAGCTGCAACAGTGCTGACCTGGAGGAAGGGCAGCTCAGCAGGGGGCATAAATACAGGACAGTTAGGCCCCTTTGTTAAGATAAGCTGGGATGCCTTCCTGGCACCTGAATTGTAGGACTGTCCCAGCCAAAACAGGATGGATGGTCACCCAAGCCATAAGACACTTTTTAGGGGATTTCCTTTTCATAATCACTCGCAAGTTAGATAAACCAGGATTCTCTTGTAAGATGTTTTTCTGGGCTATTTATCAATGTTCATTTAGATGTAAAGTTTTCTCTGAGATTAGAGATCAATTAAAAGGATTTTAAAAATGAGTCCTGTAGTTTAAGTAGTCCAGTTTCACACTTAGGTTTGTGGGAAAGGCTTTCATTTTAAATTAAAGGAATGGGGAGTTTACTCATCAGGTTCAAGAATGTGGATTTCTCAGCTAACATGGATAGGGGATCTTTAGAAACTTAAAAGAGTTAACTTTTTTATTTTGCTCAATTGACTATTGTTATCAGGCTTTATGGAGCTCAAATTTTCTGATTTGAAGCAAATATAATTTTCCAACCTATGAATATATATAACTTTCTGGTAACACCTTTAAAACGTGTGTGGAACATACAATAGGAATATGGACTCTGGGTATTAATTCTGGAATGTATGGTGGAGAAAAGAACTTTGTTTTTGTCACAAGGTGATGGTAATCAAATGGACTAACTACATATATATATAGGAAAGACATTAACTAAATTAATGTTTTTTATCTTAATTGCTTAGTATTCATCTTCAATTACAACTTCATCAGGAAGGGGAGCATTCCGAAGCAGATACTTTTCTTTTTTGCTTCAGTAGGGTTCCCAGACATTAACATACCACAAATAATGTCATAATAAATTATAGTTTAGTGGTTCTCAAACTGGGGTTGTTGTTGTTCTGTGAAGGCTATGTCTGAGTCCCTCTCTTCTATGGTAGTCTGCAGAAAGAAAGTTGTCAAAATTACAGCTGTAGTTAATTTCATAATATTTCAGAATGTTGCCCTTTGAGCTATTTCAGAAATGAAATCTGATTCTCTGCCTTATCTCTTAGTTTTACAGGAGATTCTAAATTAGCCTCTAGCATGCGTTATGTGGAAACACAGTCCATGCAAATTGGAGCTTCATATATGATACAGTTCAGCTTGGTGATGGGCTGTGGCCAGCCGTTTACTCCTCACATGGACAACCAGGTGAAATTGGAATACTCCACCAACCATGGCCTGACCTGGCACCTCGTTCAGGAGGTAAGGCAGATTGGCTAATAATTTTTGTGTTTACTAGCATCCACCCTCAGAGCTCATCCACCTCAGAGTCTGTGGTTTTCTAAATACAAAAGACACGTTTATAGAAGTCCTGAACTGAAGGTACAGATAGAACTGTTCAAACTGCTTTTCATAAGACATGCAAGAGCATTTTCTGGGAGTCTGAAATACAAAGTTGGGAAGAAATTGATTTTTATAGAGCTAAAAATGGGAATGCTTATGACCATCTTAGTGAGTCAAACCTTGATCATGCTGCTACTGTAGTAGTGCATAATTGCTATTTGTTGGAATATAGTTTTACATAAATACTTTCTTCCCTCATACTCAGTCATTCGGTAGACCCAAAGTACATTCCTTTTGTGGAATGGGAATAATATATAAAGCCTCTTATCTCAAATCACAGGTTCAAATCCATCCTAGGACAAGAGTGACCAACAATGACCACAATCTTAGGCTTGTTCTTTGCCTGTGTGAATTGATGGTCTCTGTCCTCTTCCATAACAAATGTGTGATTTTTGCATTGATCCTTAATTTGCATCAGTGTTGCCCATGTCAGCAGAGAGACCAAATCCTGACTAGCCAAGAGGATAAACTAACACCTTTTCCTTGAGCTCCCAAGATCTCAGGTTTAAGGGAGTTTAAGAGAAACATGTACTTTGTAGTTCCTATCCTGTGGATATACAGGGAGAATTTCAGTGTTCAGGACTCCAATCCAGCACTTTTCATGAGCAATACAAGTTTGTTTTCTGTGCCCTGTTTTGTCTTGGTACTTTATTTAGGTGGGCAGTGTAAATAAATGGCAGTAGCCTTAGGTTTAAACATTGCATTATTCTCCCTCCTGGTAATGCTTACAGACTGAAGTAGTACTCAGAACAAAGCAATACATACTGTACTTCAGTGGTGTTTATGTCACTTCTACGTGGAAATTGCTATAGTAAGTAGTCTCTACAAATACAGCCTCCTGGCAGGTGTTTGGAGTTTGTCCTTGTCATTAAGGAGAGATCAATTCCCCTTAGTTTCAATGTCCTTGTCCTAGCTCAGTTGAGTTGAGTTCAGAGAAAGAGCCCTGCAGCTGAAGCATTTTTCCCACATCACCAAGTGTTACCATGATGAAAGGATAAGAGTGGAGGTTATTTGTAGTATCCTGCAAAGAAGTAATCTAACCAGTAACAAAGCACTAACTAATTAGAATTTCTAAAATTTCTATTTGCTTCTCACTAAATTATCATCAGACTGTGTTTATCAGAACTTTTATGAGAGATGAATCAGTGAAAATGTTTGAAAAATTGAAGGAACCTCTGGACCTGCATTGCCCCAGGATCACAATGTCCTCTTCAGGACACTGACCTCTGGTAGTGCTCACTACTTTGGTCTCTGGCACCTTCTGAGGTACCAGCAGTCCTGCCATGATGGCCAACTTCAGACAACATCTAGCCCCTCACCTCAGAGGCAAGCTACAGTCTACAAAGACCACATTCCAGTGGTAGCTAGATGCAGTACAAAAAGGAAGGGAGAGGTCCAGGCATGCCTACTACTCTGGGTCCCAACACAAGGACCCTCTGGTGACAGTCTTTTCCTACCCTTTTTCCTACCCTCTTTCACTCCCTTCTACTGCCTCATATTCCCTGGGCTACTTCCCCGTGACCCCTGTGGCTCTTCAGCCTGGATGGTAACAGGCTGAACCCCCTCTCAAGCTCACTGGAGTCTATCCAGCGCTGCTGTGTCCAAGGTGCTTCTTCTAGGGAACTAATCATGCACCCTCCCTGGTCAGGATGCCACTGCTCTGCTGGGCAGCTCTTTATAAAATGAATACAGGAGCAAGCCACCCTTTGATTGGCCTCTGGGAGCCTTTTCCTGATTGGTCAGAGGTCTGTGCAGGCTCCCTTCAGCCTGCTTTAACTCCTTCCAGCCAGAGTGGGGCAGCTGCCCCACTACAGAGAGCTTTGCCCAGTATTTTAATAATTTTAAGAAATTAGTAGGGTGACTTTAGATTTTCCTATTTCTCTAACGGTAATTTGAAAATGTTAATATATATTGAGCTTCTTTAAATTTTAATTATACATGTTCTCAGTCATTTAGAGGACTTTCAAGTTATGCTTCTATTATTAGTTAAATAGCATACAAGATCTGTGAGGTTTGTTATGTTTAAGTCAGGGCCCAGCCTTAAAGAACTCTCAGTCTGAAAGTCCATACTGTAATGAGCTCCATACAGATGAAATGCAGACAAAATATTAAGCATTTCTTAATTTAGCTTTAAACACAAATATCAATATTAAAAATAAAATAAATCACTCCTAATACAGATTTAAAAGTAAATATTAGAGGGGTTTGTGCATAAATAGTCTAAAAGCCTGTGGCCTGTTTGTAAAGTAGATCTATATTATGCCCATTTTATATATGAATTAACTGAGGCATAGCAGTGTTGACTAATTTGGCTAAGATTGCACAGCAGTTCAGAGGGAGAGCTGGGAAAAGAACCAGGGAGTCCTGACTCTGAGTTTCCTACTCATTCCACTAAGAAATATAATACAGTATAATGAGGTAAGGACTGAAAAATAGAAAGTGGTTAGCTTGAAGAAAGTGAATAGTAAATAATTCTTGAAGAGATAATAAAGGACAAGAAATTAAAACAATGAGATGAATTTTCAGCAGTAGTAGAATGAGGAAACTGAATAGTAACATGCATAAAAAAGGAAACAAACAATTTAAAAGGTACTGTTTGAGTCCTATACTATAATAATGAGATCAAAACCATACCCCCAGGGTGCTGGATACTGGTCTGATCAACAACTTCAGGAATAATACAAAAGAATAAGAAAATATGAATTTGTATTTATTTTCACTGTAAAAAGAAGTGTGATGACAAAAGTTCTCCTTGGCCTCCTTGGCCCTTGTTCTCCTTGGCCTCTGAGGATAGAACAAGAAGCAATGGGCTTAAACTGCAGCATGGGAGGTTTAGGTTGGACATTAGGAAAAAGTTCCTAACTGTGAGGGTGGTCAAACACTGGAATAAATTGCCTAGAGAGGTTGTGGAATCTCCATCTCTGGAGATATTTAAGAACAGATTAGATAAATGTCTCTCAGGGATGGTCTAGACAGTACTTGGTCCTGCCATGAGGGCAGGGGGCAGGACTCGATGACCTCTCAAGGTCCCTTCCAGTCCTAGCATTCTATGATTCTATGTAGGTAAAATTCTATAAAGAATAGTGAGAGAGAGATACTCTGTTAGTCTGTATTCTATCGAAACAAAAATGCAGTCAAGTAGCACTTAAAGACAACAAAATAATTTGTTAGGTGATGAGCTTTTGTGGGACAGACTCATGATCTGAAGAACTGGGTCTGTCTGACAAAAGCTCATCACCTAATAAATTATTTTGTTAGTCTTTAAAGTGCTACTTGGATGCTTTTTTATTCTAAAAAGAGGGCTGTGACTTAACTGTCTGTGAATGTAAACAAATCACATACAGGGGAATAGCAAAAGGACACTTAGAAATTTTTTAGAATTATACCAAAGGCATCTGTGAACATACTGAAAATTAAAATTAGATGTCCACATGGAGGAGAAAATATCATGGGGTATTAATGCTACAGAGACCTGGGCCATATGGTTTCTTCTGTCTTAAACTGTTTCTGTTATTAGGTTACCAAAGAAAGCCTTTGCGTCATCTTAAAATCCTTCTAGATCTCTGGTCTTTGCTCTGACATCTGGACCACACAGCCTCCAGATTCACTGAATATGATTCACCTTCACTTCCAGAAAAAAAATCATTTCTGAATGTTGCCTCCAGATTAAACCTAATATTGAAATGTTTTGCTTTAAGGAATGTCTTCCAAGTATGCCAAGCTGTCAGGAGTTTACATCAGCAAGTATATACCATTCCAGTGAATTTGTGCAATGGAGGAGAATTACTGCCCTGTTACCACAGAAAACCTGGTAAGATACTACATATTTTGATATAATTATTCACCTAAGCTTGTATTTGTATCAGAAGAAATAAGTCAAAGCCTGCACCCTTTGCTGAAGCCAGTGGAGGAATTGCATGAATAACAGCTGCTGAATGTGTCCCAAATACTTTATCATTGCCTGTCTTCCTATCGTGATTGGATTGTGAAATATTGGTAAGAAAGACAACAACTATTTCCCCCCACACCCTAAAAGGTACAACCTATACTAGGACTTTGATCTTTCAACAAGCTCTGCATCAGCATTGGAATCCACCTGCATGGAGCTCACTGCAGGAAAAAACACCAGGTTATTTTGAAGGAGCCACCAACAAAGTTATGTATTAATAATAATAATTTTGCTCTTTATAACAGTTTATCCCTTTTGAAGTGCTATACAAATAGTAACTAATCATTCATTTTCAGGATCTCTTTCACTCTAGAGTTCTTCAAAAACAGCATTCCCTCTTACAAAAAGAAAAATGTCCATTAAGTCCTCCCCTGTTCCTTTTTCTTGTGCTTATAATCATTTGACCTTTCCTCCCATTTTTATTTCCTTAACTAGATGGTGCCTTAATATTGTTTATCATACTTTATTGTAATACTCAAATCATAGATTATCATATGTCTGATTAATCTTCACTGGTTCCTTCATTTAAGAACTAAATTACTGCCTCATTTTACTCCTTTTTTATCTTCACACACAATGCATTTTAGAAGCTGGAATTAAAGCCAGTGTAGATCAATTTTTCATTGTTTTTCTGTTCTTTGACATTATTCTATATTCTCCTTCAACTGGCTGCAAGTAATTTCATTTGCATATCTTCACATAGTTTGTATTAAATATTGGTCGAAAAATTTGAAATGTCACAATCCAAAGGCTAATGAACAGACAATAGTTTATAATAGTCCCAGTTATATTATCCTGAATGGCCTCAGATGTCAAACCTGGGAGGCCCAAGGGCACTCAGCATTTCACAAGGGGCTTTCGGGGTTCAGGTGCAAAAGAAGTTGTTTTAAAAGTCACTCATATGACATACCAAGTACCCAATGTTTTATAGTGCAAAATGTACAAGCTGGGTTAACACAGGTGTTTTTACATTTGGGCCCTGTAGGTTTTGTAGACATGTGATGACAGAAGGAAATAATTACATTTTTAGTTTAGTGGACATGTTTAAAGGAAAAAAGATATGGTGAAATAATAATTAGGTTAATAGTTTATGCCATTCAGAAATCATTAATATATCATATTATATCATGTGTTTGAAGGTATTCCCTTCTGTTAGTAGAGTTTTGTGTGCATTTAAGGCACAAATGATCACTCTAAAATAGACAGATCCCAAGAAATGGTGCATGGCATCTAACATCAGACCTCTGAATCTTGACGTGTGAGATACTGCATGAGCTAAATGACACTACTCTCATAGTGAAGACTGTAGGAGCTTATCAATCTCCAATTGGTCTGGTTGCCATTAAAGGGAGATAGAGTGTCAGACCAAGCAGGCATAGGCATTTTACTTACTATTCATAATTTTTTTTCAGTAAACTAAGGCACAATATTGAGTAGTCCAACTGAGGGGAAGTGGGGAAGTGATAGAAAGCCCTCCACCAAAAAGTAATGTGATACTCCATAGTGTTTTCAGCTGATACTATATTTTCCTTCATTTTCATCAGGGAGGAGTCAGACTAGCCCACAGCTACCTCTATCCTTCAGTCCTAACACTGATGAGATTCATAGTAGGTTTTTGTTTGGGCAATTGCTAGTAGAAAGGAAATGTATCCTTTGCAAGTATGAGGTGTGCTGTGGATGGTTAGTGGATGTGCAGAGAGCCCTGAGCCATCTGGACTGCACAGACTAGGATGACTCAGGTGGATTGGCTGGAGACATGCTCTGCAGCATTCTTTGCTGTTGCTCCCAAAAAGAGCAACATGCCTTGTTCCTTCCCTAATGTTAGCAGCAATGTGTTCATGAAGGCAGAAAATTAACCATACCCTGTTAAAGAAAAGGAGAAGTTGCTAAGCATGTTAGCTAGGCCTCTGCCAAGTATATAAAGTAATGCTAGATTGGTATGTTGCCCTGCTTGTGTGTAGGTGTGTCTTGGAGGGAAAGAGGTTTTCCCTCTAAAGACAAACCACAATTTTGCTCAAAATATTGACTATATTCCTTTCCCAAAGAAATAAAGGATTGGAGGGGGAGATGGCCCTGAGTGAGCAGGACAGACTTGATAGCTGGTTTTGTTTTCCTAATTTCTTCTTTTAAAAAGAGCTGATAGAAAATATGTATCTTCAGACAGAGATTAGGAAAGCTTTGGAAAAGAAATCTAACCTTTATCTCCTACCTCCCTCCAGTTTTACTGTGTCGCTAGGCCTGTGTAAGCTGCACAGCCCAGTGAAGACCTGTACCAGTCTCCTCTTCTACTAGAAGATGGGAGCGTATGCTGTATTACATCGCTTTCTGAGATGCAGCATACAGGGAGTAGCAGAGCCATGGTCATCTGCTTGTTCCCTTCTGGCTGCACTGAGGACCAGGTCGAAACTTTGAGTAGCCCTAGTGCAAGGTGCAGATGTACTCTAATTCCCATGTGTGACCATCAAAACAAAAAAACGGTCATGCAGCACTTTAAAGACTAACAAAACAATTTATTAGGTGATGAGCTTTTGTGGGACAGACCCACTTCTTCAGATCATAACCATACCAGAACAGACTCAATATATACAGCACAGAGGTTTGATGATAATTTTTGGACCTCTGTGCTTTATATAGTGAGTCTGTTCTGGTATGGCTATGATCGGAAGAAGTGGGTCTGTCCTATGAAAGCTCACCTAATAAATTATTTTGTTAGTCTTTAAAGTTCAACATGACTGCTTTTTTGTTTTGATAGAATACACACGAATACGGCTATCTCTCTGTCACTATTCATGTATGACCATGTTATTATTTGAGAGCACAATTTAGCTCTTGATAAATCCATGAGCAGTTCCTTTTATCTGTTCAGAAAAGTAGCAGGAAGTGAGTTAAATCAACCTAGTGTCTCGATTCACTTGGGAACAGATCTTTAAATCTTCTCTGAGGCCAGAGAAGCATAGTTCTACTAGTGCTGGCCATTGGCTCAGTGAACTGCATGGATCCTCTAGGAGCCACAATCTCTATTAAGGAACAAAGGTAATAGTAAGAGTTTTGTTCGGGGTGCGCAGGGATGCTCTGATGTCTGCCTCTAGTTTCAGGAAGGGAGTTTTTCCTGTAATTCAAAATCCTGTTGCTCAGGCTTTGAACAAGGAACCAGATGTATTACATATTCACCACAGAACTGAATAATTTTCCTTTTCAAATGAGTTGTTTAAACAGTTTCTCTTTGTGGCACAAACTTTTTTTAATCTTATGGAATTTTATACTGGCATATGCATCTGTAAATGCTGTGCATCCAAGCAATCATGGTTTTACAATGTGCCTGTTTTAACTGAGATGTGTTGGGTTAGAAACCTGTTCTAGGGAATCAAATTGCATTGGAAAAATCAAATATATGCACCTGTTCTCTGAAATTGTATTGTACATGAATTGAACATTTCGAACACTGATGAAAATTTATTTCAGTTTTATGAAAGACATTTACATAAGAACAGGCTTTAATGAGAAACAAACAGCTGTCAGTTTGCTGACTTCATAAACAAATCAACATGTAATGACTGAATGTGAGTTTCAGGGATAATTGAGTAAATGTAATTACAGTATCTCAGAAGACAGCAAATGTAATTTTTTATCAACCTCAAATGTGCATTTGCTCCTCAAGTTTCCTTAATGCCACAAGAGAATGCAGGGTTATTTTTAAATCACACATCAGAAAATTCTGTAAGAAAGAGGAAAGTGCTTTCTTGCAGCACTTTGGCATAACACTAATTTAAATTTGATAGCAGCCTGATTAAAATGTAACATATCAAGAAGCCAGTGACAGTTTTGTAGCCATACAAAATTTGAGAAACAAATGTGACAAATTGAAAGTATTTCCCCAGTATTTATTGCATGTAAATCTTTGATATTACACTTTTGGTTTTAGTAGGTGGCCAAATGGTGATTCTCCTTACAGACATTTTTATCACTGAGAATGCAGCTGACATTCTGCCCTTTTCCCCCTTAATTAACGTGGCCTTTAAAAAGTCTTGATTACCATTTTTAGCAGAATAATCCTCTTAAGCTTCAGCTGCAGTGTAGTTTTAAATATTTTTCAGAAAGTATTGAAGGGATCAGCTTTTTCGTAACACTGCTCTTGCAACCAAGAGATTAATCTAAATACATTTTCTCTAGTCCAGGCAAACACTTAGATATGTAGCAGCTCTTATTATTCAGAGCCATGTGACAGTCATGTTCATTTTCATAGGGTTCCTTCCATCACTTCTGTCCAGTTTACCCCATGTTGTGGTTAGGAACCAATCTGAGCTGTTTTACTTGATACAGATCACATTTGCATTGCGCACTCACATTTGCGTTACAATGGTGTAGCTGGCTTGTTGAAATCCCGTCATAATGGCTGAGAAGTGTTATCACATTTTTTCTTGTAACAGAACGATAGCAGCTCCCGTCCCCCCACTGCACACACTCACACATAAACATGCTCTGTGCCAGTTCTAGTGTGTCATCTCAGAGCAGCAGGATTGCTGCTGAGCTGATGACACATCCCTCATCCTGAGCCTGATGAGTCATCCTTGAGCATGATGTCCTGAGGGCCTCATATCTGTCATCGAGGGCTCAGCTAATACACAGGTGCAGGTCTAGCCAGGTGATCCCAAGGATAAAGGCAATGAGAGCACCCAATCCAGTCTGCTTAATTAACATCACTACTTCGCTGGAGTTTCCCATACTACTCGGTGGGCCTGACCCACTACTTGTATCCTGCTCCAGCCTTGTTACAATCCTATTCTTAATTCCTGCTTGGATCTCTAGCTCAAGTCCCCAGCCTGACCACTAGCCCTGATTGGTACTGCTCCAGCCACTAATCATGACTGCTAGAGTTGTAACTCCAAGACCTGACCATCCATCAGTTTCTGACAGTTTGAGCCCAGTTTGAGGCCAGCAGTTGGCATGAAGACCCCTGGAATGTCTATCACTGAGATGACAGAGATGGTCCAGAGTCTTCAGGATCAAATTGCCCATCTGCATCTGGAGAATGCTGTCTCCCCATTTGGAGATCCCCACAGCCACAGATAACCCCAGTATGGTCAGCCATGATGCCTCTGGAATTCAGCCCAGAGGTTTCACAACCAGAAAGACCTGTAGGATCAGAATATGACAGTTCATGGCTGCCAAGATACCAGGGTGACAGAAGAGGGGGCTTCAGGGTAGAACCAAAGTATTTACCAAGTTTGATCTTCATGAGACTTACAGTCTAATCTTTTTTCAGAACAAAAAATTGAAGACAGCATGGCACACCTCTTATGATTATTTTTAATATCCGGTAATGATTTTTGGTCTCTCCATTGTCACAGCCACATTTTAGCACTCTGTCAAAGACACTTTCAGGAATGTTTTAGGCCTGTATGTGGTGATCTACCTAGATGACATCCTCATCTTCTCAGGAAGGTGTATGTTTCCTGATCCAGATATATACAGGCCATGAGAACCTGGAATACCTGGAAACGGAATCAGCATCAGAGTGTGTGGTCCTTCCCCCCCAGCCCCCAGGTTTGAATTCAGTGGTCCCTGGAATAGTGCATTGGGTTTATCCTCCACAAGGGTGAGTAGCTGGACAAGAAAAATGTGGCTCCTGAACCTGCCATAGTAATTGAATCACTGCCATTTCATAAGCGTGATGGTGAACAGTGGTTTGCTTTCTCCGGTGAAGCCACTCCTATGCCATGATCCATTTGCAGTAAACTTTATTTCAACTGATTTGACTTAGCTTCATTCTTCAGCAGTTTCATGACTCAGCAATTTATTTCAATGACTCGGCATTCTATAATTCAGGAAATTCTTGACTAAGCAATTTCATGACAGTAACAGCTCTTAATATGTTTGAGGAAATAACAAAGCCACTGACCACAAGGACAGATATTTTTGTAGAAGACTGTTTTTAAAAGACAATGAACTGAAAGATCATTTAACACATATTGTTATTCCAACTTACTGGAATGCAAGCATGATCTGTGCACTCTCTTGCTTTTAGATCATGATCATAGCTTCACAAAACTCAACTGTGCCACACTAGAATATGTGGGGGATATTTTCTAAGGCACAACAAACAATTAAGTTACCTAACTTTCACTGAATGTTTTCTGTTGTGTAAGTAGTAAGCATGAATCCTGTGTGGTTTCCTGTAACAAAAATATTTAGAAGCAATAGTATAAAAGGCATTTCTCTGATTTCTCCCAGTTGTCCCAATTGGCTGTCCAGAGTGCACAACTCAAAGGAAAACCATAACTCTTAAGGCTCAGAGGTGGGAAACAACGTAATTTTACACCATCATGCTCTCAGCTGCTCTGCACAGGTGACAGAACCAGTAGACCTACGGGGAAAATGTACACTTCTTTATGTGCAGAGAGTAGTGTAACATATGGGGTGTGGAATTTATAAATTCCTCCACATTTTACATGGCAGCACTTCAGAAATGCTGTATCTGGCTATGCATTACACAGCAGTATAGCTGGGACTGAAGGACTCTGTGTGAGATGCTTCACAATTTGCCATCTGTGACAAACCAATAGATGCCACTGTATTTCACGCAAACAGAGGTGGCAGTTCACAAAAAAGGAACTCCTCCTCCTCCAGACATATCTTCCTGGATATAGAACTGCTTCCATGACCTATCCTGTTGTTCTAAACGTGAACTAGGATGTATTACAATGTGGGGTTGTAATGAAAGTGTGTATGTATTCTCTAATCTTATCTTGACATGCTGGGGTATAGCTGCCATTCCAATGACTATTGAAGAGTGTTGTGGCTAAAACATGGTGCATTGACTCAAAAGGAAATCCTTTAATTTAGCAATGGCATGAAATTTGTTTCTCATATTTACAGAGTGTAAGTGCATTGTGTTGAACTTTTTAGACTTGTAGAAATGTGGCCAAAATCTTACTATAAAGAGCATACATGAAAGCAGCTTGATCACTGTGTCAGAAACTGAGAGGTGGGTGGTTAGGCCTAATAGTTGAAGCAGCAGAGCTCAGGCCTTGGTCAAGCTGCGGACCAGAGCCAAAGTTAGAGCAGGAATCAAGAATGGGGTTGGAACAAGGCTGGAGCAGGACTCTGTCAGAATCATCAAGTGTAGGGGACATTCCCAATGAGATAATGACATTAAGCAGACAGGAGTGGCTGCGCTCAATGGGAACTTATATCCCTGGCTTTGAGATCACCTGGTTAGACCTGCACCTGAGGACTGGCTAAGTCCTATTGTTTGATATGGAGCTCTCAAGTAATCACCCTCAGAGTTGATTCAGCAGGCTCAGGCTAAGGGATGACCCATCAGGTCAAGAGCACTTATAGCGTTCAGGCTAAACGTGTTCATCGAGCTCAGAGATGACTCATTACATTTACCACCAATGCCCCCAATTCAAAAGATACCTATATCAAATCACAATTAAAAGTGTGTTAAAAAACATTCCCATTGCAAAGTCAAGCACTAAAAGTTAAGAAATGCCAAAATTAAGGATGCTCAAGCAGTCTTACTTTGGCTCTCTTGTGTGTATACATTATGAGACAGTCTTTAATTAATTATCATATATTATTTTTTCCACTGAGACCCTGATTCATTCCCTGTTCAAAAAGTATGGTACTCAATTAATAAGCAGATATTCAATATTTGCGTTTTCTCTTCATTGTTCAATATGTGCCCTCTGTCTTATTTATGGCACAGAATTCACATCCTACTCTGAATACACAACTGTTCATTTCCTCAAAGGCTTTTCCGAGGAGTTCATCAGTATAATACCCTAGGACTTCACAAACATTAATGTATTTTCACAAACATCTTCTTGGGTTATTATTCCCATTTTACAGATTGGGAGAGCAGCACAGAGAGATTAAAGTAAAATATATCCATTAATTTTGAGCGTGCAATTTGAGATGCCTGGGACTTGGCCTTTCAGAGTACTTTGCATCATATAGTGCAGCAGCCTGGTCAGTTTCCCAGCTCCTGTTAGTAGTGGGGGGCTGGGAGACAGGTGCAGCATGCATAGCTTTGTGGGATAGATCGGGGACATTCTAGAGGCTAATAAAGCCAATTTTAGGATGTGGCACTTCCACACTGGCCTTTAATTGAACATCTAAATTCAAGCTCGACGGTATACCCATCAGGTAACCTATGAGGAGAAGCTGAGGGATTTGGGCTTGTTTAGTTTGCAGAAGATAAGACTGAGGTGTGATTAAATAGCAGACTTCAACTTCCTCAAGGGGTGCTCTAAAGGGGATAAAGAGAAATTGTTCTCAGTGGTGATGGATGGCAGAACAAGGAGCAATGGTCTGAAGCTACAGAGGGAGAGGTGTAGGTTGTATATTAGGAAAAACTGCTTCACCAGGAGGGTGGTGAAGCACTGGAATGCGTTGCCTAGAGAGGTGGTAGATTCTCCATCCCCAAAGGCTTTTAAGTCCCAGCTTGACAAGGTCCTGGCTGGGATGATTTAGTTGGAGTTGATCCTGCTTGAAGCAGGGGGCTGGACTAGATAACATCCTGAAGTCCCTTCCAACCCTATGGTTCTAGGATTTTGTAATCTTGAGATTAATGCATGCTAAATCGAGCTAGTGGTATTTTCAGTGAAGACAGTCACCTGGTAATATCGAGCTAATTGCCTTAAATTTGAATTTGTCTCATAGTGTAGACGCACCTGGGAAAAGTTTGGCGTAGTCTTTTGCTTAACATTAGAGAGGAATTCTTTGAGAGGAGTAGGAGTAGGAGTAGAATCCAATTCTCCAAGACAGCATTCAGCCATGAAACCCTCCTTTCTCTCCCTAGAGTCCTGCCTTCTTCATTCCACATCTATCAGCATCTGTAAATGAGGTAGGGGTCTTCTAGATAACAGCTTTCTTTAACATAACCCTGATTCATTCCCAAGGCAAGTTCATCCTGTACACTAAACCAGGCAGGGTTCCTGAGGAAAAATAGCATATAATCATATAGTTTAAGATGCTGTTGTAATGTATACATGAATAAGAGCGTACAGGTATACTTAATTCTGGTAGTTTTGCTTTTTAGTACTTAACTTTAAAACCTTAATAGTCTTTTAACATTTTTTGTTTTGCTTTGTTTAACATGGCCAAACCTACATATTTTGCTGAAGCATTGTTCCCTACCCCCTGAGACCCCACCACTTCCCAGAGCATGGAGCTGCCCCTCCCCCCAACACACACACCTTGCCCAGGGGCCTGGCAAGGCTGCCAGCCCTGCTGATTGTCTCTCCTTTTCTCCTGCACATACAGGTGATTCTGTCTAGAAAATCAGTAAATTAAAATGTATATTTAATTGTGTCAATCTCTTACAAATAGAACTGTGATATTCATTTATTGTCTGGCTTCTTTGTAGCATTCTAGACTCTTGCATAGAGTTGCATAAAGCATTACAAATAAAAACAATTTTGTTATTGATTTTAAGGTCCAGTGCTACGCGTTTCCGTTGGAGTCAGTGCTACTACACAGTCCAGGATGAATGGGCTTTAGACAACATCTATATTGGACAGCAGTGTCCAAATATGTGTAATGGACATGGGTGGTGTGATCATGGCATATGCAGGTATGGGATATTTGCCATTTCCTCCAGAAATGATGCCTGTGAATGCCACTGAGATTTTCTTTACTGTGTTGTAAGCATGTTAGAACATACGGAGCTTTGGAGATATAGCTTTGATTATTTAAAACCTAAATAAATAAACTAAATAATGTGTGGGTTAGACCATTATGGCCAGTATAAAAGCCAGCAAGTGGTCCAGTCCCCAAAAACAAAGACCTCCATAACTCTGACTGCTCCAGCCTCACCATCCTTTCCCAGTATAGGACATATAATCAGAGCGCTGCTGTGACCAGCTGGTCCTATATTGTCAGAATGGACCCCTAGGTAGAAACTGTTTGTTTGGCAGCCAGTATCACACTGAGCTGTCTTTAAATTTATATTTCTTATACCAGGGACTTAGCTAGTGCATACTGGCCTCAAGATCATCTAGTTACCTCAGTGATTGGCATGTTTTTAAATAGAGAGAATAACAGATATGGTATTTTAATACAGATAGATAAATATGCTATATAAAAAAACTAAACCAGTTAGGCTACCTCTACACTAGCCCAACTAGCCTTGTTGTTCTGTGCACACAAACATTAAGGCCATGTCTACACTAGCCCAAAACTTTGAAATGGCCATGCAAACGGCCATTTCAAAGTTTACTAATGAAGCGCTGAAATATATATTCAGCGCCTCATTAGAATGCCGGCAGCCGCAGCACTTCACAATTAGCGCAGCTTGCCGCTTTGCAGCTTGTCCAGACGGGGCTCCTTTTCGAAAGGACCCCGGCAACTTCGAAATCCCCTTATCCCTATCTGATGTTAGGAATAAGAGGATTTCGAAGTTGCCAGGGTCCTTTTGTAAAGGAGCCCCGTCTGGACGAGCCACGCAGCGGCGAGCTGCATCAATTTTGAAGTGCCGCAGTCACCCGCATGCTAATGAGGCACTGAATATGTCTTTCAGCACTTCATTAGTAAACTTCGAAATGGCCATTTCGAAGTTTTGGGCTAGCGTAGACACGGCCTTAATGTTTGCGTGCATAGAACAACAAGGGTACAACTACGATCCATCTACCCACAAGCAAATGCCCCGGCCATATGAACAGGAGGAAAACCTCTAATAGCTGTTAGTATTCTACAGCACAAGACAGTGTTGAACTATGGTGCATGTCCACACAGGATATGTTAGGAGGGGGATTTCCTAAGTCATAAATGGAAGTTGGTATCCCAGATGCCTTTCCAAGTTAGTAACCTAATTGACTTTCTCTCCCCACAATATTTTTCATTTATCTTCCATCCCAGAAGATCAGAGTGTTTTGACTATACAAATAAAGGTATAACTAACCACTAAATTCTAACCATCTTTGGCAGGAGGGAGATAGTGACACTGAAATGGTAAGTGGAGAGGAGGTTTTGGTCATCATCACTAAGACAAGCCCCTATTCTTTAAACTTTTTCTAAGTATAGATTTTTAACAATTCATGTAGCTTCCTGTGTGTGTCCAATTTGTGTATGCTCCAATTTCAGTTTGCTGATACACGCACCAGTTGGCACACTCATATGGAGGCATGTGCCCAGGCAAATCAGGGATAGTGAAATACATCTTCCAAACAGGTCAGAAGATGTCAGAAGTATGTAGATCTGTTAGGAAATCTGGCACTTAAAGCCTTTGAGAACAGAATAGCCATTACATATTTTTTTAAGTCTCATCCCAAAGATTTATATACATCATAACGCCTGTGTGTCAGATTCAGAAGGGCTGAACTGACCATTCCAGGACCTGGATTTGTGATTTTGGGGAGTTTGATTACTTTACACCTATCTAAGAAGGGCTGCTGCATTGCTTTAATGTGATGATGGATGGCGTCAGGTAGAATATGTATCTTTAGGAGCCTGCTGTATTTATGCTTCCATCCAGGTGTGATACAGGATACAAGGGCACTGAGTGTCATGCTGAGACTTCGCTCCCTTCAACTGTAATGTCTGATTTTGAGAATCCAAATGGTTTGAAGACTGAATGGCAGGAAGTTATTGGGGGTGAAATTGTAAAACCCGAACAAGGCTGTGGGGTCATTTCTTCTGGATCATCCCTCTATTTCAATAAGGTACGGTCAAGAGTTGGAAAAATCAGAAACACTTTAATCTATATCTAAATAGAACCTAATGTGGTTGTACAGCAACAAAGCAGATTGGCAGAGTGTGTTAGGGTGAGAAAAAAGACTAAATGACATTCAAAATGCATAAATGAAAAACTGACGCAAAAATATGGGTGCATGTGCAGAACAAAGCCTCGTTAACCTTTTTACTGACAAAAAGGATTGGGAGTGAAGAAGTTGACTGTTCACCTGAAGAATACCACTTGTAATGAGAGGAAGAAAAGTGTCAGTGGTGAACCTGAGAAGCTTTCGTTTTAGTCCAGCTATTGTTTATAATAGGATTTGTGTATATACTGTATTGTTTTTCAGTTAGCTGACAGCTCCCATTAGTGACTATTATTTAATTCTTTTTCCTAAACAAGGGCAGTAGTCTTTCTTTCAGAGCACAGTTCATTACCTACACTTCAAAACATGCAGGTTTTTGGCTGTGGCCACACTAGACCCTCCTTTCAGAGGGGCTATGGTAATGTGGCACTTTGGAATATGCTAATGAGGCACTACCGTGAATATGCAGCACCTCATTAGCATAATGGCAGCCACACACACTTTGAAACTGCCAGTTTCGAAACGCATGCTGCTTGTGTAGCCGGGGCTTTTCAAAACAACCCCCCTGATTTTGAAAGCCCCTTCTTCCTATCTGGTTTTGGGAAGAAGGGGTTTTCAAAATCAGGGCGGTCATTTCAAAAGGCCCCCGGCTACACCGGCAGCATGCACTTCAAAACCAGTAGTTTTGAAGTGTGTGCAGCCACCATTATGCTAATGAGACACTAGTGTGGCCACAGCCTTTGTGATGTCAAAGAACTGGAGCTGGTTTAAATACAGATATGTTCCTCCTCCATCCTTTGGTAAAATGCCTGGTTAGCTCTTATCAGCCTGTTTTCTTTGTGTGACTCATTTGACTCACATGCAAAAATACCATGAACAAAGAGAAAATTGGGAAATCTAAAGATCAATAATATATAATCAAATGAAAATAAAAAGATATCTTTACAGCCAAATAAAAGATTTGAAGAATGGCTTTGTGGTCACAGATTTACTTTTCTTCTTACATTCCCTCCCCTGTAATATCTGACTTTCATTACAGAAAGGGAAACTATTCACACAGTTAAGTGGTTTCCTTTTACTAATCTGATCCAACTGCCTTTGCAGTCAACAGAAGCTGGTTCAGGCTAAGAAGAATATGCTAACAAGTCAAGCTGTGTAATGATATGTTGTTTATTTCATTTACAAAAAAGCTGCCCCTTCAAATAATCTTCAGAATTTCTGTACATGCTGCAGGGTGGGAACAATTTTCGTACTGGGGGTGCTAAGAACCATTGAACCAAAGTATAAACCCTGTATATAATGGAAACTGCTTCAAGGTAGGGGGTGCAGCAGCATCCCTAGTTCCAACACCTGTGTATACATCTAAGCCAAGTGCTCTGGAAATGCAATGCTGTACTGCAAGTTTCATAATAGACCTATCATTTTAATTAGCTATTTGTGTTAATTGGATTTTTGATATAATTGTCTTCTCTCTTAGATGTTCCTCTATCTAACTTATTTTATCTAGCCAAGTTTCTCAAAGTAATTTGCTAAATTAGAATCCACTTGCTATGATTTGAGGTTCTCTTTTATGATTTTTCTTCTTATTTCAGCTTAAGAGAGAAAAATCAGATTTAGAAATTCTTGGTTTCTTTCTATTTATCTCTATGGGTTAGGTTAACATTTGTCTTTTCTGTAGGAGCAGTCTGAGTGCCATAATTGAAGGTGGCTTATTTAATCTCTGTTTAGATGTTTTGTGTTCAATGAACTTTGCAGCTATGGTGATAGATGTTGTAATAAATTATTTGTAATAACCAGCTGACAATTTGTGTGTTGTTGTGGGAGCACATACCTATGTGTTGTTGTCTCTTAGTATTTGTTCAAAAAGCCACTTTGTATTTGAACTGCTCGTGTTTACTACCATTATCAGTCTCTTATTTCAGGATCAATTTTGGCTTTGTTCTGCTGACTTCTAGTTTATCTTTTAAATTTCATTTTAATCACTTGCAGGAATGTTTGCAGGAGGTACTCTTTCAGTTAGCCCCCCCACATTACCTTTGTGACTTTGCGTAACTGAGGGCCTGTGTTAATTAACCCAATGCTATAGCTGATCATTTTTTTGGTAGAATTTATTTTGTATTCTGTTTTTGAGAAGTACAGCAAACGTATCTGAAGTCGTGTCTCAGTTCTTCACATGAAGCTTGAGTCACCCCTGTTAGTTGAAGAGTGAAGTAAATTGCACACACACCTTGAGTCATGGGACTGGTACACCCTCAAAACATAGTGGCTACGTCTACAAAATAGGAAGAAGGGTTCTTTCAAAGATGGGGCTTATTTTCAAAAGAGTCCTGTCTACACTGCTTTCGTTCTTTCAAAAGAATCGCTTCTGAAAAGAGATTATGCAAATGAAGAGCAAGATATGTAAATCAGTGCCTCATTTGCATTTATGATTTCCCTCATTTTCATTTCTCTTTCAAAAGGGGAATGCACGTGTGTGTTTACATGTGTGTAAACCTGTGTGTTTACATGTCTTCTCCCCTCAGAGGTGCAGCATGATCAGGAAAGCCTTGAATTCCTGCTCAGTCTCTGAAGAAAGTTGCCATGGAGGCTTACAGGGGAATATCACCCCCACACCTCACACTCTGGCTATGTTCCCTCCCTGGCTAGTATAATACTATTGGTACCATGTTACCTGTTTTGGACCCCGCAGCAGAGCTGCTGTTGCAGTCATCTTATCCTACCACCTTCTCATTCCACGTAGACTTTCCTCATGTGGTGGAGCCAGAAAAGCTTATATAACTCAAGGTGAAACAATACCCCACTGGGCTTTAATTTAATTTTATTAAAGATCAAAGGATTTTTTTGCACAGTTAAAAAGCAAGTTTTAAGCCAATAAAATCTGTAGTTGGCTGCAGAATTTCAAGAACTTAATTTGTTTTGATTATTTCTGTACACACATAAATGGATTGATGCTTTGATATACTACATACACAATCTATTGTACAGCCTAACTGCATAACTGGAGGTGTAATATTATGTATGTAATTCCAACACAAAATGGAAACATTCATGAGATTTGAGCTAGAAGGCTGTAGACAGTTGTATGTTCTAATTTTTCTGTGAACTGAAAGAAAGGTTTAAATACATTACGCTATTTCCTTCTGAAGTGTAGCTGGTATTTTAAACCCTGGCACCAAACCTTTGTCACTTATGTCCAATTAGACCACATCAGTTGTCTATCATCTGGAGTGGAAATCTGAAGACAGTCATAGGAGGAGATATGAGAAAAAATTCAAAATTATAGAAGTGGTCTGAAATATCTAAGTGATCTTTGTAAAGTCAACCAACCGTCCTCTTTTTCATGCTACTTGGCATTTGGGGATGGAGGAAAATCCATGATTCTCTAGAAAATTAAAGGTAACATGAGTGACCACTACTGTGCTCTACTGTGTCTCTAAGTCTTAGGTGTGTTTAGCCTCCTGTGGAACCCAGAGTTCAACTCTTTTTGTTGTGGCAAATCAGTTAATATGATGTGTGGGATGGAACAATCTATAAACTCAGGTTCAGAGGTTTAATCTATTTTGTAGCAATAGCTCAAAAAAAAAAAGAAAAAAACGTCAGAACGCTCCTCACAGCCAGAGTGTCGTCCTGAGGGATCTCATTCCAAACTTATTTCAACCCGGTGACTCTCTTAACACTTTTTTTATTAAGAGCAGTTAACCCAAATTAAGCTCAGCTCTGTTCCTTCCTGTCTGATTTTTTTTGTGAACGCAGATTCCTAGGGGGAAATGCTGGGCATTTTGGCAGTGACTTCAGTTGAAAATTCTCTGTGACAGGAAGGGGCTTTAATCACCTCCATTCCATTTGCTGGGCACCACATACATCAGATTATGGCTGTCAGTGAAGTTTATTCATGTTCTTGCCATAATTACCTCTCACTGCCAAAATATGCTAAGTTACAGCAATTTTTAGAGCACAAAAATCTTGGATGCTGGCTTTTTCTATCATTGTCTTACCTACAGTAATGTATGGCAGTGCAGCATTGATCAGTCCTTGAGCCTGATATCAGCTCAACTTCACCCCGTTGGTTTCTCTAAATCTTCCTCTTAGATTGTTGTTCTTTTCTGATAATTTCTTATAGTTCCTCTATGATCCTTCCTCCCCATTTCCTCTCTAGGTCTCTAGCTCAGTCTCCCAATATGTCTCTAGATCTGTAATTTCACTCTTCAAATATCTTCATTTCAATCAGTGTAACTGAGACCCATTAGAAATCCTCTCCCTATCTTATAGTACATAATTACAGTAGCACCAAGTCCTCCCCCTATGCATATCTTTACTAGATTGGCTGATCTCTAGAAATTGCCTTGGAACCTAGGAGTGAAAGATGTCATGAAGCTACTCTGTGGCTGATAGTCCAGTATGATGGTTGGAGTAGCCCCCAGGAAGAATGCAAAATTTTGATAAATCCTGATAAATGAAAAGTATTAAATGCTGGAAAGCATAATCCCAGCTATACCTGGAAGATGGTGGGGTCTGATTTAGCTGTCACCATCGAAGAAATAGATCTTGGAAACATTGTGCATAGTTCTTGCTCTGAGTGTTCTTAGTCTGATTGCCAAGGGATGAATCACTCAATTATTGCCTATTAGAAGACAGGATACTGAGCTAGGTGGACCATTCGTCTGACCCAATATGGTCCTTTTTATGGCCTTAAAGGACCTCCATAGAGGGGAAGTTCTAATGAACCTAGATCAAGGGTCTCCAAGATGTGGTCCGCAAGCCAGAATCCAACCTACGGAACCTTTTAATCCAGCCTCCAGAGCCAGCAGTGGTGCCATTTTTAAAAGGCTTTCTCTCTTCTCCCATCAGCCAACAATTCTTTTATGGTCCTCCAACAGCCTTTTCATGCCTTGAAGGTGTGAGGAGTTGGAGTTACCTGATCCCAGAGCAGATTATTAACATTTTGTTGCAGGATCTAGCCCTCAGACAAAATGACAACACAAAGATTGATTGGGAAAATTAAGCTCTAAGAGCCACATTTACAAAATGACAGTACAATTCCCCAGTGTCACCATGTGAGTTGCTAGGTGCTGAACACTTGAAAATCGGTTCCTAAGTGGGTCAGGCTTTCTAGGGTCTGTTCCTCCTGGCTTCCTTGATGGTGCAAGGTGCCCAGAAGCAAAGGGGAAAGGCAAGGAAGAGAGAGAGTCCCTTTCAGAGCTTCCATATGTGTGTTTAAGGCCTTTTACAACTTATGCTAGATAGATAATTTTAAAAAACCAGACAAACATGGACTGCTAAGTTTGTAGTGTTAAAAATGTGTGCAGGAGAAGTATCAGTGATACAGTCAAGACTGATTAAAGTGGAAAATAGGGCCAAAACAGGGACTGTGTTGTAAAGCCAGATAGGGAGAGAATCACTTTTACACAAAATGAAACACTTTTGCGTTGCATTGGATTGTACATCATTTTCCCCATACAACTGTGTTTGACATTTAGACATTTTCAGCTAGTATGTCCTAGCATGAAGATTAACCATCTGAATATATTTATTTTTCCCATATGCCTCTGTAACATAGGATGGGAAAAGGCATTTGGTGAGCTGGGATCTGGACACCACCTGGGCAGATTTTGTCCAGTTTTACATTCAGATCGGTGGGGAGAGTTCTTCATGCAATAAACCAGACAGCAGAGAAGAAGGTGTGCTATTGCAGTACAGCAATAATGGCGGTATCAATTGGCATCTACTTGCAGAGATGTATTTCTCTGACTTCAGCAAACCTAGGTAAGATATTGGTTCAAATAAAAGTCATATTATATCAAGCCTTTTTTAAAAAGCTCTCTCTGAAATAGAAGCATTACAAGGCATAATGCTTAAAATCCTTTACAAAGAATTTCCTCCACACTTCAATAGTAACATACCGTATATATGAATGGGGAAAATATCTTAAAAAGCTGGAGCTTTAAAGAAAAGCTATAGTGAAAAATAAAAGTTTCAGTTCGTCAATCCAATGTGCAACATGAGCAGATCGCTATTTTTATATATATATATATATATATATATATGAACCATATATTAACAGGAAATATTTAAAATTTGCCCAATATGAGGTGCAGAATTTGTTCTTTCCTTTTTATCTCTGGTTTCAGCTCCGATTAATGTCTATTGATATTAGATGCAAAAAACTGCATAAAGTGAACATTAAGGATGCAAAGTGAAATGGTCCAAAATTACAAAATGCCAGAATTGAGGTTGTTTTGACTACATTTATTTATCTTATATGTGTTCTATTTCTGTACTATCTCAATACTTCACAGGCTTTAATGTATTTATCCTCACAGCACTCTTATGGGGTAGGTAAAAACAATTAACCCCTTTTTACAGGTGGGAAACTGAGGTACAGAACTATAGGTAAAATTTTCAGAAGCACATAAGATAATTTAGGATTAGAGAAGGTCAAGAATGTTTTGTCAAGATTGAATATTTCTGTTGAAAAATTTCAATTTAGCTGAAAATGTTTCATTTTCCATGGAAAATGTCAAAATGACAGATGGCCAGCAGCTCACCAGGAAGGGTCTTGTCAAAGCTTTCCAGAAGGACTGTGTGGCTGAGTGCCCTAACTCTGCCCCTCTGGCTCCAAGTAGAAAGGCTGAGTGCTTCATGCACTCTGCTTCTCTGTCCCTGGAGCAGGAAAGTAGCTGGACAACCTGGCTATCTGAAACTCCATCAGCTGGACTGAAAGGTTTTTGTCAATTTTATTACAGTGAAAATGAGCCACTGAAGTGGGCAGCAAGGAAGCCAGAGAAATCTCTTTAGGATCTCCAAACAAGAATTTTTTTTTAAATCCATTCCCACAAAAAATGTCACCATTCTGAATTTTTGTTATGATTTAGAGAGAAACTCATTTTAAAAAGGCAAATTTTTATGGGATTCCACTCTCTGATTTGCTCACCTTGATCATTTTTTTCTGATATTTCCTCCTTGATTACTGTTTTTGGTTCTCTGTGCCTTAAATATTGAGTTCGTTCTGGTCTGGCTATGGTCTGAAGAAGTGGGTCTGTCCCACGAAAGCTCACCTAATAAACTATTTTGCTAGTCTTTAAAGTGCTACTTGACTGCTTTTTTTTTTTTGATAGTGTATAGACTAGCACGTCTCCCTCTCTGTTACTATTCCACAGAGATAATGTACAGGGAATTTAGCTTCCAGCCTCTGAAAAACCTCTGATTTTCAAAGTCAGCAAAAGTTATTTGGATTTTCAAGTCTTTGTCTGATGCTTGGCCTCTCTGGGATGGAATTCAGATTCCTGCTCCAAAGCCCGGAGGTTCTTGAACTGCCCATTGAAAGAATTATGGAGACTTTTAACATATGCAGAAATGTATTTTGCTGAACTTATTCTCAGAAATTTCAGAACCATTTTTTGCTGAATTTTCCCCACAAAAATTCAGTTTGAGGCAGTCGTTCAGCATGGAAAATTTCAATCTGGGTGGTTAAAGCTTAGTATGATTAAATATACCTGAAAATTGGGTCTTATAATGGAAAGTGTAGTGCATCCTTAACTATTGGTGTCACAGCCAGCTACACCTTTTATGTAACAAATGGTTTATATGGAAGGATAGATGAAATGCAATATGTATCTGTTTAAGGCAGATGACATCAAATGTAATAGTTTTGTTACTTATTAGCAGATTTACCCAGTGTTGCTTGGTTCCTTTGCTCATTGTTTTAAATAAAAGGAAAATTTATATGATTTATTTCAATTATTGTGTTTTTCAAAAACACTGTGTTATTTTATTATTTCAGATTTTTTATAAAGGGGTTGTTAAAACTTGTCCATGTAACTTTTTAATACATTTTTAAAATGGGAATTCTGTTCTCTAGTTCTCAAACCTTACGCATTGATTTAGCTGTGCCAAAACAGAGCACTACTTCACATTTCTCTGTTTTATCTCTTTTCTATGAAGTTTTTTGAGAAACAGTCCCATTCCTGGTTCATCTTGGATCAGTCTCTTGTAAGATTTACTCAGTTACATCAGTTATGAGGAATGTACTTGATTTGCTGATTCTGTCTCTTTTCTGTTTGATTTTATGAGAAGCAATCCAGTTTCAGGCATATCCTGTGTTCCAGTCACAACCAAACTCTTACGTTGCTTTGAGTTATGATATGAGGAAGACATATAGCCAGTTTGGTGGTCTTAGCTCTTACTATTTAGGAAGAGTCCTTGATGTAACCGACAAAATCTAAAATATATTGTAGATTTTATAGACATTTAGAACTGCTATCATCATAGAAGTTAGAGCATTACTAATTAAGAACACACACACAATAAATTAGAAAACAGACACAGTTGGTAATATATGGGGGATTTTCTGAGTTGCCAAAGAACAGACCATTAAAATATATGTGTTTTTAATTTAGATTGTAATTAACGTGTTAAAAATAACTCACCAACATAGAATTCATTCCCTTAATATGTGCTAAACAGAGAACATCTAAAAATATTTGTATTCAATGACAAACCAGCCAAAATGTGTATCCTGATTAATTAGGTCAAAGTATATCATTTGGATTAGAATGAATTTGTTTATCAGTAAGACATACTTCTAATATGTCCAAATCAAAACATCAGTAATGTAGCAGTCTGAAGACTAACAAAATGATTTATTAGGTGATGAGCTTTCGTGGATAGACTCACTGATCTGATGAAGTGGGTCTGTCCCACAAAAGCTCATTACCTAATAAATCATTTTGTTAATCTTTAAAGTGCTACATTACTGCTATTTTGTTTTGTTAGAATACAGACTAACATGGCTACTTCTCTGTTACTAATGTCCAAATCAGTTATACTTAATGAAGATTATTCAAATAGGACACATAACAAAAAGTTATTTTTGTTATTTTTTGTAAACTTATCAGAAGGGTACCTTGGCTTAAGGATGTCATGAAGAAGGGAATGCCTGATTTGTTGAAATTGTCTTTCAATATTGCTGTGGAAAATTGCTGTAAAACAGAATCCTCTTTTCAGAGATAACTTTCTAACTATTGTTATTTGCTGTTATTATCACAGTAGCTTCTTAAATGCCCTTTTTTAGGTCAAGGAACCGTTGTTCTAGGCAAGACAAATAAAGGACATAGCATTATCCCCATGTTACAGATTGGGAGCCAATTTCCAAAAATTTGGAAGGTTTCTAAGGATTAAGTAAAAGATGTTACCTCTTCTGGTCACTATTGTTTGTTCTGCGATGTTTCATAGGTCTCTTTAAGAATTCAGTGTTCTATAACGTTCTGCTACAACTTTGTCATTTAGATTTGTCTATCTTGAGCTTCCTGCTGCTGCCAAGACTCCTTGTACTAGATTCCGCTGGTGGCAACCAGTATTTTCTGGGGAAGGCTATGACCAGTGGGCCGTTGATGATATCATCATTTTATCAGAAAAGCAGAAGCAGATCATTCCTGTCATTAACCCAACTTTACCACAGGTAATATGCAATTTCAGTAAATGGGTACCTGAATGAAGCAGGAGCTTTAGTAGAGTTTCCTTTGAATTTACTGACTGCTTTTAAAGAATACTGAAGTATTGGTAAGTATATCCTTGTCTGTCAAGGTATTTATATTGCCTAAGCATCGTAGAATTGAAGCACCCAATCCTGGTGCTAAGTGATTCACATGCATACCTCCCCATGCATCAAGGTAGAAAACAGTGTTTGAAAGTTACTTCATTGTGATGCCATACAGAGTGGTGGTGGTGTTTGATGCATCTTTCATTTCTGCCAGAACTTTTATGAGAAGCCAGCATTTGATTACCCTATGAACCAGTTCAGCATGTGGCTGATGTTGGCTAATGAAGGGATGACCAAAAATGAAAGTTTCTGTTCTGCCACCCCCTCAGCAATGATATTTGGTAAATCAGACGGAGATCGTTTTGCTGTGACTCGGGATTTAACACTGAAACCTGGATATGTGCTGCAGTTCAAGGTATTCTTTTATTTTAGAACTCTCTGGTTCAGTTTAAGGTGTAATGACTGGTCCTGTGGTCATTTTTCATGTAAATATTTCTTACTCACCCATGCAGTTGTAGTGATCTCAACATGACTGTTCATGTGAGTAGGAACTACTTGTGAGATTAAAGGTTGCAGAACATCATTCCCATTTCTGCCTGTGTAAAAGATCCGACTTTTTGAAAGAAAAGAATAACAACCACAAGCAAGAAAGCTTTGTGTGTTTCACCAAAATAAAATTTAAAGGCTTATTATATTTTAATAGGCCTTAGAAGTAGAGACTTGAAATAACTGTCATTGTATTCCATTGAGTATCAGAAAATGCTATTGTAATGGTTGAGGGGAAAGTCTTTATCCCATTTGGGACCCAGTGACTACAAAGCTTCCATGTGGAATGAGTACATTTTTTATACTTAAAACTATTTAAGAATTTACAAGCTATTCAGTGCTCCAGTGTGGGTTTTTCAAATAATTTTTGTGCATTGTGTCAGTGAAAGTAGGCTCTAATTAGCATTTTCTTCTTTAAAGGGATTACAAAATTTTCTTTGCTGTGACAATACATCAGAATATAAACTCAAAAGAAAGTGTATTTGCTTTGACAAGCTGTTGTTTCTGAACCCTAATCAAAATTTTATTGAGTTTATAATAAAATCCCATTGGTGAGTTCTAGGGGTCGGTTGCAATGCAATTTTAATGAGCTAGCCACAAATACATGGTCCTTACATAATTGGTGGATACAGACACTGAATAATTTACAAACAGAATTATTAAAGAGATCAGATGTTTACAGGCAGCTTTTCAGTATAATTCTCACAGTTATGGAAATAAAGTTGGCTGGAATAAGGGAATTTGTAAAATAATCTCATTCCATTTATTTGTTCTGATAAAATGTTATATCATCTGAGGGCTACATTTCATTATATAAATCAGTGTTCACTGTGTTGTGCCTAAGACTGTTTTGCAAAACAAAAATATTTAAGTATGTAGATACCATTTCACAAGAAAAATACACAAGTCACATTTTGACACATTTTCTACTTGAGTGACAAAATCACTGTTCTGTAGGTGTTAAACTCAGCAGGGATGCAAGCATGATGTATAGTCTAAATAAATCAGACTTCCCTATTTAAAAATTTTCCATCCTTGTACCTTTTAGCAAAGTAACATAAATTAACAAACAACACAAGTATCTATTGAAACAGTAATGCCATTCTCTTTTGTGTGTATTTATTAGAGTTTCAAATTAGGACAGTACTTAAACAGGAATTTAAGTCTATTTCTGTTCAGGAAATCATTTAAGCAGATGGTTAATGTCAGCCTGCTTATGTTCCAATGCCATGCTTAAGTTCTGTCCTGAATCAGGGCCTCAATATTGTGCTTTACACTGTATTAAAATTAACATTAGAAGTTGTTCATGCTTTTTGTTATAAGGAAAATAGTGATGGTAGCAATTACAATACCTGCTTGTCAATAGATTGCATAGATTGCCAGACATTTGCAGAGGAGTAGTAAAAATAATGGTGAGCACTTCATCATAGACTTGACTTAGATTGGGCCGAGGGATTATAAGCATCTATAATGACTTGCAAAAAGGATTGAAATATAAGTAAAACTATGCAACTTCACCCTCATTTAATGCATAATAATTATGTAACCATGTGAAATAATCAAACGATCTATATTTTGCATAATTCAACCTTTGTTTCTTTTTTGGATTTATCATTTTTGGTCTAACAGAAATTTGAAATCTGTTCTCTCCATTTGCCATCACGTTTGAATGATGAAAATAGAACTGATGAGAGAATGAAACTTCTTCTCTGGGCATAATTCCCTAATTATATAGTCCTGTAGAATAGAGAATCTTAACCCTTTTATATAGAATTCTGTATAGTGTGGCTCATAATGCTATAGAAGGCACATCATTTTCTATTTTGCAGGTTTTAGGGTACTCCTATAAAACTATTAATGTTATCACTGTCAAGTTTTATAGGACTTTTTATAAGGGTTTATTTGACAAAAATGGCAAAATTTTGCAGAAAATTTTTCTTGTAACATAGTATAACTAGCTATAGCTGGGGATTCCTCTTCTTGAGAATCACTTTGTTGCAAAAGTCCTGCTGTTCCATCTCTGGCGTGTTCTAGAGGTCTCCCACCCTCCATCTATTATTTTGAAAGGAGAGGTAACTTTCATACACCTTCATTCCCATCTCTGACTGACTTCCAGAATAAAACTAGTCTCCCATTAGTTTCCCAACATCCCTTTTGACATTGTATTGCATATCCTATAGAGAGGAGGTGCTTCACAAAACAGGAAATGTTTCTCATATGTGTGGTGCCTAGAGAGCTTGTGGCTGTTTCAGTTGCCAGTACTGATAGGAGACAATTTTGCCTAGCAAATCCAGGCATGGCCATATTTATTGTAATTTCTCAGAAATGTTTTTGAGTTGTTTTACAAATATTTCATAGTAATTTAACATTTCTTCTCGTCAATAATGAAAGCAAATATCAGTTAATCAGATATCAGACTGCCTGTGCACTGAGGATTCATTCTGTACTTCCAGCTCACATATATACATAATCCATTTGGATCCAATGGACTACATTCTAACATGTGGTTACAACTCTGAGCATTGGGTGGTATTTGGAACATTGAGAGGGAATGAGTCTCAGGGAACACAAATCCTCCCCGTGATTCCAGGAGTGCAGGTGGAATGTGCAGGGTTCATTTTCTGACAATATAGTCCACTTATGAAGAAGAATACGGTGGCTTTCAGTGTGTATTCTTTTCTATTCTGTTCATTTTCTTATAACAACTCTTGCAAATTGATTGTAAATATCATGATAAATTTGATGATATTCTTCAAATTCCCATCAACTGGCATCACTCATTTATGTAAAAATATTACGACTTTTAAACCCATCTCATAATTTTTAGAACCTGATTCATGATTTTTGAATGCTTGGGAGGGGCTATATTGTTGTACCATTTTTCTCATCATAGGATCTGTAATATTCTTCTACAGAGTATTCTTGCCATAGCCTGGTTCCGTGCTACAACTTAAGGACTTCTGTGCACATTTGCTTGCACTTATGAAGAGAAAGGAGTGCAGTAGAACAAAAGCACGAGGATACTAGTCCAATAATAGTTGTGGTCTGTGTCCGTTATAAAAGAAATACAAGTACAGTGTTATACCTACTACATTTTATATGCATAAAATTCATTTTCAGGCATCATATTTTATGTACCCAGCAACCTCAACAAAGTACAGCGAGAATTTTTATTGAGGAACGTGTCATGTATGAAATAGATCCCAAACATAACAGTCTCTTATTGTCTTTGGACATTTCCATATTTGATTACAATTCTGTCTCGCAATTTTTAAAAATTACAGATTAGGTGCAGATAATTATCAAAAACAAAACTCTACTTTGCTTTTATCCTATTTTTTACAGCTGAACATTGGCTGCACTAATCAGTACAGTGGTTCTGCTCCAGTTCTCCTTCAGTATTCCCATGATGCTGGCCTGTTTTGGTCACTTGTGAAAGAGGGCTGCTATCCTGCATCACCTGGAATCAAAGGATGTGAAGGAAGTTCCCGTGAGTTGAGTGAGCCCTCCATGTATTACACAGGAGACTTTGAGGAGTGGACAAGAATTACTGTTGTCATTCCAAGATCACTTGCAGCCAGGTACTGCAGCTCTTTCATTCTGTGATATATATTATGCAGCAATGGAGATTGTTCATAACTCTGAAATGTTTGTAACACTGAACAAAATGTTGTGGTTGTATTTTCAAAAGTTTCCAACCCAATATTGACTTAGTACCGCTTTAAACTTTACTGTGCAGAAGAAAAATGCTGCTTTTAGCCATCTTAATATAAGCAAAACAAGTAGAGAAACAGTTTCCTTACCTTCTCCAATCTTTTTTAATAGCTTTCCCTTTTTGGCAGTTTACATTTAACAGTACAGTAGTGCATAATTCTTTGTTGTTGTTGTTGTTGTCTCTGCTACATGATTGTGAACTTCTGGTTCCAAATGAGGTGTGTGGTTGACTCTGGTGTTTGTACTGTTAACATGAATTTAACCTCTCTATTTAGAGCCCATGCTAGTAAGGTTTAGCAAACTATACCATATGACCCAGAAAGAATATATTCATTTCTTATGCAAAACAGATCTAAGCTTTTAATTTTAAAGGTGTCAGAACAGCCTATAAAATTAAATTACAAAGCAACAAGCAACAGTAATAAAAAACACATTTTAGTTTAACATAAATTACTTCATCATAGTACTGCCTTTCTTTACATTTATCAGTTAGGTCAGAAACACCAGCAAGAGAGTGATAGATGGGTCATATGAATCAAATAAGCTATCTCAATAGAATTAGTTTTGCAAACAGTTGCTATTGGATTAAATAAAAATCAGAAGAGTATTTGAGTTACTATGTAATGAGCCATGTCACCCGATAATGATGAGCACTGTAAAGACTCCTCTAAGGAGTAGTACCAACCAGCCAAATTGTATTCATAGCTAGAAAACCACAAAACAAAAGAGGTAACTTTTTTCAGATGGATTTAGGTCTAAGAGTTATAATCCATTGCAAGCACAGGTGAAAATCAGTGCTGTTAGATTTTTTTTAAGGTTCCCATTAGTGTACTATCCGAGCAGTTATTCTACCCACATAGAAACTTGAAGAGTGATCTATACAAATGAGAAAACCTCAAAGGTTTACAAGGATTCTAACAAGCCCCAAAAGAGAGAGCCTTGTCACACTCCTACTTTGACATTATTTGAATTTTCTCATTTCCATATCCAGCCTTCCCATATCCTCAAATAAATACTATGAAGTGTGGCATATCACTAGTTCTCCACATAGACATATTCCTCCTGTTTCTCTGCAAAGCTACCGTGCAATTATTCTCCTGTCTGTTCATATACCATCCTCTGGTTGAGAACACTTGCTGTATTGTCTAACTCTCAGTGCAACCATGCTATTGCTGTCTGCACTTTTTTGCCCTATATTACTGCCAGCCACTCCTTATGTTTCTCCCACTGCAAAGATTTACTGTATATGAAATGTTGTGTAGCGGGGGAGTCTGTGTCTTTCCTGTGAGGAGTTGAATTATCAGTGTGCGTATCTTAACAAGTTTTTTTTCAGTAATTAGCCAATAAAAGCAGGTGCCAAGTCACACAAATCTGACACTAGCTGATTTGATTTACCCAAAACAAGCAGTACAGAGTCAATAGCAGCAGTCTGTCTGGCATTATGTTCAATAGCATCTTCAGGAAAAAAAAGACAGCACAACTGAAAGAAAAGAAGTTACCACCACTATAATAAATTCAGAATGTTAGCATTGCAGATGGGACAGTATTATGTGGCTCATAAAGTGTCAACATTGCAATGGTTATCTATCAATTGGGAGTTCATGCTGCTGGGATTGTTTCTGGAATAAGCTGTATGGTTAGTTGGAATATGATGGAGAGCTGACAGTTAAGTTAAAATATGCCTCTTGTTTCTTGCTTAGATACCACAGTCATGGATAATAAAATAGACAATAGATACATTAGAAAAGGTAAAAAGGGTGGTCATATTGTTAATACATTGAAATGAGAATCAGGAGATTTTGAGTTCTCAGCTCTGCCATAGACTTCCTTGTGACCTTGATCCCTATGGGCATTTATCACAGTTTACCCATCTCATCCAAGCCAGCTTCCAATTGTACAGGTGACTTGGGAATCTGGAATAGTTCATGCAATTAGCATATTTTGGATGTTGGAACTAGCTAGGACCAGCATCACACAGGAAACAAACCAACCTGGAAACCTTCCTGATACTTTAACTAGCAACTGAAAAACCACTGTCAAGGTTATTTTCAAGATGTCATCCTCCTACAAACTGATCATTATTAAAAGGATTAAAAGATTTATTTTTCTGTGCAGACACCTTTTTCATTGTCAGATTTCTTGAGCAATGGGTCAGACTCTGAGCTGGTGTCAATTAGCATAGGGCCACTGAAGTTAAACAAAGTGTACCAGTTAACACTAGTTGAAGGTCTAGCCCATTGTTTTTAAAGAAAAGACCTGTGGACATAATATGATCCAGAAATAAGACATTCACTATTATATTTGTGTACATAAGATATACTTCACCTACAATTATTTGCAGATATTAGTCAGTTCTTATAATATCTGAATCTTCATCTCTTTAAGCATTTTACACTTACACATACCATACCATCAGTTAAATACTGCATCCTTGTCAGTACTAGATTCTTTTATTAAGTACTGTAACAAATGGGTTTCAGGAATTTCAAAACATAACTACCAGCTCAGCAGTAACTAATGCTATATGCAGATCTAAAAGGAGACAAATCACAAAGACAGCAGCTATTCATTTCGCTCCTGCGTACTGTTAAGCCACATCAGGCATGGTGTACCACCCTGGGAGTTGTGCTGCTAGAGGAACAAAGGCATTCACAATACATAGAAGAAACTGTCTGAATGGAAAATCCATGAGAAAGTTTTACAAATATATAAGGATGTAAAGGAAATGGTTATTGTTTTCCAGGCACACATTTGTGTCTCATTTATAAAGGCTATTCTAACAAAGCTTCCTTTAATTTTCAACATGAGATAGTAGATGAAATATAGAAGGGATATGAAAGCAATCAGTGGTAATGCTGTGCCTTTTGTTGTTTCTTCACAGTAAGACTAGATTTCGCTGGATCCAGGAAAGCAGTTCTCATAAGAATGTGCCCCCTTTTGGCTTAGATGGGGTTTACATCTCAGAGCCTTGTCCCAATCACTGCAGTGGTCATGGGGACTGTGTCTCTGGAGTCTGTTTCTGTGACTTGGGCTATACAGGTAAGGCTACATTATTCCTATGTGAGAGCTGTAAGTATGTTTGGGAAGAATTAATGTTTAAAGGTATCATCTCATTATTTTTCTCTGTTATAGAGGGAAAACATGGCATAAATTTCACAAACCTGGAGAGAGAATCTATTTTTAATACCATATAAGTGCATTTCATGAGCTAGTAAATCCACCACTGCCAAAATGGAACATTACAAAGAGCACGTAGATTAGTCATGTTTTCTGACCATTTTGACCTTTGAATGTTGTCATCCATATAAACGGAGGTGTGGGGGGGGGGGGGAGAGACAGAGAGAGAGAGATAAAAGAGAAATCTGGAGAAAATATTATAAACGTAAAAGTCTGCTTAGAGTTCTTTTGGCCAATCTTCAAAAGAATTCCTTCTGTTTTCAGTCCCCTGGCCTTGAGATGGCATGTGACCAGAAACAAACATATGTTATGACAGACCTTCTGTGGAAAATTCTGTTCACTTGTGGTTTCACTTTTTTTTATAATGAAAAAACTGTGATTGACACCACCAGTTGCATATGCAACTTTTCTGAATCTCTACAATAACAAAGCAACATGTTTTTCACTTAAAAAGAAGCTATAGGATAACACCCTTTCTGTGTGCAAAAACTGATCAAAATAAAATATGGCAACAGTCACCTGTTAAATTAAACATCCTGCTACTGTGAGAAGGAAGGCTAGGGAAGGGAGGCATAATGTGACTAGAAAGGGCATTTGTAAAGAGGATTTAATGGAGGTGTAATCATTTCATCATGGAACTATTGTATAAGAATCTAGTATGTGGAAGCTATAATGCCATTTGCCAATTTACTGCATCTGACCTTTTCTGTTCAGCACTATTTCAACAAAGCGTCTCCTATATATTTTTTTCTTCTGAAGCCGCACATGGAACCTGTGTGTCTAATATACCTAATCACAGTGAGATGTTCGACAGGTTTGAGAGGAAGCTGAGCCCTCTCTGGTACAAGATAACTGGAGGTCAGGTTGGAACAGGATGTGGAGCACTCAGTGATGGAAAATCTCTTTACTTTGATGGAGCTGGCAAAAGGGAAGCAAGAACTGTCCCTCTGGATACCACAAATATCAGGTCAATAGTAAATACTGCTTCTTAGCAAATGTATGTATATTAGCATTGTGTCCCCTCAGTTGTTACAGCAACAAAGTGAAAAAAGCTATGAACCCTTCTTGTTTTTTTACTGAAACCAATACATTATTAAGGAGCATCTTAGAGAGAAAATGCAGCATGCTCCCACAGAAATTTCTGCTTTTGAAAACTCATGGTAAAATCCTACTTTTCCTTTGGGGGGGGGAACCTAAGAATGGGAAATGTTAAGATATGCAAGGGAATGGCAGCCTAAAATAGGTGATCCACGTACCCTGCTGAAAAGATGGTATAGCAGCAGTTTTTTGATGAAAGAGGCAGGAGGCATGGCCTGAAATTGTATAAAACCAGAGAAACTGTGAAGAACTTATGTCTCAACCCTTCAGAAATCATCCTTCTTCACATGTTCACCTGAACCCTGTACATCCTTACAGCATGGCCATGAAGCCATTACCTACTTGCCTTCTGGTGTACAGTAACCCATCTGAAAGGAATGTAGAAATCAGAGTGGGAGTTAATTCTGTAGAGTTGGGAATAAGTAATGCAATAATTTGCTACCTCATTTATAGGTTTTTTCTATTCTATCATACTACCTGCATTCCCTATTTTTCAGTCTGTTTGCTCCCCAAAAAACCCTGTGACCACATTCACACTACAGTGATCTTCTGAAATAAGATCTTCGAGGATCTAGACGGTGGGAGGGAGAGCTATCTCAGTGATTTGTGCATTGGCTTGCTAAACCCTGGGTTGTGAGTTCAATACTTGAGGGGGTCGTTTAGGGATCTGGGGCAAATAGATCTGGAAGAAAGGAGCGGGGGTGGTGCTTGGTCCTGCCCAGAGAGCAGAGGACTGGACTTGATGACCTCCTCAGGTCCCTCCCAGCTCTATGAGGTGTGTACCTTTCTCTCTCTCTATGTATATAAGAGATCTTCTGGAAAATCATCTTCCAAAAGATAGTGTCTATACACCAAAAGCAGATTGATCTTTCCATCTGCTCTTTCAAAAGAGCACAGCCCTGGGCCCAAAGAAAGGCCCAGGAAATGCTGTGGACAGTGGTAGTTGGCCAGGGTTGTATGGCCAGAAAGCCCTCCAGGGAACCTTGCCACATATTCACTTAAAGGGGCCCACCCTGCACATGCTGCTGAGGCCTGCCTAGCTGTTCACAGTGAAGCTGAGCCTCTGTCTGGTTCTGACCCTGGCTTCGAAGAGCCATGGAGCAGGCTGCTGGCTGCCTCTCCACCTGTTCTGGTGGCCTAAGCCCTATCCTCAGTGCCTTCCACTCACCATGGACTTGGCCACGCACACCCCCACCTGGGGTCTGCTGGTATCTCTGGAGCTACCCCACCAGCTCCTATTGGTCAAATGGGATGATGCACGCTGGCTCTAAAACTTTCGCATGAAGAAAGATGCTTTTCATGGAGCTCTGCAGCTGCCTCGCCCTTGCCCTCTGACAACAGAACACCCAGATGTGGCCTGAACTGATCCTGGAGAAGTGCATGGCCATCACCATATGGAAGCTGGCAACCCTGGACAACTACCACTCCATGGGGCAGCAGTTTAGGGTGGGCAAGTTCACCATCAGGGCTGTCATCCTCGAGGTAAGGCACACAGTGCTCATGGGCCTGGCTTGCGGAAAGAGGAGGGGGCTGCTGGGCAAGGAGGACCCTCAGGAGCCAGGGCTGGGGTGGGGAAGGCTAGCCCCAGAGGAATATGTTGACACCCTTAAACAGGCCCTCTATTTGGAGCAGTGGCCTCGAGGGAAGTGGGCAAGGAGGGGCTGAGGCACCCCTTCACACGCTCCAGAGTGTGCTTGCTCTCTGTCCTCTGCAGCTTGTGATGGCTATCAACCAGGTGCTGCTCCAGAAGCTCACGCACGTTGAGGACCTGGATGCAGCTGTCACAGGCCTTGCCGACTTGTGCTTCTCCCACTGCTTTGGCATGATTGATAGCACCCACATCACCCTCCAAGCCCCAGACCGCAGCACTGGCCACTACATGAACCACAAGGGCTACAATTCTGTTGTGCTGCAAGCCCTGGAGGACCATAGGGGCCGGTTCTTGGACATCTACATGGTCTGGGCTGGCCGGGCCTGTGGTGCACAGGTCTTCCGCAACTCCAGTCTCTGCTGGAGGATGGAGGGGGGGACCAACATCCCCAGAGTGAGCTTGTGCTAGGAGGTGTCACCATGTCCCTGTGTATGGTGGGTGACCCAGCCTACCCCCTGCAGCTGTGGGTCGTGCAGCCATACACAAGCCACCCCACTCCCTCCCAGGAGCTGTTTAACTGCCATCTCGCCCGGGCACACAAGCTGGTCAAGTGTGCCTGTGGGCACTTGAAAGTGAGGTTCAGGTACCTCCTCCCACACCTTGATGTTGGGGTACAGAACGTTCCCCAGGTCGTGGGGATGTGCTGCACCCTCCACAACCTCATGGAGGTGGAGGAAGGGACCCTTCCTGCAGGGTGGATGGTCAAGGCCAGCCCAGGCTACAAGCAGCCTGTCGCACCCCCTGATCATCAGGCCCATTGTGACAGGCTCCACTTCTGGGCGGCCTGCCAGGAGCTGTCACACGTGGGCCCCAGTGACCCCTGCCAGAGCACCCTGTTCAGGCTCCTCCAGGCCACAGCCACACCTCATGCCCCCACAGCCCCTCCCACCAATCCACCCTTACCTCGTCCCCCACTAACGAAGGACATGATTGGTGTTGCACAAATACACTGTTGTAATATAAACAAAAACATTTTCCAACAGTTAAAGACTCTAGGAACTATGTACAAGGGAGAACTATATACAGTGGGGCGGGGCTGGAACCGGGTGGGAGCCTCAGTCTTCAGAGGTGGTGGAGGGCTGCAAGCCCCAGCGACTGCAGGTGCTCCTCCTGCCCAGGGTCTGGGGGTCTTGTCAGGGCTGGGATGGGGCCAGGATCACGGGGAGGTAGGGGCATGAGGGAGGGGCAGCAGCCTCAAGCTCAACGGGACAAGGAAGGGAGGCAGGAGGGGCTGCTACAGCAGAGCCTACTCTGGCTGTGAGTCACTCTGCAAGGCCCTGCGTTGTGGCTGAGGAGAGGTCAGGTGAAGCACAGCAACAAGGGCTGTGGGGAAGGCAGCTGGGGGGGGTGGGTCATGGCTCCCTGGAAAAAGGGCAGGTGGCCCACCCTGCCTTCAAGTGGCTTGCAGTGTCTCAGACCCTCATGTATCCCTGCATGAGCTCCTTCACCTTGGAGCAAACTTGGACCAAGGTGTGTGCAGTGTGGCCTCAGGTGGTGAGGCTGGTGGCCAGCTGGCCATCAGCGGGGGTGTTCCTCCCTTTGCCGGTAGTCATGCGGAGGATGTCCTCCCGCCAGAGCTCACGGAGGTCCTTTATCTCTGGCTCTGTCTAGCAGGGTGCCCTCTGCCTGGGGGCTGGGGTGGTCTTCTGGGGCTCCTCTGCTGGCTCTGTGGGAGCCCCCTGGGGCCTGGCTGCTGGCCATTGCGTGAATGTGGCTGCAGGGGGTGGCCATGAGGGACCCGCAAATTGTCTATACACACCTTCTTTGGAAAGAGTTTTTCAGAAGAAGGTGCTCTTCCTGATAGGGGAGCAAAAGTCGGCTTCCGGAAGAGAAGCCGTGTTCTTTCAGTCCCAGATCAAAAGAGCACATTTGTCTGTGGACCTGCTTTTTCCAAAAGAACTTGCTTGTGTAGACGCGTCCTATGTGTGTGCAGTAGCTTTTAAAAAGTTGCTGGTATCTTGGAAGTGGAGACAGCATACAACATAATGACAGCCTTTTTTGTGGGTTCTAGTTCTAGTCATGTTTAACTGGTATTGTGGGTGTTTGTGGGTGTTTGTTACTCCTTCATCCACGTGCTACATCCTAAAGGTGCACATCAGAGTTTTTGGAATCTTAAGCAATGAATAACATAAAGCATAATCTCTGAAGTAAACATATAAAACTCATGTGCAAGTTGGGCTTATAATTAATTCTCCTGCCACACAGAGAACCTATTGTAAAACAGAGGGTGTTTCTTTTCATTAGTAGTAAGCCATATTTAATTCCAGAGGTTTACATGGTCAGCTTTGTGGTTTTACAGAGTTTAAAACCATTTTAATTTATTAAAATGTTTCAGACTTTATGGAGTTGGAGATGAAGATGAAGCTCCTTACTTGATCATTTTAAACTATTATCTTTCCTAGTTTGACTGTTTGGCTTCTCAAATTTGTCCCAATAATTTTAAAGACCTGTAGTGACAACTAATGATAAAACAAATAAAAAGTCCTTTCCTCAAATGTGGCCCAGTATAACAAGGACTCTGTTTTATCTGCACTATTTACATCCTTTAGGCTGCCAATATATTACCTGGATACAAATTTATTACTGATTACTCACTACCCCTTGCTCTTAATGCTTGTCCCCTGTGTTCTTCTTCACTGTCAGCCCAGTGAATGTAGTCTAGGGCCTGCAGAGCAGCTGCAGTAGCTAGATATAAACTATGGAATATTCTTTTTCAAGTGATGACAGCTGGCTTGTTAGTTGACTTGGCCCCTGTTTGTGTTGCAGACTTTGTTGTTAATGGCTTTGGAATAATCTGAGACTTGTTTTGGGCCAAATCTTTAGAGATTGGTTGGTCAACCTAGTCCTCCTGCACATGTTTATCTTCCTAGTCTGTCTATTTATGAGAAACTACTTGTCAGAAAAAAGGGATTTTACAATAGAAATGTAAATTTTTTCCAAGCTATCACCAGCTAATGCTTAGATACCTGGATACTGTATTTTGCTACACCCCATACAGTCTGGCAGGGGTTTACAAAACTAATGTATGTGGCAGAGGGTTTACATTGGCTCATTTTGGGGGATTTGGGATTAAATACAGAGCAAGACTCACATGGACGTGACTTTGGTAGTCTCAGCCCAGATCATGTAGACATGCAACACATAACAAACGCAACACAAATTTTAGACAACTGAGCATGAGTCAACTATGGTTTGGAGAAGCCAGTAACAGGAATAAAAGATTATAGTGGCATTCATTCACAGCTGTCACAAATTCGTCCACAAAAATAAGTATATTTAAAATAACAAAGTAAAATGTTTAAAAAGGGTATGCAAGTGTTTTCAAAAGGCCTGTCGTAAAGTTCCAAACAAGCTAAGTAGTCATGGGGCAAAGGCAAATTATTGTCATGGATCAAAACTGGCTAGGAGAAAGAAAGCAAAGAGAGGGATTAAAAAGTCAATTTTTATTGTGTTGAAAGAGTTTACTAATGAAGCGCTGAAATACATATTCAGCGCCTCATTAGCATGAGGGCAGCCACGCACTTCGAAATTGACGCGGCTCGCCGCCGCGTGGCTCATCCAGATGGGTATCCTTTTCGAAAGGACCCCGCCTACTTCGAAGTCCCCTTATTCCCATCTGCTCATAGGAATAAGGGGACTTCGAAGTAGGTGGGGTCCTTTAGAAAAGGAGCCCCATCTGGACGAGCCACGCGGCGGAGAGCCGCGTCAATTTCAAAGTGCCGTGGCCGCCCGCATGCTAATGAGGTGTTGAATATGTATTTCAGCGCTTCATTAGTAAACTTCAAAATGGCCATTTGCCTGGCCATTTTGAAGTTTTGGTTTAGTGTAGACACAGACTCAGAGTTGTTTCTGAGGCTGTTGATGGCATTGCGTTCTGCATGCCTGAAGTTATGGGGTAAGCGATGCCAGTTTTCCACAATTTCTGCCTGTGCACACCAGCAGAAGCATTCTATGTATAGATCCAGTGTGCCATTTCGACCATCGGGGGAGTCCATGAGGAATTCTTTTTCTTGTACTGTAGGTGGGAGGGTACCTGTTGGTCAATGCACTGTTTCGTGTCATGTTGGAAGTATTCCTTGAGTCGTAGATGGTGAAAGATCACCACAGAAGTGTATCAAGTTTGTGGGGGTGGTGGGACAGAAAGAGAGTGCTCGAGAAAGGGCAGATTCTTCTGCTGGGATGAGTGTGTAGTTGGATAGATTGACAATATTGCTGGGTGAGTTAAGGGTACCACTATTGTAGCCCCATGTGGAAAGTAAGGAGCACAGAGAAGGGTGATGAGAATGATCCAGGAAATGGAAAAACTCTTAATATGAAGAAAGATTTAAGAGATTGGGATTGTTTACTTGAGAAAGGAGTCAGTTAAAAGGGGACATGATAAAAGCATTTAAAATAGTGTATGGTCTAGGGAAGGCAGATTGGGAACTTCTCTTCTCCCAGCCTTGTAATAATCAATAAAATGACAAGGTGGGACATTCAGAATTGATTAAAGAAAAAGTTGGGGTTTTTTCCCACAAAAAATACTATGTGGGAACATAGGACATGTTGCTGCAGGAAGTCATTACAGACAAACCCTTAAGATTCAAAAAGGGACTGGACATTATATGGATATCAGGAGTATGCAGAGTTATAATCATAAGAATAAAACTTCAGAGGGGATGTTAACCTCATGCTTCAAGGTTTAAGCCAGTCACTGACTAGTAGGGTTCAAGAGCAGATTTTCACACAACTGTTACAAGATTCTTAAACATTCATCTGAAGCATCAGGGACTAACTACTGTCAGGGAGAGCATCCCATAGCAAGTGGACCCTGCTTCTGAACCAGAAGCCAGGAGGCTGCCCCATCACCCTAGCCTGCATCCCCTGCACGTCCGCAGCCAGGCCACAGGGAGACAGCACTGGAAGGATGAGGAGGCAGCTGACAACCAGGCACTCATGGAAAATGACCAGCATGCTCTGGAAGTGACTGGTGATAGAGAGGAAGGTCTGGGCGCAGCTGGCCATCAGTCTGGACACCGTGGTACAGGCTTTGGCTGCCCACCTTGCGAGCCTGGGTTGCAGCCACTGCTCTGGCAGCCACCCCTCCAGCAGCAACCCCGCAAGGCATGGCAGAGCTGTCTCTGGCCACCCGCATCAAGCTGGCCCCGGTGCCCCCCCCCCGCACACCCTGTGGAGACTGAGCCCATGGCACCCCCACCCCACTCCTACCTCTCTGTGGTCCTGGCCCCATTGCAGCCCTGCAGGGGGCCCTGGACTTGGGGCAGAAGGGGCATCCATGGCTCCCATTCCCCCATGCTGCTGGGTGACTGAGCCTTTACCCATCCCAGCCTCCCACCAAGTTCAGTCTCCATACCCAGCCCCCTGCCTCTCCTCTGTGGACTATCCCCTGCCCCCGCCATGCACTGTATGTAGTTTGACACATTCTGTTTTGTTTTGTGAAATACACTTAGTCCCCAACAGATGTGTGTGTTGTTTCCACCCTAACCCTGAGTCCCTGGTGCATGGTGGGAGAGTGGGGAGGGAGCAGGAGGGGGTGCATTTGGTGGGAGAGCATGAGGTATGGGGGAGTGGGGATGCCTGTTGTGTGTAGTGTGGCTGGGAGGGTCAGAGCAGGCCCTGCAGGCCTGGCACAAGGCGTCCCAGATCCTGACCCCATCCCTCTGGGTCTGGCAGTACAGGACAGCAGGCAGCTGTTCATACCTGGCAAGGGCTCTCGCCATGCCCACACAAGACTGTGGAGGGCACAGCATGCAGCAACCACCATGGGGATGTTTGGGAGGCTGACATCCAGCCTCGTGAGGAGGCTATAAAACCTCCCCTTCACCCTCCCAAATTCCCACTCTACTGTGCCCTTGGCATGGTTGAGACAGCCACTGAAAGTGTCCTGGGCCAGCGTGGTGCATTCAGTACAATGCCGCATGAGCTATGGGTACAGCGGGTATGCGACATCAGCCATGATGCAGGAGGGCATCATATGTCCCCAAGCAGGAGCTCCCATGGGGGGGACATACATGCCCCCCTGCCTCCACCATCCCAACCACAGATTCTGGAACACCCGGGCATCATGGGCCCTGTCCAGCCACCCCATGTATATGTACAGGAAATGGCCCCTTGCATCCACCAGGGCCTGGAGTACCACCAAGTGGTATCCCTTCCTGTTAATGTAGGCACCCCCACTGTGGTCCGGAGCCCAGATCGCCACATGCGTCCCATCCAGGGCTCTGAAACAATTGGGGAACCTCAGCTCTGCGAACCCAGCAAGGGTGGTGTCCAGATCCCTGAGGGTAACGATGCATTGCAGGAGCACTGTACTGATGGCTCAGATGACCTGCAGGGGTGGAAGAATGAGACATCCATGAATGCCAGACTGGGAGGCCCCCTGTTCTCCTGCCCTCACCCCACCAGGGGCCCCTTCCCCAGGGTGGGTCCGTGGTGGGGGCCAGATTTACATCTGTTAGCACCACTATGATGGTGGCCTTGCCGACTCCAAATTGGTGGCCGATGGACTGGTGGCTTTGAGGGGTAGCTAGCCTCCACAGTGCAATGGCCACTCTCTTCTGCACTGGATGCGCTGGCCGCATCGGGGTGTCCTGGTGCTGGAGGACTGGGAAGAGCCAGTGGCAGAGGTCCTCGAATATTTGGCAGGTCATCATGAAGTTCCTCAGCCACCGCTTGTCATCCCAATCCTCCAGCACCAGCCAGTCCCACCACGTGGTGCTGGTGGCAAGAGCTCACCAGCACCGGATCGGGGGGCCTGGGGAAGGTGCAGCAGAGCTGTGGCCAGGACCTGGAGGCTGGGTCCCATGTGGGCAACCCAGCTGCGCCGCTAGAATAGCATGGCGACCAGCATGGTCAGCAGGCTGGCCAGGGTGGAGAGGAGGTCATCCTCAGAAAGCATCTGGGTAGGCATGTTGGGCAGCTCTTCTCCCCAGCATGTGGTCTGCCCTGCTGTGTGCAGCCTGGCAGCCTTGAGCATGTGCAGGGTGAGGGTTCTAGGAGTGGCCCTTTGAGGGGTCAGCTGGCTGCAAACCTGGAAGGGCTTGTCAGGCATGCCACCTCCTGCCTGCATCATTTCCTGGCCCCTTACTTCAAAATAGGGGCTATTGTGTGTAGACGCTTTACTTCGAAGTAGAGGGAGCCTACTTCAAAGTAAGCAGAGGTGCTTTTTTGTGTGTAGATGTATTTGTGTTGTACTTCGAAGTAAGCAACTTTGAAGCTATTCTGTAGTGTAGACGTAGCCCAGGTGCAGCTCTTCATTAGTGCCACACTAATGAAAACATATTAAACTGGTTCAGAATGCTACTTTTAAATTTTTTCCAATTTTACTAAATAGATGCACTTTACTGAATGAACAGCGTATTCATTAAGCATGGTGTCAACTCCTTACATAAACCCCATTTGCTCTACAGACTCCATACTACTCCCTACTTGGGAAAAACTTCCATAGACCTAATAGGGTGTTGATTTTGGTGGAAACCTTACCTAGATTAAGTGCTGGAAATCATTGTTTATGCTACATGTTCACTGTGACATTTTAGCAACAACAAAAAAAAACAGTATTATATTTCTCCTGTAAGACATTTTTTTTTTAACAGACTAGTTCAGTTTTATTTACAAATTGGAAGCAAAACAGCTGGTGCTCTCTGCAACAAACCAAGAGCCAGGAATGAAGGTAATGTCCCTTTTCATTTGAAACCATCTTTTAGCGGTGTTTTTCTACAGTGAATGTATTTTGCAGAATTAATAACTTCATTTCATAGTTAATACAAATCAACCAGCTTGCCCCCTCTTATGAAAAATACATAAATAATTTGAATAAAAAACAAGCAATCTACTCCTATATTTTTATATACTGTTTACCTCCAAGCCACACAAACTTGATGTTAATTTTATTATATGTATTCACCTCTTGAATACAGAATTATGAAACTGAATCTGAAGAAAGTATTATTTAGGACAAAGAAATAAATCTTTTTCTGCTGCTTATACCCTTATTTTTGTAGTGTCCCTATGTTGTTTTCTTAGCGGGAAGTTCTGGGCTTTGTAATAATAAGGAAGTAACTCAGGGGTAAATCCTCATTTAGTGTAAATTTATGTAATTCTGCTGAAGACACTAGAACTGTGACAGTTTATGCCAGTTGAGGATCTGGCCCTATATGTTTATTATGTAAGGGCAGCTGGGAACATTATATAGTTTTTATTAGCATTACATCATAATGAACTCAGCTTCCAATGAAACGTAAAATACATTGGTAATCAGTGTTTTAAAAGCTAGTTTGTTGTGCATTGTTACAACCCTGTGCTGCCAGCTTAGCTGCGTGTGAAGTAGGGAGAGTGATAGCTGCTGTGTTATGAGAATGCTGTTTAAAAAAACACACTGAACGTGAATCAAAATTAATTGTGTGTGTATTTCCTGTGCGCTTTCTAATTTTCCTCCCAGAGTGTAACAACAGGACACAATGTGATTTGTCAGTTGCTTCTACAACAGTTTGAAAGTATGTCTAGGCTTATGTAGATGACTGTGTACCAGTTCCAAGTGTAAATTGTATATGAGTTCAAATAATATGCACTTTAGCAAATTACCTCTGCATGGTTCTGTACTCAGTACCAGGATAAACCTCAATTCATATAGGGATGCTGTCAGCACCACGGGGATGTTGCCTGACAGGACAGGTAAAGAAACAAATAACATCTTTTCTGCATCGTTTGACAAACTTGATGTACAAAAGATCCTACTCCCCATGTGATCTGCATCCCACAGACACTTCTCAGACTTAGTGTAATACTGGCAGTTTAAATGTAAATCTCCAGATCTTTGCACAACATTCTGAAACAATGAAAATACAGATTCTGGCATGGTCACGGTAGGGTATAATTTTCATAACTGGTTTTAAAATCAGAATATCCTATTTTTATTTGGGCAGTGCCAAAATAAAGGCAGAAGGATGGTCCAATGCTTAGGACACTTGGTTAGGCTGTATGTTCAAGTCCCAGTCCTGTGGACTTCCTGTGTGACCTTGAGAAAGTCATTTAGCCTCTCTCTGCCTCAGTCCCCTATTGGTAAAATGGAGCTAATAATACTGTTCTGAAGATATATTAAGGCTAAGATTTAGTTAGGACTTTTTTGGTAACAGTCATGGACAGATTATGGCTAATAAATAAAAATTCATAGTCTGTGACCTGTCCATGACTTTTATGCCCCTGACTAAAGGTATACTTCTGGCACTTGGCTTCTCCTAGGCCCCATTCTCTGGGAGGCCCTGCTCCAGTGCTGGGTGCTGACTGCCCTGAACTGCTGCTCCATAAGAACCATTCTCTGGATGTCCTTGGGTCTCTCTGGGGCGACTAGTGTAGCTGCCCCAGAACCAATGATGCTTGGGCACTCCTTGGACCAAGCACACTGGCTGCTGCTCAGGTAATCCTTGGAGCCAGCTTACTGGGACCTCCCACACAGCAGGTAGTGCAGCTGGCACAGGGGAAATAACAAGGAGTTAGCCCCAGGTTGTTCTGGCAGCAGCCAGTCCAATTGTCCATGGGATGTTCAGGCAGACCTGGAGTCAGCTGCACCAGCCACTGCAGAAGTCACAGAATCCTTGACTTCCCGCAACCTTAAAGAGAGAATTGTAGCCTTAAGATTAACACGTTAGAAGTAGTGATCTAACTATAAGAAAGTTACCTTATTATCATATTAATATGCAAAGCATGACCCCAGTTGAAAGTCAAGCTAAAAGTGTTTGTTAACATTGGGGCTTGAGTCAGATCTCATTTAGACAGTATAATTTATTTGCTAAGTAGCTAAAGAGAGTGAGAAAATTAGAATAAAATAACAGTGGAGGAAGGGCTTGATTCTCCCTTTATATCTGAATCAAGGCTAAGTCCACTGAATTAAATGGAATTCCCCAGTTTAATTTGCAGGTAAGTGGAAGGAGAAGCAAGATAAGTGAGTTCATTACACAGGAGAGTCTCTTTTACCTCACACTCCATTTTGACACCATTGATGTCAGTGAATTTCCTGATTTATGCCAGCATAATGAGCTCAAAATCAGGACCAGAGCTTCATTTTATACATCACATTCACAGTGCTTGAGTCTCCTCTCATTTACAGTGGTGTAAGTCAAAAGTAAATCCACTGACCTCAATGGCCTGTAAAACTATGAGAGAAGACTCAAACCCGTAGTATCTTACTGGTGTTTCTTCCATTATCTTATATGATGGATGATCCCAGCCATTGTTCCCTCTAATTTTTTCCATCCATAGGCAGAATAAGTTCTTTTGTATGCATTGAGGGATGTGTGAATATGCATCACCAACAGAAACACATGCTGCCAGCTGGGGGTGGCTGTGGGCCCTTTGATAATGATTTCTGTTCTCCACAGCTCTACTAAATCTAAGATAATGGAGATAATACAACTTTTAAGGAGGTAGTGTATATATAGTAAGGGCTAGATGATAAGAGCAATCTTTAGAAAGGCCTAGGTTCACAGCCTGCAAAAATCCTCTTAGTGACCCCAACAAGCTGCAAGGATTCATTATACGACATAAATATTAAATATAATAAAAGATGGTGAGTCAAATTCTTCCCACAGTTTCAGTGGTACAATCTCTCTAGCTCTGGTGGGGCTGTAACTGCACAGCCACAGGGAGACTCTGCCTTTGATAGCAAGCAACATACCAGTAATCCTGACAACAATAATAATGTCCTCTCTTCACAAAAACACATATGCTACATGAAAATAACAAGCCATTTGTCCATGTCATATAGTGTACAGGATAACGTGGATTTGGCTGAGTAAGGATCAAAGGATTGGCCTTATTTTTTTTTCTGTGTGGTTTAAGTAAATGACTTTGTTCATTTTTGATACAGGGCTCGTAGTTCAATACACAAATAACAATGGGATAACCTGGCATTTGCTGCGAGAGCTGGATTTCATGTCTTACTTAGAACCACAGATTGTTTCAATAGAACTGCCTCGTGAAGCTAAAACAGCTGCAACTGCTTTCCGATGGTGGCAACCCCAACATGGTACATAATGTTTTACTAAAAATATGATAAGCAGCTTTCCAAAGAACAAACATCCAGTCTTCCAGTGCATGGAAATAAGGTTAAGGCCATGAAAATTTTAATTTAGGAAAAACAAGCCAAAAATGTATTATGCCTCTTCAGCCACAACGTCACAGATTTGCTCTTAGGCTCTTCATAGTTTACTGCTAAATAGGGCTTTTCTCAGTCATATATTATTTTTGTTGTTATTGTTTATACAGCACCATAAACATACATGGTGCTTTACAGAGTGAATATTGGCAGTGTTCCAGCAGCAAACTGTTCACAATCTAAGTTAAAATCAAACTTTATGATTGACAAGAGACAAGGGAATGAGAAAACGAGGGGATGGGCCAAGTAAATTTATAGGATGGCTTAGCCTTATTTATCATCTTTGTGTATGTTTTGCCTGCAATTTATAAGATAAAGGTGGTTGTCATTCTTTTCTTCTTCTGCTTCTCAGTTAGATAGCATTAATGTGGGAGGAGGTGGTACGGGAGGACATCTAATGTGAGAGTGTAAAGGGAAATGGATTGATGGGTTTGTTGAGCTGGGTTCAGGCAAGAGGAGAGCTGAGAAGAGTATGGAAAAGCTGAGGAACAACTCCATGAATATCATCTGCACCAGGGGGTTTTCAACCTTTTCCTACCACGTCTCCCTTTTCCAGACCAGAACTCGCATCTTAGCTAGTCAGGACCCCCTTCCAATTTAACCAGAGAAAGGGCAGGTTGAGAAGCCCACTCTGCATAACAAAGGCTCAGGGAGTACTTTATTTAAAAATAGGAAAAAATCATAATGGCATTAATATTCCATATTGAAAAATAAATGGGGGAGGCATATCTGTGTTTTTCAGAATTAGAGCCACCAATTGATGGTGGATTGTACCTTGAGTACCTTCCAGATATGGTTATTCAGATTTTAATTGCTTCAACTCTATCCTCACAAGAAGCTAGTATTTGAATTGTCAGACGGTTTAGCTACTCTAATTGCATAGTGGAGACATGATTAAATATCTGCTGGGGCTTCACTAACTTTGTCTTTCTGTCTGTAGGTAAACACTCAGCACAGTGGGCCTTGGATGATGTACTTATAGGAATGAATGACAGCTCTCAAACTGGTTTTCAAGATAAATTTGATGGCTCTGTGGATTTACAGGCAAACTGGTACAGGATCCAAGGAGGTCAAGTAGAAATTGACTGCCTCTCTATGGATACAGCTCTGATATTCACTGAAGATATTGGTACGTGTCCTCAAAGGAAGGTCTGAAGAGACCTATTTTTTTTGATCTACAGGTAGTTTATATCTTTCTAAAATCCATTTTGAAAAATGGGGGTTAGCTTTATAATAATCTGTTGAGATAAGGAGAAATGCTTTCATACTATAAAGTTGAAAGTGCTGACTTGATTACAAGGCAAAACAAACTTCACATACTGTTGGAAATATTTTTGTTCTTTTTTTAGGAAAACCTCGTTATGCTGAGACTTGGGATTTCCATGTATCAGCCTCCACTTTCCTGCAATTTGAGTTAAGCATGGGTTGCAGCAAGCCATTCAGCAGTTCCCATGGCATTCACTTACAGTATTCCTTAAACAATGGGAGAGACTGGCACCTGGTGACTGAAGAGTGTGTTCCTCCAAGCATAGGTTGTCAACATTACACTGAGAGTTCGATTTACAGATCAGAAAGATTCCAGAATTGGAGGCGAATTACTGTCTACCTTCCACTTGCAACCATGTGAGAATTATTGTGTTAGCTGTATATCAAAATACTAGGGGTTTCTGAACTAATCCAGACAAATACCACTCATCTTGGGAATCTTTTAATATTTTAGTTAGAAGGATGACCACTTATCATGGATGTAGCCAAGTTTCCCATGGTGCCATAGTTTGTTTACAGCCACCAGTCCTGACTCTCAATGTTCTGTGCTGATATTTAGCTCTAATTTACCCCTAATGTTTTGTAGAGCCCAGTAAGCAGTGGAAGTGTTGGTAATGTGCTAAGCAATATTTACCTCCTGTGGTCTGGCAAATTCTCTCATTCAGCACTAGTCAAGTCCTGAGTGTGCCAGACTATGAATATTCAACCTGTATCAAATTTAGCTAAGGGAATTCTTGAGCCTTGTCTATGACCAAACCATAATAAGGGCTGTAAATCCATTACAGAGTTTTAAAGATGCACCAAATGAAGAGTAAAAAATTAATGCAGTCACACATATTGGAAGAAAAAACACCTTAAAATAAGGGCATGCCATGTTCACAGATAGGTACAATGCTGTTTCAGACCAAGATTTATGCACTTAAACTTTTTATAGTCATAGGACTTCACCTCTCCCGCCTTCATCATATTTAATTAAATCATCACCATATCAGTATAAATTTGATAACAGTTGTATGTTACATAGCATAACCACGTAACACCCAATACGGCAGAATTAATCATGACATAGCAAATCAGAATGTGCTGCTGCTCAGCCTGCCAACCTCAGCCTCTCTGATTGAGAATAAAATTCCATTTTTAGGAAGAATTACGGTCCCTGCTCTTTAATGTGCACACGATAAGTTGTGACCAAATATGATTGATGTGCTGAGGTCTGCTTTCTGAATAAACCTGTTGTCCAAGATAGGAAGAGTACTAAACTGTGTAATGCTAACTATTATCACACTACAGTAACCCCTCAGTTTAATGGACTAATAAGGGAGAAGGGGCATTCACTAATGCCAAAAGTCTGCTAAATCTGAATCTGCAGGACTGGAGGCAACTTGCAAGATGCACTAAGGAGTACTCTGTCTGAGACTGCTCCAGCGGCTACTCCAGTCCCAGTGGCCCCAGTGACTCCTGTGGCCTCAGCCATGGCGGCAGCCCCAGCCGCTCCAGTGGCCCTGGCAGCAACTCTGGCCCCCATACCCTGGCCATTGTGACAGTTCCAGAAGCTCCTCTGGTTCCGGTGGTGCCAGTCACTCCTGTGGCAGCCCCAGCCATGGTGACAGCTCCTCCAGATCCAGAGGCTCCAGTAGCTCTGGTGAGTCACCAGCATTTATCTGGAGGGACTGGCACTGGCCCCAGTGACCCCAGCCACTGTGGCAGCCCTGGTGGCTCCTCCAACCCTGGTGGTCCCAGCCACTGCAGTGGCCATGGTGGCTCCAGCTGCTCCCTGTGGTGGCTCCAGCGGCAGCTCCAGTGGCTCTGGTGAGTCGTCGACATTTTTTGGGCAGGGGGCTGGTGGACAGCGTCTGTTATTTCCAAAGTCCATTAAATCAGGGTCCGTTAAACCAAAGGTTTCCTATAATGTTAAGAATACTCAGTTACACAGCTCCATGCTTTACCTTGCCTATACCCTCTACAAGTACTAACTGACTAAGGCCATGTCTGTGCTAGGGAAAGTAAGTTGACCACAGATGTGCAATTCTACCTACAGCAATTGCATAGCTAAAAGTGACATATCTGTGCTTGGCTAACTTGGCTGTCCATAGTGGAGAAGGTCAATGAGAGAGTTTATCCCATTGACCTCCCTTATTCCTTGGTACTCGAGATTATAGTGGTCGGCTGCAACCTCTGAGAGGTCAATTTCTTGCATCCATAATAGATAATACTGCATGATAAGCAACAGTTATAGACATCTGTCTATCTATCTATCTATAAAAAATCAGTTCCTTCCTCCCTACATGACACTGGACAAGTTCTTTCATGTGCATTCTTATTCTAATGAAATTATGATTTTCTAAAACCCTGGTAACTATACACAGGAGCGAATCCTACTTCTGTTTCAATAGACACAGGATAGAATACTCTGAATCCTGAATTTTAGCCCGACATACCATATTTTATAACAAATTAATTAATGGAGATAAACTGCTAGCTGCATTGAAAGGTTGTTTGTGTGTGGGAGAAGCTATTGATTACTAATGTATTAAATGCTTCTTTCCCAACCACATTGTGTTACACAGTGCACACATCTGAACTGCGAATCTAAGCAATGAATTCAGCATCAGAAATGTCCCATTGCAGACAAAGTACTATGTGTACAGTACTGAAAACTGGAGACTCAGACAGATATTGAAGGGAAGTAGACACAATAATCCTACAATCCTTAATCAGTTTCTTCATACACTCTACTATGATTAGACTTAAAGACAGGTTTAATTTCAGCTGGAATACATTTAAAATATTTCTTCTGCCTTTCCCAGGTAGAATGCTGTTTTTCAAACTGAGCTATGTTTATTCTGTTTTTCTAGTTCTCCCCGAACACGTTTCAGATGGATTCAGTATGATTACACTCCTGGAGCAGATTCTTGGGCTATTGATAATGTAGTCTTAGCTACAGGATGTCCCTGGATGTGCTCAGGTCATGGAATCTGTGACTCAGGCCACTGTGTGTAAGTAGACAAACTTGACATCTTGTGCAGTTTTCATAGTAAAATTGTGTTTTTATTATCCCAGATAGATAATTCCTTTTTCCCACCATGTTGTCAGGTGTGACAGAGGCTTTGGAGGGCCTTACTGTGTCCCTATTGCTCCGCTGCCTTCTGTTCTGAAAGATGACTTCAATGGTAACTTGCATCCTGATCTTTGGCCTGAAGTCTACGGTGCTGAGAGGGGAAACCTGAACAGTGACACAGTCAAATCTGGAACAGCTCTCATTTTTAAAGGGGTTAGATATTATTTAAATTCAAACATTTAATAAAATAGCAATACTCTTAATAATAGCTGGTATATTTTCCTTTCTTTGTTTTCTGCAAATGATTATATTAATTATTACAAACAAGAGATTATTCTTCAGATTTGATATTATTTTCCAGTCTGAATTAGTCATTGTGTTAGTGCATTTCCTTTTTTGAGCATAGAACATATTATTGTTCCAATTACAGGTTGAACCTCTCTAATCCAGAACTCTCTCACCCGACAACATCTGTAATCTGGCATGATTTTAGTTAGCTGGACAACCATTTACATGGGTGTGGCCGAGTTTCCTGTGGTCCCATAAAGTTTGTTTTACAGCCATCAGTCCTGACTCTCAGTGTTCTATGCTGTTATTTACCTGCAACTTACCCTTAAAGAGCTCAGTAAACAGTGAAATTGCTGGTAATGTGCTAGAAAATATTGACCTCCCGTGGTCAAGCAAATTCTCTCGTCCGGCACCGGTGAGATTATACAAGTGTCAGACGAGAGAGGTTCAACCTGTACTACTTTAGCTTCTGCTGTCATTTCTAACAAAGCTAAAAAATGCAAATAAAAACTATGCAACTGATATTTTTCTGGGCCAATTATGAGGCTTGGACACACAACTCACATAATGACTTGGAAAAATCTCGGTTAAAGGGAGTTGTGTGCCCAAACCTCATAATTGGCTTGGAAAAATAAATGGGAGTTGTGTGTCTAAATCCCCCATCTAAATAATCCACTTCATACAACCCTCAACCCACATGGCTATTTAAAAATTTTGCATGAAGTGGACTATTTAGCATTATTTTGTATGTATTTGTGTGCATGTGCATGTGTGTGTAGAGGGGGAGAAAAGAGTACTTTGAAAAAACTAAAGAACGTCATAAATATGAAGCTTAGTTTATATGTATATTTTGACAAAGCTCCTTATCAACCTTGGTGGGCTCCTTCCTTTAAGCAGACTGCTCACCCTAGAGGCTAACATTAGCCTTCAGTTTCCCCAGTGGCACAAACATGCCGTTTACTTAGCCATCTGCATCATTGGCTAGCATGGGAGAAGTGGAGAACAATCCACATAAACTCTGCTGCCCATCCTAATGGGTTGGGAACAGGCCAGACCCCTTTCCAAAGTAGTCCTTCCTCTCTTGTGTGTCTCACTATCTAGATCAACTCTCAAGTGGCAAACAGACAGTTAGGCAATGGAGGGAAACCAGGCCCACCATCTACTCTAGGTTACAGCACAAGGATCCTATGGATTGCAGCAGTTTACAGTGCCTCCTGAGTCTGCTATGATTCCCTACGACACTTCATAGTCCTTCACCACTGCCTCTTTATCTTCACCACAGGACCTTACCTGATAGCGTTTGTACTCCCAGTCCTCCAACAGTGCCCTTCTTACTCCAGCTCCTTGCATGCTGTGAAATAACTGGAGGGAATCTGGTTCTTAATTAGCTTCAAATGTCCTCATTAACCAGTCTTAATTGATTCTAACAAGTTCGTAATTAACTCCAGCTGTCTTAATTGGCCTGCTGCCTTAATTGATTCCATCAAGTTCTTGATCGACTACAGGTGATTTGAGTGCTCTGGAGCTGATCCTATTCTCTTACCCTGGGAAAAGAGAGAGACACTGTTTAATCTGAGGTTAATGTTCTTCTCTTCTATCACTCTCCTGTAACCAGTTTGTACTCAATCTTAGTCCTGTGGCCCACTGAAGATATCAGTTGTTGAACTGAACTGGAGTTGTGAGTACAAGCATGTACCTAGCACAGTTCACCCAGTCCTGAAACCTGCCCCTCCTGTGATGTGAGGGAGACCCTATCGCATGTCTATCTTGAGTGTGCCGGGTTTCAGATCCTCTTCTGGCTCCTCTAGAATGTCTTATAGAGGTTCTCCCTGTGCGTCTCCCCTCACTTATTTGTTTGCACAAGCACTCTAGTTTTGAGCTGATATACAACCCTTTTTCAGTTAGTGTGCAAATCCACAGCTATGTTGTCAAACCATTAGTTCAGTTCTTCTAAAAAATGAAGTGTAAATATTCATTTAGGTGTATCAATTAAATCATTAAAAATATTTCTTTATACAACTTCCATTCCAGTTAACCAACTTCAGATTACCTAAATCATGGCAAGAATATTAACTATCCTAAACCTGGACTGGTCCTTCTTGAAGAAATACCTGTGGGGAAGGGTCCCTGGAAAACAAAAAACTCTGTGAGGAACCCCATGCAGAGACTATATTTGCCAGATCCCTGCCATACGTAATGGTTCTGACCCCCAGATTCACACAAAGTTAGGGCCATCCACTTAGGGCTTGTCTACATGAACAGTTAGTTCACAACTGTTTAGGGTGTGACTCCACCTTAAGCTAGCCTACCAGGGACTAACTGTCCATGTGGATCCTGCTGACACACATTAATTGTACGTTTACGTGCTTTGGTCTAGTCCCATTTAAAAAGTTTGTGTAAAAATATTTATCTCCTTTGTAAAGCACTTTGGGAGGTATATAAAAGTTTAATGGTGCTGACAATGTTGTTCTTGTTGATAATACACCAGTATTCCCTCAAAGCTTCAGCAAATAGTCAACATTAAGTATTATAGCAGTTCAACAAAAGGACCTAAGAGAGACTATGTATTCAAATTAGAACAGGTGCACAGATAGACTAACAAGATCACTAGGGGAGTGGAGACAAAAAGAGCCTGGATTGTTTAACACCCCCACCTTGGCCCACCTCACTTCCCACCACTCCCATTGGCCAGGAACGGTGAAGTGCAGCCTCTGGGAGCTGTGGAAGCCATGGCTACAGATGGTCAATGACAGCAAAATGTCTCGTGGCCCATTGGCAAATTACCTTGCCAGGCCAAGAGCCACAGGTTGCCAACCCCTTCCATAGAGGAAGGGATTAAATCAACTACAGATGAGTGGGTCAGGGAAATAGTGGTCCAGAGCTCGGCACTTTCCATTTTTCTTCCAGTCATCCAGCTCCCATATACCCAGAAAACACAGTCTGATCCAAAATAAAATATCTCATCTTCTTGGGTATGGGAGTGAAAGAGAGTGTTCCCTCTGAAGAAAGGTTATCTGGGCTCTGCTCCATCTTCGCTGCACAGAAGCATGTGTATCAGAGCCATTCTTGAAATGTGGATGAAGAAGATGAAGTTTTGGATCTATACCCTGGCCTCTACATTTTCATTCCTGTACTAGGGAAGTGCTTGATTTCAGTAGTTATAATGAAAATATTTCCATATCCTCGTTGGATGGTGCCACTGCAAACTTGCAAGGTTCACCTACAGCAGAAAATATGATCAGTACCAAACATTCCCATTTGGCCTGTCCTCAGCCCCAGGAGTTTTCACAAAGATGGTGGTGATAATACCCAGACGCAGATCTGAAGGAACTTACAAGCAAATGTACCTGGATGACATAGCAATCAGAGCCCCATCAGAATCAGCAGCATGCAGGGCCACCTCAGACACCGAATCTCCTTCAGAAACATGGCTTCTTCATCTCTGGTTTCATGCAGGAATTTATTTTCTTGCTCCAGAGCTACAGGAGGCCCATCCTCATACTATGCCTCCAATTCCTAGGACTATCCTATGTCCTGGGTGGGGATCACTTCATGGGCATAGTCACACATCAGACATTTTTAAGCCTTCATAATGACATCAAATATCAAAAGGTTCTGATGGTGTTCCATTCCTAATATTGGTGGCCGGTTCAAGACAATGCCCACAAAGGCATGCCCATATCCCTTCCAGATTCTTTACTCCTCACTGTCGCTGCTCACTTGAAGACCTAAACATAAACAGTTCACAACCTGTGCAGCCAGGAGCAAAGGGCTCACAGGATAAGCCATCTATAGCTGAAAGTAGTCAATCTAGCTCTTCAGATGTCCCAGCCTGCCCAGAAGGGGATCAGTACTCTGTTTCAATGAGACAGTACAGCTATGGTTGCATATTTAAACAACCTGCAATTCAGCACTAAATACAGAAACAGCGTAAATAATGAGGTGGTCAGAACAGTGCCTCCTTTCTCTGGGAGAGATTCATATCAAGGGGGACCTGAACCACCAGGCAAACTGGGTCAGCAGGTAGAGGGTCAACAACTCCTGAGTAGAACCTGAATCAGGAGGTTTTCAATCTCATCGTTTGGAGTAGCAACCTCTCTTCAACCTGCCTGTTCTTGAATTGTACAATCTCAGAGGCCAAAAAGCTTAATAGTGGAGGCAGACCCTACGCACATAGGGATAGGTGCCGTATCACACAACTAGCTAACAGGCCTACTCCATGTATTTCCACCTTTTCCATTTCAGGGGCGGTGGTCCAGAAATAAAAAGAGAACAGGTAATGGTAAATAGTAATAACTCCTTGTCCAGACCCAATACAACTACCTGCCTATTGAGAGGGAAGATCTATAAAGTCTTGATCTATACCCTGAAGTTATTAAAGTATTGCTTTAATCTAGGAGAATATCAGCACTAAAAGCATACTCTTCTGTCTGGCCCACCCTTTACTGATCTCCTCACATTGTGCCGTTTAAATTGAAATCACATTAAATGTTACTACAAAAAAGTTCAAGCTCAGTGTAAAATCTCTTTAAAATACTCATAAAACAGGTATAATAATGCAGATTGCATAATGCAGCATACTGTCAAGTGTTAGATGTTTCTGAAAAAAGGTATACATGAATTCTGGGGAGAAAATAGTTTTATCAGTTCAGATTCTCGATTTTTAAATAAGCCTTTACAATCCCTGTTTGAAACTATGTAGCAAGATTGAAATATAAACACGCCCACATGAAATATGGGAAACATTAATTGTGTATATTCTGTATTTACAGGAAGGACTGAGAATTCTTGTTTCAAGAGATCTAGATTGTACAAATACTATATACATCCAGTTTTCATTAAAATTTATAGCAAAAGGTAAGTCAAATCTTTTCTTTGCATTTTTCAGTAGCTTTCCTCATATATTGCTACAGATAAGTAGATAGGTTTAAATTTACAAAATTAATGTAAATAGATATTTGTTTATGCTAAATAATATTGAAATCTCTATGGAATTTTTATCGTGCTCATCTTACTACTAAGTAGGTTCACCACACTTATTCTATCTAAGAAGTATCAAACTAATAGTAGTTGTGCTGTTATCTTGACTCTTGTTAAAGCTGCCACTCATTCTGTTTCTGCTTCCTTTTATCCAGGAGTTTATAATTTGGCCTTAAAATGATATCCCAGTCCTAGCTTACGTCATACATAATATCTACCTAAAAACTTGTGCTGTCCAGAAAAAAGCCATTTTTGAGTAACCCGTACAAGCATAAATTTAAAGATTTTTGGAATTTCATAAGTTAGAATTATTTGAAATGTTTTTAGTAATTGATGAATTAATTAAATGGTCTCTATTCTGGATGATTTAGAATTGGTAGCCATGTATGGAGACTTCACATTCTGGTCCCTGATGAAAATATAACCCAATCTGACAGATATTAAAAGTTACTAACCATCTGACTTCCAAGAAGACATAACATAAATGAGCATAGTAATTATGATTAATATGTGAAGAATAATCCATGTCCATTAGAGATAACAAGCTAGAAACAGTTTATCCAATATATGTATGCCAAAGCTGCTGATGCACTCTGAGCCTCATTTCCAAATAACCAGACTTTTTCTAGTATGTGTCATAATTTTATTATGAAAAGGAAGTATGTGTGTATGGACCACCAGTTCTGCATGAATAACTTCAGTGGAGCTCATACAAGCATGCAGGTCCACTTGCATAGGGCTTACATCTCTGCAGTTCTATGGCATTCTAACTTCCTATTAATTGAAATGGGATTTACCTACAATGAGGGGTTGCACAGTTGCTCTCATGTTACTTGATTCTTTACCAAAGAACAAAAGCCAAAATATTCAGAACCACATTGGTTATTTTTAAACAAAAGTCTTATATCAATTTCTATTTGGGCATTTAAAAAAAAAGTCGTGTGGATTCTACTTGGATCTATTCCAGTCTGACATTGTATATTATAATTTGGCTACTTGCTGATCTTATTAAATTGCCTTTGTGGAAATAAAAGGAAAATGATTATGAACTTGCCCAACTAGCAGAGATTAAAAGCAAAATCTTAACTATTGACTTTGGGTTTTTTTCAAAGTTCTCCCTTCAAATATAATAACAACAAAAGATACAACATTACCAAAGTGCTTGAAAACGCAGCTCAGCCTACTCGGCATTCCAATAAGCATGTATACTCAAGACATTGTGGGTCGAATTCTGAAGCAGGCTTGTAGACTCCCTATGAAGTTTACTTTTGGAGCAAGGTGATACTCAGCATTAGTAAGGGTTTTAGACCGTGGCCCTATATTACTAACTAGGTATTACAGGGAGTATTTTAACCTCTGAAACATAGAACAAAAAACCCCGGTAATAATGGGAAATTTCAGCTGTGCTCACATGGACTAGGAATGTATCACTCCAGGATGGGATGTAGAGAACATTGCTAGGAATTATTCATGATTGCTTCTTGGAGCACCTTATCCTGGAACCCACAAGGGGAAAGGCATAGAATCTGGTCCAAGAGGTGAACGTAGCGGAACCACTATGTGACCACAATGTAATTGAATTTAACATCCTTGTAGGGAAATGGGGGAAATTCCAAAGAAAGCAATCACTGTAGCATTTAACTTCAAAAAGGGGAAGTACACAAAAATAAGGTTAGTAAAATAGAAATTAGAGGGAACAGTCCCACCACCATCTCTCTAAACAACAGAGTAAAAGAAGCAGTTAGAGAAAAAAATTAGAAGCTAAATCTTAGTGGCTTTATCTACACTAGCAAGTTCTTTTGAAAGGTAGCTTTCTTGCAAGATCATGTGGAACATCTACACACAAAAAGTGTTCTTTCGAAAGTAAATCGAAAGAGTGTGGTGCTCCTTTCTAAATCACTCTTTCTTTCCCATTTCAGGAAGAGAGACCCCTTTTGAAAGCTTCTTTCAAAAGAAAACATGTAGACATCCCCCAGGCCCTTTTTTTCAAAAGAGCAGGTGTGTTGTGAACAAGACATCAGAAGTCATTCTCCCACTCTACTCTGCGCTGGTTAGGCCTCAGCTGGAGTATTGTGTCCAGTTCTGGGCACCGCAGTTCAGGAAGGATGTGGAGAAATTGGAGAGGGTCCAGAGGAGAGCAATGAGAATGATCAAAGGTCTAGAGAACATGAGCTATGAAGAAAGGCTGAAAGAATTGGGCTTGTTTAGTTTGGAAAAGAGAAGATTGAGGGGGGACATGATAGCAGTTTTCAGGTACCTAAAAGGGTGTCATAAGGCAGAGGGAGGGAACTTGTTCTTCCTTGCCTCTGAGGATAGAACAAGAGGCAATGGACTTAAATTGCAGCAGGGGAGGTTCAGGTTGGACATTAGGAAAAAGTTCCTAACTGTCAGGGTGATCAAACACTGGAACGAATTGCCAAGGGAAGTGGTAGAATCTCCATCACTGGAGATATTTAAGAAGAGGTTAGATAGATGGCTTTCAGGGATGGTCTAGAAAATGCTTGGTCCTGCCATAAGGGCAGGGGACTGGACTCGATGGCCTCTCGAGGTCCCTTCTAGTCCTACTCTTCTATGATTCTATGGGGCCTGATTTTTTGATCCCTGGCCCATTCTCTCAAAAGAGAGGGGGCTGCATGGACACTGTCTATTGAAAGAGAAGATTGCTCTTTTGATCCGCTTTTCTGTGTGTAGACCTAATCTTTCAAAAGAAGTTCTTTCAGAAGAGATCTTCTGGAAGTCCGCCGTTCAAAAGATCTCTGTACTTTAGATGTAACTAGTGAGGAAAATAGAACAAAGCATTAACTCTTTCAAGTCAAATGTAAAATGATTGAGCATGTGGAACAGCCTCCCTCTGAGGAAAGATTATGAAGACTGGAACTGTTCAACTTGGAAAAGACACAAATGAAAGGAGAAATGATAGATGTCTACAGTCCCTTTTTTGTAGTGAAAAAAAAAATGAAGCCGATACTCAGTTGGCTCCCTGCCATCTACCCCCAGACAGTCCCATGGCTGAGGCTGCTGAGATGCCAGTACTCAGTACCGGCACAAAGAATGCACTGGATGTCTATAAAATCATTAATAATGCAGAAAAAAGGACATGTTATTTATTCCTTCCCTATAACACCAGAACCAGAGATCATCCAATGACATTAATAGGCTGCAGGTTTCAAAAATATGTAAGAGTACTTCTTCACATGATGCACAGTCACAGGATTTTGTGGAGCTCATTGTCAGAGGATGTTGTGAAGGCCAAAACAATAATTAGGTTCAAAAAAAGAATTAGATAAGTTCCTAGAAGATAGATCCATCAATGACTATTGGCCGTGGTGGCCGGTGAAACAACGTGATGCTCTGTGTGTCCTGTACCCTCTGACTGCTATAAGATGGAACTGGAAGACAAAGGGTAGACTACGCAATAAATTGCCCTGTTCCATTCACTGCCTCAGAAGACAGGATACAGGGATAGCTGGACCATTGGTTTGCCCCATTATGGTCATCCTTACATTCTTGAAGGAAGACTAGTCATATGTTTAAGGATCTGGTCTGGTAGTAAGAAGACTTGAGTCTTATTCTTGGTTCAGCCACAAAATTCCAGGACTAGACTGAAGGCATCATTATTTTTTTCATCAAGACTTATAAGTAAATACCTACAGATCAATCAATAAAGCAACTCACATAAATAACGTTGCTGACGTGAGTTCTTGTAGATTGTAAATTCTTGAAGACAAATACTGTACCATTACAAAAAATTGATTTGTTGAAAAATAGTGGTTGTTTGCTAGGGAAGGAAATTGGTTGTCCTGAAATAAAAACTGATAATGCTGAAATTGCTTTGGGTCCAAGTAGGGCCATCAGTGTTGGGGCAGGACAGCTGTCCCAGGGCCCCAATTTAAAGGCCCCCTGGCTCCAGCTTCTGCTGCTGCTGTGCTAAGCCCAGGGCAACAGAGACCCAGGCAGTGCAGAAGGGTTAGGCTGGGGAAGGTTAGTTGCGAGCTCCACCCATTTCACTCAAGGCCCCGCCCCTTCCAGGGGGCCCAGAGCTAACCCCCAGCCACGTTGCCAAACAACCCAGCAATTCTGTTAGCAGATCTTGTCCAAGTAAAGTATCTGTTATTATGTATATATCACTTATATCAGCGGGTCTTTGCCCACGACAGCTTATGCTCCAAAATATCTGTTAGTCTATAAGGTGCCAAAAGACTTCTTGTTGTTATCCATACAAATGTAACCCTTGCAGCAGTAGCATTTTCCAGAGTTCCATCCAGGTGAATGCTGAAGAGGATGCATATGTACAGTATGTCGTTTGCCTGCCAACAGTTAAAGTGGTTATATAAAAAAGATTGATGCATAGTGTAAAAATCTGTAATAAAAGTAAGGGTTGCCTAATTACATTTAATTAAAAATATATGTTTATGAAGTAATATTTCTGCAAATCAGATTATAATGAATGTAAATGTATTTATTCACTGTGCTGTAGGTACCCCAGAGAGGTCTCATTCTATTCTGCTACAACACTCCATCAACGGTGGCGTCAGTTGGCATCTAATAGATGAATTTTACTTCACTCAGTCTACTGATGTTCTCTTCATTAACGTTCCATTACCATACACTGCGCAAACCAATTCTACACGTTTTAGGCTCTGGCAACCTTACAACAGTGGTAATGATGATAAACACATGTTCCAAGTACAAATGTTTCTGAAGTTGTTTACTTTGACTAAATAATAATCAGGACTCTGAATCTTGTACAGTATTTTGTGGTAATTATATACAGGATGTGTAATACTCAAATGTCAAGTATTTTGGATTTGGATTTGCAAGACATTACAATACCATTATATTTTCACTTTTTATGAATGCAGTTTCAATAGTGCTTGTTGATGTTTTAAAATCAAAGTATTTAATTTAATATTTTGGGACTACTTGCGTAAAATGAGCAGGATTTGGTCCTTAGGGAGAGTTTAGAAATGTACTCTACAATATTAAATTTATTAAGACCTATCTTATTACTCCTAATGAGCCTGATTGTAATTTATACTAAGCATCCTTTAACATGCCTCTGGCTGTGTGGGGTTATTAGAGTAAATGAGGATCAGGCCCAATATGCCCCAGAAGGCATTAAAAGCAGAATAAGAAGAATATACTTTGTGGTTAATCTGCTAGTTAAATTGGAAAGCAATATATAAACTTCAAAATCATATAAATCCAAAGGGAGCTTGTCTGTTTCTGCTGTGTTTAACATATACATGTGTTGAAAAAGAAATAGTTCTGTGGCATCACAAAGAATTCATAGTGTGATGTCAAAGCATTCAAAAATTCTAGTTATAATTTAAACACAATAATATAATTGTCTTATCTCACGCGGTTTGATTTCTTGTTTATATACTCAGCTTTATTATTATTTACTTTTTGGAAGTAGAGAGTGATAACATGTCAGGCAAGTTTCTAGTGCACCATTGGTTAGTTTAAGTAGCTAAATGCCAATTCAGACCCAGTCCTAATAATCTTTCCCCACATCATCCACCCCCATGGCTCCATTGGCTGGGAATCACAGCCAATGGTGGGGGCTGTGCAAGGAAGTGCAGGGCAGCATGGAGCCACCTTCCCCACCTCCCAACTGCACTAAGTAGGTGCTCCAATCCCCAGTCCCTTCTGCACCCCCTATCACCCAGGCCCTGCACCCCGAGCCCATTCCTGCATTTCACCTACCACCCAGACCTTGCAGCTCCACCACACTCGTACACCCCACCCCGGCAACAACCTGCTCCCTGGCAGCCCTCTTCTGCACACTGAACCTTTCATTTTTGACCACACCCCAGAACCTAGGGAGAGCCACAAAATCTACTAGCCCTGAGCCACCAGCAGAGTAAATCCAGCCCTGGTATCTTGGGGCTGGAACATGAAGGGATTGGGGTGAATGTGTCTTTTTTTTTCTGCTTCTCAGTTGGGGGCCATGTCTGTGAGGGGTTTTTTTCTTCACAAAATATGTTCCCGCTTATGATTGATGCAGTGAGACTTGCACTCTAGTCCATAGTTTATTGTTTTCAGTCTCTACTCTAACCAGTTAATACAACACATTCTCCCTTTCTTTTTAGGCAAGAAAGAAGAAATCTGGATAATAGATGACTTCATTATTAATGGAAACAACCTAAAGAATCCTGTTATACTTCTGGATACATTCGACTTTGGTCCTAAAGAAGATAACTGGCTTTTCTACCCTGGTGGTAATATTGGCCTTTATTGTCCTTATTCGTCAAAGGGTGCACCGTACGTATTAAAAGAGTCCACCTCTCCTCAATAAACATAAAATAAATGGTCTTCAGATAAACCAAACCTAAAATACCCCTTTCATTTTTGTGGTAGGGAGGAAGATTCTGCTATGGTGTTTGTTTCAAATGAAGTTGGAGAACATTCCATTACAACAAGGGATTTGAATGTGAATGAGAACACCATAATCCAATTTGAGGTACTTATCTCCGCAGTGTAAACTTTCTGTTTTCTTTCAGGGAGGAGTTTTAATCTTTACTGATCTCATTTTGGTAGCTTTTTTTTTCTGGTTTTGCACAAATATAGAGATCTGTATAATTTCCCACAATTATTGTGGGTGTGGTTAGCTGCCTTTTATCATACAGCTATGGAAAATTTATCCCTCAAATTCTTCTGTTTTCTTACAGTTCTTTTAACTACTTCTACATATATGTTTACATTTGATGGCAGAAATGTTCTTGTCCTCAGAGTTAGAGACTCTCTACTGACCAGCTCTGAGGACGGGAAAATGATCTTCAAAATAAAATGAAAGCCTACATTGTAAATGTTGACATCTGCTCTAACTGAGTGCATCACTGGCTCCACAAGCAGAACTGGCAAGGAATAAGGGATAGCCTTTAGTCTAAGACCATAGCAATTTCCTTTCTTCTCCACATGGGCTTATCTGTACTGGCTCTAATATTGAGTCAGTGGAGCCAAAACTCTACCCATTCCCTGCTTCTGCCTGCCTGCTATCCCCCCAGCTGTAGAGGGGAGGGAGAAGACCAGAAGCTGCTCTTTGTCTACACGGTGACACACAATGGGGGTAATAACTGGTGCAGGAGCAAAGGAGTGAAGGAGGAAAGGAGCGAAGTGGACAGGGAGCTGCAGACAGGGGAGTTTAAGAGGGAGGAGAGCAAGTGAGCCTGCCGCTGAAGAAGCTACCAGGTGAGAGTGCTGATCTCTGGGTGAGTGAGCGTGTGCTTTAACTGCTGGCAATTGAACTGCCATTTTGATTCCAGGTGGGGGGAGTTTCAGTTTCAGTTCCAGTGGCAGTTGGGACTGCCTGCCTGACCTTTTGCTCCCTCGATCAGCCTTCCCCTGTGTGACTCATAGGGGGAGGGCCTGAGAGAGGCCAGCAGGCTTAAAAGCCAGAGGCAGGAGCGACCAGGGGAGTGAAGTGGACAGGGAGCTGCAGACGGGAGTTTAAGAGGGAGTTTGGGAGGGAGTGTGACAGAGAGGACTATAATGGTTAGGAAGACCCGCAGCACCTGTGCCAGCACTACTGCTGTCTCCTCCACTTGTGCCTGTAGCCAGACAGACTGCCTGACCATGGATGTTTCTACCCAGATCCCGGTGTGGTTCTGCAAGGACTGTGGCTTGCCGTTCCCACTTACTGATACCCAGGCTGAGGGGAATATTCAGTGTGAAAGGTGCCTGCTGGTGGAATCTCTCAGGTGGCAGATGGGGGAGCTACAGGAGGAGGTGGCCAGGTTGAGGAGTATCAGAGTCCATGAGCAGTTCCTGGATAGTATTCAGGTGGAGACTGCAGAGGTAACCGTCCCAGTGCACAGGACGGCTGATAAACCACTGGAGGAGGTGGACCAGGGTGGACACTGGCAGCTGGTTACTTGTCGCAGTGAGCAGTGTCCCACCCCTGCTCAGAACCCTCCCACCATGGTACTGGAAAACCGTTATGCTGTACTCGATACAGGAGACCAAGAATTACCCCATACAGAAGAGGAGAAGCCCCGTACTCCCAAGGCTGGGAAGTCTACTGCCACCCCTGCAAGAAGGAAATGTAGAATAGTAGTGGTTGGAGACTCTCTTCTGAGGGGGACGGAGGCGCCCATCTGTCGCCCTGACATTTCATCTCAGGAGGTGTGATGCCTGCCGGGGGCCCGTATCCAAGACGTTACGCAGGCACTGTCGAGGATTATCTGGCCCTCTGACTACTATCCCATGCTTCTCATCCATGTGGGCACTAATGATACTGCGAGGTGTGACACTGAGCAGGTCAAGAGTGACTTCAGGGCTCTGGGGGCATGGGTCAGGGAGTTTGGGGCACAGGTGGTATTCTTTTCAATCCTGCCTGTCAGAGGTAGGGGCCCAGGCAGAGACAGGTGTATCCTAGAGGTGAATGCTTGGTTGCATAGATGGTGTCGCCAGGAAGGCTTTGGTTTCTTTGACCATGGGATCCTTTTCCGGGAAGGACTGCTAGGCAGAGATAGCATTCACCTTTTGAAGAGGGGGATGACCATATTCGGACACAGGCTAGCTAACCTAGTGAGGAGGGCTTTAAACTAGGTTCGACGGGGGCAGGGGAGCAAAGCCTGCAGGTAAGTGGAGAGCATGGATACCTGGGAGATGAACTTGAAATGGGAGGGAGTATGGGCTACACTGGGAGTAAAAAGAGGGCCAGGGCAAAACTGGGAGGCAAGACCAAATCAATGTCTGAGATGCCTATATACAAATGCAAGAAGTATGGGAAATAAACAAGAAGAATTGGAAGTACTAATAGATGAATACAACTATGATATTGTTGGCATCACAGAAACTTGGTGGGATAATACTCATGATTGGAATGTTGGTATTGAAGGGTACAGCCTGCTTAGGAAGGACAAACAGGGAAAGAAGGGAGGAGGTGTTGCCTTGTATATTAAAAAATGTACACACTTGGACAGAGGTGGAGATGGATGTAGGAGATGGACGGGTTGAAAGTCTTTGGGTTAGACTCAGAGGAGTAAAAAACAAGGACAAGGTCCTACTAGGAGTCTGCTACAGGCCCCCTAGCCAGGTGGAAGAGGTGGATGAGGCTTTCTTTAAACAGCTAACAAAATCATCCAGGGTCCAGAATTTGGTGGTGATGGGGGACTTCAATTATCCAGGTATATGTTGGTAGACTAATACAGCAGGGGACAGACTGTCCAATAAATTCTTGGATTGCATTGCAGACAACTTTTTAGTCCAAAAGGTTGAAAAAGCTACTGGGGGGAAGCTGTTCTAGATTTAATTTTAACAAATAGGGAGGAAATTATTGAGAATTTGAAAGTGCAAGGATGCTTGGGTGAAAGTGATCATGAAATCATAGAGTTCACAATTCTAAGGAAGGGTAGAAGGGAAAACAGTACAATAGAGATAATGGATTTCAGGAAGGCAGATTTTGGTAAAGTCAGATAGCTGGTAGGTAAGGTCCCATGGGAAGCTAAACTTAGGGAGAAAACGGCTGAGGAGAGTTGGCAGTTTTTCAAAGGGACATTATTAATGGCCCAAAAGCAAGCTATCCCGCTGCGTAGGAAAGATAGAAAACATGGCAAAAGACTGCCTTGGCTTAACGAGGAGATCTTGCATGATCTCAGACTAAAAAAGGAATCGTATAAGTAATGGAAACTAGGACAAATTACAAAGGACGAATATAGGCAAACAACACGAGCATGCAGGAGCAAGATTAGAAAGGCTAAGGCACAAAATGATGTCAGACTAGCTACAAGCATAAATGGAAACAAGAAGGTTTTTTACAAATGCATTGGTAACAAGAGGAAGACCAAGGAGAGGGTAGGGCCATTGGTCAGTGAGGAGAGAGAAACAGTAACAGGGAATTTGGAAATGGCAGAGATGTTTAATGATTTCTTTGTTTTGGTCTTCAATGAGAAATCTGAAGGATTGCCTGACATAGAGAATGCTAGTGAAAAAGGGGTAGGTTTAGAAGTTGAAATAAGAAAAGAACAAATTAAAATTTACTTAGAAAAATTAGATGTCTGCAAATCACCAGGACCTGATGAAATGCATCCTAGAATCCTCGAGGAGCTGATAGAAGAGGTATCTGACCCTTTAGCAATCATTTTTGGAAAATCGTGGGAGACGGGAGAGATTCCAGAAGACTGGAAAAGGGCAAATATAGTACCCATTTATAAAAAGGGGAACAAGAATAACCCGGGAAACTACAGGCTAGTCAGCTTAACTTCTGTGCCAGGAAAGATAATGGAGCAGGTAATTAAAGAAATCATCTGCAAGCATTTGGAAGGTGGTAAGGTGATAGGGAACAGCCAGCACGGTTTTGTTAAAAACAGATCATGTCAAACCAATCTAATAGCTTTCTTTGATAGAATAACGAGCCTTGTGGATAAGGGAGAAGCAGTGGATGTGGCATACCTAGACTTCAGTAAAGCATTTGACACGGTCTCACATAATATACTTATCAATAAACTACGCAAATACAACTTAGGTGGGGCTACTATAAGGTGGTTGAACAACTGGCTGGATAACCATACCCAGAGAGTAGTTATTAATGGTTTTCAATCCAGCTGGAAAAGTATAACTAGTGGGGTTCCGCAGGGGTCTGTTTTAGGACCGGTTCTGTTCAATATCTTCATTAAGGATTTAGATATTGACATAGAAAGTACATGTATTGAGTTTGCAGATGATACCAAGCTGGGAGGGGTTGCAACTTCTTTGGAGGATAGGGTCATAATTCAAAAGGATCTGGATAAACTGGAGAAATGGGCTGAGGTAAACAGGATGAAGTTTAATAAGGACAAATACAAAGTGCTCCACTTAGGAAGGAACAGTCAGTGTCACACATACAGAATGGGAAAGGACTGCCTAGGAATGAGTACAGCAGAAAGGGATCTAGGGGTTATAGTGGACCACAAGCTAAATACGAGTCAACAGTGTGATGCTGTTGCAAAAAAAAACAAACATGATTCTAGGATGCATTAACAGGTGTGTTGTGAACAAGACACGAGAAGTCATTCTCCCGCTCTGCTCTGCGCTGGTTAGGCCTCAGCTGGAGTATTGTGTCCAGTTCTGGGCACCACAGTTCAGGAAGGATGTGGAGAAATTGGAGAGGGTCCAGAGGAGAGCAACGCGAATGATCAAAAGTCTAGAGAACATGAGCTATGAAGAAAGGCTGAAAGAATTGGGCTTGTTTAGTTTGGAAAAGAGAAGATTGAGGGGGGACATGATAGCAGTTTTCAGGTACCTAAAAGGGTGTCATAAGGCAGAGGGAGGGAACTTGTTCTTCCTTGCCTCTGAGGATAGAACAAGAGGCAATGGACTTAAATTGCAGCAGGGGAGGTTCAGGTTGGACATTAGGAAAAAGTTCCTAACTGTCAGGGTGATCAAACACTGGAACAAGTTGCCGGGGGAGGTTGTGGAATCTCCATCATTGGAGATATTTAAGAAGAGGTTAGATAGATGGCTTTCAGGGATGATCTAGAAGGTGCTTGGTCCTGCCATGAGGGCAGGGGTCTGGACTCGATGGCCTCTCGAGGTCCCTTCCAGTCCTACTCTTCTATGATTCTATAATTCTATGCTCCTTTTCTCCACTACTCAGAAATACAGGGAAAGCAATGATCTTGCCCCAAATAACCATATACTGAAGTAGTAGTTTTTAAAAAACACTGACTTTTAAAAGCTTATTGAAACTATCCCACAGCCATGGCTTTCTCACAGACATGTAGGTAGCTAGAAAGGATCCAGCCTTACAAATATTTGCGGCTAAACTAATACTTATTCTTCAAAGAGTGTTCCTGTCGGTGCTGCACTGCAGATGCTTCAGCACCCTACTCTTACAGCTGGAGATTTACAGCAGCAGTAGCTTGGGTATTGGCACACATGCGACTGCTGTCTTGCACTGCTGAGAGCCTTCAATCAGCACATGCTGTCAAGCATCCCTCAGTTCATTCTTTACTGCCCTAGGGTTAGGTCAGAACACAGCAACTCTCCTTTCCTCATCATGTCAGCCCATAAAATAATCCTTTTCAACTCTTATTCTGTACTACCCCAGTTCATTCTACCCATTCATTATTTTAAAAAAATGCAATTCCCTCCTCTGTTCCCTTCCCAAGCCATCTCTCTTCATGCTAGGTTTCCCTGGTTTCAAAAGATTCCTCACCTGCCAGCTATCCATTCCAGTATTGAATGGACATGCTCACTGTCTGGCGGAGGCAGGCATTCAACAAAAATGCCCCCACTGTAAAAAATTATCAGTGAGGTCATTCAATGCAAGAGACCTCTAACTAAAACTTTTTAAGAGGGTGGCAGACTCACTGGACAGTTCCTTGGCTGAATTACTGGAAACCCAACACAAGTTAATGGACATTCTTCAGAAATCTCCATCAGTCAAGATCACCTTATTAGTCAATGAAGCCATTGTGGATCTGGCTATGGTAATTTGAAAAACTCCATCCACCATTCTGCCCTGCTTCAAATGAATAGACCACAAATATTGCATAGCAGCCAAAGGAACAGAATTTCTATTCTCCCATCCTGCTCTGAACTCTTTAATAGTGGATGCTATACATCAGTGAGGCAAACAAACACAGTATAAAACAATGTCATATGAGAAAGACTAGAAAAGACTAGATATCTTTTGTAGACAATTGTACTCTTCAGCCTGCTAACAGTTCCGTATTACTAATTTTATACAGCCCTACTGACAAAATACATGTACAATTTCTTTGAAACAATGAGACCATTTATTGATCAATTGTCAGAGGACATAAGTGACCAGTACAAGGTGAACATAGCAGAGGGAACCCTCATAGCCAGGATGGTCTTCTAGACATCTCGACTCCACAGACACTGTGGCCAGATTTTTGACAATGGTGGTCATGATATATAGAACCTCTTGGCTTCCCTAAGGGCATACAAATGACAGATGAAGATCTTACATTTGAGGGACAAGAACCTTTTGCCAAGAGTACCAGTGCCTCCCTGCGCTCCCTCAGGGAGGCTCATGCAGCTCTTAAAGTGTTCAACATGTATTTTCCCCCAGCCTAGGAAGAACCAAGGCCAATTTTATACCCAATGCTTCCACTTTATTCCCAGCAACAGTGAGCGTACAAATGGTGCTCCAGACAAAAGCAGCTTCATGGGTGCCAGAATCAAGACCAGCCTATGACATCCCAATACTCTACTTTATGCCATTCATTTTCAAACATTGGTTGAGGGTTCAACACCTCCTCCATGACTGGAATGCAAACATAACCAGAGCGCTTTTACAGACCTCTTTCTTCCTTACTACTCAGTCTGGAAAAACATCACAGTAGACAAGTGAGTACTAGAAATAATTCTCCAAGTCTATTCTTTCCTGTTTCTCTCTGTCCAACCTACCCAGCCACCCTCCTAGGTTTTTGACAATGGTGGTCATAATGCATAGAAGAAGACCCTGTTACAACAGGAGATGGAGCACTGTCTCCAATTAGGAGCAATAGAATAAGTCCCTTCTCAACAAAGGGGAATGGGGTTTTACTCCCACTATTTTCTCACCCCAAGAAAGGAAGGTTGATGGAGACCTATCTTGGATTTATGTCAACTGAACAAATTTGTAAAGAAACAACAATTTTGAAAGATATACTTTCAGTGCTACAGAAGGGAGTCTGGCTGTCATCCCTCAACCTACAGGATGCCTATTTTCATCTTACAGTCCACCCTGCGTACACAAAGTCGTACATTTTACCCTCTGAAACCACCACTGTCAATACTGAACTCTACCATTTGGCTTAGCTACAGCCATGAGAGTCTTTTCGTATGTTCTGACTGTAGTTGTGGCTCATCTTTGAAAATCAGGGGTCATGATATATCCCTATTTTGACAGCTGCCCCCTCCCTTCAAAAGGTGCCATAACACAAATATCACAGTAAAATTCTTTACCACTTCTAAATAAACAAACAAAAGCTGCATCTTACCCCTACACAATAATTGGAACAACAGTCAAGGTCGCATACATGACCAGGTCAAACTGCCACACCATCCCTTTGTGGCCTTGACTACTCCTGCCACAACTACTATCAACAGCCTGCGGGTATCAGCCATGCTCTGCCATGGGTTGTGGGGGCTCTGCCTCCCAGCCTCCCAGCAGCCTTCTGGCCCCCACACTGCTGCGGGGCTGGTGGGGACTCCAGCTCCCAGTCCCATGCTGCTGTGGGTCAGGAGGGGGCTCCAGCTCCAGTTCCTTCTCAACCGTGGGGTGTGGGGGTTCCCAGCCCTGCTCTGCTGTAGGATTCAGGGGCTCCACCTCCCGTTTCTGCTCTGCCGTGGGGCTTGGGGGATCCAGCTCCTGGCCCCACTCTGAAAAGAGGTGACAGTACACCATACTGGCACATGCCATCACAGAAAAAGCACTGCATGAGAATACCCCCTCATGTATATGTTCCCTCCCATCCCACTACTCAGCTGCATACTGCAGAAAGTCAAAGGTGATGGGGCATGAGTCATACTAATTGCACGATCATGGTGGAGACTGGTGTAGTTTCTGTACCTTGATCAAACAGGCAACAGCACCTGCTCTCACTCAAGATGCAGTTCACATTATTTATCCAGACACTGCTCTCTTTCAACCCAAGGCCGGGGTACTGACAGGCTAACAGGAGCTGACCAACTTTGTTCTGAGGTACTCAAGCACATACTTCTTAATGGTCACAAACCCAGTACAATTCAGACATATTCCTAAAGGTGGCATAGTCTCCACAATTGGTTGGTTTCTCAGTATGTCCCCATGTTCTGCACCCCTACTCAGAATACTGGACTATATATTAGAATTAAAGAAACAGGGCCTTGCCAACTGTTGCCTAATAATGCACCTTGCTGCAATTTCAAGTAACCACAGTAGGGTAGAAGGTCACAGGCTTTTTGCACACCCAACTATGACCTGCTTTCTAAAAAGATAATGTCTTCCCTCCTGTAAAACAACCACCTCCATTATGGGACCTCAGCATGGTTCTTCAGACCCTCAGAAGAAAACTCTTTGAGCCCTTTGCCAGTTGTTTCTTCCTGTACCTCTCAATGAAAGTTTCATTTCTTATTACAACTGCCAAGAGGATCAGTAAAATAGCTGCTGTATTGGCTGATTTCCTAAAGGACAAAGTCATCCTCAGACCATATCCTGAATTCCTCCCCAAAGTTGTATGCACCTTAATCTACCCATATTCTGTCCATAACCCCATGCAGACGAGAATGCCAGTCCTCTCCATGCTCTCTACATGTGCAGAACATTCACACTTACCTAGAAAGGACAAAACCATTTGGAAAATCCCCTCAACTGTTTCTTTCCATCATATAGAGCTGTAAAGGACAAGCCATTTCCAGTTGGAGATTCTCTAAGTGGATATAACTTTGCAACTATCTCTGCTACACTCAGAACTACATTCCTGCTCCTCCCTCTGTGCCCATGCATGCTACTAGAACAGTAGCCACCTGTATGGCGTTTTTACAAAATGTGCCAATCTCTAATATGTGCAGGGCAGCCACATGGGCTTCTGTGCACAAATTCACCCGTCACTGCCATAGAAAAACAGAGGACACACAATTCATCCAGACCATATTCTCTAATATTCATACTCAACTTCTGATGCCACTCCTTCCATAGAAGGGTACTGCTCCATGGTCACCTACGGTGTCCCATCCAAAGAGACCCTCCTCAAAGAAGAAGAGGCAGTTACTCACCTTGTGCAGCCACTGACATTCTTTGGGATGGTCATCCCTTTGGGTGCTCCACAAACCTATCTCCTCCCCTCTGCTTCAGAGTCACATTCTGTTCTCTGCTCTAGAGAAAGAATGGAAGGACAATTGACAGCACACTCCAGGTGAACACTTACGGTGATTCAAGAGGGCAGCGCCATGTGCCCCACCACCTGGGGTACTGCTGCTGTAAATCTTTAGCTTTAGTACATGGCACTGAAGAACCTACTGTGGAGCGTCCGCAGGGACGACCCTCTCAAAGAATGTCAGTTACTGTACAAGGTGAGTAACTGCCTCTTCCTCCCATGAAGTTAGTGGGGCTATTCACAGAAGTTAACATTATTCCCAGTAGTATGTGTTTTGTGGGATTGGATCCTAACCTTGTACATAGGGCATGGTAGAAAAAAAAACCCAGCAATCTGGTATGTATATTCTGCATTTACGTAGCATTTAGCACAGTCATAACACATTCCAGCATTCGACAACAAACAATTTTGGCTTATAAACTGTTTCTGAAATACTATGTGAAGTGTGCTAAGAAAATTAGATTTGTCTGTGTACTAATGCACATTTCAATTTGCTATGCAGCTGATTATTATAATGTAGAAAACAAATTGTTTTCTGCTTTTAAAAAATGGATTAACAACCTATACAGCAAAAAGTTAACACAGATCTAAGTGTTAAGTTACTGCAGCTCTACAGAGTGTTAACCTCAAAAGTCAAAAATGCAAATTTTGCATTTGGCACAAACCTGGTATGAAAAAAGTTAAATGCTTTCAGCTATTGGTTTTTGAGGACATTAATATAAATGAAGCTATTAGACATAATGCAGTAAACTTTCAGTGTGGCTGTGGCTACAAGTGCCTCGTCTTCTGGAAATGGCACACTAATGAGCAATCCAGAAGATGATAATGAGGCATGGATGCAAATTTTCTGTGCCTCATTAGCATATTGGCATGTTTTATGTGCCTTATTAGCATATTGGCACATTTTTTCTTCTCTCCACCTCTTGCAGACTCCAAAGTACATGTGCAGACGCACGGCCCACGGAGATCTTCCAGAAGGAAACCTTCCTTCCGGAAGCTCCTTCTTTCTCACACCCTCCTTCAAAATTTTGAGGAAGAAGTTTCTTCCGGAAGGAGGGTTTCCTTCCAGAAGATCCCCACGGGCCGCGTATCTGCATGTGTACTTTGGAGTCCAAACCATATGCAAATATGCTAATGAGGCATGGATAATTTGCATCCACACCTCATTAGCATATTCCAGCTAGCTCGTTAGCATGCTGCTTCCAGAAGAAATGGCACATGTAGACACAGCCTGTGTGTCTCAAGAGTACAAGAACAAGCTCTGGTCAAGCATCAATCTTAATTTCCAAATGGGTGGATTCTCCAGTGATAGTAGCTAACAAGTTTTTATCTGGTTTTCATCTGTGCTAAGTAGTTTGTCTGTAATGTAATTCTTTTTACTCACAAAATAATAAATACAGTAGTGCCCTGATTTACACGAGGGTTGTGTTCCCATGCACCCTCACGTAACTCGAATTTTGCATAAGTTGGGGGTGGCTTTTTTCCTTTGAGGAATGCACGTTCTGCAGCCGGGGAAGCAGCGGGAGCACCTGGAGCTCCTTTTGAAAGGTAAGTCCTGTGGTAGGGGGGCAGATGGGGAGGGTTAAGCCTCACCGTGGGTTGGGCCTGTGGGAGGTGGGTGGGGAGTTAAGCCTGGGGTGGGTTAAGGCTGCAGGGGACTGGTGGGTGGAGTTGAGCCTGAGCTGCATGTGGAGGAGGGGCGGTTGAACTGGGATGGGGGTGTTGAGCTAGAGCCATGTGGGAGGGTGTTGAGCAGTAGCTGTGTTCGGGTGGTGAGCCAGCGGGGGTTTGATCCGGGGCTGGGGGGGGCAGTTGAACCTGGGCAGAGAAGGTTGAACCAGAGCCACTTGGCGGGGGGTGTTGAGCCAGAGTCACACATGGTGAGGGGGGTGTTGAGCTGGAGCCATGCGTGAGTGGTGAGCTTGCGGGGGGTTTGAACCGGGGCCAGGGTGGTGAGCTGGAGCTATGCGCGGGTGGTGAGTGTGTCTGAGGAGGGTGAAACTGGGGCTGTGTGGGGCCGAAGGGGGTTGAGCCAGGGACAGTGGGGAGTGGGATTTTGAATTGCACTTAACTCGCATTAATGCAAGTTAAGTGCAACTCGAAACTGTGCATTTTGAGGGTTTACTGTATGGTACTATATATTTTATTCTTGAAGGGCCACCTCATCCCACAAATGTACTAGCAACCCTGGTTACAGCTAGTCTGTTATGTCATTATAACTGTCATGATAGCATAAACCGTTTGAAATGACAAGCTCATGGGAGGGAGGAAATCAGATTATTTTATGTTATGGGAATGGCAAAATATGTTTTAGGGTTTCTCTACGCAGAAACTTTTAGGAGGATTAATCTCAATTAATTTAATTAATGAGTTAAAATAAATTCCCCCAAAATAAATTAAACTAAACCAAATTAAAGACACTTTAGTTCTGAATTAGAGTATCTACACAAGTTTAATGCAATTTAACTAATTTGAAGTTACACCTTTATTTAATTCAGATTAATTTTCCTAATTGTTCCTAAGTAGATAATCCCTTAAATTTCACCTGTTTCACAAAACTTTACATTTTTTTCAGAATATTAGTAAGGCGACTGATTATGTAAGATTTCTACTGTTCACTGTGTCGAGGATCTCACAAGAATGACATGAAAGATTCTGGCACTGCCAAACTCAAACTTCATCTCTTTCTTGGCCTCAAAAAAAGACAATACCAGCTCTAAACATATGATTGGAATGGCATAGTACATGCCTTTTGGCATAATTCCCATAATATAAGTCTTCTGTCTTGGGAATGTGACAGCAAAGAGAACCACAGTGAGGATAAGGATCATTTAATGAACAATAAATGTTTGCATGTTTTGTTTGTTTTATTATTTCTGTTTTTTAAAAATTCACATTTCAATCTGGCTGCATCTAGTGCATTCTCTGACTAAGTACTGCCAGAGATGGTCCAAATTATTATAGTGTAATTGCAAGGGGCAGCAGCTCTGTTGCTTTTAGTTTTGCTTACATAGAAACACATTTTTGCCCTGCTAGAAATATTTAATGCATCTAATTAGTTTTTATTAGTAGTAGCAATTGACTTTCATTAAAATAGCGTGGCCTGTGAGATGTCCTTCCATCTGTGGACAGTAGGGGAGTGCACAAGAAACGTCCACCTTTGGTACACTGCACTCACTCCAGGGTCACTCACAACTGTAATCCTCAGAGGACTTTCAGAGGCAATCAATGCCCTGAGGAGTTGGGGCCTCAGCCTTGCTACTCACACATGTACACAGAGACTCATACAGAATGTCAAGAAATGGAGCAAGCTACAATATCTTAAAACATTCTACAGCCTGCAAAGTGACCCAGCATCTGATGAAGTGAGTCTTTGCTCACGAAAGCTTATGCTCAAAACATTTCTGTTAGTCTATAAGGTGCCACAGGACCCTTCGTTGCTGTTACAGCCGGCAAAGTGACCCAGCACGCTGGGCTGCTTAAAGAGGGATTATGTCTCCCTGAGATGCAATCCTTCCTTGAGTTCCCCCTGGGCAGTGAATCCCCACACCACATAAAATGTGAGTCAGCAGCTAACTGCCACGTTTTGGTTTTATGTAATCTTTGTGATTTCATTTTTTGTGCTCTAGATCAATATTGGATGCACTACTGATAGTTCATCAGCAGATCCAGTGAAACTTGAATTCTCACGAGATCTAGGTGCAACCTGGCACCTGCTTCTTCCTCTGTGCTACAGTAGTAGCAGCTATCTCAGCTCCTTTTGCTCCACTGAGCATCACCCAAGCAGCACTTACTATACTGGTACCACTCAGGGTTGGAGAAGAGAGGTCATCCACTTTGGAAAACTGCACTTGTGTGGGTAAGTGTCTGGCTTCTAGTTCTGTGAATTTGCTTTATTGAAACAAAAACCATCTTATCAGGAATGGAGATGTTATGTCTCACACTGAGTCATGGCTCTTTCCCTAGCTCACCCATTTCTGTAAGGGAAAAGTGAAATGTACAACTCTTCGGCTGGTGCAGATTACTGCTGTTGGTTCAGTTCTCAGGGTTGCCATGTTGCATGTGGAACATAGCTTTCACAGTTTCTGCTGCCTGACCTTCTCTGCCTACCTGTGCAATGTGGAGTGGGGGTAGTAGTGCCGTGAAGAAGACTGTTGTCCCTCCTGTTTCTTCTGGAGGAATTTTGTGCCAAAAAACTTAAAATTCTGCACACAACATTTTAAGATTTTGCATGTTTTGTTTGTTAAAACAACTCAATATATCACACCAGTTTCAATTATTTTGATAATTTATTTCAAAAAACTTGTCAGCAAGTGCGTCTGTAGCAAGACAAATGACAACAACAAAATTCTCCCAGGAGCAGAGTTAAAGAAACCCCTATGACAACTCAGTTCCTGTTTATCTGTTATGTTTTCATTGAGTGCCTCCATCTGGATATGTCACATCTGGTAACTGGGAAAAACTCAGCCCCTCTGGTCTCAAGCATTCACAACCCTTCTTCCCTAGGACCTGGTCATGGGGCTCCCCCAGGCCAGACTCCTGCATCGTTTGCAGCCCAGTAATGCAGAAAAAGACACCGGGGCTGAGTCCCAGGCTAGTGCAGCATTCCTGCAATGCACACTGACTGGTCCCGTGAGATTGTATGGGAAAGTGCAGCTGCCCAGAATCCTCCCTCTTCTTTTCCTACTCCACCTCCCCCTACTAGTGTCCTGTATTCATGAGCTATAGCTGCAACCTCTAGGGGTGGCCAGCAGCTCTTCAGTACCAATCAGATTTCCCCCAGAAGTATTCTGTGTGTAACTTGCACACCTATGTGTGGTTAACTGTCCCATGTAGTGGACCTAGACCACTTCACAGAAAAATAATATATCTCCTACAGCCTAAACTGAGAGCCAGCTGGCTGCTAGCTCAAGCTGTAGAGGCACCTGCATTAAGCTCTCGAGGCCCCACATTCAAGCCTGTCTCAGGGCAGTGACAAGCACATGAATCATCAATCCACATAGCTCATGCGAGAGTAGGGATCTTGCAGCCTCAGTCACACACCATCCAGTATGTTAATTGGCAAATCAGTTCATAATAGTCTTGAGAACAAGTCCCTTATCTTGCCTGGGACAGTTACTAATTGTTGGCTACTTCATAGGAGTAAGTAAATGCTCAATAACATAACTACCTGCAACCTTGAAGGATGGGTCATTTTGGTCCCAGCCCATTATCATTTTCTGCCTTGAAGCATAAAGACTGGTTGTCCCTGAAATTATAGCCCAGTCTTTAGCATCTGCTGATGCCCCTTATTCATCTACATGTCTGATTCTATTTTAAAACTTACTGAGGTATTTGTCATTCATTTATACAATAAACCCTCCTTTTATGTGGCCTCATGTTGCATGAAACTCGCATTAACACAAGTTTCACACAATGTGAAGCTGCTGGGCTGTCAGCCTGCCTAGCTTCCTGCAGCTGCAGGCAGCCAGGCAGGCTAAGAGCCCCTTCCCCTGCCTGCCCAGAGCAGCGCTAGGCACTGCGCTGGGAAGGCAGAGAGAAGGCTTTTAGCTCACCTAGCTGCCTGCCCCTGTGGGCAGCCAGGTGGGCTAAAACTCCCTTTCCCCTGCCCAGAACCCCATGGAAGCAGCTGCTGTGAGCACTCCCTGCCCAGAGCTCCGGGAAGCAGCCGCTGCAGGCGCTCCCCACCCGAAGCCCCAGGGAAATGGTGGCCGTAGGCACTTCCTGCCCCTCTCCCAAGGCACCAACCCATTCTCTAAGCCCTTCCCAACTTACGCAAAATTCAAGGTATGTGAGGGATCACTGTACTGAGAACTTTGCTACAGACAAAAGGAACTTCCTTTCCAACCAGAGAGCTGAACATACACATTCCAATGTAATTTGCCCACCCACAAACCTGCCAAATAAATCCCACCTGACCCCTCCCTTTCTGGGTTTCTCTTTCTCACTTACCAGCCCTCCAGGCTGATGACTGCTCTTGCTTCCTGCCGCTTCCTTTCCCAGTCTGGTAGGCATAAAGCCCACCTTGAATAGCTGGATCAGAAACAAGCAGCAAGACAATGAGTTTCATGCTCAGTAGCGCATGTTATGAATTTCTGTTACCAAGGAAGTGAGATGGGATTTCCTACAGGCAGAATCCCAACCTCCCAGCATCCAGATAGCTCCCCTAGACTGACCCACCTGTTTTACTCTTTCTAGAGGTTAAATCAGTATTAAAATAACTCAATGACATTTTTTAGTCTTTTACATTAGGCTCCCTTTGTCAGAAATTAGTGTGCTTTCTCAGTAGATGGGCAGCACTTGCAGTAAACTGAGAATTACCAGTGGCAGTCCCATACTTTGAATGAAATCCAGGTCCCACAAAAGTAAATAGCAAAACTTACATTGACTTTAATGGGGAATGGACTTTCACCCTCTGTTTCCAACATATGTCACAATTTATTCATAGGGAGAAGTATTCCCGGCCTTTTCGAATTTTCATGTTGGTGGGTTGAGCACAATAGGTAGAATTTTCATTTTAAAAATTAGTCTAAAACAGGAATGTCCAACACGTGGCCTGCAGGCCAGAATCTGACCTGTGGAGCCTTTTTGTCCGCCCAGCAGAGCCAGCAGTGGCACCATTTTTAAAAGGCAACGGGGTGGCTCTGAGCTGCCTGTGGCTCTTTAAGAAGCCATTGCGGCTCCCACCCCCACTGCCTGACTCCTCCAGCTCCCGTACAGAGCAGCAGGGGCAGAGAGAAGCGTCAGGGGGTAGGCATGCTGGAGCTGCATGTGAGTCTTTGAGCAATCAAATGCTCTGAGGGGTCGGAGTGCTCTGTGCCGCTCTGCATATGCACCCCTCCCCAGTGCTTGGAGGGAGAAGCACGTGGCAGCAGCCACTCTGGTGAGTCACTGGCATTGGGTTATAGTTGGGGGTCTGGCTCTGGAGGACGGGGGATTGGGTTAAAGTGGTGGGGAAGCTGGGAGTGCCTAGCTCTGAGGGGTGGAAAGGGGGATTGGGTGAAAGTGAAGATCTGGGGGTGCCTGGCTCTGGAGGAGAGGAGGGGGAATTGGGGATTTTGTCTGGCTGAAAACTGTGGATACTGGGGGTACTTACAATTTTTTAAAAGGGGTACTTTATAAAAAAAAAAAAAGGGGTTGAGAAACACTGGAGTAGAACTCAATTTAATTGGTTTAATGACCAGTAGGAGGGATCTGGCTGTTAAACCAATTAAATTGAGTCCTGTTCTTTTAGTGAGGCAGGGTGCTGGGAGCTGCCCCTACTGCAGTGTTCATGGGTGGAGAGGGGAGTTGGAGGGTTAGGAGGAGCCGTGCAGCTGTGGTGAAGAGGAGATGGCCCAGCAAAGGAGCACCAGGGTGTGGCAGCACATGGAGATCCTGGGTAAATTATTCCTGGGTTTGGGGTGGGGGATTGGGACTGAGAGTGGGGGTTAAGCCTGGGGTCAGGCGAGGGGTGGTTTGGGGCTGTGATGTTTTAAGCCTGGGGTGGAGATGGGGGTGGTAGCTTGGGGCTATTTTGTGTTTGGCCCCCGAAACATGTAAAAAATTGCCATGTGGCCCCTGATGAAAAAAGGTGGACACCACTGGTCTAGAACACTCCCTTGACATGGTCATGTCTCAGAAAGTAACTGTAGAGGCAAGAAGGTCAATTCATCTTGCTGACTACAGGAGAGATAATCATTTGCTCGATTTCTATGGAACAGTTTCTGGTAATTTCACCATCAAGCAGCCATCTCCCATTCTCTGAAGTTCCCTAAACGTCTTATTCAAGGGCAAATGAAAGCTGAAGTACCTGTGCACCCAACACATACTACTGTTTACACAACTGGCTAAACAGCTGAATCCAGAAATAATTAGGAGGATACATATCAGAGAAAGTCCACAGCACAGTTAAATACTTTTTCCTTATCATATGTGTCCTGTTTTTTCCCTTCTTTTCTCAATTTTGAGGGAAGAGGCAGGGAATGATTTTAAATTATTCTCTCAAGAGCAGTTTTCTGCTTGTTTAACTTGTTCTCCCTCCTTCCCTTGCTCTGTTATTATTTATATGCAGCACAGATGTGCATAGCACTTAGAAGACAAATTAAAAATGACAGGTCCACCACCCAAGAGGTTTACAATTTAAATTAACATCTTGCAACATGATTTTTTTAAGACTAAGTATTATAAAGCCAAGTTGACTATCTGTTGACATGTCGTATAATTTCTTCTTTCCATCTAATTTAGGGAAAGATTGTGCCACTTTTATCCCATAACTAGTCTCATTAAACTCAGTGTGACTAATCGTGTGACACAATATCATGCAACATGAGCAAGGATGGTTCAATCTGGCCCTAAGTCTGTACATTAAAGATAAAGGAAAGACATCCAAGTCCAGCTCTTCACCCTCTTCCTAAGTTGGTGGTCTGAGGTCTGGCTGAAATCCATAACTAATTTGTATCAGTAATATAACTGGTGGACCAAGCCCTTCTGCTTTCCGGTAAATATATCTGTGGTGAATGAGTAGTGGGATGTCTTGCATATTGAAGGTAGTACCGCTATCTTTCCATTTTTGGCACATAATAAGAAAATTAGTTCTAGCAAAAAGCACATTTTAATTTCACGTGCAGTTAAATATCATTTGACCTGGACATACTATGTACCTGTTTCAGATCAGTAAGATTCAGATGGTATCAAGGATTTTATCCTGCTGGGTCCCAGCCGGTGACTTGGGCCATCGATAATGTATATATTGGCCCACAATGTGAAGAGATGTGCAATGGGCATGGCAGCTGTCTCAATGGAACTAAATGCATCTGTGATCCTGGGTACTCTGGGCCAACCTGTAAAATAAGCACCAAGAATTCAGATTTTCTCAAGGATGATTTTGAAGGTATCTTTTTTTTTATATGAACTCATCATAGTGATATTTAAATACTATCCTTTATAGACCCTGTGGTTAAAGAGAACAGACTTCTTAAGACCAAATCCCTCCTGACCTCCTTTATGCATATTAGTCCCAGTTATGTCAGTGTGACTGTTCACATGAGTGAAACTATCAGGATTTGAGCCTTAAACAATGTTTGTGATTATTTGATGATTTCTACAGTACTTATCTTGACACGTTTTACTCGTAACTGACCTATGATGGCAGAAAAACGCATTCTGCTCCAGAATGAACATATGAGTCTGTGATTCCAAAACTCTACATCTAGAGAAACATTCCATTTTAGCATTGTAATGAGCATGTGGAATTTCTGGAAAGGAATAGGTCTAAAGCCAAATCACAAAAAGTTCTGAACTCATAGTTAAAATGAATATTGTCTGGCTCTGAAGGATTTTACTTTTTGTTCATCCTCTCAGCTAAACAGAAGAATTGAGAAAGAGACAAACAGTTTGCCTTGTGGCGGACAAACCCACTGATGCATGGAAGGAAGAGTTGAAGTGGGCAACTGCCCTAGGGTCTGGTGATTCAAAAGAGCCTGGTGCTTCTGACCCTGCCTCTGCTACTTCAGGAGCTGTGGTGGCCAGAGCCTCATGCCCTTCATCACCAGACCACCGCACACCGGATGGCTGTGAGGGATGCCTGGGTGCCACCATGAGGCACACTGTGGCCAGCATTGAAGGCTGGCTGTCCCCAGCCCTGCCCCTTACACTCAAGGTCCAACCTCTTCAAGGAGTGTGAAACCTCCACCCTCCACCTTGCCCAAGGGCCTGTCAAATCTGTTGGCCCCTCTGGTGGCAAAGGATTGTTCTGCCACACAGGGAATGTGAAGTGAGGGCCTAAGTATTTCCAAGTTTCCCAGCCTTTGAAACTAGGCCTTAGTCCTTAGCTTCCTGACACTGATAGGAGAAGCACAAAACTTCCAAATGGAAAACACCTACTCCTGAATGAGGGGCACACAACACAACTATCAGTAGATGGCAACCCACATTACTTTCATTTCTGCCTGTGTCACTGAACTGCCTCCCAATCTCCTGTGTATGCCAGCTTCCCCGACACACAAAACATAGTGAATCAGGGCTGCAGCCGAGCAAAGGCAGCAGACTGAGGAGCTATAGTGGATAGAGCAGCAAAAGAAAGATGTTCATGTCACATTCCTTAAAACCCTTCACTCCCCATAACAAAAAGTAAAATGTAAGCTACTCTGTAAAGAAGCGTAACAAAAAGTTGTAATTTTTGGACAAAATAGTGTCTTTGAGTCGGATTCTTCCCATAATACTGTAATTATTTGTTTCAAACTCAACAAACTGCTAACTGCAACTTGTTAGACGACACTGAGCTATTTCCTTACATAATTGGGTATTTTATGTAATCTAAATAAAGTAAAGGAAAAGCAATCAGAATGTCCTTTGACTACAAAAACCTTAAGCTTCACAGTTATGGTTTTATTGTTTAGTAAGTTTTGTTTCATATCAGTTTTCCAAGAAACATGCTGAGGGTCAAAAAGTTCTGGTACAAATATTTGTTCACTCTAAACTTAATTACTTATATAGCTTACTTCTTGTGGAAATAATACTGTTGTAACAGGAGTGCTTCTGGGTAAATCCTAAAAATATATGTGTTGTTCACTCAGGTCAGCTAGAGTCTGATCGTTTCTTACTGGTGAGTGGTGGAAAACCATCTAGGAAATGTGGTATCCTATCTGGAGGAAACAACCTGTTCTTTAGCGAAGAAGGCTTGCGTATGCTGATGACTCGAGACATGGATTTGTCACAGGCAAGGTAATACAGTTTTAAAACGTAAGATTCCATTGAAAGACTTTCTAAACTGTTCTTCGTATTATGCTTCTGTGGCAAAAACAGATTAGTATACCTATCTCAGGGCATATCCTGCAGTCTTTATTCAGGCAAACTCCTATTTAAGTCAATGGGAATTCCCATTTAAGTCAGGGATCATTTTCCAAGAGTGAGGACTGCAAGATCTGACACAATATCCTGTGTTGTTTATTCATGTATTCATTTCTCAATGAATTCATTTCAATAATGTATTCATTTCTCAAATGCATAATATGTGAAATTGTTTGTGTACAAGACATCATGCTTTTCTTATAATTTCACATCATGAATCATTTCTGAAGGAGCATCTGTTGCCATCATAGCTGTTGTAGTTATCATCATATAATTCCTTAATTTTCTGAAGATTAATTTCTTGTTATTGTACATGTTTGCTTCCAATAATTTACTAACAAATTCCAGTCAAGCTTGTCACCAGCTACACTGAGCATAGTTAATTAAAAACAAGCATTTTTCATGTATTGAGATTGTCTTGTCATCATGGCCTGCAGAGGATATATTTGATAACAGGACGTCTCTAAATCATTAAACTAGTGGAGAAAAAGTTTAAACCAATACAAAATGAAGATTTGTCCTAATTGTTTGCAAACCATTGAACAATCCGTGTCTTTAAATTATTCATTGTCTTAGTCTACTATTCTTAGTGCTATTTAATCTCTGAAATGTTGTATTTTTCCTCAGCTTGTTCACTGACCCTTAGCAAACACACAATTCCTAAAGCAAGACTTAGTTAACACTACATAAAGCACATTTTAACATGCACTTTACCTGTTTATGGCGTGTAGTCTTCATTAACATTAAAGTTTAAAATGATGATTTCACTGCCCACCTTCTTAGTCTACAGTGATGCTTAATGTATACATTTTCATAGAGAGGGTAACCCATGTCTGGAGACAACCCATCGCTCAAGTGTCATCAAATTTATACTTCTATTCCAAGGTTCCTCAAAGCAAGATAAATGGGGTTTTACGGCTTGGTAGCCAAAGACGTCAGAACCTTATCAGTTATTTGATTTTCTGTCCTATTCTAAAATTAACACTATCTTCTGAAAACATACAAAGGTCCTTGTATGATGCCCTATTAAACTAAACCACAATGTGTTTTCCTTCTTTCTTGTGTTCAAGGCATTGTCATTTATCTCTTCTCTGCGGTAAGCTGTAGCTGGATTTGCATTCATTGCCCTCACAGTGTTATATGTAAAATCCCAATATTCTCAAAGACTGAAGACTGAAGGTCATGCTAATAAAAAAAAAGGGGGGGCGGGGGGAAACAGGGCCTTGTCTTTAATTTCTTGTGTCTGCAGTAGGAAAGGTAAGCTAATAACTTTTTTTCCCTTCAGTGGCTAAAACATCCTAGACTGCAAAGTAATTTTGGATGCTTATTCTCCATTATTCCATGATTATTGTAATTAGCTAATTTCCAAGTTAGCTTCATAGGCCACCTCCTAAACTGTTGACCAAATTCATCTCTGCCATAACTGAACCAAATCTCACTGAAATTATTAGGTGTTGTGTCCACTTAAACCAGGGATTCATTTTGCCCTCTGAGATTGAAATCCCCCATAGGTTTTATAACAGGAACTATCTAGGGTACAAGTAGGAGCAGTGGGGTCAGTAACAATGCTAAAAGCTAGGTACTTTCTGATGAGGGGATCCTCTGAAAAAAATAGACCGATAATTCTGGCTGTGTTAGGCTAGTATATACAAGTTAGAAATTGTAAAAATTGCCATAACAGAGAATCAACAATCCATGTAGATAGTATCCAATCTCCAAAAGCTACATTCCAGGTGCTAAAAAACAATCATGTACTTATGTCCCATTTTATGGGCATACCAAAAAATCCTGAAACGCTGCTAACCAAAACAGTAGTAGGTGAAGGATGTCAGTGTGGTATAATGAACGTACAATTATTATGGGACCATAAATGATTTGGCCTTTGGCCATTTTTAATGAACTATAGCAATATATGTACAGTAAACTCTTTCATATCCAGCAGCCCCAGGACAGGGAGTTTGCTGGACATTCAAGTATTCTGGATAATAGAGAGGCATACCTAGTGTGGTAAGGGCCCCTCTTACCCAGGCCACTGCTTGATCAGTCTCTTGCCCCTTTCCCCAAGGGGCTGGGGTTTTGCAACGTGTCTTTGTGGAAGGGAGCCCAGCCACTCCTCCTGGAGTTGGTCTGACTCCCTCTCAGGCCAGGCCAGGCCAGGCCAGGCCAGGCCAGGCCAGATCTCGTCTCGTCTCGTCTCATCTCATCTCATCTCATCTCATCTCATCTCATCTCGTCTCGTCTCGCCTCGCCTCCACCCACACACTCTCTCCCCCACCTTCCAAATGTGGAGGGTTTTTTTAAAGGCCTTCATCAAGCCAGCAGTGGAGCCAGCTGGCCACAATCTGCCTGAGCCAGCTTCCTCCCAGCTGCTTATAATTGCTCTGCAGCCCTCTGCTTGTATTTAGCAGGTCTTTTTCCCTTTTGGGCTGCCAGTCTCCCATTCTGCTGGACCCCTCTGGCCTGACCCTGTCAACTAGCAATAGATAACACTGAAGAAAAACAAGATCAGATGTTAAGGAACAAACAAAAATGTGTGCAGAGTACTTTATTTACCAGCAACAGTAGGTTTGCACTCTGTAAACATATATTGTATTTGCTGTATTTATTTGTATTTACTTTCACTCTACTGTACTTATGGAAAACATAACTAAAATTTACTTATGGTTAAAATGCCAGTTTTTTGAGAGTTCTATAGGATAGAATCCCAGATATGAAAGAGTTTACTGTAGTTGGTGTACCTATTCAAACGTTACTGTAGTACCTCTTGGTGTTGTATCTTGATACCAGTTTGTGGTTTACAGTTAGAAATCAGTATTTTCTTTTCAAAGCTGTTGTGTGAAGTGGAAGAACAGAAACTTAAAATTTGTTCTTCTGTAAAAATATCACCAGCCTGTCTTTTTAGCTTGATGATAATTATTTTGTGAGGTTTATTAATACAAAAAATACAACAGAAAAAATAACAAGCTGTATTCAGGATTGGTTTCAACAGAGATAAGGACATTTGCTTTTTTTCTTTGAATTACTATGTAGGTATCAAAGATGAGAATCTGTCCAAGTGCAAAGACTTGTCAGCAGTAAATCCAGTGCATTATAGTTGATATGTCGAGGTATACAGTCCCAGGTGGAGTTTAAAAGCATTCCGAGTATGTTTATTTGGAATACAGAGTATGATATGATCTATAGTGAAAGGAATTATATATGGTAACCATTTGAACTGACAGCATAAATGAACATTTGAATTAATTGACTCATTTGTTTGGTACTATGTAGAAGCTTTCCTGCCTCTGTAGTCATGCTCAAGAACTTTTCTTCCCATCAGATTTACCTGCAGAGCAAAACAAAATAAGATCTCTGATATAGGACAAAACTTGTTACACTGGGTTACATAGTATTATGAAGCATGCAATGTTAATGCTTAGTATTATTGGAGCATTTTACATTTTCCTAATGCACTGTGCAAACAGTAAATAAGATTCATAACTCTTCCCTGAGATAAGCTGTCAAATAAAGATTGCAATATCCATTTTTCTCCAGCTCACCAAGTACATAGTTCTCCTAGTCTGTGATCAGACAAAAGGAAAGATTCCCTTATTTTGTTCAAATCTATTGTCTGTTTGAAACAGGCCATTAAGATATGAGTGAAATACTGTACCCACCAACGTCAGCTGAAGCTTTGCTATTGACTTCAAAGGCAACGTGATTTCATCAAGTATATTTAAAGCAGTGTGACTTAAACAAAACTTTCATTTCTAATTAAATGGACAAAATTGTCCCTTTTTCATTAGCTCAGTAGATAAACATTTATTGTTTTCACTTCCATTTTTCTCTGTTTTTGTCAAAATATCGAGGTTGGTTTTGTAAATGAAAACTGTCAGCTTATCCTGAGAGGTTACTGATGCAGTGAATTTTTGCCCTAGACAAATTCATTAAAGAATCATGATCTCCTCCCTAGGGCAGTGTGTTGCGATTTTGACCATTCATTTCATGTTCACAGGCTGAAAGGGTAAAATTTCACTCAGAATCAAATTTGCTGATGTTGCAAAAATACCAGTTTTGCACATAAATGCATGAAGGGTGCATAAATAGCTTTTTTTGGCTCCCTGTACCAAGGAGCTCTCCCCATAGAGACCAAATGTGTCACCCATAACTACTGTCTGCTTTACTCACTATGGCCTGTGGTGAAGAAGAAGCAAGATCTCTCCTAAAGTGGAGTCTTCCTTCTGCCAAGGATCCCTGAGCTAGAAAAGAAACCAAAATGCAACCATTTTCTTTATGGTGGAGCAGGCAAATATTTGTATATCTACAGACACTGTATAATTAGAATGTTTGTTAAATATTATCCCTGTCAATAGAAACTAAAACTAACTTGGACAAGCTCTGAATACCCTGTGTTTTGCTGATTATACAGATAGTCCTGACTTACTAATGGGTTATGTTCCAAACACCTGGTCATAACTCAATTTGGTTGTAAGTCGGAAATATCTTATACAGGTAGCTATAGACTGCCCACTACCAGTAATGTTTATAATATCAATTCACTAGCACTCTAAACATAACAAAGCACCTACAAAACAACAATCAACAGCAAAAAAAAGAAAAACTGAGAGCAGAAATATGAAAAACAACAACACAACTGCAGTGACAACAAACTGAAATTGATGAACATTAAAGACAAAACACAATACAATACAGTAATGCACATAATGGCTACGTCTACACTAGCCAAAACCTTCAAAATGGCCGTGCAAATAGCCATTTAGAAGTTTACTAATGAAGCGCTGAAATACATATTCAGAGCCTCATTAGCATGAGGGCGGCTGCAGCACTTTGAAATTGACGCAGCTCGCCGCCGCGCAGCTCATCCAGACAGGGCTCCTTTTTGAAAGGACCCCGGCTACTTCGAAGTCCCCTTATTCCGATGAGCAGATGGGAATAAGGAGACTTTGAAGTAGCTGGGGTCCTTTCGAAAAGGAGCCCTGTCTGGACGAGCCACGCGGCGGTGACTCGCATCAATTTCAAAGTGCCACAGCCACCTGCATGCTAATGAGGCACTAAATATGTATTTCAGCGCTTCATTAGTAAACTTCAAAATGGCCATTTGCATGACAATTTTGAAGTTTTTGGCTAGTGTAGACATGGCCAATGTGATGTAAATATTGTAAATAAAATAATGTAAATAATGTTAATACTGCACATGAACTTTACCTTTATTCCTAGTATTGTTGTGCATGCTTGGATTGATAATTATGAGGGTGAATGAACTGAATTAATTGGATGAGGAATTGAAGGAGGTAGGTGACAATACTACAGGAACAATACCATCAACAGAAGATTCATTTTCTACTACAGCAGTGCCTTTGCTGGTAGAAGACATTGGTTCAGTGGGGGAGGCAGCAGTGCTGGGGGCTTTCTTCAAAAAAATACCAATTTTGGACTGTAACTACAACCATCATGGAAAAATTCTACACAAAATAAAGCATTAAGGTATGTAAGTATTTGGTGTGAGATAGAACGCTTCAAAGCACTCCACTCCTTCAGAGAAGCTCATCCTGCTTATACATTCTGACCTAACCCTATGCTCTAAGTTATTTTCTGCCTGGTCTTTCACTATGAATGATTTGAGAGTTGAAGGAGGGCCAGAAGAGACAGGAACATCCTCACTCCAGATTCTGAAGTGGAGCAAAGGCCATTCTTCATTACTCTCAGAAACACTAGGTAGCCATTACACAGAAGTGCTTTACATTTCTATAAGTATCTCACAAAAATTAGATCTGATCCTGCTGCATTTGCACACCTAAATCTGCCAATGACAGAACATAATTTGTTGGGGAAGAGTCAACAAGGCTTTTGTAAAGGGAAATCGTGCCTCACCAATCTATAAGAATTTTTTGAAAAGCTTAACAAGCATGTGGACAGGAGGGATCCTGTGAATGTAGTGTTCTTAGATTTTCAGAAAGCCTTTGACAATGTCCCTCACCAAAGGCTCTTAAGCAAAGTTAACTGTCATGGGATAAGAGGGAAGGTCCTCTCTTGGATTGGTAACTGGCTAAAAGATTGGAAACAAGGGGTAGGAATAAATGGTCCTTTTTCAGAATGGAAAGAGGTAAATAGTGGTGTCCCCTAGGGGTCTGTGCTGGGATCAGTCTTATTCAACACATTTATAAATGATCTGGAAAAAGGGATAAATAGTGAGGTGGCAAAATTTGCGGAAGACACAAAACTACTCCAAATAGTTAAGTCCCAAGTAGACTGTGAGTAGCTACTAAAGGATCTTAATAAATTGGGTGATTGGGCAACAAAATGGCAGATGTAATTCAATGTTGATAAATGCAAAGTAATGCACTTTGGAAGATATAATCCCAACTATACATATAAAATGATGAGGTCTGACTTAGCTGTTACCACTCAAGAAAGAGATCTTGGAGTCATTGTGGATAGTTCTCTGAAAACATCCTCTCAGTGTGCAGCAGCAGTCAAAAAAGCTCACAAAATGTTGGGAATCATTAAGAAAAGAATAGATAACAGGACAGGAAAATGTCATATTACCTTGATATAAATCCATGGTACGTCCACATCTGGAATACTGTGTACAGGTGTGGTCACCCCATCTCAAAAAAAGATATGTTGAAATTGGAAAAGTATCAGAAAACAGTAACAAAAATGATGAGGGGTATGGAGCGTCTGCCATATGAGGAGAGATTAATAAGACTGGGACTTTTTAGCTTGGAAAAAAGACAATTAAGAGGGGAAATGATTGAGGTATATAAAATCCTGACTGGTGTGGAGAAAATAAATAAGGAATTATCATTTACTCCTCCTCACAATACAAGAACTAGGGGTCACCAAATGAAATTAATAGGCATCAGGTTTTAAACAAACAATAGGAAATATTTTTTCACACAACGCACAGTTAACCTGTGGAACTCCTTGCTGGAGGATGTTGTGAAGATAAAGACTATAGTAGAGTTTAAAAAAGAACTAGATAAATTCATGGGGGATAGGTCCATCAATGGCTATTAACCAGAATAGGCATGGATGGTGTCCCTAGCCTCTGTTTGCAAGAGGCTGGAAATGGGCTACAGGGAACTGATCACTTGATGATTACCTGTTCTGTTCATTCCCTCTGGGGCACCTGGCATTGGCCGCTTTTGGAAGACAGGATACTGGGCTTGATGGGCCAATGGTCTGACCCAGTATGGATGTTCTTATGTTTGGACTAGACAGTTTGTCTTTTCTTCTCATTATGAATTTCTTTATAGCAAGCCAGGGCATCCTGAATTAAATGATCCACTTTTGAGAATCTTGCAACATTAGGGTCCATTTTTTCAAGCATGTGCATTCCTTCATTTATTTTTCTGAAGGCTGCAGCAATTTCTTTCATCACAAACTTTTGGGGGCTTCTTTTTCTTCTTCTTGGGCTTCTTGTCTCTCTTCCTCTGCTGCCCTTTCTGCTTCCAGCTCCATTAAATTTTCATTGCTCAGCTTCTCCCCAACAGCCTCAACCAGTTGGTGTATGTCTTTGTTATCCATTTCCAGGTCCACTCCTTTTACCAGCAGTGAAGTTTGATTGGAAATTTCGTCTAGTGCTTTTTCTTTTTCAAAGCCTTTGAAACTGTTAACATAAATTTTTAGTATTTTCTTCCATATGTCATTCATACATTGCTGAGTGACTTCCTTCCACCTATCATCAATGTTCCTTATGTCATGCAGAATGTTGTAGTCCTTCCAAAATGCACGTAATGTTTGGCATTTTCACATTTTGTGGCAGCAATCGCCTTTGCAAATGTGTTGTGAAGATAATATGCTTTGAAAGCAGCTATGGCCCCCTGTCCATGGGCTGGAGAATAGATGTGGTGTTGGGAGGCAGAAACAGCACTTTAATGTTGGGATGTATGTCACTTAGGTCATTTAGGTGTTGAGGGTGACCTGGAGCATTATCCAAAATAAGCAAAATTTTGAAAGGTATTACTTTCTCCAGAAAATATGCCTTGACTTCAGGGATGAAACAGTTTGTGAACCAATCTGCCAAATTGCAAGCATCCTCCATACTTTCTTATTAAAGTAACGTTGCTGATATTCTTGAAGGATCTAGGGTTTTCAGAGTGATAAATCAAGACGGGTGCATCTACGCTAGCACTCTATTTTGAAATTAATTTTGAAAGTGGCCCCAATTTCGAAAGAGGCTGTGGAGTGTCTACATGCTCAACAGCCTCTTTTGAAATTGTTTTTGGCGAAAACAGGTCCGAATTTCGAAATCACTCTTCCCACCTGGGATTGGGAAGAGCAGCCCCTTTCGAAATAAAATTTCAAAATAGTGCACGTGTAGACGCTCTGCGACCTGCAATTTCAAAATCGTGGGTCCGCCATGGCGGCAGCTCCAGGGAGCACGGGAGACGCGCTAGCAAGCCCCGGTGGGGCTCTATGGTCCCTGGGCCAGCCCCTTAAAGCCGCAAGGCTCCGGAAACCTCATGCAGGAAGCTGAGAGTGTGCCTAGGGCTTGAGAAGCACGAGCTCAGCCCTATACATGCTCCAGCAGCCATATGGCACTGCCACCCAGCCCATCAGCGGGATGGTGAGCCCCCCACACTCTGGGGCACCCCAGGAGGCCCCCTCTTCCCCGCCTGAGGGGTCGCCGAAGGAGAGCCAGGGCCAGAGAAGGAGGGGCCCATCCTGGATGGAGGCCGAGGTAAAAGACCTCCTCGGCCTCTGGGCAGAGGAGGAGGTGCTGCTCCACAGCACAGGGAGGCCCCACAATGCAGCTGCCTTAAAGCGGCTGTCCCTGGGGCTGCAGAAGCAGGGATACCCCGAGCACACGGCTGCTCAGGTCCACTCCAAAGTTAAGGAGCTCAGGTAAGCCTACAGCCAGGCTAAGGATGCCTGCAGCCGATTGGGGGCCGGGGCCGGCCCAAAGTGCCCACACTACTGGCCACTGCAACAGCTCCTCGGCCCGAAGGACATCCCAGAGCCATTGGTGCTGGTGGACACAGGCAGCCCAGACCCCGACTGGGAGATAGACCTGCTGGAGCAGCCAGGACCCTCCAGCCAGACCACACCTGTGGGGGCCGGGAGCGACTTGGAGGAGGGGGGCCCATTACCCATCGCAGTGAGCTCTGGGACCTCCAGCCAGGTGCCCTCGAGGGCGGTGTCCCTAGACCTGTTCTCCGGAGGCCCAGGTAGGTGACAGGTGGATCGGGTGGCCTGGGTAGCGGGGCCTATCCCACGGTACCCTCCCCCGTCCCAGACCCAAGCACAGCACCATCCAGCACCTGCACCCATGGACAGCACCCTAGCCTGCCCGACCGGGATGGGATGCAGGGGCCAGGGTGCAGCACTGATGGGTGGCCACTCTCTCCTTGTGTCTCCACAGCATCGTCCTCTGAGGGCTGGACCACACCTGTGCCACCCTCAGACAGAGCCAGAGAGCCCTTCTCCCCATTGCCCTGGGTGCCGCCTGGCAAGACCCAGACGGCCCGACACCGGCGGCACTACAACCCCCAGGAGGCAGCAAAGGCCTACACCGCAGCCATCCGGGAGCAGACCACCGTGCTCCAGGAGCGGCTGCTCATGGAGCGGGAGGACAGGGCCTGGCAGAGGGAGGTCTGGTCTGAGGCGGTCGGAGCCCTCCGACGGCTGGCCCCCCCAGCCGCCCCCTCCATCTCCCTGCTGCCCCGAACTCCCCCCCCCCGCTGCCGCTGGACCCACTCCCGCTGCTGCCCCTGAACACATCACTCTCATCCCACCCACCCTCAGCCCATCCACCCATCTTGCCCTGGCCAACTGGCTGGTCGCCAGTACCAGCCAGGAGGGGGATCCCCTCCCCAGCCCCCGCCCCCACCCCACCTCACCCACCCTGTTCTTCAGCCCCCGAACGACCCTACCTCCCCATCCTTCCAGCCCACTCCTGGCCCCGACAGGGCCCCCGCACCAGGGATGGCAGGGGCACCCATACCCGCCAGGGATCTCGCCCCTCCATGCCTGTGGGGGACTAGGCCTGCCCATGCCTGTGGCCCCGGCCATGGGGGCATGCCCCTGCCCCATTGTATATAGTTCTCCCCTGTTCCCCCCATATTTAGCCCCAATAGGAAGACTCCACACCATTGTTTAACAGCCGTTTATTTACATAGTTAATCCCCAGTTAATAAACCCTTTTGTGCACCCCAGTGTCCCCTGTGTGTGTAGGGGGGGCTGTGCTGCAGGGTGGGTGTGAGCCATGTGCCAGGTGGAGGTCAGTATGGCTCCTGCTCAAAGGCCTCCCGGAGGGCTTCCCGGACCCTAAGCCCTTCACACTGTGCCTGGCGGCACGAGGCTGTGGGCGGCTGCTCATAGCCAGGGCTGCTGTCCACAGCCCACCTGGGCATGTAGCGCTCCTGCTTGCCCTCCACCACATTGTGCAGCACACAACAGGCCGCAACCACCCCGGGGACGTTGCGCAGGCTGACATCCAGCCGTGCATTGAGGCATTGGAAACGCCCCTTGAGGCATCTGAAGGTCCGCTCAACAGTGTTGCGTGCCTGGTTCAAGTGGGCATTAAAAATGGCCTGGCTGGTGGTGGTGTGCCCAGTGTAGGGGTGCATCAGCCACAGCTTTAATGGGTATGCCCCATCGGCCACTATACAGGGTGGCATTGTTGTGTCCCCTACAGGGAGCTCCCAAGCAGGGATGTAGGTGCCCTCCTCCATGCGCTGCCCCAGCCAGGAGTTGCAGAATACCCGTGCATCATGGGCTCGACCGGACCAGCCAATGCATATGTCAGTAAACCAGCCCCGGGCATCAATGAGCACTTGGAGCACCACTGAGTGGTACCCCTTGCGGTTGATATAGCATCCTGCATTATGGTGTGGGGTGTGGATAGCAATGTGCGTGCCATCAAGCACACCGAAGCAGTTCAGGAATCCGAGGGCTGCGAATCCCACCACGGCGTCGTCCAGGTTGCCAAGGCGGATGACCCTCCTCAGGAGGAGGCGGTTGATGGCCTGGAGCACCTGTAGGGAGGCACCGACATTTGGGCCTACGCAGCGGGGGGGCCCCCCGTCTCTACAGGCCCCCTGTCTCCTATCTCTACAGGCCCCCCACCCGGGGGCTTTCTGCCCCCATCTCTACAGGCCCCCCACCCAGGGGCCCCCTGCCCCCTGTCTTTATAGGTCTCTCACCCGGGGGCCCCCTGCCCCTACAGGCCTCTTACCTGGGGGCCCCCTGCCCCTTCCTGGGGAGGGTGTGGGGCCCTTGTCTGACTCACCTCTAGGAGGACAGCTGCCACGGTAACCTTCCCCACCCTAAATTGGTGCCCCACTGACCGATGGCTGTCTGGGGTGGCCAGCTTCCACAGGGCGATCGCCACACACTTCTCGACTGGGAGCACGGGCCGCATGCGGGTGTCCACATGCTGCAGGGCGGGTGAGAGCCACTGACACATCTCCATAAATGTCTGCCTCATCATTCTAAAGTTTGCGAGCCACCTTTCATCATCCCACTGGCCCAGGACCAACCTGTCCCACCAGTCCCTACTCCTGGGGTGGCTCCAGAGGTGCCGTTGGGAACAGGGGATGGGGAGCAGCGGTTGCCCCCTTGGCAGGGCCTGCAGGACACGTGGGTGGGAAGGTGGGCTCCAGGGCATCCACCACGCCCAGGATGGCGATGACCACCTGGGTCCCAGTGACGGTGCCAGCATCAGACTCTGGCAGCTGCTACTGCTCCATTCTCCTCTTGGTTCTGGGTGCACAGTCCACGCAGTGCTGTGTACTGCTCTGCTGGGCTCTGTGCATGCAGGGTGGATGTGTTTGGGAGGGGCCTTTTAAGGGTACTGCTGGCTGTGTGACCCGGAAGGGCTTGTCAGCCATGTGACCCCGTGCTTGATGTTTCCCGGCTGCTTATTTTGAAATAGCCCATTTGCCTGTGTGGACACTCTCTTTTGAAAAATGGAGGGTGTTCTTTTGAAATAGCGGATCGGTACAGCGATCCATTTTGTGTGTGTTAGCTGTGCTATTTCGAAATCCCTTATTTCAATTTTGTTTTTCGATGTTCCCCCTTTTGAAATTTCTTTGTAGTGTAGACACACCCAAAGGGTTTCAATTTATACCCAAAAACATTCCCTCTTAATAGACTGTTAGATGGTCTTTGAAAACCTTAAAACCGAGCATAGTTTTTGCCTTTTTATGTATGTAGGTACAGTTGGGCATTTTCTTCCGAAAGAGACCTGTCTCATCAACATTGAAGATCTGCTTTGTCAAATAATTTTCCTCTTTTATCAGCTTATCCAATTTTTCCATGAAAGCTTCTGCTGCTTTTGAATCAGCACTGGCTGCCTGTCCACTTACTTACACATTGTGAAAGTTTGCATGATTCTTGAAACAGTTGAACCAACTGTGACTGGCACAGAAAGTTAGGTCACAGTCAGACCCCTCCTTTTTCTAGAAGTCTTTAGAAAGACTATGAGCCTTAGCTTGTGTCATCTTGAGGCTTAATGGCATGTTTTTTTGAATTTGGTCTTCCATCCAAAGCATGAAGAGTTTTTCCATGTCGTGGATGAGACCTGCTCTTTTCTTTGTTATAATTGTTGATTTCACAGGCATAGACCCTTTCACTACTACATGAATGTGATCACTATCTTTTATAATGGTTCTAATAGTAGATTTTGATAGGCCTAAATTACGTGCCGTGAATGACACGGCTTGATTCCCTTTGTATTGCCTCACTATCACTATTTTCTGTTCTAAATCAATAGCTTTTCTCTTTCTTTTCTCACCACCAGCACTTTAACTGTTACTTGCCATGATGGCTACAAGCAAACACAGAAAATACTGGAGGAGCAAAATATACAGTATGAGGGAATGAAATGTAAACACACTGCCTGACTGCAGACATGCAAACACAACGTGCTACCGAGAACCAAAACAAACAAAAGGGGGCAGAGACAATATGTTGTCTGCCACCATGACTGAGCTGTAGTTCTCGTACAACGCTGCCACACTGTTCGAAAAACTAAACGTACATACTTCTCAATTCAAAAATATTATACATTACAGTAATATGGGGTTAATGGGAGGTTGGTTGTAAGTGCGAATGGTCAAAGTTGATGTGTCTGTAATTCGGGAGCTGCCTGTACAGGTTTTTCTGTAAAGAAATGTTTTCATAATAACTCTTATTGGTTTTAGGTTTGTGCAGTTCTTCATGAGACTGGGATGCGGTAAGGGGGTTCCAGACCCCAGAAGCCAGCCTGTGCTACTGCAGTATTCACTCAATGGGGGCCTCACATGGAGCCAGCTGCAGGAATTCCTCTTCAGTAATTCAAGCAACATAGGCCGATACATTGCTCTGGAAATTCCCTTGAAAGCCCATTCCAGCTCCACTCGTCTTCGCTGGTGGCAGCCATCTGAGAATGGGCATTTTTACAGCCCATGGGTAATTGATCAGGTAATTAACCTTTTGGGCTTGAGAATATTGCCTCATTTTGCTATTGGTCTTAATCTATCCGTTGTGTTTTATATTGTTCCTTCATCAGCAGTACCTACAAAACTGTTAGGATGATATTTCAAACAGACAGAAGTACAGCAACATTGCTGAAAAAAGCTGATCTTTTAGAGTATTTGTGTATCTAATTGCAGTTTTTTCGTCAGATGTGGATGTCCATATCAAAGCTTAAAAGGGCTTTTTTCATATGGATAATATCAATTTGTTTAAGAAAGTGAAAATCAGAAATGAGCTTAGTATGGAAAATACATATCTAGAGCTAAGATGGAAAACTCAAAAGCTTAAGGGATGTAGATCTGAGGTTTGTTTTGGCACACAAAAATGAGCTACTTGCAAAACTTAGATCTAGATCCGCCTTTCAGTTTTGAGCATATTGAAAATTTGGCAGTATTCAGGATTTGGCTCTCTATAAAAATACCAAATTATTCTGCAGTAGTTATCAAAAATATTCTTTACGTGTACATTCGTATAAATCTCAAATAACTCTCCTAAAGTCTTTGGAGTCACAGTCATATACAAAAAGTGTAAATGGAGGAGACTTTATGTGTAACAGTGGAATTATTGCATTGTTTGGTCATTGTTTGGTGCTGATGTTATAAAATATTTTTGTATTTTTTTTTTATAATTGTTAACTCAGGCCATCTCTGAAATGGCCAGATATTGAATTTTCAGTGTTGTTATACACCAGCTTTGAAAAACTTCTTTACTTTGCTGAAAGGAGAGAAAAATCTTTTAAATCCTAGGTCTTCTCTGTTTGGTATAATTTAACCATTGTCAGAACACACAATATTGAACTGAATTCAGAAAAATAAATAAATAATTTCAAGCTAACTGGAAACCAAGGTTGAAACCCTCACTTTGCTGAAATCAGTTGCAAAACTCACACTGACTTCAGCAGAGTCAGGATTCCAACCAAAATACTGAAAGCCATACTGCACTTAAACCGTTAACAGGAAACTGATCATTGTGGGCATGTGAGTAATTTTACTTCATGCATCAGTATTTCAGTGGACTATTTTTGTGCATATAGTTACCCTTGTGTGTATGTGTTTACAAGAACAAGCCCCCTGTATTCATTTATTTTTTCCTCTCCTCCTTTTCCATGTATCAGACAGGTGGTCTGTATCCACAAAAACAAAGAGAAGTCCTGAGGCATCTTAAAGACTAACAGATCTTTTTGGAGCGTAAGCTTTCATGGGCAAAGACCTGCTTCATCAGATGGTTGTAGTGGGGATTCCAGAGACAGGTCTTAATATACAGGCTCATGAAAAGAAGGAAGTAGCAATCAAGAGAAAGGCCAGAGCTGATTAGGTCAATTCAGTCAGGGAAAACGTGGCCCACTTCCAGCAGCTGATGTGGAGGTGTGAACACCAAGAGAGGAAAAATTGCTTTTGTAGTTGGCCAACCATTCCCAGTCTTTGGTCAGTCCTTGATTGATAGTGTCAAACTTGCAAATGAATTATAGCTCTACAGTTTCTCTTTGGAGTCTGTTTTTGAAGGTTTTTTTTGTTGCAGGATAGATACTTTTAAATCTGCATACAAAATGATGGGGTCTAAATCATCTGATACCATTCAAGAAAGAGCTGTTGGAGTTGCTGTGGATAGTCCGGTGAAAACATCTGCTCAATTTGCAGCAGCAATCAAAAAAGCTGACAGAATGTTAGGAACCATATCTATCCAGTAGAAAAAGGATAAATAAGAAAACAGAAAATATTATAATGCTGGTACGCAAATCTATGATAGACCCATATCTTGACTGCTGCATTCAGTTCTAGTTGTCCCATCTCTAAAATATATATTATAATTGGAAAAAGCACTGATAAGGACAACAAACATGATTGAAGACTGGGACTTTTTAGCCTGGAAAAGGTACTATTAAGAAGAGTTATGGTAGAGGTCTATAACTCATGAGTGATATGGAGAAATTGAATAAGGAAGTATTATTTATTTAATCACATAACACAAGAACCAAGGATCACTCAAGAAAATTAACAGGTAGCAGGTCTAAAACAAACAGAAGGAAATACTTCTTCACACAACACACCGTAAACCTTGTGAAGCTCATTACCAGTGGATGTTGTGAAGGCCAAAGCTATAACTGGGCTCAAAAAAGAATTGGGGATAGGCCTATGAATGGTTATTCAATGGCTATGCTCAAGGTGCGCATTGGCTGTGATTGCAAGAAGCTAGGAGTGAATGACAAGGAGATGGATCACTCAGAGATGCCTGTTTGGTTTATTCCCTGTGAAGCATCTGTCATTGGCAACCTGAGCTAGATGGACCATTAGTTTGACCCACTTTCTATGTAAAATAAAATAAACAATAAATTCCTATTTTCCTGTTTCAGATTCTGATTGGTGGAAATATTTCTGGTAACACAATCCTGGAAGATGATTTTGCGACATTGGATAGCAGGAAGTGGCTGCTCCATCCAGGTGGAACAAAGATGCCAGTCTGTGGTTCTACTGGGGATGCACTAGTTTTCATTGAGAAAGCTAGCATCCGTTATGTTGTAACCACTGACATTGTGGTTAATGAGGATTCTTTCATACAAATAGACTTTGCAGCATCCTGCTCTGTCACTGACTCCTGTTATGGTGAGGTCATCTTCATAAATCATGTACTTTATGTTCTGTTTTATATAGGAAAGTATTGCCATCTATTTTCCATTTCAGCTGTCTCCTGTATTAGAGACTCATAAACAAAACAAGGAAAATATTTTATTTCTATAAGGAAATTACAATTTTAACATTTATTATCTGAATGCTGAGACAAACCAAAAGATTTAGATTGTGCATGAATGTATTTCACAGAGTTTTTCCTTGTGTACTTTAAAGGCATTTAAGATGTAGTGTATAAGATTAATCATTCAAGTTTCCATTTAATTCATGTAGACAACTTAATAAATCCCAAATGTAGATACAGTCTGGTAGTTTGGCACCCTCATTTCTTGTCATTATATTGCTCTCAGCTCTAGACAATAGATGTCCAATGCCAAATAGTTTGTTTACAGCATTAATATCTTATTTTGGAGCCTCACATCCTCAACAACTGCACAAATTGCAGTGCTTAAAACTGATGGGTTTAATGCATATTCAGAGAACAAATATATAGTTTTCTTCTCACTTGCACCAAATGTAAATCAGGAATATTTACACTGATATAAACCTGATGTAAATCAGGCATTTCCATTTCCATGAATATCCTGAAAATGTTTTAAGCACTTTTATACCTATATAATTCTATGAATGAGGTAAGGGCTGGTAGAAAAAATAATGTGACTGCCTAATTTAAAACTTTGTCATAATGTCTATGCACAACAAAGAATTAAATACTGGCATTTCATACATTTTTTGTGCTTGACTTCACAACCTACAAAACATTCTTTTAATACATTTTTAATGTAATATATATAATTTCGTTGAGTTTCTGTCAATTTCTTTGGGGTTCTGTGTGAAAAAGGAGCAAGGGTTTACCATACATCCCTAAAGTAGGTTAACTTATTTTTAATTCTGAAATCCATGGAATTAACCAAGATATATAAACATAAAAATTAATTACTACCCCATGCATAATAATTTCTTTCAATTTGATTTTAAAGCCACTACTCTGTCATCCTGTTAAGGGTAAGAGTATTTTGATAGGGTAGTAATATGTAGGCAGATAAGAGTTTCCTTAAGGTGTTGCCCTTAACATTATTTTAATTAAGTATCCAGTTAGGCATGACACCAGCCTGGATGTAGAAAGGACAGAATTCTGGTGAAAAGTTAATGTTAAAAACTACTTGTACCCACTTATCCGTGTATTTATATAATGCTCAGTTCTGAGCTCAGATACTAAATAGGAGAAACTGTTTGACTGAGGATAATTCAGCAAAAGTAAGTGTATCAAAATCAAAAAGATAAGCAAAATTACCACCAATGTAACTGTAGCCACCAAATACTTTGTCTTCCATATAGCCAAAATGCCTGACATATGGGACATTTATTTTACATTTATGGTCTGTACTTATTGTCACTTAAACTTTTTGTAGCCATAAATAAATTCAAGTTTTTAGCCAGTTTGTTTACCCATTAATTTTATTATGAAAGTTATAAGCAATAAACTTGAAATAAGTTTAATTGTTTATATTTGCTGCATTTGAATGTATTTGCCAATTTAGGAAGGCTTGATAATGAAATATATAACAACATTGCTATGTAAAAGTTAAATTGAAAAGAGTTTTATATAAGCTATTCTAATGAAGTCAGTAGTTTGAAGATGCTCTACTGCCTTTTACTGGGTAGAATCATAATTTCTCAATTGTGTGTCATAGGTCCTTTAGTGCTATTGATAATAGAGGTTCCTCTTTAGCTCAAGAGCAAGCCTTTGATTTTGGTAGCAGAGAGTCTAGAAACTTCCTGTGCTGCAACTGTAAACTTCTGAGTTGTCAGTAAGTTCTTTGATAGTCAGTGGTTTGGTACAACATGTTCACTTAAACATATAAGTTTCAGTATTAATTAATTTATTTTCTTTCAATCTTTAGCTATTGAACTGGAGTATTCAGTGGATCTTGGATTGGCTTGGCATCCAATAATGCAAGACTGTCTGCCCACTAATGTAGAATGCAATAAGTACCGTCTCCAAAGGATTCTAGTATCTGACACATTCAACAAATGGACCAGGATTACTTTGCCACTGCCTCCTTATACTAGGTAGATACATTTTGAATAGACAAAATCTTAGTGCACAAATATCTGACAACACCTAGTACAGTACAATCTTGAATTAAAATGGGGCCATTTTTTGCTCATTGTGTGTCTAGTATTTATACAGAGGATCAAATGAAAGTGCCATTATGCTCTGAGTATGATGTACAGAATTATTGTGTGCTTTTTGAATGTTAGAAACAGGGAGGTTAGGTTTTCTGCTTAGTATATTTCAATAGTCATGATTGATGGGAGCAGACAGAGAACAGACTCTCACTTGTCTATCCTATATACAGTATGCATCCATTTGTCCCTTTAGTGCAAGCATGGTGGAGACCCAACTTGAGAAGGAGAGCATAATATGCAGATGTGCAGAAACAGGCAAAATCACTGTTTTTGGCCCTTGGTTACATCCCATTGGCAGGCCTGCCAATGGTGGAGGAGGCCAAAGGGTCAATTGCTCCAGGGCCCAGCAATTCAAAGGGGAATGGGGTGCTGGCTTGGGCCCTCGGCCCTTTTATCACCACCAGAGCACCACCAAAGTATGCTCCAAGTGACTGTGAGGGCTGCCAGTGGGAAGGGGCTGGGTGTAGCATGCTGCAGGTGGCACTGAGGGCTGGCTGCCCCTAGCCCTGCCCCTTCTGCTTGAGGCCCTGTCCCTTCTGGGAACATTGAGTTGCTCCCTACCTCCATCTTGCTCAGAGGCCCATCAAGGTTGACAGCACTGCTACCCATTGTTATTCTCCCCTCAACCACATCTGCACCCCACAGGCTCAGACTCCCCAAGAGCCAGTGTTGAGGGTGAGGTCCACCCCTGACCCTGACTTCTCTGCATCCTCCCTGGGGTGTCTTGTGCCTCAATGGGTGCTGGACTGAAGTAAGTCTTATGCTCTGGAAAGCACAGAGAATGCATGTATGCCCAGTTTGTGGAATGCAAGAGACCAGTTTGAGGAATGCAAGAGACCAGGAATGCTATTTGTGCTCTTCAGTGCCCCCAATGGGCAGCTGGGCATGCAGTGACCTTAAGTAGATTAAATGTACCCTTGATTTAAAAAGATCCTCTCTTAGCTTGGATTTAGCAAGAACTGCAGTATTATGGTTACCCTTATTACTTTCTCACTGGCTTCAGAGGCTGTTGGTCAATTCTATTGTCTAAATCCCCACCTGCTTCCTGTACTTGCTGTTACTGGCTATAAATGTGTGTTTTTAAGTAACATTTTGATGGTTCTTGTTTTTCTGTTGCACTTGTCACATCTGACAAGTGACATTCAACTTTCATATATTGTTCATTGTTTTAAAAAAATCCCATTATCACCTTCACTTCCTTTGACTTCATTCTTTAAAAAAAACCTTGTTTTTCACTTTGGGGATGAATTTTGTGTGTGAAGGAGGTTTCCTGTTCTGACAACGTTACAGACTGAAGTTCTCTGCCTTTTCAGAGAAAAAGAGCAGTGGGGCGGTGTCAGAACAAGCTTCCCCAGAATGCCTTGCCAATATGCCTCAGTTTTGACCTAAAAGACTGAACTAAGGGCAAGAGGATAGTTTAGCTTCTGCTTTTATTCCATTATTCATCTGTCTAAGATTACCATGAAGGCTGCCACTTAGTGCCATTTGTGGTTTCTGTCATGTGGACCATGTCTACACTAGCCAGAATCTTCAAAATGGCCATGCAAATGGCCATTTTGAGGATTACTAATGAGGTGCTGAAATGCATATTCAGCACCTCATTAGCATGCCGGCGGCTGCAGCTCTTCGGAATTGCTTTTCACTGGCGCGTGGCTCATCCAGACTGGGGCCCTTTTCGGAAGGACCGCAGGAACTTCGAAATCCCCTTATTCCTATCAGCAGATAGGACCCCTGGCCCTGACCTCAGATAGGAATAAGGGGCTAGGAATAAAGGGATTTTGAAGTTCTCTGGGTCCTTTCAAAAAGGTCCCCCATCTGGACAAGCTGCGTGGCAGAGAAAAGTAGCAATTTTGAAGAGCCGTGGCCGCCGGCATGCTAATGAGGTGTTGAATATGCGTTTCAGTGCCTCATTAGTAAGCTTCAAAATGGCGATTTGCATCGCCATTTCAAAGATTTGGGCTAGTGTAGATGTCGCCGTGGACATCTGTTTACTAGGAGTTACATAGATTACACACACTCATTTTCCATTACTGTAATCTGGATTAGAATTATCAAACTAGTACAGAAAAACTCCATGTTCCATTTATGGACTATCTGAGGCATCCCGTCCACTTAAGTATATTCATAAGGCAATATTATTTGTATATCTTGTTGTAGCCTGTTTTAGCTTTTTCTCTTTCAGTGCCTCTGATTTCTGCAGAAGCATTGTCCATATTGTTAAAATGTTTAAAGCTCACAATATTTTTTAAAAAAATTTTAAAGGGATTTTTTGGGGTTGAGTCAAGATAATCAGTTCCAGAGACTTTCCAACTCAATTTAATATGGAAAGCAGCAGGACCACCAACCACCGTGGGCCCCAGGTGGAGGTGGGAGGCGGGTGGCTCCATGCCCTGGAAAGGGTGGGTCAAGAGCAGAAGGGCCAGGTCTAAGGGCAGTCAGTTCTGAAGGCCACTCAATCTGTGGTTCTGCCCCCTCCCCCCTCGATAGCCATGTGGTGCAGCGCTGCCGTGGCAGTAAAAAGAGGCTTGGAGCTCTGGCTGCCTTTGCTTTGCAATGCTGGGCTGCAGGGCAACTGCCCCTTTTGCCTCCCCTGTCAGCATGGCTGTCTGAAAGAAACCACTGAGAATCTTAAGATTAAATCAGACTCTCTTTGACTGCCACCTGTCCACTAGGAGAGAGAGAAATGAGTTCCCAGTGGAGTTAAGATGGCTCTGCTTAGACCAATAGCCTGGCCTTTTGCCTTGTGGTACAGTCAGTGGTGGGAGACGTCCCAGTACAACCACACACCATAATGTCTTTATTATTTAAGACAGGGATTGAGTGAGAGAAGGGCCACTACATCTCTAGGATCCCAGCAAGGAGAGAGGCCAAGTTTTAGAATAGGAACAAGCACTGCTGCAAGAGTGAAGAGTCTCCTTTGCAAAGGCACATTGTTCTTTAAGTTGCTCCTCCTGGTGGTTTAATAGCTCGTGCTGGTGTGCATTTTACACAACTTGCCAAGCATAGTATCCATATGTGGTCTTCTGGGGCTTGTGTACTGCAGAATGCTACATGACTTATGGCCTGTATGAGACTGAGAACAGTCATTTCTTATGTCTTGGATTTGACTGTAAGACATAAATCATAATACAAAGCTTCTAAGTTGATTTGCTACATTCCATAAAAAGTCATGGAAATTGCCAAACTGAAGGCACAAGGGTTGTGTTTCTTTCACACAATCTGCCTCAGGAGTAAAAAGAAAAAGAAACTTAAACATCCTACGTGGTTGAGCTATGTTGGATCTAAATTAGAGCTCCAGTAATTCAGACCTCTGAACTGTTGTGATTTTACTCATGAGAGAGAAACTGTAGCTTTGGGTTATTAAATTCCTTTTCAGTCCTACCACATATGCTACAACAAGTTATTAAATAACTAATGTAAAAAGTTGAACTAGAAAATAAGAAAATCAAAAAATTGTCTTGTATTTCATCATGGATAAGAAATTATACTGAAAAACTGAAGAGTCAGGAAATAAAAGAGCCTTTCTATGAGATGTATATCAGAGAGAACTATAGATTGGAAATTAAATAGACTTTACTTTCTGAGATTATGAATGATTTCAAGAGTCTATTGATTATGATTCATAACACATAGATAGCTTTGCATTTAGCTCATCCTCTGCAATCTCCACTTTCATATTGCTGAATTCAGACGCTCTGAAAATAAGTTTGATTCATTTTTGAACAGGAAAACTATCAATATTATTGATAAATCTGTCATCCATCTAAAAAAATTACACCCAGTTCCCAGTAAAATGCTTAATTTCTTTCTTTAAAGAGTCAGGATAAAACTGGTATCTAACACTGACCCAACCATAAAGGAGTTGTTTTAATTCTGCACTAACCTTCAGTTGCTTGCAGATAGGTGATTTATTTCTGTACCGAGAGTTAGGATCATGTAGTTTGATGTTGCCATCTAGTGCTTAAATATTGCAAATCAAATTGGAAACCTCTCTGTTGAGTCACAAGAAACGTCTATTATGTTCAGATTACTTTGAAATAGGCTGTGCTTGCACTAAGGATTAAATCCAAGCCCCATTATGAAATCCAGAGTAAATGGCAAAACTCTCATTGCTTTTAATGGGGCCACAGTTTTCTTCTACGTGTGGTTTAGATCTAGATTTCCCTCAAATCCAAAACTGATTGTATTTAGCATTTTGCTTTGGACAGTTCAGACCATGCTGTGAACCCTACAGCATACATGATCCCACTCCACCAGGAACCAGTTACTGTTTTAATGTGAAATTTTTTGCATGTCTCTTTAGCTATGTCATTCCTCTGTTTGCATTCCTCCATTTCTTCCCCTTGTGCACTGACTTAAACACAAACAACTTGTCTTCATGTTTAAGGACTTTTGTGGCCTATCTCTGCTGTACACTTTGTGTCCTGCAATGTTCCCTGTAAACTGAGCACTTGGGAGCCCACCCAGGAGTGATTGAAATGCCACTCAGCTGATTAGCAGCTTGGCAGTTGGGTAGTTTGCTGCCAGGGGGGAGATGGTTGTGCGCATCTGCATGTGCCCTAACGCACATTAGAAAGTTTATTCCACACATGGATGGAAAAAAATAGCGTGAACGTTGTCTCTAGGATGGTCTTGAAATGTTGAATCTCCACTTTCATTCTACAAATTATGTCAGTCTTGATTGCTCATTTTAAAATTTTAAGCTGGCATCTTCATGCCATACTGCCCCTTGTGCATTGGACAAGGACCCTGTAAATGTCCGCAAGACCCCTTCATTATTCCCCTTCACATCCCTCCTTAAAACTTTCCCCTGCTGTGGCATAAACAAAAACCTGACTGTAGTTCCACAGCTGGCATATGAGACCATTGCTCCTTGTGATGACCTGTAACATTTCATTGTTTCCATGTGACTAACTCCCATTGTCCTCCCCAGGCAGAACAGAGCAGGTTTTGAAGGGTGGGAAGAAAAACTGCATAGTGAACATTTGGCCTTGCAAGCACGGGGCCCTGTTAAGTGGCCTTGTAATTCACTGGAACCAGCTCTTGTTCGTTCAGTTCATAGATAAATCGTCATTATAAATGTGGCCCAGGTTTCAGTGAACACACACAATTGTATTTCTTTTCAATCAAAACAGAGCTTAGCACAGATGGAAGTGTTACCTTTTGATTTTTCTTTTCTTTCCCAAAGATCTCAAGCAACTCGTTTCCGCTGGCACCAGCCCGCTCCATTTGACAAGCAGCAAACATGGGCTATAGACAATGTCTACATTGGGGATGGCTGTATAGACATGTGCAGTGGGCATGGGAGGTGCAAACAAGGGAACTGTGTGTAAGTATAGCTTTTTCCCACCAATACACAGTGCTGTAGATTTTCATTTCCATTTTCCTGTGTGATTTCAAGGCAGTTGCTTGGAAGGGTAGTATTTCAAAGCAGAATTTCTTCTTTGAAACAGAAACAGGCACCAACATCACTTGGGAAATAAAATTCTAAGAGGAGAGAGGGATGGATGGGCATATTGGAGTGTGGGAGTGAATCCCCTCTGACTTCCTCAGAGCCTGATTTTCCTTTGAGATACATGCCCATACTGATGACTATGTGGATTGGAACTGCACCAATGAGATTTCAGATAGAAATGATGATAATCTTTCTGCCAGCTCTCTGGTGCCCAAAGATACTATACAATCTGTTCTATCTACTAGATTGATGTAATTTACTTCCCTCTTAGCACTGAAATACATATATGAACCATTGTTTGGGTGGGACACAGTCTTCTATGGGATGATTTCAATTCTCAGGGGTGTACAGAAAGCAGTCTCTGAACTCTGCTGAACACAGGAACAAAAAATTATCCTTGGCCCTTACATGGGGCTGTCACCAGTTAAATGTGTCCCAAACCCTGTTCCTAGCATATAGACCAAGTAACTAACTGGATGCTGGATGTCTCTTCATCAGTCCAAAATACAACTACTCCAGCCTCAGGACTGGTGTAGGCTCAATGGCTTAATGCCAAGCTACCTAGTGGCAGCCAGTGGGGTTGACAGCCTCCATGGGCCCCTGGGTAATGTGGTGTTGGGGTCTGGCTCCACACTCCGAGGGCAGCAGAAGGATGGCCAAGGGCAGCTGTCCCTCAGTGCTGTCTGGAACACAGCACCACCCCAGCCCAGCCCTTCACGCTGTCCAGAGCATGGAGCCCATCACTCTGGCGTGGTGTTCTGGAAGCAACTTGAAGGTTCCAGCGCTCCAGCTGCCACCACTCCTACTACAGCAATGGTGGTGGTGGCCAGAACCCTAGACTCTTTTGAATTTTAAGGTTCCAGGGCAATTGGCCCCTTCCCCATCCCTGTCAGTGGGCCTGGTGGCAGCTTTCTGTGAAACCATGCTGTCCCTTCCCAAAAATCTCGTTCTGTGACAGTCCATATCTATCCCCACAAAGCTAGACATGCAGCGACATGGGCTTCCAAAATTCTTCCCCCTGGCAGCAGAAAAATACCAAATCTGCTGAATTTGGGACTCTTTCCAGCCACAAATGGTAGCAGAAATTGCCCTTAGCTGCATTATTTTACTGTCCCCGTGTTCACTAGAAGGAAAATCTATGGATCCAAGTACAACACAAATATTTTCTGTATCTGTCTCCCTGCTTAAGGCACTAAAGAAGCAAAGCACAATCTCTGTGCTAAGATATGTCTACATAATGGCAGGCTATGTTTCTGTATTTGTCTACATTTTTGACAAACTGACTGAAAGCTTTATTGTGGAAACATGTTATGGACTGCTGTTGTCTGTCAGTTTGTTTTCCATCTTATGTCAGGACCCACATCCCTCCCTGACCACAGAGCCCTTCTCTCAGGATACTGCCCTGCCACAGTGCCCCGCACTCTCAGGTCCTCCCCTTCCAGGGAACCCCAAGCCCCCATACCCACCTTGCCTCAGTGACCCACTGCCACTCTTCATCTAGGCCCTTAACACAGGGCAAACGGCAATCTGAAATGGCCTTCATCATTGGCAAAGGGTCGGACCTGCTGCCTTCCTACGCACTGGCTACCTCCTTGCCACCCTAGTACCCTCAAGCCTTGTCTCAGGCCCCAGAGCATGGGGCTTGCCTGACTCACTTTGCCTTTTCCCAGCACTGCTCTGTCCATGATACCCAACTCAAGCAGGCAGCTAGGTCTCCCTACCTCAAAAGCTGGAGCAAGAGTGTGGTCACCCTGGCCAGCCATCACTTTTAGGCAGCGCTCCTGGGCTCTGATTGATTTCCACAATCTTTGCCCCTGATTGGTTCCCAGGACATCCCTTTCCCAGGGCTGCTTTTAATTCTGTCTCTACCAGTGCTGGGCAAGCGCCCTGTCACTTGTCAAAAGATGGTTAAACTTACTTGCTTAGTACTGGCATTAGTATTTTATTTTAATTAAATTTATCTACCAAAATACCATCTCTTTTAATGATAAAGCACAGTGTTAGAAGAATCTTCTGTACCTGATGTATTACCAGCTTGAATTGAAACCTTGCACATACAGGTCTTTACACAATTAATATATCCTGTTTAACAGTAAACAGCTTCAGAAAGAGGCAGTGTAATTCCTCCAACCTTGTGCTTGTAGGTGAGACAAACGGTCTTTTGTTCTCAAAGGCTGGAGTAAAATTATCTTAAGTTTTCATACCCAAAATATTTCTAAATGTGGTTAATCTGTTTGTTTTCCTTTCAGCTGTGATGAACACTGGGGTGGGCTCTACTGTGATGAGCCAGAAACATCCCTTCCAACGCAACTTAAGGACAATTTCAATCGAGCTCCATCTAATCAGAACTGGCTAACAGTAAATGGAGGGAAACTGAGCACCGTCTGTGGAGCTGTTGCATCTGGAATGGCTCTTCATTTCAGCGGGGTCAGTGTTTAACTCTGGTTAACACTTGCCTGTTGACTGTTCCAGTGTGGTTGACTTAGAAAACTGAATAAATAAGTAACCTGAAACAGTATTTGAATAAATGGAAAATGTATGTTTACTTCCTTGATTGGGGTCAAATTCTGGCAGGCTCTGCATTGGTATCTGGCAGAAACACAACAGAGAAGTGGATACATCTCTTTCAGCTCATCCTATCCCTAGCACTCAAAGAGACATCAATGTGTCAGCTCCCTGAAAAAAACCATGGAGGGACCACCAAAACAGAGCCTGTAGACCAAGGCACAATCCATAGTACTGAAGTTTTTATACCCACTCATTCATCAGTGGGTTTCTTGTATGGATTATTTGTATTTCTGGCAAAAATAAATAGTCCAGGATCTGGTGATGCTACTTTTTAGACTGCAAGAACATACTAATACTGCTATTAAAAAATCTAAACATGCTTGTTTGCGGGACCAGTTAATGTATAGTTAGAACTGAGTCCCAGATCTGTATTCTTTTATAAAACAGAAACCATTATCTTTTCATTGCCTTTTCCCATTAAGATTTAACTGGCACCATGAGAATGCACTGGGCAGCATGAGTGATTCATAAAATATAGTTTGTATTATAGAAGGTGTAAAAATAATTACTGAAAACTATTCTGTCTCTTGAGTGTCTATCCACACCAGATTGTTGACCTTAATGTTAATTGAAGTGTTTTATTCCAACTAGTATTAAAAAGATGGAGGTGAAAATTTTTGTAATCTAGTTTTGAGAAAAGAAAAATGCAGTGGATCTCAAATATTTTGTGTGTGTGTAAATCCACAGTGTACATCTTTCAAGATGAAATTAATTGAAATTACGTTTGCAGATCAGGTCATTAATTATTCTGTTTAGCATTAATTATTGTGTTACATGAGACTTCAGATTGAATTTGTAGAGTCATGTTATATTTTAAAGCTTTTTACAAGGTAGAATTAGCCTACTTATCATTGTGTAGTCAACCGTAGAGCTTTGACAGGTATTAACTAATTAAGGATTACAGTGCTAAACGGAAACCGTTTTTGTTTTAAAAGAGCAATGAATAACAATGTGACCTAATTTTATAAGAGCCTTAAAGTGGGTCTCTAATTTTCTTGGCTGAAATTTTTCAGCCACAGTCAATTGTGGGCATAAGTAGTAAAGTGAAGGCATCCAACAGTCTTTTCAGTTTGTAGTTCCAGGAGTTAGACATACAGGGTCAACTAGTGTAAATAAGAATAACTCCACTGAAGCCAATGGAGCTATTTTGATTACTCCTAATGAAGATCTGAACATCAGCAACTTCTATTTTATATCCATTATTGTTTGTGCCAACAAATCTACGGAAGCAAAATTAAATCCCATTTTTGGAAATTTTGCTGTGTGTACATACAGAAAAGCAGCTCTCCTTCACAAGTTAAATAAATGCTACACTTGACACTTGTGATACAAAAGTGAAAGGTATGATATGTTCCATTCTTGTGACAAAAAAGGTTAAATTTTAAATAATAGTTTTAAAAGACAGACAAATTGGAAAAAAGTCAGAGGAGAACAGCACAAATTATTAACTGTCTAGAGAACATAATATATGAGGGAAGACAGAAGAAAATTGTGTTTGTTATCCTGGAGAAAACTGAGAGAGGGCATCATAACAGTTCTCAAGTACATACAAGATTGTTATAAAGAGGAGGCTGATTAATTGTTCTTATCCACTTGTGAACAGGACAAAACGTGAGAATTTAAATTGCAGCAAGGGAAATTTAGATTAGACACTAGGAAAAACTCCACAACTATAAGGATAATTCAACACTGGAACAAATTAGCTTGGAAGTCTGTAGAATTTTAATCCCAGTAAGAATAAGCTAAACAAACACCTGTTGGATATGGTATAGATAATATTTAGTCCTGCCTCAGTTCAGAGGACTGGATGCCCTATCACGATCGCTTCCAGGATTAGATTTCTGTGGTCCTATGATTCTGTGATTATTTTGATTCAGTCTTATGACCTTCCAATTAAGAGGACTGGCCTTTTAAAATACCACTTAATTCCCATAAAGCAACTGAGTAATGGGTGAACTGTTATATTTTTCATGATTATATTTATTGAAAGCATCATAGCCTTGGTAATTATCTTAATTGAACAGCCACACTGACAAAAATATGTTGTTGTTTTGTTTTTTTAGGGATGCAGCCGTTTGTTAGTTACCGTGGATTTAAACCTCACTAATGCAGAATTCATTCAGTTTTATTTCATGTATGGATGCCTGATAACTCCTAACAGTCGGAACCAAGGAGTTGTCCTGGAGTACTCTGTAAATGGTGGCATTACTTGGAACCTCTTAATGGAAATTTTTTATGATCAATTCAGCAAACCAGGGTTTGTAAATGTAAACTTCTACTACTTAGAGTGTTATTTTTTAATTTTTCATAAAGAATCTGTCTTGATTGCTAATATTACTGTTCGTAAGTAAGAAGAAGATCAAAAGTTTCACTCTTGTGAACATTTATATAACTTATTAACTTGTGCTTAAAGATAACCAGGTGTGCAAACATATAAAAATCCATGGTACATCCACCATGTGGTCGCCTCACCTCAAAAAAGATATATTAGAACTGGAAAAGGTTCAGAAAAGGGCAACAAAAGTGATGAGGAGTATGGATCAGCTGTCATATGAGGAGAGATTATAAAACTGGGACTTTTCAGCTTGGAAGAGACAACTCTGGTGGGAATGATAAAGATCTATAAAATCATAATTGGTGTGGAGAAAGTGAATAGAGAAATGTTCTTGACTCCTTCTCCAAAGAAAAGAGCTAGTTAACACCAAATGAAATTAATAGGTAGCAGGTTTAAAACAAACAAAAGTAAGTATTTCTTTACACAATCTACAGTCAACCTGGGGAACTCTTTACCGGAGCATGTTGTGAGGGCCAAGATTATGTCTGGGTCCAAAAAAAGAACTAGATAAATTCTGCTGTGATAGGTCCATCAGAAACTAATAGCCCAGTTGGACAGGGATGATATCACTAGCATCTTTTTGTCAGAAGCTGGGAATGGGCTACAAGGGATAGATCACTTGATGATTACCTGTTCTGTTCATTCCTTCTGGGGCTTCTGGCATTGGCTACTGTCAGGAGACAGGATACTGGGCTAGATGGACTTTTGTTCTAACACAATATGACCATTCTTATGTTCCTGTGTAAGTGTTGACAGAATTGGGCTTCAAACATTAGATCAGTTTAATCAGAAGAAGTCTATGACGGCCAGTTACATTGGTGAATGATTGATCATTATTAACCAGTGAATGTGAAAATAAAGCTATAGCTGTTCAGAAGAGTTACTTTGATTTAGAGAATATTTTAGCATACCTTTATTTATAATCTTATATCTGATTAGCTAAAGCATAAAAAAGATCTGTTGTCTAAACGAGTCATATAGCACCTGGTCATTAAGGATGAAATTCACTGCTGTGCAGAAGGCCAGCAAAAAGTCTCTGCCACATTTGAGTCGTATTTTAATGCTGAAGTGGGATGAATGACACACAGGCCTTGGACTGGTCCTCTGTGCATTGATGAATTACTTATGAATGCTACTAGGAGTCAGTGTTGTTTTAATTTATGTCTGCATTGGTCATTTGCTGTAAGGGAAATAAAGTAGTAGAAATAAAACACTGTTATATGATCAGCGTCTTCAGCTTCAAAAATAATCATCTTTATTAATGTCAACATCAAATTAATATATTGATTCCACTTCAGCATATTTCCTTAAATGGGGATGGCTCTCCAATCCTTCGCCTGGCTCTGCAGCCAGTTAGAGCAGCCATGGTCCCCTGTAAACCTGCATCACTGGCAATGTTTCCTAAAGGAACTGTCCACCACCTAAGCATACCCAGCACACACCATACTCTAGCTACTCTTCCTCTCTGTCACTCTCCATTTTTAATACACTGCCTGTGTCAGATTCTGCTGGGCGGATGAAATAGAAACCTATCTTAAAGGCTCTGTGTCTATTCAGGATTCTCCTATGGTCAGGAAGTCCCCAGCAGGGAGAACTAGGGTTAGGTTCTATCCCTTTGTGCAATCTGGCCCGATATTGTTTAAAAACTCCATCCAGCTGCTTATTTAAAACTTTATTAATAAATTGTAATACTGACGCATGATTTTTCTCCTTTATTACATTTTAGCTTTGTGAACATTCTCCTCCCTCCTGAGGCTAAAACTGTTGGAACCCGTTTCCGCTGGTGGCAACTTAAACATGATGGCTTGGATCAGAATGACTGGGCTATTGACAACGTGCTGATATCTGGCTCTGCTGATCAGAGGACAGTGATGTTAGACACTTTCAGCAGTGCTCCACTCCCACAACATGAACGTTCACCTGCAGATGCGGGACCCGTTGGGAGGATTGCTTTTGATACGTTTACAGAAGACAAAACGACAGGTAAAAGTCTGATATCAATCCAAGTCTCAGAGCCAAGTCAGTAAAGTTATGTCTAAATATGACTTTTTTTTCATCTCACCGCAATGGATTTCAGAGCTGACCATGTATTGTACTATTTTTTAACAAACAACATGTAACAAACTGCTTTTAAACCTTCAAATTGTGCATGGAGGGAAGTTGGAAAGTAAATACAGAAAACAAGAAAATACAAATGGTAAAGAAATCTTTCAGTCAGTGTTTAACTTATGAGACATCTCTCTGCAAAGAAAAATAATTGTCTAGATGTTTTTCTTATTTCTGCACCATGTAGTACAGTAGTATTTTCTGTTATTGTTTCCAGGAACAAATGTTATTTGACTGATTGCCATATTATTTTAAAAGGATTTCCTAACCTGAGTATTTGTTTCCTATTTTGCAGATATTTTCTAGCAACAGTTTTTCAAGTAGTCACTCAGGGGATTAAGTTATTGAGTTATAGCTGATAAAATATAAATAAGGAAATATTTGTTCATGCTAGTGGGACTAATTATTTGAAAATAATATGGTATTACTTTGATCACATGTATAAGGAAATATTTGTGCATGCTAGTAGGACTAATTAGTTGAAAATAATGTGGTATTACTTTGGTCAGCCATGACGTGATTCTGCAATTGACCCCACATTAACAGACTTCTGCATTCCAGATCCCCATTCAACTTACAGGAGTCTGCCCACATAGAACCAGTTGCAGGAAATTCACTTTGTTTTTAAAATAGAATATTATTTAGTATAGTATTACTGGATAATGAGACAGCAGTGGCATATATGCCACATAATAGCAAAACATTGCGAGCAATTCTCAGGTCCTTAATTCTTACTCATTAAAAATTATGTTAGCAGGTTTATGGTCAGCAAATAGTAGGGCTGTTTTGAATGTTAGATATAAACTCGTGAGTGATGGATATACTAAAGTGCTCTCAAATTTTTCAAAGAATAATACTAAATAATTTGTACATGGTTAAAGACTTAATCCAATGTATATCTTCAGTAGTTAAACTATTTACTGTTTTCTAACCTAATGTTACAGTTGTACAATATTGACTGTCTTATTTGTTTTCAAGTAAATGAGCATTGGCTGTTCCATGATGATTGCTCAATTGAAAGATTCTGTGACTCTCCTGATGGTGTTATGATCTGCGGTAGCCATGATGGCAGAGAAGTTTATGCAGTCACTCATGACCTAACTCCTACAGAAGGCTGGATTATGCAGTTCAAGGTAAAATCTTTATTATCTAAATATTCTGCATAATCATTTTTAAATGGCCTGTTTTCCTCAGAGCAGGAGCAATTCACAGGAAACAGACTGATATGTGTTGCAGGATGTCTGCACTACCTGCCCCTGCTGAAAGGATTGGCACAATTCACATATTGTTTTATGTTATCTTCTAGTGGTGACCTACAAGCAGATTGTCAGGGTTAATAAACAACAAGTCTTGTGGCGCCTTATAGACTAACAGATATTTTGGAGCATAAGCTTTCGTGGGCAAAGACCCGCTTTTGAAGCAAAAAAGCTTTTGAAGCGGGTCTTTGCCCACGAAAGCTTATGCTCCAAAATATCTGTTAGTCTGTAAGGTGCCACAAGACTTCTTGTTGTTCTCGAAGCTGCAGGCTAACATGGCTACCTCTCTGATACTTGTCAGGGTTGATGTTACTGACAGGTTACAAAGATAATCCTGAGTTCAGCTTCCGATGGGGTAGGTATGAGAACATGATGTAGCTAAGGGATTTGCTACAAATACACCACCTGTGTCATATATAATTAGTAAAGTGACAACTAAAACTTTACACATCAGCGTAATTCACTTTTCACCATACAAAGTCAGAGTAATTGAGCTTTGTGTTGTTTGCTCCTTGGAGGCTGTGTGAGCTCACTGACAGGCTATGGGACTAGAATATAGCTGCTCCCTCTCTGTGGCTACTGTTAGAACAAGTGGATTGAGAAAGCAGCCACTCTCCTCCTTTCCTACTGAAACAGTGTGAGTACAGTTCCAGTGTACTGATGTCGAACCTACCCCTGTATGGCTTCCTATGAAGCCAGCACAGAGAGGGTCTACGAACATACAGAAGTAGCTGAGGAGCCTTCTGCATATTCCTTGCCCATGTTTCCCATGTCAAAGATTCACAAGACTTAAGTGATGTAGGGACCTTGCACAGAACTTTTCACTAAACAGGAACTGTTACTCTTTATTATGAAATATTCGTATCTTACCTTTTGCTGTAGTGGTACAGTAATAAGATGATGCAGCTTGCATGGGAGGTAGTATGGTTTGGGGGATAATGCACCAGACTTGGATTCTTTGACTGGTAGTAGGATTTTGGACTCAACTTCCCCTTTGGGATGTTGGGATTAATGAGATCAGTGGATGACAGGTAGTAACTGTTATAACTGTAATTTAAAGGATAATCTCCAGTCAACTTTCTTGCTGAAAAATCGTTCCCATCCCTCCAGCTATTTATTATAGTAGGAACTGTTACATTCTATGTTTTATCTATATTAGATTTCTGTTGGATGTAAAACTTCAGAAAAAATTGCACAGAATCAAGTCCACGTGCAATATTCCACTGACTTTGGTGTGAGTTGGAGCTATTTAGTTCCCCAGTGTTTACCTGCAGATCCAAAATGCTCTGGGAGTATTTCACAGCCCTCTGTCTTCTTTCCAACAAAAGGATGGAAAAGGATAACTTATTCACTACCAGAAAACCTGGTGGGCAAGTAAGTATAAACAGCTACTCCTATTACTTTGGATTCGGTGCAGAATTAAAGTGGGACTAAATAGTCTGAAAGCCGTTGCTTTGTGTATGCTTCTTATGCAAAAGATCTGCTCCTGGGTCTCAGTTCAGCAAGGTATTTAAGCATACATGGGACTTTTTTTCTGCTGGAGTGCACCAGAATCGAGTTCCAGCACCTTTTTGTTTCCGGCATCACCATTTTGGAAGCCAGCTGGGCAGCTCCAAGCCTCATGTGGCTCTTTAAGGAGCCATTTGTGATACGCACTGCTGCCATCACTCACTGCTCCAGCTCCCTGCCTGCCGCACTGAAAGAGTAGGACTCAATTTAATTGATTTAACAGTTGGCAGGAGGGATCCAGCCATTAAACCAATTAAATAGAGCTCTATTCTTTGTGTGTGGAAGGGCGCTGGGAACTGCCCCTGCTGCACTGTATGTGGGGGGAGCCATGGCTGCCAGTGAAGGAGCAACGGGGAGGCAGCGGCACGCTGAGCTCCTGGGTAAGATAAGTAAATCCCGGGTTGGTGGGGGTGGTTTGAGGCTGTGGGAGGGTTAAGCCTGGGGAAGTTTGGGACTGTGGGGGGTTAAGCCTGGGGGTGGGTGGGGTGATTTGGAGACTATGAGGAGTTCCGGCACCTTTTTTCTAGAAAAAAGCACTGAGCATACACCTCATTTTAAGTACTTGAGGAGTCCTACTAATATCAACAGACTAATTCATGTGCTTAATGTAAGCCATGTGCTTAGGAATCTTTCTGAATTGAGGCCCCTTTGTCTATTCATAGTCCTAACTACTGACTGATTTTAAAAAGGGGTTTATTTATTTATGTTCCTGTTTGCCATGAAGTGCTAACACTGTTTTGTGTCAATGGGTTGGATTCTGTTCTGGCTTGCACTACACCAATGGCATTTTGGCTAGATTCTAATTGCATAAGGTTTTAGGCAGTAGAGCTGAACAGCTGTAACTAGAGGCAAAGTTCAGGCCAGTGAACCTTTATTCAGATCTATAAAGTGCCCAATTTTGGTTTAAGACACTTTGTTGAGTTTACAGAGCTGACAATTGAGGGAAAGTTTATTTACTTGTAAGCTGAGTAAACTGGCTTAGTGGCAGAATGACAATGGTCTCTAATGATGCAATATTTACAGTCTCTTTCAAGGCTGAACCATTCTTCAAATTGACTGAGAGTTTATATTCCTACTGACATATTTTTTTCCTAAGATGTTTTCTAAACTTCAAGAACTCCCCCATTTTTTCTGCTCTTTTTTTTCACTGTGCCCTCCTCCAAGTGCCTCAAAATGATTTCCTTGAGGAGGAAGGAAGTCCCTCCTCCATGATATTTCCAGGGACTGATGTAAGACTGACCAGCCTATAGTTTCCTGGATCATCCTTCTTCCCTTTTTTAAAGATGGGCGCTCCATTTGCCTTTTTCCAATCATCCGGGATCTCTACCGATCTCCACAACTTTTCAAAGATAACGGCCAAGGGCTCGTCAACAACATATGCCAACTCCCTCAGAACCCTAGGATGAATTAGGTCTGGGCCCATTGATTTATGGACATTTAAATAGTTCCTAACCTGTTCTTTCCCCACCAAAGGCTGTCCACCTTCATCCCACAATGCATCACTTATCGCAATAGTCCGGGAGCTGTCTTTGTCCATGAAAACAGAGGCAAAGAAAGCATTAAGTACTTCAGCTTTCCCTACATCATCTGTCACTGGGTTACCTCCCTCATCCAGTAGGGGCCCCACGCCCTCTCTGATCACCTTCTTCTTGGTAACATGCATATGGAAACTTTTCTTGTTATCCTTCACATTCCTCGTGAGTCGCAATTCCAGTTGCGCTTTCGCCTTCCTGATAACTGCCCCACATTCTCAGGCTATGTGTTTATACCCCTCCCTAGACATCTGTCACAGTTTCCACTTTTTGTAAGCTCCCTTTTTGTGCCTAAGTTTTCCAAGGATTTACCCATTAAGCCAGTCTGGTCTCCTACCATATTTACTTCTCTTGCTGCGCATCGGGACAGTTTCTTTCTGCGCCTTCAATAGGGCTTCCTTAAAATACTATTAATTGTTTTATTTGAATAATCCTTTTAGAATGAATTGTTTCAGAAGAAACTAAAATAGAATATTTGTCCTGTCACCTGTTGACAGTGGTTCTCACAGACCCACACCACATATTTTGTGTGATTGCTTATATAGGGCATAAAATTAATTCTGATGAAAAATGCTGGACATCATTTTAAAGGACCCTGATCCTAAGTATGCCTAATTTTATGCGATGAATAGTCTCATTGTGTTCAGTGGAGTACCCATAGGATTTGGACCTAAAAAGATGATTTATATGGGCATTCAGATGAAACATCTCTTTCTATTTTAAAAGAAAATGAAAGTTCTTTAAACCACGAAACAAGAAATATGCATTTTATTTAGTTATAATCTAGTAATGGTAGTCCATCGATCCGATGATGACAAATCTGTGCAGATCATCTGTTATTGGTCTCATGGTGTGCCCTCTGGTGACTGTATATAATCTAGTATGGTTTAACTAATAACATGTTAAAATGGAATGATCAGTGTCAAATACAGTAATGACTATTATACCATATTCTATATAGAAACATTTTAATTTGCATATCTCCTGTTACGAAAGTGTCTTATTAATTTGTTACCCCATGTGGTGCTGTTCATAAATGTATGTATATAGTGCACCTTTTTTGTTTGTGTAAAGTTATCTTTTACCTTCTTTCTGTTTTTCTTTCATTCTTTTATGTATAGTCCAGTGAGGTTTAGGTTCTATCAGAAGTACTCAGATATTCAGTGGGCCATTGATAATTTTTATCTGGGACCTGGTTGCTTGGACAACTGTAGAGGCCACGGAGACTGCCTGAAAAAACAGTGTATCTGTGATCCTGGGTACTCTGGTCCAAACTGCTACTTGACCCAAACTTTAAAGGTAACTTACATGTATTTATCAGTACTGCAAAAGTTTTTCATAGAGGAATTAAATCATTGGAGCTTTATAAAACCCAGAGAGATGAGCCCAAACTGGAATGTTGGGTCTGACTCCTCACACTTTGGAGATGCTAAAATCTACATTAAGATCTGGATTCTACACCTGGATTCTATATTTTTCTATTTGAAAATGTATAATTTCTGTATTGGTATCTAGTGAAATAGCACCTTGTCACTAACAACAATAATTACATTGTATTTTCCTTCTGAAGTAAAAAAATAATTAAACTGCTATTTAACAGTTTTAATACGTTAATATTTGTAAATGAACAAGATAATAAACCTGCTATTAGTTGCTGGACACAACTGCTTTCCCCAGTACCAGTAAATTTACCAAGACCTAGTACAGAAAACTCGTCTTTATAATAAAAGGGGAGACACCAGTAAACAAGGCACTGAACGCCAGAAGATATAAAATTAAGTAACTTATCATAAAGTTTCATATAGTTTTAATTTTCTATGGTTGTACTGTACAGCCCAGGTTAATCAGTTTCTGCCACAAAAGGTGGAGTGGTATTTGTGTGGTGGGAAATATTTGGATTTCAGATGATGGTGTGTAACATATATAGACATCCAGCAAAAGAGGACAGTGTAGACAAAATATACTTTTAAGACTTTAGCAGATGTCTCCAATTTAAAACATTCTTTATATTTTGAAGAAAAACCTTTAAAAAATCCCAGACAGCTTGTTCGTGCTTTCTAAATTGTTTTATATGTGATGTAAAAATTTACATGATAAATTTTATATGTACATAATCTACAGAAGAGATATGTTGGTTGAACCACATTTGTTCCAAAAGAAATACAAACTACCTGAGATTTGAATTCGTGTTACCTGAATTATTATTAATAATTATTGTTGTTCGTATTTTAAGATACCAGTTATATAAATGTAAATTAGTAGCAGATCTTTATAGGAGATGGGTCAATTTCCCTCCTCTCCACTAAAATTAAAGCCATTTACTTCTCATGTGTTCAATTTAAGGATTTACTTGCAGAGGATTATTGGTATGATCATTTCACGGGCCATTATTTGGCTATCCTGCCAGAAGTTGACTCTCGCAACACATCCAGCTAACATCGTGAAATGTAGAAACAGGCAGCTCTAGATCATCATGTAAGGGTGGCTTGTGAACTAAATCCTTCATCTACATATTCATATATTTACTTTTTTTTTAATTTGATGATGTGAAACTGGTATTTAATATAGGGTGGAATCCTGAACCCATTGAAGTCAATGGAAATTCTGCCATCAACTTCACTGGGGACACGATTTCATCCCTGACGTTATTTCAACTCCCTGATTAACTGACTAAAACTTTTACAAATAGGAAGATGGAAGTTAAAGGGATTCCAAAATGGGCTTTGCATAGATATCTGTCAAAAAAAATTCCATACACATGTTCACATGTAATCCAAGACTTTCACTTTTCACATTCATTTCTGTGGCCAGCACATCACTTGTTCCAGTACTGTGAAAAAATATTTAAGGGGCAAGCATTCCATGAAAACAAATAATATTTTATTCAAAGTAATGTTTTTGAATATCTATTTTAGTGGCTGCACAGCACTGACCAGGACATACCTACTTAAAATATTTAAGGCTCAATTTTTCTCTCAGTAGAGTTTCAACCTGTTGCAGGGTGTAATAATTTCAAGCACAGTTTTGGGCTCACAATATTCCTTAAACATACTTATGTTTGCAGTGTGGTTGTAACCATGGATTTATCTACACAACAGCCTTATTTTGAAATAAGCTATTCTGGAAGAGCTATTCCAGAAGATCTTATTTTGAAATAACACTACTACATGCAAAAAGGTATTATGAAATAGTACTTAGCTATTTCAAAATACAGCATCTACATGCAGAGAGCCTATTTCAAAATAGAGCCACTGTATGCACTATGGCTTATTTCAGAATAGGCTCTATTCCCTGTCTGAACAGCACCTATTTTGAAATAGGTGCTATTTCTGACAGAATGAGGTTTCCAATTTCAAAATAAACCAACCACTATTTCAGAATTATTTTGAAATAGCTGTTGTATTGTAAACGGTAGGATAGTTATTTCACAATAACAGCTGTTATTTCAAAATAACTTTACTGTGTAGACCTACCCTCTAGCTGTGTCTACACTAGCTTTCCTATTTTGAAAGAGGCATGCAAATAAGGGAAAACACAAATACAGATGAGGCACAGATTTACATATCTGGCACCTCATTTGCATATTCTTTCGAAAGAGCTTCTGAAGGGTTCTTTCGAAGATGAGGATTGCTTTCGAAAGAGCCACGTCTACACTGCTATTTTTCTTTCGAAAGAAGAATATGAAAATGAGATGCCAGATGTGTAAATCTGCACCTAATTTGCATTTTCAATGTTCCTCATTTGTGTGCCTCTTGCGAAAGAGTGTAGATGTAGCCTTTATGTAAGATAGACAGAGTGAGTGAAGTAACATTTTTTATTGAACTAACATCTGTTGGAGAAAGAACCAAGATTTGAGTTACACAAATATAAATAAGCACTCTGTGTAGCTCAGAAATTTGTCTGTCTCATCAACAGAAGTTTGTCCAATGAAAGATGCGATTTCACCCACCTTGTCTCTCTTAAACCTACTTAGTCTGTTTTAGCTGGGTTCATTAGAAAAGTTGAAGAATATGATGCCACTTCATGATTGTTCCTCATATATTGCATTCCTTCCTGCAGACATTCCTGAAGGAGCGCTTTGACAATGAAGAAATTAAAGCAGATTTATGGATGTCCTTAGAAGGTGGAAGTGCTTGTACTGAATGTGGGATTCTAGCAGAGGATACAGCTTTGTATTTTGGAGGTGATACTGTGAGGCAAGCCGTCACTCAAGACCTGGACTTGAGGGGTGCCAAGTATGTCTCATTACCTCATAGAATTTGACCTAGCCAATAAATTTCAATGGAGGGCTTCATTAAATAAAGACAGAGAAGAAGGAGAGATGATTCAGTGGGTTGATAATAGAAAACTGAGCCTTTTTATGTCTAGGCCACCACCACCTGAGCTGCGTCAGCTCAGGTGGGCAGTGACAAATAGCTCTTATCCTTACTGTCAGTAAGTGAGTTTTCACTGAATGTGTGCCTTCAGTTGTGTTGCTAATATGTTATTTGTGTAGCACATATGGTATGCTTGTTGCTTTGTAGGTCCTTGCCTAGTGAGTTTACAATCTACATGGTTTACAGACAAAAGTGTGGGAGAGTAGAGAGGAAGTATAGATTTTAGTGAACATCACAACCTCACCACCACAATTAGCACTAGTTAGCACATTGGCTGCTAGTCTCAACAAGATAGCTAAGGACTAAACGAGCATGGAAGAGAACAGCACCTGCAAAAGATTTCAGTCTGTGGGTGTGAATCACCCGCACATTTTACAAATGCTAAAGACATTTTTTAAATAACTGATAAAATAGTTTTGTTTACCTCAAAAATACAAATTGTGTTTAGTAATGCTGGACTGAAGAGCTATGTCTACACGTGAACGCTACATTGAAATAGCTTATTTTGATGTAGCGACATCGAAATAAGCTATTTCGATGAATAATGTCTACACGTCCTCCAGGGCTGGTGCCGTCAACGTTCAACATTGACGTTGGGCAGCACCACATCGAAATAGGTGCTGCAAGGGAACGTCTACACGCCAAAGTAGCACACATCGAAATAAGGGTGCCAAGAACAGCTGCAGACAGGGTCACAGGGCGGACTAGCACTTCCAGGGCAACAGCTAGCCGCTCCCTTAAAGGGCCCCTCCCAGACACACTCAGCCTGCACAGCACACGGTCTGCAGAGCCATAGGCACGCACACCTCGGGCGACGCAGTCATGGACCCCCAGCAGCAGCAGCAGCAGCAGCCAGAGGTCCACCCAGCTGCTCCATGCCATGCAGGAGGCAGCTGAGCACATCCTTGCCACAGAGGAGGAGCTGCCCGCAGGGGAGGAGGACGCAACCCCCAACCCTGCAGCACCCCGCCCCCCCCACCCCCTGCCTCATACACCGCCGGCTGTGGAGCTACCCCACCAGCACCGACTGGTGGGAGCAGCTGGTGCTCGGAGAGTGGGACGACAACTGCTGGCTCCAGAACTTTCGCATGAGCCGGCAGACATTTCTGGAGCTATGCCAGTGGCTCACCCCCGCACTGAGGCACCAGGACACCTTCATGCGGCGTGCCCTCAGCGTCGAGTAACGGGTCGGCATCGCTGTCTGGAAGCTGGCCACTCCAGACAGCTACCGATCCGTGGGCCAGCAGTTTGGCATCAGCAAGGCCACCGTCGGGGCTGTCCTCATGGAGGTAAGAGGACCCATGGGGGGAGGGGGAGGCAGCCCTGGCAGGGGAGGGCCACACACACTCTGCACACCCCCATTGGTGCTCTCCCATGTGCTTCCCCTGCAGGTCATCCGCGCCATCAACGCCCTGCTCCTGCACAGGCTCGTGAGGCTTGGGGACCCGGATGCTGCCATCGCAGGGTTTGCCACCGTGGGCTTCCCCAATTGCTTCGGGGCTCTGGATGGGACCCACATCCCCATCCGCGCCCTGGAGCACAGCGGAGGACGCTACCTAAACAGGAAGGGCTACCATTCTGTGGTCCTCCAGGCCTTGGTGGACAGCCGGGGCCGTTTCCTGGACATTTATGTGGGCTTGCCTGGCAGCACCCACGACGCCCGGGTATTCCGGAACTCGGGCCTGTGCCGCCAGCTGGAGGCAGGGACCTACATCCCCCAGCGGGAGATCCCTGTGGGGAACACCACCATGCCCCTCTGCATCATCGCAGATGCGGCATACCCCCTCCGGCCCTGGCTCATGCACCCGTACACAGGCCACCTGTCAGCCAGCCAGGAGCGCTTCAACCAGCGCCTGAACCATGCGCGCCAGGTGGTGGAGCACACATTTGGCCGCCTCAAAGGGCGCTGGAGGTGTCTCCTCACCCGCCTTGATGCGGGCCCCACCAACATCCCCCAGATTGTGGGTGCGTGCAGCGCACTCCACAACCTGGTGGAGAACAAGGGGGCGCCCTTCTCTCAGGGCTGGGCTGTGGAGGCTGGCAGGGCTGATGTGCAGCCATCCGCTGCCCCCAGTCGCCAGGTGGACCCCGAAGGGACCTGGGTCCGGGAGGCCCTGTGGGCCCATTTCGATGAGGCCACGGGGTGAACTCTGGCAGACCCCCCACTGCAACCCCCCCATGCTCCACAACACTCCCTGCCCCTACGCCCACACCACAGAGCACCCAAGAGCACACCCCCACCAATTTTCTTGTAAATAAAAGCAGATATTTGTTCGTCAAACCAGATATATGTTGAACTCTCATTATTATTATCTTAACTAACTATTTACAGGCCAAATAAATATTACATATATATATATATTATAAGTCAGATAAGATGAAAGAAAAAAAGGGAAAGACAAGGAAGGGGAGAACTATGTACATGGGGGGGCAGGTATCAGCATAACAACATAACAACAGGGGTCTAATAGAAACTATTTACAAAAGGAGATAAAACTGAAGGGGATATATACAAAGGGGGGGGGGGGCCACGTCCTGGGCCCCACACCCTCTAATGTCCAGCTCTGGGGGTGGGCGGCCGCAACCCACACCTCAGCCTCAGCCCTGGCTGGGGATGGCTGGGGGCTGGGCGGACCGGGAGATAAGGCCAGCGGGTGTCAGCTGGCCCCAGGTCCCCCTCGGCGGAAGGGCCCTCAGTGGTGGGTAGTGGTGCGATGGTGGGTGGAGCAGGCAGGGTGGGCAGAGCAGCGGCCAGCACGGCATGGGGGGCCAGGTAGTCCGTGATACGCTCGAATGTCCGCATAAAGGCCCCCCATGCCTCCTGGCGCCAGGCCAGCGCCCGCTCCTGAAGTTGAAGGCACCACTCCTCCACCCGCAGGCACTGCTTGGCGACCTCCAGCTGCCGACGGTGGATCTCCAGCAGCTGGGGTCCGTCGCCGTCCAGGAGTGGGGCTGGCTCCGCCGTCGTCCCCACCGTGGGGCTGGTCAGTGCTCCGCCGAGGTGCTGGCCTGGAGTGATGGCCCCAGTGGACTCTCCGGGACCACTGACACCTCGCCGGCGCTCTACGGTCCTTCCGATGGTGCAGCTGCGGAACACAGGGGGTGGGAAGAAGAGTGGAGACAGCCGTTAGTGTGGGCCCCAAGCCATGGCCCTTGTCCCCCCACCCCTCTGCTTCAGGTTCCCCATCCCCGTCCCCGGGAGATGCTGCTGCTGATGATGATGGGTGTCCCACCCCCTCCCCCTGGGGGACCCTAGGTTCCGCTCCCCCCATGCTCAGGGATGGGGCATGGCACTGTCCTGCTGGGGGGTCAGGGGCTGATGCACTCCTGTGAGGGACATGCCACTGCTGTCCTTGGGGCCATGGTCATCTGGGCATGTGGAGGGCCCTGGTCATATCTATTACCCCCGCCCCTCAACCCCAGGGGTGTGCACCGGGGGGGGTTACATACCTGATGGTCCACTTCCACGGTCGGGGGACACCCAGTGGGTGGACGCCCTGCTGGAGTTCCAGGACGGGATGTGGATCCGGAGCCCTGTGTCACTGGAGGAGGATTCCCCCTCCTCCTCCTCCTCCGGTGCCCCAGGGGTGGGCTCCTGGGGGGGCCCCCGGGGTGCGGGGCTTGCCTCCGGGGCGGACTCCGCCTCCGGGGCCTGCTGGGGCTCGTCAGCCGAGGTATCAAGAGTGGCCGGAGGGAAGAAGGTGTGCTGGGGGCCCAGGATGGCCCTGAGCTCCCTGTAAAAGGGGCAAGTGACGGGGGCAGCCCCAGATCGGCCGGCCGCATCCCGGGCCCAGGTGTAACCCTGCCGCAGCTCCTTCACTTTACTCCGGACATGATCCGGAGTGCGGGCAGGGTGACCCCGGGCAGCCAGGCCCTTGGCCAGCCGAGCGAACACATCCGCGTTCCGCCTCTTGCTCCCCATTACCTGGAGCACCTCCTCCTCGCTCCAGAGCCCCAGCAGGTCCCGAAGCTCGACCGCCGTCCAGGAGGGGCTCCGCTGCCGCTTCCCAGCCTGGCTGCCAGTCTGGGAGCCCTGGCTCCCCTTGGCGGGGGGTGCCCTGGGGGCGCTTAGGGGGCTGGGGGGCGGCCATTGCAGCACTGGGGGGTTCTGGTGGCTGCAGAGGAGCGTGCAGGCTGTCCGCGTGGCTGGGCTGCCGCCTGCATGCTCTCTCAGCTTCCTGCACAGAAAGGCAGGGGGCGGGGACCTTTAAAGGGCCGCTGCATGTGGCGACCATCGAGCTCAGGGGCTGGAGAGAGCGTCTCTCAACCCCTCAGCTGATGGCCGCTATGGCGGATCCCGCTATTTCGATGTTGCAGGACGTGCAACGATTACACGTTCCCTACTTCGATGTTAAACATCGAAGTAGGGCGCTATTCCCATCTCCTGATGGGGATAGCGACTTCGACGTCTCACCGCCTTACGTCGCTGTCAACTTCGAAATAGCACCCGCCACGTGTAGCCGTGATGGGCGCTATTTCGAAGTTGGCGCCGCTACTTAGAAAGTAGCTGCATGTGTAGACGCGGCCAAGGGGAACTAGATGTAATCCCACACAGTGTTGTAGGTGAGAGGAATAACATAAAATGGCTAATTCAGACTATTAGGGGCTTTTGTAAAGTGAATCTGAAGCATTTAACAATTCAACATGGCCCAGGGGACCTCCTTCTGAGGTCTCTTTTCACACCAAATTGGGGAGTATGGGAAAGCATTGGATTTGCTAGATATTTAAAGGAACAATTCTCAGTGGTAATTGTTAACTATGGCCGCTTCTACAAAGGCCACTTACTCCGGAAATGGCATGCTAATACATGGAGCAAAAGATGTTCATGAGGCACAGATGCATATTCCCCGCATCTCATTAACATAATGTCACGTGATTTGGAGTCCAGAAGCCCATTCTTCTGGACTCCAAAACACTGTGTAGAAGCGCGGCCGCCAGGGGGGCTTCCGGAAGGAAGTCCTCCTTCTGGAGGCCCCTTCTTCCTAAAAATTTTTGGGAAGAAGGGGCCTCCAGAAGGAGGACTTCCTTCCAGAAGCCCCCCTGGGGTCTCTGCTTCTACACAGAATTTTGGAGTCTGGAAGAACGGTCTTCCAGACTCCAAATCACGTGATGTTATGCTAATGAGGTGTGGGGAATTTGCATCCATGCCTCATTAGCATCTTTCGCTCCGTGTATTAGCATGCCACTTCCGATGGAAGTGGCCTGTGTAGAAACAGCCCAAGAGTCCAGTCTTGGCAACACTTACACACAACTAGCTTTTCTGGGATAAGAAATGCCACTGAAATATGGGAACATATAAGAAATAAGGTGCTTTCAGTGCTTGTAGGATTGGATGTTTAAAATGTTACAGAAGGGTTGGCGTAAACAATTCATGTTTCCCAGCTGTATATTTAATGTGTTAACATTGATTTGTCCAGTGGCAAACATCTGTGAAATATAACCTCTTGTTCACCAGCTAACAAGGCTTTGCTGTATTTTTGGAACATATACAAGCTAACAAAACAAAAAAGCAGTCATGTAGCACTTTAAAGAATAACAAAATAATTTATTTGTGGGGCAGACCCATTCTTCAGATGTTGAGATAGTGGGTCTCCTTCAGATCTGAAGAAGTGGGTCTCCCCCACAAAATCTCATCACCTAATAAATTATTGTGTTAGTCTTTAAAGTGGTACGTGACTGCTGTTTTGTTTTGTTATGATACAGACTAACATGGTTACCTCTCTGTTAATATACAAGCTAGATATTTTAGATGTGCCGATTATGTACACTTGTCTCTCCAGAACTTTAATTAGTCTAAAGCATCGTATCTCCATTAAAGTGGGTAGAGCTCTGCCAATTTATGGCAACTAAGAATATGGCTCATATGATGTAGAAGGAGATACAGTATGATAGTTTCATCTTCCCCTGTCACTCAACCACTTTAAATAAGATCTCTCTCCTTCTCAAAGTATTTATTATGTATGTAGCTTTTCCCTTCCCTTCCTTATGTTTAACTGAAATTACTTCTTATTTTAATTTATTTCCCTGGTTTCCATGCATAATTACACATACAAATAAATATTTTTGTGCACATGATTGCCTGTTTGCACCTACGGATGTATAGTTTGCAGAATTTAATCAGAAACTTATTTTTGAAAATTTTGCCCTAAGTCAACATCAGTTTTCTTTAATAAAACATTTTTGTGTGAGCATTTTCAATCTGTTTGTTGACTGAAGAAAGATCTCTTGAATTGTGATTGGCAGCAAATCTTCCATATTGTTAGGATATATGTGTATTCTGTAAGTTATCTCAACATTTTTTCCTTCAGATTTCTACAGTACTGGGGAAGAATTGGAAGTGAAAACAACATGACCACATGCCACAGACCAACATGCAGGAAGGAGGGAGTACTGTTAGATTATTCAATTGATGGAGGCAAGTCAATATGTTAGTTGCATCTGAACAAAATTTTTTAGTATATTCAAACATGCAATTTTGAGAAATATGCAGAATTAGCTCTAATTTAAATATTTTAAAATTATTTATGCAGAGCTATATGTAATCAACAGTTATGAAAGGTATACCTTGTGTTTTTTTCCCTTCATCTAAAATAGTCTGTTTCAAGAGAAACTAGACCCAGTCCAAGTACTTATACTTAAATAAATAATCCTGTTGACTTTAGTTTGACTTATCACATGGGTAACAAGAGTATTAGGAGTTAATATTTTCCTTTCAGAAGATTGTAGATATTATCTTCTGACTTCCAATCACTTTCCTTTAGTTTTTTGAAAATTCCTACCATATAATGCTTTACTAATCCTGAATTCTTTCCTTACAGGCATATCTTGGACTTTGCTTCATGAGATGGATTATCAGAAATACTTCTCAGTCAGACACGACTACATACTTCTCCCAGAAAATGCTCTGACCAATACAACTCGCCTGCGCTGGTGGCAGCCTTTTGTGATTAACAATGGAATTGTGATTTCAGGCTCTGATCGTGCTCAGTGGGCATTAGATGACATACTAATTGGAGGGGCTGAGATCAATCCGAGTCAACTAGTAGATACATTTGATGACGGTAAGGGAGGATGATTTAAGAAGCCTGTGTCAGCCTATTTATCAAATAAAACAATTGCTAACTGAAGGCCTTTCAAATGCACATTCTAATTTATTTTTCAGCAATTCTTGGTTTCTTTTTGTCAGTAGTTACATTGTTGATATTTTATTGCTTATGTTAGTTTTAAGGATTTTTTTTATTATTTCAATTTGATTTTTTTAAAAATCCAAACAGTTAAAGGGTAGTTCAGTTTGTTTCCTCTAATTGCCTGATTTTGGAAATTTCCACTATGTCTTATTTTTTTAAATACAAGTATTAGAATCAATTTAAACTGTCTGACTAGCACTGACACTTTAACTAAGACTCCTGGTTACTTATTTAACATGTATAATTAAAATGTTGTCCATAATGACTGTGCATTCAATACTAAGTCTATGTGTTTGCTGAGACAGTCCAATAATTGTATGTAACTTCTGTTATTAGAAGGCACTTCCCATGAAGAAAACTGGAGTTTTTACCCTAATGCTGTCAGGACTGCTGGATTTTGTGGCAACCCCTCATTTCACCTCTACTGGCCAAATAAAAAAAAGGACAATACATACAATATTCTTTCCTCCCGAGAGCTTATCATACAACCAGGATACATGATGCAGTTTAAAGTAAGAAAAACCCATCTCTTTATTCTAAATAAAACATGCAAGAAAAATTACCTAATTTGTTTGCAGAATGTATTTTAGTTCCAATTGAACTTGTTCATTGAAATTCAGGTAAATATTGTAATAGAAACAATGACACAGGGTTAGAATGATTGCATAAACATATGCAGTATTAAAGCCATGTTTGTTCCAGGATCTTAGAGAGACAAGATTAGGGAAGTCACGTTTTTGTTTGGGCCAACTTCTGTTGGCAAGAGAGGCAAGTTTTAGAGCTTACACAGACCTGAGGAAAATCTCTGCATAAGATCAAATACGAACAGAAGTTGGTCCAACTAAAGATATTATTTTACCAACCTTGTCTCTGTATAAATGTGATTTCAACCCGGATGGAATGGATGTCCCTGTACTAAGGGATGCATGAAGTATTGATTAGGTATTGAGTGGCTGAAGTCTTTCTATGGAGCAGAGTGGCAACTGAGTTCATGCAGAACAATTCTCATTCTCATATCTAAGTGAGATGCCATTATAATAGCAGCTGCTGGGTGGTGGGGATAGGGAGACAAAGACTAACAAACTAAACTGTAAAGTAAGATTAGTAATTCCAGTAATATAGAAATCTGTGTTATGTAGTTGTCATTGCCTATCAAAATGGGCATTGAGAAGAAAGAAGCAATCAGTTACAAGAAACAGGAAGAAATAGAGAGGGTCAGAGCTGGGCAGAAAAATAACTTGTGCGGTAAATCTGAAAGTGACAGTCTGAAGGTGCTAAAAGTAATAGCCATTTCTGTTACTTATCAGCTGTCATACAAAAATGCACCACTTGCTGTTCTTGATTTCTAACTAGACTTTAGAATGAGGCCAGCACATTGTATAATCAATAGAACATAGCTATTAAATTGTTATTTCTATTGTTTATTTGTATTGCATCAGTGGGGCTGACAGACTTGCCTGGCTCCTGGGCAAGGTGAAGAGGGCCAGGGCCCCAGGCAGAAGGAGCAGATCTGAGCTAGCCTCCTCTGGGTAGCCCTTGGCTCTGCTTAGAGCACACTGCGCTTCCACCAAACAATCCTCAGCACTGCCTGGAGCATGCCATGCAGGGCTCCAGCAGCAATTTAAAGGGCCACTGGTGGGCCTGTATTGCATTAGTGCTCAAAATCTGGTTAGCGTTTTCCTGCAAAAAGGAAGATCCTGACCCAAAGCACTCACAGGCTTAAAAAATAAAGAAAAGGTATAACATGAGCAAAACAATAGGCTGATAGACACACGTGCCTTCCAAGTTACATTTGCTTCTTGGTCTTAAGTTGTTTTTAATTTAAACATCCTTTTTTCCCTTTCTACCACAAATTCACACCGTCATCTTCCCTCACAGCCATTGCCACTTGTACGTCAAATCTACCCCTACCTACAGCACTACATCAGCACAGCTGCACTGATGTGGCTGCACCACTGTAGTATGTCTGGGGAAGGTGTGTTATGCTGACGAGGGAGCACTCTCCTGTCCACTTGATTACTCCACTTCAGCAAGAAGCAGAAGCAACATTGGCAGAAGAGCCTATCCTGCCAATCTAGCGCTGATGTGGATAACCTGAAATTTGTAACACTCAACTACACAAGTTAGATCAACTTAAGAAGCAGTGTACTCCTGCCCTCAGATTCAGTGTCTGTAATCCACTCCCTCAGACCAGTTGACTCACATATACAATACACCATCCTTAAAATTATCTTAGGGATAAATTTTATCAACTGTTATTGTTATATACAAAAAGTGTAGATAGTCCTTGTGTATCAACCTCAAAGGCAGTCAGCTTACTTAGATTTAAATGGCTACATCTACACGAGCCCCAAACTTCGAAATGACCACGCAAATGGCCATTTCGAAGTTTACTAATGAAGCGCTGAAATGCATATTCAGCACTTCATTAGCATGCGGGCAGCTGCGGCACTTCGAAATTGACGCACCTTGCTGCCGCGCGTCTCGTCCCGACGGGGCTCCTTTTCGAAAGGACCCCAGCTACTTCGAAGTCCCCTTATTCCCATCAGCTCATGGGAATAAGGGGACTTTGAAGTAGGTGGGGTCCTTTCGAAAAGGAGCCCCGTCGGGACGAGCCGCGCGGCGGCGAGGTGTGTCAATTTCGAAGTGCCGCGGCCGCCCGCATGCTAATGAAGTGCTGAATATGCATTTCAGCGCTTCATTAGTAAACTTCGAAATGGCCATTTGCGTGGCCTTTTCAAAGTTTGGGGCTCATGTAGACACAGCCATTCAGTAATATGTCATGTGCTGAAGTCTCTGAATTTGATTATCACATACTATCAAGACAAGTCATCTATTTGTTTCCTTGGACATACAGACTGTTTATATTTACAAGAGCTTTTAAAACGATTTAACTTGATGAACCTGAGCACACCCCAAACTATACAGGCCACAATTTTAATAAAAAGTTACCTAATGTTGGATTCTTAAATCCATATTTAGGCACTTTAATAAGTAATTTGAGTTTCAAAAGCACTGAGCATCCAGCAGTTTGCATTAACTTTCTTAGGAGCTTAAGGTCCCCAGGACTTTGAAAACCTAGCTACTCATTTAAGTGTCTGCATGATATAGAGGCCTAATGTTTGGCACCTGTAGTTGAAAAGCTTTGCCCCTAGTTCTAAATGCATTCTAAGCTCTAGTACCTAATATAGCGCTTACCTTTCGTACATTAGAATACAAAAGGTAGCCATTATTCTCAGGTTACATGGTATAAAAAGGCGTAGATGTCATTATTAATATTTCCAGTCTTATGCAAAGATCCACAAAGGCAGCAATGTTTGAAGTGATGCACACTGGGTTTTTTAGTTTATTTTTCATTAGGAGGGGAGTTAAATCTAAGTTTGCAGTCTTCTAATTCTATATCTTTAGAAAGGTCACCTGGCAGTTCATTATGTTCTGCACTGATCTAATATGACCTAACACATTTTATTTTTATTTCAGATTGTGGTTGGCTGTGAGGCAACCTCTTGTGGTGACCTGCACTCTGTAATGCTGGAATACACTAAGGATACCAGGTAAGCTCTCTCCTTAATTTACCTTGGACATTGCAAGACCAGTGACGCTGTACCTGGAGTTACATCTAATGAGTGTATTGCTGTACCTTCAGAGAGACACACACACACAATTTCAAAATATCGCTTGGTTAAATATGTTGTGTTCTTTGGTAAAGGGCTATTTTGGCTAAACCTATGCTGTACTAGAAGCCACATGATGCTAATTTGTGGTTTACAGATTACTAGTTAATTACATTCTTGTCTCCTGGAATGTAGTATGTATAATAGGATTTATGAATTACTTCAAAAAGCAGGACTGTATTGTGTGCTTATATGCCTTCTGGGTGAAAACAAAACCATGGAGCAGAGCCAGTATAAAGTGGCTCTTCTCTGACCTCTACAGGGTAGGGCAAAGGGAAAGAATTCTCAACCACGACCTATAGTATCAGGTCACAAGGCCTCCTGCCTGATCTCTGCTTCGCAAACTCCCTTAGCTGCATAGATGTATCATAGCATTTCCACCCTTTGGGAGGTTACCATGGCTACACAAAGGCTGCAGACTTTCACACACTCTTCATGTCTATAGTGCGTGGAAATTATTGTTGAAGACCATTTGTATTTTTGTAAAAAGAAATATTGCCATGACCTGTAGTAGGTTGCTAACTTCCCTTTCATTGTTATTATTTTCAGTTGTTCTAACAGCATATTTTCATTGCTTCATACAGAACAGATTCATGGCAGCTTGTCCAGACACAATGTCTTCCTTCCTCATCTAATAGCATTGGCTGCTCCCCATTTCAATTCCATGAAGCTACCATCTATAACTCTGTCAACAGCTCCACATGGAAAAGAATTACTATCCAACTGCCTGATCATGTCTCCTCCAGGTAGGTTACCAAAAGGTTGGCTCACTTTGGAGTTATCAAACTTCATCTGTCTAGCTGGCACTGTTAGTGGTAAATTGAAAGTGTCTCTCTTTTGCCTGGATTTAGAAATGATATATAATGGACACTTTTGGAATTGCTTTTCTTTCATAAACACTGCTATTGCCAAGGATTAAATAGCCATGACGTTCAGGCTAACAATTACCATTGTGACACAAGCATAAGGCCTCATCCTGCAAATACTTATTACTTAGGGTAGCCCACTGAAGCCAATCAAGGTAATCATGTTAGCAAGCACTATTACATGTAGTAAGGACTTTCACAGTTTGGATTTATGGTTGGAGACCAGGGTAAATCTTTAGACCCAGGGTAGTGTTTTCAAAAACAGAAATCTGAAATTAGGCTGCTAAATCCATATCCTGATTTTTTTAAAGTCCTGAACACTCAGCAGGAACACAGCAGAACACTCCATTTTATCTTCATAGGAACCGCTGGATTCAGGAAGCTTTGGAAAATCACAAAAGTGCCCAGGTGTGCATTTAGGAGTGTAACTTTAAACTTTTGTTTTTGAAAATCTTAGGTAAAGTCTTTATCTACAGCATGAGCTAAGGGTGTGACTGCTCTCTTTGGCTACGTCTACACGTGAAGCCAACATCGAAATATTTCGATGAATAACGTCTACACGTCCTCCAGGGCTGGCAACGTCGACGTTCAACTTCGACGTTGCGCGGCACCACATCGAAATAGGCGCTGCGAGGGTACATCTACACGCCAAAGTAGCACACATCGAAATAAGGGTGCCAGGCACAGCTGCAGACAGGGTCACAGGGCGGACTCAACAGCAAGCCGCTCCCTTAAAGGGCCCCTCCCAGACACAGTTGCACTAAACAACACAAGATACACAGAGCCGACAACTGGTTGCAGACCCTGTGCCTGCAGCGTGGATCCCCAGCTGCCGCAGCAGCAGCCAGAAGCCCTGGGCTAAGGGCTGCTGCCCACGGTGACCATAGAGCCCCGCAGGGGCTGGAGAGAGAGCATCTCTCAACCCCTCAGCTGATGGCCGCCATGAAGGACCCAGCAATTTCGATGTTGCGGGACGCAGATCGTCTACACGGTCCCTACTTCGACGTTCAACGTCGAAGTAGGGCGCTATTCCGATCCCCTCATGAGGTTAGCGACTTTGACGTCTCACTGCCTAACGTCGAAGTTAACTTCGAAATAGCGCCCGACGCGTGTAGCCGCGACGGGCGCTATTTTGAAGTTAGTGCCGCTACTTCGAAGTAGCGTGCACGTGTAGACACAGCTTTTGTGTACACATATTTGCACTAGATGTCCTTGAGCTAGCACAAGTATAAAGCACAGTAGAAGGGGTAGCAGTAGCAGAGGGATGGCAGAGTACAAGTCTCACTGAAACCAGTGGATACATACTCAGCATAGCTAAGCTATACCTTCACTATCAATATGTGTGCTACTGCAGCTATGCTACTATAAATACCTGTGCTTCTCAATGTGAGCTAGTACAAGCATGCCTGCACAAGCAGGGGAATCACAGCCCTATCTTATGGTATAGACTAGGTAGAGTATCCTAAAGCTACTTTCAGCTCCCACTCACCCAGAATGAATATTAAATGCTTAGCAGATGAGGCCTACCAATATAAATTTCCATTTCAACGGAATAAAGTGTGCTGATGTGCGTTAGCTGGATGTGGCCCTCTGGTGAAAGCTGCTTATTGGGAGCCTGCACTTGTGGGCACAATTCTCTGAGGTCTTTTGCTGACTCATTGCCTGACATTGAGCAAGTCATTTCAGTCTCTTCTGTGCCTCACCCCAAAAATGCAACTCTAGTGTTCTTACGGCACATTTCTTTCTATTTCAGTTTGTGTGGATGTGGTTGAATGTTTCTGTGCAGAAATGTTTAAGTTTTCTTTCTGAAACATAATATGATACAGTGTTGTGTGCTATTTGTAGTGCAACCCAGTTCAGATGGATTCAAAAAGGAGAGGAAACAGAGAAGCAAAGCTGGGCAATAGATCATGTGTACATTGGAGAAGCTTGCCCTAAACTCTGCAGCGGTCATGGATATTGTACTACTGGGGCCATCTGCATTTGTGATGAAAGATATCAAGGTTTAATTCTTACATTCCTTTATATAATATGTGTGTATTTATATATGTTAATCTGGCTCAAAATGAAACAAATAAAATAAAAATGCATCCAAATATACTACTTCATCACTGGAATGCCTGAGTAACATGCGATGATACGTAAATAGGAAGACTTTTCACTGTTGAATAACAGGTATCCTTGCCCTTTTTGTACTCTACCTCCAGACTGAATTACCATAGTTTGTTCTATGTGGGGCTACACTTAAAGGCCACTCAGACCTCACCAAGTGCAGAATGTGGCTGAGTGCTCTGTTATTCCATACCTAGACCATATTGCATTTTGTTCATTTCACAGATTGCACAGGCTTCCAGTTTGTAGTGAAGATTTTCATTCTGACCTGTAAGCAGGGACCTCCTTAGGCATATGCAGCATATGCAGCTGTGTAGGGCATCCCTAATCTGGGGCAACACACTGGTGGTGCCCCACAATCAGTGGTACCCTAGGTTGTGTATGCCTAGAAATGCCCACCCCCTAACCCCTACATGGGTTAGCTAAGCACCAGGGTTCTGGCATCTCCCAGCACTCCATGGACTCTGCACCCTGTCTCCACTCACCAGACAGTGGCAAGTGGCGTGAGTGTGGGTCAGAGGACTCCAGAAGAACAGAGAACAGCCACACAGCCTTGCAGCAAATAGCATCCAGTCTTTCGGGCCCAGCACACTTGGCAACCCCTGCCCTTGCTTCAGCCCTCCTCCCGCCACCCTCCCTGTGGTATAACAGGTCAGCCCAGTCGGCAGCAGCAATGCCAGTGCTGTGCAGCATAGGGACAGCCCAGCCTGTAAGGGCTCAATCCTGCAAGTAAAGCGCTTGGATCCTGAGCCATCAGAATGATTAAGAATGTGCTTGTAAGTACATAAGTAGTCCTCTGAAGTGTGTAAGTGCTTTGTTGGAGAAGGGCCAGGTTGCTCAGAACCTTGCAGGACTGAGCCCCATGATGTTGGGTCTTGGCTGTCTTAGACACATTTCCCTTAAAGCAATTGTTTCAGGCTTCCTGCAGAGTTTGTCAGACACCCCTGCACTGGTTTACAGTAGGTTCTCACTTTGGAGGTTTTCTTTACAAACAGGAAGGCTAGATACTGAGGCAGGCATGCTGATGCAGGGAGTAAAGGGGGCAGTTACTCCTGGGTCCCTGTGAATTACTACGGTTGAACTGCTGCACACTGCAGTGAAAGAGGGAGGACCCAGTTCTGCAGTTCGGGCTTCACTGAAGGGGGGAACACCAGTGCTGTGGTCCAGCCAGCGCTGATGGCAGAATGCCCTAGGCCCTGCCCCTTCCACTCTTGGCCCTGCCCCTTGTGGGGTGTGTAGCTGACTCCCTGTCCCACCTTGTCCTGGGGCCCACAGCTGCTGTCAGTGCCACTCTGCTTAGCTCCTGAGTTTCTTTTCCCTGTTACTGTGTAAATCCTATAAACGAGAAGAGAATCATGCCCTTATTTTTTTAAATGAAAGCTTAAATGCTCATGTGCAGTCATACAGCCATTTTAATCTAATCTGCAATTAGGAAGCAATGTATACCACTGTGCAGTCACATTATACGCATGCCCTGCCTGTGGCAGTAACTACAACAGGTAGAATATGCAATTGAATTCAGTCATTTTTTTCTCAGTGTTTTGGTACTTCTCTGTGTGATAACTTTGCCTTTTCATTTTTAGGTGATGACTGCTCTGTTTTCAGCCATGATCTTCCCAGTTACATTAAAGATAATTTTGAATCTGAAAGAGTCACTGAAATAAACTGGGAAACTATTCAGGGTGGAGTTATAGGGAATGGATGTGGACAACTGGCACCATATGCCCATGGAGATTCACTGTACTTTAATGGATGTCAAGTAAGACAAGCCATTACTAAACCTCTGGATCTCACCCGAGCAAGGTAATGCCACTTTTACTATTAATTTAAAATACAGCATTGACAGCTGATGACAGAAGTAACTGCTTATAAAAAGGAAATGGGTCCCAATGATAAGGTTGAAGAGGGAAGGTCTACCAGGCTGGCAAACACCTGTCAGCAGCAAACAGTTAGGGGCACCAAAATGTGTAGCAACTGTCAGCTAGGTATTTGTGAGTGAATTGGCAGTGACTGTTGACTGGAAAGATCTGAGCTGTGTCTCTTTTGAAAGAGGAATGCAAATGAGGGAAACTGAAAATGCAAATGAGGTGCAGATGTACATATCTGGCCCCTCATTTGCATATTCTTCTTTCAAAAGAGCTTCTTTTGAAAATAGAAAAGCATTGTTGACACTGCTGTTTCAAAAATAAACCCCATTTTTGAAGGAACCCTTACTCCTAAAAAAAATATAGGAGTAAGGGTTCCTTTGGAAACGAGGTCTATTTTCGAAACAGCCACATCAACACTGCTTTTCTACTTTCAAAAGAAGCTCTTTCAAAAGGAAAATATGCAAATGAGGAGCCAGATATGTACATCTGCACCTCATTTGCATTTTCAATTTCCCTCATTTGCATGCCTCTTTCAAAAGAGGAGTGGTAATGTAGATGTAGCTCTGTTGTTTTTAGCACAGCCAAGACAGAACAAGATGTTTTTTCATGAGGCTGATGGATTTCCACTCATTGCGGCTAAATGTAGTGCCTTGCATGGTGATAAGTATCAGAGAGGTAGCCCTGTTAGTCTGTAGCTTCAAGAACAACAAGAAGTCCTGTGGCACCTTATAGACTAACAGATATTTTGGAGCATAAGCTTTCGTGGACAAAGACCCGATTCATCAGATGCATAAGTGGGGAGGTGGTTTCAGAAACCTCTCTGATACTTGTCACCATGCAAGGCACTACATTTAGCCGCAATGAGTGGAAATCCATCAAACTCATGAAAAAACTTGCACAGATACAGGCAGACATCACCTTCCTCTCCAAATGCAAACAGAATGACATAGTATGACACGTATCAGAAAGGTAGCTGTGTTAGTCTGTAGCTTCAAGAACAACAAGACCACCTGTGGCACCTTATAGACTAACAGATATTTTGGAGCATAAGCTTTCATGGGCAGAGACCCGCTGATCTGATGATTCATGCATCTGACGAAGCAGGTCTTTGCCCATGAAAACTTATGCTCCAAAATATCTGTTAGTCTGTAAGGTTCCACAGGACTTCTTGTTGGTCTATATTTATCACTGAGGCCAATTGTCTAGGTATACTCAAGGAAGTACAGAGGACACATGATATTGATTTAATTAGGCCCTAACTTTATTGCTCCACCAGTTCCCTTTAATTTCCAGCCAGGTCCCCCAGCTAACACAAGGTTTGGAACTTACCATCCGCCATCTTCATAGAAGGGTTAAGATGGGCTATGAGAAAGGGAGCAGGGGGAGCTGGTTCACTGCCTAACTAATCAGAGGTGCCCCCACTCTTCCTCCCCCATTCTGTTCCTTTATCCAGTACATCCTTTTAAGTCTTTTACCAGGCCATTGATCTGGTCCTTGGTTGCCTTTCCTATGGAGTATCTGCACTGGACATCCACCCAGCCTTACAAAATAGTTGCAACATCTGACCTACCACCTTTTCTTCTTATTGGAAAATGTCCTCTCTGACACTTGCTGTGGGGAAGGCAAAAAAACCTCACTACAGTAAAACCACTCTGGTGGTGTGAGAAAAATTCCCCCTCAGCCCTACCTTAAAAAGAAATGACTAGCATGATGCCCACAGCAGGTCCTAATCCAGCCTGATACTTGCCTTCATTGGTGGGATAGGGTGGGTGCTGCCTTTGCTTGCTATGTGGAGCAAAAAGGCTTCCCTTGCCTATGGCTTGTATATTTGTACCTTCTGGACATCACATTCCTGAGGGATGAATCCGTGCTTCAAAGCTGACAACCATGCACCTCTTTGCTGCAGTCTCTGACCTCATTTCACCCTCTCCAGCCATAAAGCAGAGCAGTCCTTCTTTGGCAAACCCTGACAATCCCTGCCCCCAACTCCAATTATAGGGGGAGTCCTTGTAAAAGACAAAATTAGGGTTACACAAATTTAAGAAAATATTATCCATAAACTTAAGGTCTTAACATTTTACTTAGGTATGTAAATAAGGATTTATAAGGCATTTATTTTTTGTTACTTGTTTTATTTTCCCCTTTTTAATGTTTTGTACATATTGCTACTTCACTTTTTGGCACTGGTGACACCTCAGTATTGAGCAGTTACATTATTATCATTAATTGATTGCTTTCAATTAAGCAGAAGGCTGTTAAAATTATATTTAAATTGAAAAGTGTTAACAAAGCATATTATTACCGAGGAGGGTCGTGCTTTATGGATATTAAAGCAGTTTATTTGTTTGCTAATAGTAATTATTCTTGAAGTATAAAATGACAACTACAAATTGGCAATGTTTTCACTCCTACTTTAGCACTTTACATTAATTAAAAATCATTGTTCCCTGTGTTTTACAGCAAAATAATGTTTGTTTTGCAAATTGGAAGCATTTCACAAACAGAGAGTTGCAATACCAACCTGAGTGATCCTAATACTGTAGACAAGGCAGTTCTACTCCAGTACAGTGTAAACAATGGAATTACATGGCAAGTAATAGCACAGCATCAGCCAAAGGACTTTATACAGGCCCAAAGAGTATCTTACAATGTTCCACTGTAAGTATCTAATCACACTTCATTACTTAATGCATACTATACACTTCCTGCAGAAAGGACTCTGTACAGGAAAAGAGAGGAGACAAGAGAATGTGGAAGAAAAGGATGATAATTGTAGCTGTAATTAAAAATATAGCCTGCAGTCCACTGGTACAATAAACTCTTTCATATCTGGCAGCCCCGGGACCCGGAGGTTGATGGATATTCAAGTATTGTGATAGAGAGGAATGCCTAGCAATGCATGACACTAAAGAAAAACAAGATTAGATATTAAGAAACCAACAAAAATGTATGCAGAGTACTTTGTTTACCAACATCAGTAGTATACTACATTGTGAACTTATATTGTATTTTATGTATTTATTTGTATTTACTTTCACTATCCTGTACTTATGGAAAAGATAAATAAAATTTACTTGTGGTCAAAATGCTGGTTATTTGAGAGTTCCAGATCAGAATGTAGGCTATGTAAAAGTTTACTGTATAACTAAAATAAGTGAAAAATGTTTACTTTAAATTTAAAATATTAAATAATTATAAAAACATTTTTAATATCCTGAATCAATTCAGTTTCAGTGAAAAATATGTATTTTGTTTCCCCTTAAACCTTTCATTAAAGCAGAATATTGATGTTTGGGAACACACATTTTGATTTTGGTTTTAGTATTTTTGGGAGTAGATAGGTAAGCTAGTAAGGATCCTTCTAAGTATGGAAGTCTAGCTGGTATGTCTCTTTGTAACCGTAGGGAGGCACGTGTGAAAGGAGTTTTACTGCGCTGGTGGCAGCCCCGTCACAACGGAACAGGTCATGATCAGTGGGCTTTGGACCATGTAGAAGTCGTCCTGTAAGTATCATCTCCGTCTTTAAAAAGTGTTGAAATTCCTTCGGCATGGCATGAATGTTAAACTCAGTGGGTGCGTCCACACTTGCATTCCTCTTTTGAAAGAGGCATGCAAATTAGGTATCAATTTGCATATATGGCACCTCATTTGCATATTCTAATTTCAGAAGAGCTTCCCATTAAATAAAGGGGAGAAGGATTCTTTCAAAGAGGGGGTTTACTTTCGAAAGAGCAGCATCTGCTTTTGAAAGAAGCGCTTTTGAAATTAGAATATGCAAATGATGTGCCAAATATGCAAATATATACCTCATTTGCATTTTCATTTTACTTCTTTTGCATACCTCTTTCAAAAGAGGAATGCAAGTGTAGACACGCCCAGTGCAAGTGTAGACACACCCAGTGTAAGGCTGACAGACCCAGGTGGTTGGCAGGAGAGAATGAACCTGTGATCTTAGGGGCTAAAGCCATGTGCTCTGCTGCATGAGCTAAAAGCCAGACAGCTCTCAGCCCAGGCTGGAGCATGGAGACGTCACTCTCCCTTGTCAGTGGTCTCAGTGCGTCTAGGGCTAATCAGTGAGAAATGTTCTCTGAAAATCATTCTTTGCTCTATGTTCCCTACTGACCGCAAATGTCAGCATTTAAGGCAATCAGGAAATAAAGTTACAGACTGGGGGAGAATATTGCGCATTATGGAGAAGTGCAGGAGGGAAGCATGGATTTTAGCATCTTTAAATATTTGTGTATTGATATGTCATTAAGATCTTTGAAATATTTTATCATGTGATACGTGAAAGGATGTGTGTGTTCAGCAACTATGATGCCATATACAGCTGATTAACAGCCTTTCAAAGATAGAAAGTAGTCTATTGTATTTCTCTTTGTGCAGAGTAATGTTGTTGAATCAGGCTCAGAAAATTGCATTAGCAACTAATGCCATATTCATTTCCTTTTTTTAGTAAGAAGGACACTGTTCAGAAACAGGGTTCAGTATATCAGGTTCCTATGATCCGAGCTCTATATTCATACCCTATCAAGATTTTACCAAGTAAAGTGTTGTCACCATGTTGATTTCCCATTAATAAAATGGGTGTCACTTTCAGTTAACCCTTTTTTACTGTATTACATCACAAAGAGATGATCTGCTTTTTCTTTAACAATTTAGTTCCAGTAGAGCTGAAATGCTAGTGCCTTGACGGGCTGGGACTCATCGCTGACAGTGGTTGGCAGAGAGAAGCGTGTCTTCCCAATAGATAGGTTCAAATGTTCATTATTATTGAAAAACTTAAAAATCAGCATAGAAATTAGATTTGGGATAACATCCAGACTTAGTCACTATATGAATGAGGTTTCTGCCTTTAAACTTGAACTAGTAGAGGCACCATAAGTATTGTTTTGTAACAGTAGCAAATTGGATTACCTGAGCTCTAGTTAGCCCTGTTCTATTTTCACTGAGAAGCACCAGCTTGCATGGCATTCATACCAACCCCCAACCAAAAACCAAACTGTCCCAACACTAAGTAGTTGTATGTGCTCTGCTGCTTTTATACACCTTGCTGGGCTCTGCCCTCATAACATTAATCTTAAGAGTGAAGGAACAGAGGGAGGGGGATGATTCTCAACATCTTTCAATTACTAATGATGCAAACAGGCTAATTATTTAGGACACATAAACTGAGGAAGGGTGCAGATGCTAATGCAACATTTCCACTTCTTATCTGCTTTAATATTCTTTAAAGTTGAAAAAAGGAGAAAAGTAGTTGAAAAAAAAATTAGAGCAACCGAAACATTGATTATGCTAAACATGGAGTATATTGGGAAAAATTAGATGGAATTTGGAAGGAGAAAATTTAGGCTGAATACCAGGAGAAACTCTCTGACCGGGTGATCCATCATGCTATAGGAAAGTCTCCCAGGAACATTAGTGGAAGATCCCTCATCTGAGATACTTTACAACTAGACTGGAGAAACCACTAGAAAATGTACTGCAGAAATAGTACATCTGCTTTGTCCTCAAGGGGAATTAGATACATATGCAGACCATATGCCCTTTTCTCCTCTTCCCCATTGCTCCTGCTGAGAACTTTTTGAAGGTTCTCTCTGATTTTTGGGCAAACTCAGACTAGCGAGAACAATCTTTTCTCCCTGCATTGGCTGTTAGATATAGGTTGTCAGGCCTATGTGCCTGTCAGAATTTAGCTGGTACCTCATTGTGTCATGATGGGCTGATCACTTTACATCTCTGCAATTTAGTATCCCCATTTTCAAATGTACTGAACAACTGTAGGTTCCATGCTAGTTTCTCTTCACCCCTAGCATGTACTGCTAGTAAGCTCTCCCTGTCCTCTGAACATTCCCAGCTTCAGAAGGAGTGAGGGACATAGCAGGGGAGCAGGCTAGGACCAAGTGGCTCCATGCAGGAATGTTGTGATCAGTAGAGACTCATTGCGAGCAAGTGTGTTGGTCTGATTCTGCTTTCCAGCAACTCAGATATCCCCTATTCCCTCCTATGGTGCCCTCTAGTGGCCACCTAGCATTGGTGAATATTTTTATATTTACATGACCTTAACATTTTATTTTGATGCTTGGGCTCTTCTCCCGCCAAAGATTTTAAATTAATTTTCTCCTGAGCCTCCATGCTAATTTAGAGTCCAGAACATAGTTTATATCTGAATTTTAAACAGGATTATCACCTATTTTTCATTTTCATTGACTCCTAATAAGACAAACATGCCACTGTCCTATGACTAGCAGACACTGTATGCATCACATTTCCAGAAAGCCTCTTTTGCAGAGGCAATTTTTTTTTGTTTGCTTCCAATATAGATTGCACAAACAAATATGCCAGTTTTTAGAAAAACAATTAATCTGTGCGTGCAAATCCTGTGTGTGCAATAAAGAAGGCTGGAAACAAGGGCCTATCTGTAGTATTGCTTTGAATAATTCAATTAATAAAACAGAAATATTGCTAATCCTGTAAGGCAGCTGCAAATAGTGCTCAGAGTGAATACAGAAGATATTTTGAATATTGTTGAATTGATTTTGCCAGCTGATCATTTGTCAGACTATTTTAATAGTGCTGGATGTAGTAAGTGGGAGTGAAAATGCTGTCAGGTTGTCCTTTCCCTTTAAATCAAATGTTCATTTGATTTGTTTGTCAATACAGCATATTTGCTCTCTGTACTTTTGAAGACAGTTTTGGGCAGATTCCTTCCATGATCAATGAATGTGGCCCTTCTTAGAATAAAAAAGTAATTTCCTCCCCCTGCACCGTCCATTCCTATAAGAAGAAAGCTTATTTTGTGCCCGAGTACCTCTACCCTAAAAACAGCCTGCGTCCAGCTCTGCATTGCATTTGCACTTCAGTTTTTCTCTTCATAAATTTCAGTCTGTCTGCTGCACAATAAAACCACACACTTTTTGTATGTGATTCTTGAAAAGCCATTTCTTTATAAACAGGGTGGTCCCTTCATAGTCTATAAAGAAACAGTGAGCTCTGATCAAATGTATTCAGAACTGAAGAGCAATAAACTGCAAACTAATCATCTGATCCTTCATTCTTTATGCACCCAAAACTCCCATTAACATCACTGGGAATTTTAGTTGTGCAAGAAATGTAGGATATAGCCACAAAATTTCTTTTGTGTGTGTGTGTATGTGTGTGAATAACTTTGCAATAATAAACACAGAATTATCCCTCCATAAACCATCACTTCATGCTATTCATTATCTAGATAATCTTACATTTTTTGGCACAAATAATTTGTTGAGGATTTTGTGTTGCATATGTCGCAAAGAATGTTTTTACCTTTTGCAGTATTTAAATACAAATTATATCTTCTAGCTGTAGCAAAACTTAATCATGTGGAAAAACATTTTCATTTGCTTCATTTCTTCAGCAGAAAGCAATGCTTTGAAACATATTTCACTGAAGAACATTGAAAATATTTATAATAAACAAAAGGAACAATTAAAATGTTAAAGAATTGTTTTATAGCCACAAGATTTATGCCAAATTTATTATGCAGACTGTGCTTTTAAGATTGTCTTTTACTATATCTCTTTTAAAAGTGTATGATTTTATAGAAAATAAAAATATAAATGTTCGTTTCAAAAATCAGGAAATAATTTGTTCAATTTTTATTTTCAAAAGAGAGGAAAAGTCCTATATTGCCTCTAAACCTCATCCAGCTTTTATGACTAATCACAGTGCTGCATGCGTTGAAAGGCATTTTCTAATTTGTGTTGTATTTCATTATTTGCTGTCATTGGTTTTACAATAGAGTAAGGTAAGTTCTTTCCCTAAATTAATATAAAATATACGTTGGCAGTACAGCTATGGTATTTTTAAAATGTCTAACCCTGTATTTTGTCAATGATGATATTTTGTGGGAAAAGGGGCGGCCTCATTTGTACTCTCAAAGAAGTACAGTAAACTCTCCATTTAACAGACTAATGGGGGGAAGGCATGTCTATTAATGCCGAAAGTCCGTTAAATCCGAACGCTTAAACTGTATGATAATGCACTGACCTTCCCATCCCATCACTCAATCCTGTCCTATGCCCCTTCCCTTCCTCCCTCTCCTGCCCCATTCTTCCCCTCACACCTCCATCTCTCTCTCCCAGTTACTGGGAAAGGAGCTGCACGCTGGCCTGGCTCCTTCCACCTCCTATGTCTCTTGGCACACTCAGCTCTGTGGCTTCTCTGGCCCCGGCAGCCCAGCCACTCTGGTGGCAGCTTCTCCAGCCTGGCAGCCCCAGCTGCCCCAGTGACCCCAGCTGCTGTGGCTCCAGTGGCTCTGATGAGTCGTCAGCATTTATTTCGGGGGAGGGGACTGGTGGACAACATCCATTATTTCAGAAGTCTGTTAAATTGGAGTCCGTTAAATCGAGGGTTTACTGTAAACATGCATTGCTGGCTCATAGAGGCCCAAACGCTGCAGCTGTTCCTCACAGATGGATTCTGTGGGGTTCTCAGTGCCATCAGGAGTTAAAGTTTGCAGATGTTCAGCACCTCAACCAACCCAACTTTCAGTCAAGACAGTGGGAGTTGTAACTGAGGATGAGAGTAGTAGAGCATAGTAGATGGTGGGTCCCAGCTGAGAGTTCCTGGGTGCTCCCATCCTTGAAGTAGGTCAGCACTGAGGATGCTCAGCAGCTTGCAGGATCTGGCTCTTAGACCTGAGATATAATTCCCAGTATTTTCAGTAAATTAGAGTTACAGAATGAAAGCCAAAATTTTCCACTGTTTGTCTGTAGGCATATACAGTTAATATATGCAGTGATATAAATCCATGTAACTAAGAATAGCAATAAGTATATATGTAGGGTGGGTTTGTTTATGATAACAGCACCACTTCACATTACCATAGTTAGGCAGCTAGGTACTTTTAATCACCATGGCTACGTCTACACGTGCCCCAAACTTTGAAATGGCCACGCAAATGGCCATTTCGAAGTTTACTAATGAAGCACTGAAATGCATATTCAGCACTTCATTAGCATGCGGGCTGCCGCGGCGCTTCAAAATTGATGCGCCTTGCCGCCGCGCGGCGCGTCCAGACGGGGCTCCTTTTCGAAAGGACGCCGCCTACTGCGAAGTCCCCTTATTCCCATGAGCTTATGTTACCTGTGCATGAGCTTATGGGAATAAGGGGACTTCGAAGTAGGCGGCGTCCTTTCGAAAAGGAGCCCCGTCTGGACGCGCCGCGCGGCGGCAAGGCGCATCAATTTTGAAGCGCCGCGGCAGCCCGCATGCTAATGAAGCGCTGAATATGCATTTCAGTGCTTCATTAGTAAACTTCGAAATGGCCATTTGCGTGGCCATTTCGAAGTTTGGGGCACGTGTAGACACGGCCCATAGTAGCTAAAGACATAGGCTTCCAAGACTGATTTTATTGAAATCAATGGGAGCTTTGGTACTGACTTCAGTGGGACTTCTTCTTCCGGACTCTGAATCATGTGCCCATAGGCTAATGAGGTGTGGGAAATTTACATCTGCACCTCATTAGCATCTTCCATACGGATCATTACCATTCTGCTTCTGGAAGACGTGGCACGGGTGGAGACAGCCTTTGAGCTATTTTTTTGAAAAACATTTTATTTGCCTTAGGTTATAAGGTGGCAGGAAAATAAGGGTGCACAGGTAACGTTAGCTTTGCCAATCATTGTTAGTCTCATGTAAAGCTGTAATAAATCATTGTGGTGAAGAAATTCCTTTTCTGAGTGAAAGCCAGGTGAATTCATACTCAAAAGTTAAACAAAAACTACCTCTTAAATGAAAGATGCTCTGGCATAATGGCCACTGTAACAATGCAAGAGTTTCTATTGTAGCCATTCCCATCACTACCTGGATGGCTTGAAAAGCTGGGCAGGCATGGTTATAACATAAATTAATGTAGCCTGCTAAATTAAATTCTCAGTTGTTGGAAAGCACATAACTTTGAAGTCAATTTTATGCAGTTAGTTTCTTTATACAACAGTAAAAGCTATCCTTGCCTATGGAGGTTCATACTTATTTTCAAAAACCACATATGTAAACTTTTTCCTTAGGAGCCATATTCACTAAAAATAAGCTTATGCACTTGGAAGGGAGAGGGTAATTGATTTCAAGCTGGACATTTACTTTTCATTCACAATGAAAACCCACTGCCCTGCCCTGCCCTGCCTCCCTAAATGGAGAGTTATTGTGACACCTTCTGCCAACTTTTTATTTCATACATCACCTTTATAACAAAACATAGGACTAGCTGCACTACCTTGATTGTGGGCCTTCCAACAGTAAGTCCGGCTGGAACAGATGTAAATCTTTGCCTTGGCCAAGATGCCAGCATCCTTTTCACCACTGGGGAATCAGAAGCAACCCCTACTACTTCCCAGGCTGCTCAGCTCTGGGGGGACAGAGCCAAACCAGCCAGAAGCTTCATGGACTCCACCAGAACCTAGTGCTGTCCTTCCATGGAGTGATCCCAGGGACTCATGGTGGCATTCCTTAGACTGAATCTCCTTCTCTCTGGTGCAGTGTGCTCCTCATGGATGCATAGGGATGAAAACTGTGCACACACACAAACCTCCTTGCCTCCACAAGGGTGACTCTGTCCTTGGGACTGGATCCATTGAAACACCCTCCAGAAAGGATAGGATCAGGTCCTATGAGAGTTCATCCTGTGGTGGATAGTTGTTATTCTGCTGAATCATTGAATTTTCTTGTGCTGGCAACTATCAGTATTGTTGGTTGTACATAGGGTCTGATTGTGGATGTTGGACTAAGGTGGCTTCCAAGGTAGCCTTGAGGGAATATTAATAGTTTTGTAGTGCCTAGAAGGGGTAACACAATGATCTTAAACATGAGGATTGTAATATTTGAAATTCCCTAGAGCAGCATCAAAGCATGAAACAGTCCACACTGCCCTTTTAGCATTCTGAGTTAAATTCTTCTGTGCAATTGCTTGCATGGAACTCTCTGATGAGACTTTGGGTATGTCTTCACTGTGTGGAAGATCGACCCAGTCAGGGTCAATCTTCCAAGGTTTGATTTCATGCGCCTAATAGGGATGCATGAAATTGAACTATCTGGGGTTGACAGTTGACACCTGTGCTGCTATTTTGAGGAGGAAGGGAGGTCGATGGGAGAGCATGTCGACATCCCTCTGTGAGGACGGCCAGGTAAGTCAACTGTAGATAAGTCGATTCTATCTATGCAATTGCTGTAGCTAGAATTGCATATCTACAATCAATGTTAATGTCTGGAGTAGACCTGGCCTTTAAAAATGAGGTTCTTACTGCAGTCTATGGACATTAAATTCCACATGACAACTTCTTTTCATTTTTAAAAGCAGGGATTTCACCCCAGCGTTCTGATGAATATATCTATCCCCTGCCCTCCTAGGGTTGTGCCACAGTGGTTGCCCCACTCCCAACCCCCAAACTGGTTTCTTTAAAGTGATGTATGTGTGTGGCTAGTGCAGTAGTTTGTGATCAACAGGCATGAAAAGTGCTGTCTTAATATGAAATAGTTGTGTTCTTTGCTAGATGTATAATTTCATCCTCATAATTTTGAATGGATTTTGCCTGTAGATTTATAGTATACCAAAAGTGCAAATGAGAATTACAGTCAAAGTTAAACCAGATGTGTTCTTTGCAGTTTTTCAGAGTTCCACTCCACCAGCATAGATGGTCGAGTTTACAATTGCCAGTAGCCTCAAAGTGAGTCTTTTCAGGGTTATGTGCAAGTTTGAATTTAGGAGCAGAACTGCAGTGAATCATAATGAAAGTTATAAGGTTCTTCTCCAGAGCCTGTGGCATTACCAGCAATTAGGAATTCAACTGTCATGATTCTCATGGCGATACATCTCTGGTGCAAGTAGATTTCATTCAGTGGAACTGCACCAGAATATATTGGATTGATTTTATAACTTTTCACCAAATGAAGATATTCAAAGGCACACTGCTCAGAAACCAACCTCACTGCAGGAAATGCTGTAGAGAACTCTTTTTTCCTAGTTCATTGTTTCCAAACTTGTAGCTCTGAAAGTGGCCATATCTGACACCAAGCCTAGGTGAGGGCTTGTGTGGAGTGGAAAAGTCTTCTTTAGCAAATATTAGCCATTTATATGTATTTTAACTGTTTTAATCTAGATTATTTAGCTATGTTTATATTTAAGTGCAGCTCAGTTGTTTAATGGAATTTATATATAATATGCACCAAAATTGCTCTAGTTCTGAAATACCAAATTGTATGCAAAAGCGAAGTGGGTCTGCATCTCACCTGCCTTGCGCCTTCTATAATCATGCTAATGTGCTATAAAAATCTCAATGGTAGTATTTTACATCACTTTTCAGAGTCAGAAAAGACTGTAAGGCACAAGAGGATGGAGTACTTAGGTCTCAGATGGCACTGTCAGAAGGGATGCAAAGAGACTGACATTTTTTTCCTCTTCCCTTCCCTTTGATTTTAACAGTACTCGCAAACAAAATTACATGATGAATTTTTCACGGCAACATGGGCTCAGGCATTTCTACAACAGAAGACGAAGGTCACTTAGACAATACCCATGAAGAAACGAGAAATTTATATTTTCCTCCCAACATGTGATGTGTTGCTTTCCATTCTTTAAATCTTAGCACTGCGTCTGGTATCAGGACTTTTCTGCAACTGGCTTGGTGAATAATGAAAAGCCTTTTTCAAGGCAGAGTGTACACCACTTTTTCGCACTGTGAACTAATGAGAAGTGACTTATTTTCTCATAGGCAAATGTTTTAATGTTGATGTGTCTGTGAAAATTGTGATCTGTTGTAATATCAGTTACAGTGGCAGTATGAGAAGTTAAGCAACTAATCTGTTTAACAGGAAAAAAGTTTAAGGACAAAGACTTTTCCAGATTTTATGTTTAAAATCTACATATTAAATACAGTATTTAACATTCTTTTCACATAGCTATTTAAAAGCACTTGTATTTCAGCTCTGTATCATATTTTATATGATTAAGTTATCATTGTCTTCTCCGTATTCTCTTCTACATGACACATTGGCGCTGTACTTACTTGTTACGATGTGATATTTTGCTGCTGATTTTGGGCTATTTACACTCTGATAACATGCATAAATCAAATCGCAGTACCTACTCAAGAAGATAATGGCAAAAATAGTTGTAAAGACGTTGATCTCCTTGTCTTACTCTTTGATATGTCTGTTGGTTAGCATTGTTTTGTGGATAAGAAGAATGCTTGACATTTAAACTTTTTTACTAAGCAACTGTGGACAAAACCCCAAACAGAAGTTCCCAGTTCCTTGTCTAAATGTAAAACAGTTCTCTGTGACTGATTTACTTAAAATAACTGCCAGTTGATGTCTGTAGTAATGAAGTGATTTGTAAAGTGACCGTTTCATGGTGTTCTATTTGGTGTTTGTTTCTATTGCGGGTCATGTTTGTATCTTCTGATAAAGTTGTACCTACACCAGCAACATTATAATGCCCCTATAGCCCTAAACTCTTTATTATCATAAATGAAACGTTTCACTATATGGTGAACCAAGCTAAAGATCCATGCTTCAATAAAGTAAAGCTGATAAACAAATTTGATGTCAGCATTTTCAGGCCATTGTGTCCTAAAATTAATTTTTTGGTAAGGAATTTGGTTTGCTCACTTCTAACAATAACATACAAACACATGTAATATTTTGTAATATATAGTACATTGTGCTTCAGTAGTATCTTTTCTCTGGGAATCTCAAACTGCTTAACAGACATTAATTCATAACACCTCTCAAGTAGCAAACTTGAGAGCAGGTGTGTGAGAACAAACATTTTTCAAGATTGAATATGTAAAGCTCAGCAACTAAATCCATATTTACATTGATCTCACGCAATTTGATGGAAAATGTTGATGTTGAACGCTTCTGAAAACCAGGCCATTAGTGGCTAGCTCTAGACCTATAATTGAAAACTTTGATTTAGCCCAAGTTACATAATAACTGACAGAACTGGAAATAAAACCCAGAAATTTAGACTCCCACTGTCTTTCACTATGGACTGAACCATTCTTTTTTGAGATACTTGGGAAAAAAAAAAAGAGCCAATCAATGGAAAGAGTGCTGAGAACCTAACCAAAATACTATGAAATAGTATAAGGCCATGTCTACATGGCCCTTCAGCACAGAGCTGCTGCTGGCAGCTCTATGCTAATGACGGTTCTAGAAATTGCAAATGGAGATGCATTTGCAAACTCATGTGGCTAATTAGCATAGCTGCACGAGATTTCGCTGTGGGCAGAGGGTGGTGCTGGCAGTACAGAGGCTGGGTGGACATGCCTCTGCCAGCTAAACCCCCCTCTGTCACCAGTTCCTTATCCCTGAAAAAATTTAGCTGTGCTAAAGGGCCATGTAGACATGGCCTTATACTATTTGTATACTAACAGTTTAATGTTTTTTATTATAGAACTGAAAATATAAAGTCCCAATTCCTGCCTTCTGAACACAGATCCAAGATATTAAAATACTTTTCATTAAGATAATTTTAGTTGGCATAGTATGTCAACAGATGGATCACACTTCAACATGCAGTACATGTTGCTTTTATGTGGGGAAAAAAACACTTTCAATTTAGTACAATAGTATAAGGGGATGCGGTAAGTGAGTATGAATTTATTATCTTCCAAATAAGACAAATACAGTCGGATCAGATGCTTTTCAAAATCATAGACATTAGGTTTCAATAAGTATCTGTGTTGGGCAAATTGGTTCAAATGAGTTACACATGTAAAGCCCACCACTGTAATATCTAAGCATTATGTATCATTTTTGGATGTCAAGGGCCACAGGGGATTCCCAGTAAATTATGTCCTTTTGCCCTTCCCGCCTTCCACAAAGCTGTTTCTGAAATTTGATTTTATGGATATAACACAAAGAAATTTGTATGAACTGTACGTTCAGTGTATTTACTGTCTCTCTTTCTCTCCCGTGTGACTGAGAAACACTGATATTAACGGCCATTGGAGTAGCAAGAGTGATCTAGTACATTATCACCAGCAATATAATAGCAACAGTGCTATAAAATGCGCTAGTCTTATCTATTGATATTACATCTTGGCATGGAAAGCTTTGAAGGTGGCAGAGGTTATTGTTCTCGCTTGTCTTTATAAAGCCCCATTGCAATGAAACAAGGGGAGTATAAGTCCAAGAAAAGTTTAATTTAAAAATACAAAAATAATCAAAAGTCCAGCCTACCAGAGTTCCTGGAACAATCCAAGTAAAATCTTTTGTTCTAACTGTATATGTGCTTCTTCCCAAATTTGCTTTATCTTTTGAGAAGCAACCACTTTAGCAGTCCTCACTACCATGAAATGATGCAATGTAGCACTGATAATAAAAGGCATGTTCTCTTGGTAAGATGCTCTTCTGCAGGAAAAGTGAGCTCTCCATTCCATTATGTTGAAAACTAGCAGGTCACCATTAAACCTGCCCAGGTGTCCCTGAATAAGAAAAAGCAGATAGTCAAAAATAGTGTAACTGGAACATGATCCTCCAGACCAGCCTAATCATGTCTGAATGATAACATAGAGAGGAGAGATGGCTCAGTGTGTTGAAGCAAAAGATTCTTCTGTGTTTAGGTGGCTAACATTCAGCTTTATTGAATTCAATAAGGCAACAGATGAGCCAAACTGGACACCAATAAAACCAGGTGCAGCAAGGCTGCTTGATGCAGCTAACTCTAGTATTTTATACCCTTACACAAACAAGTCCAGAGCCAGAAGCAGTTAGTCAGAGAAGCATCAATTATTTTCAGAGAGAAAACTGTTGTCAGCAAGGAGGAACAGGTACTAGGGAGTAAGAGATCCAAATCCAAACAGTTCATTAATGCATTCCACTTAGCTCATCCTCCCTGCCATTCCCAAATAGGTGAGGAAAAGTTCAAGCTCTTGTGCATGTGCAGAAACAAGAAATGGCTTCTATATAAGATGGCTTCCACAACTCCCCCCTTTTAGCCTTAAAAAGGCTAACTCAGAAGCCATATCATGGATACATCTCCATTAAAGTATTTACGTACACCTTTTGTTTTGTTTTTGTTTTTTTTGTCCATTATGCCTTAAAATCATTAGCACCACTTCCCTGTTCATAAGGACCTGTTTCATAATTTTTAGAGCACAAGAAAGACAATATTTGATTAACAAGAAACAGAAATAAACACAAAAGAATATAGCCAATACTAAGGCTATTCCTTGTAAAATGCAAGTTCCCAAATGTTTAACCCAACCTCCCAACCAGCCCGAGGTTCCAACTTTCCTTCTGCTTTAGGCTGACCACAGCTCTTTCAATTTCTGAGGCATTTTTCTTTACTTCCTTGCTGGTGTCTGTAATATACACACAGCATTCCTTTCCCACCATGGCACAAACCCCGCCTTTGCTTGCTAGGGTGTAATCTAGGGCCATCTGGATCATACCATGTGTCATTCTGGCCCAATTCATCAAACCACGTGCCATTCATCTGAGTGTTATTTAGTGGGACTGGAATCATTGGGACACCTGCTTCTGAACGTACAGGGCTGTGAGCACATATTCAACAATCTGTGGTGTTAAATTCTTGGGAAACTTGGTTCATTAAAAGCGTAAACATGTTTGAGCCATATCGGCTATAACTAGTAGGTATTAAAAACAGTATTAAACGTAAGTTCAGCAAGATTTGTTTGGCCAGTTTCATTTGGGCTGTTCTTCAGGACTGTGTAGCTTTCTTTACCTATCGCGGGCAGGTTTTTCTGGGCCGCAACTGGTACCATAGTTTTGGTTCCTCAGGTTCATCTGCTTCTGGGCCCGGATTGCCGGCACCAGGCCTGCGCTGATCCACATCTACTTCTGGACCTGGGTCTCTGGTACCAGGTCTGTGGAGCTCCTTTTTAGGACCCGCCCCATAGGAGCTGGAATCGGTTTGCAGTGGGAGGCGTGAATTCAAGTGGCCAATCCCTCGCACTTCACAGTGGTATGGGTGGTCAAAAGAACTTGGTAGGGACCCTTCCACCTTGGTTCCAAGGCAGTCTTTTGCTGGTGGATCTTTACACAGATCCAATCTCTTGGTTGTAGCTTATGGCACGGCTTAGTTGGGGCCTCCTGGAAAGTGTTCTTGACCTGTGAATGATAGGACTGCACACACTTCATAAGTTCCTGATAGTACTTAACTATGCTTCCTTTGACACGTGTGGTATCAGCCTGGTTGATTTCTGGGCTACTCAGCAGTCTCATGAGCCAGCCACACACAATTACATAGGGACTAAGTCCGGTTTTTCGGTTAGGAGTGGCTTTCATGCTCATTAGAGCAATCGGGAGAGCTTCTGCCCAAGCTAAACCAGAGTCCTCACATATTTTAGCGAGTTTATTCTTTAAAATTCCGTTTTGTTTCTTTAATGATCCCGTGGTCTCCGGGTGTAGTGGGCAATGTAGCGCCTGATGGATAGAGTAGTACTTTGCCAAGTTTTGAATAATTTGTCCAGTGAAGTGCACACCTCTATCACTGAAGGTCACAAGAGGTATTCCCCAGGATGGGATATAATGATTTAAAAGTCTTTTTGCCACTGTAATGGCGTCAGCTTTCCTGCATGGATAAGCTTTTATCCATCCTGAGAACAAACAAACAATAACCAGCACATATTCAAAAGACTGACATTTGGGCAGTTGAATGTAGTCCATTTGTAAATTCAGGAACGGTCCTAAAGGTGGAGGTCTAGTTGCCTGAACTCTCTTTACAGGTTTGCCCATGTTGTGGGCTTCGCAGACAGGGCAAGCCAGACAGTAGTCTTGGGCCACTTGGGAGAACTTGGGAGCAAACCAATTTTGTTTGAACAGCAGTAATCATCCCCCCTTTGCTTACATGAGTCACACGCCATGGTGTACGCAAGCAAGATAAGGGAGAAGGACCTCGGGCGCAACCAGGCGGCCATCCGGGGAGCGCCAAAGGTGGTCAGGATGCAAAAGGCATCCATCCAGTCTCCAGGTGGCCTTTTCCAAATCTAGGGCCTGATTTTGAATTAGTGCAGTATCAATAAGAGTTGCACTAGGAGACTGGGCATCTGTGGAAATAGTGAAGGGGCCCAAGAGGGGAAAGGGCTGCAGCCTTATCTGCTGAGTTAGCCAAGGCACTTTCACATGTAACTTTATTATGAGCAGCCTGACGAGCAGCACAATTAGTAACTGCAACAGCACATTATAACTGCAAGGTGTTTAATAAGGCAGCAACATACAGACGAATTTTTTTAATTTGTGAGTCCATGTGTATTTTAATGTTTACTTGCTAATATAGACAACTTAACAATGTTATGAATAAGACAAGCACAAACAAAATACAAAACCCACACTTTTCATTTTGAAAGGGGATTCATGATATTTTAGGTTGTTCTTCAGTGACTACCAGTTTTTCTGTATTCCTGAAAGACAAAAGAACAATTTTCTACCCCCCTTTGGTGGTGGCAGATTACATCTTAAAATACTTCATTTACAAATATGCTTAGTTCTTTTTAAACTCTGCAAGCTACTTACTCTGAATTTTTTCCAGACACTTCAGAGTTAGTGATTTACTAGTTCCCTCTAATCACACGCTTGCTTCCTCAAAAATGAAAACTTTATTAGTTCAGATCTCACCATTTGAAGGTGTTATTACAGGTATCTGAGTTTCCCTTTGACTTTTACTTCCCTTATTCCTGCTAATATGCTCTCAGGGCTCTCAGACTGTAGCTTTCTTTATCTATTGCTTACCTGTGTGAGCCCAATCCTGTTTTCATAGTCAAAACATTTTTCTTTATGGACGCAGGCTTTAACTTATTGACAATATAGCAAGCACAGTGGGCTCCTTGACTACCCCACACACACCTTTTATCACGAGGGATGTTTTTAATTACCATTTTGACCATTGCTTAAAGACTTTTCCTTTATTAAAATACAATCATATACATACATTGCACCTTATTACAGGGTCACTCATGTTAAGTGCATACATTTTTTCTTTAAAACAGCCATTGCACTACTTCAACTAATTTTACACTGCTGTACACAGCTTACATTCCCTCTTATACATTTGGAGCAGTTAAATCCCAATAGAAAACTTTTATCTTCTTTTAGCAAGCTTTACTGAATTATGGAGATTTAAATTTGATTATTTCTTCAGAACTGGCCAAATTTGGGCTACTGAAGGGGCTCTGGATCTCAATGAGGACCCCTTCCTTTAGTAAATCTTGGATTAACTTTAAATCTGAGGGCTGTTGGCAGATCAGTATTAAACCCTTTTCCTAATTTATATTTGGTTTACCAGACCCTGCAGATCCCTGTGGTCCTGCTGGGCATAACCCTTAGCAGGAGCTTTCAAATACATCTCACCCATTATTTCTATATATTGATGTTACCTCTATAATTTACTTAACTTTACAACAGAAGAGAAAATTTAACTCTGTGAGCTTATTTAGGTTTTACACAACTTCAGTTCTCTGATATTGGAAGGTGTCCACATCAGAAGGCATCCCCTCCTTATGAATACACCAGCAAGACAGACAGACAGACAAAATTACCCCAGACCAGTCAAAAGCAAAGAAGCTTCAAACACAAAAGGATGAGGAGTGCAGATTAGTACAGATTCTAATTGCCAGACACTTGGCAGAACAAAACCAAAACAGCTTTGTTGCTGCAAGGGCAAGTTATCAGATTCTGGCACAAACTCGTGTTAGCAAGACAATTAATTTAAACAAAACTCCATGACATACACATATACCGCAACATATATGCTTACATGACTACACTCTGTACCACAAAGATTTAAGGAGTTGGGAAAAAAGAACTAACAGCTTTCAGAGTTGGGCAGTTTCTTCAAGGTTTTATAGTCCGGGCTTTTGTCCAAAAAGCTGTTTCTTACAGCCCAGATGAAACTGCCCCAATATTCCTTACTCCCCTAAATTGTGTTTGATCCCATTCTCCTACTGTGACTGCTGCAACCTGACAGGTTGCAAAGTTTAAGTGCTGCTTAAACTGTTTAATAACGGATTTGCAGTGATTCTGACTTGAAGGGGCTCCAGCTTGTTTTAGTGTTAGTTTCTTTACCATGCCCTGTAAGACCTGGTTTTAAATTTGAAGGAGCAGACTGATCAGTCGTATTTTGTTGCTTCAATTTATTTACCTATGACATCAGTTTATTAGTGGAGTCCTTAAGACTCCTTACCCAGGATTCATTTAAGTGCTTGGAAGTTTTCTGTTATTAGTTTCTTCATACCAATCAAAATATACATTTAATTGAGTTTGAGAAATTTTGCTACCTTTTGATTCTAAAGCCCTTTGGAGAGAAATAATTTCTTTTTTCTAAGTCAAATGTACCCTGTAGAGGAAATTGCTTCGAAGGACCATTTCTGGTATACCAATTCCATTTGTCTAAAAACTTGCAAGTATTTTTCCCATAATGAGTGTACATAAAAAAAGCTGGACTGCCTTTAGAGGGTACTGGAATTTCTGTAGATTGACCTATTCCCATGATTTATTTTCTCCCGGCAAGGCACTGAACCGAAGTTCACGTGGCTGACAGGGTGCGAGGCGCTGAACTGAAGCTCACCTGGGTCGCAAGATCTTTCCCCCCCCTTCTGCTCCTTGTGAGGCACTGAACTGGAGTTCACCTGGCTCACAGGGTGCTAGGTGCTGGACCGAAGCCCACGTGCCTTGCCGGGGTTCCCGGCACCCACTCCAGCCTGGTAGGAGGCTTCATCCTGGCATCTGGAGACGGCCTGGCAGGATTTGAGTCTGCCCAGGCTTGGGGACATCCTTAAAGGTTAGTCATTTCTGAAAAGAAACAGAGGGAGACAACAAAGCTTCCCACAGATCCATGTGCCGAAAGAGAGTAATGGCACCACACCAGTTTTTAGCATCCAAACACAGAGGGTCCAGTGCATGGCTGTCTCACTGGAGACACCAGTGTGCCCTTTGGGAACTGTGACATACACGACAGGCCTACTAGACAAAGACAGATACAAACAAACAAACAGAGAATGTTAGCTGCTCCACAAAGGTGGAACCCGGAGCTCCCCTTACCCCGATGGCCAGCCGCCACTCCAGGCCCAAGCCCCTCCCAAGAGATTTCTTAACAGGTATCCCCCTTACCTTCTAGTGTGTGCACTTGGGCTACGTCTACACTAGGATGCTACGTCGAAATAGGCTATTTCAAAGTAACGGCGTCGAAATAGGCTACTTCAACGCGTATCGTCCACACATCCTCCAGGGCTGGTGCCATCGATGTACAACATCAAAGTAGCAGCGGGGAATGTCGAAAGGGGCCACCCCAGAAGGAAAAACAGAGCGTCCACACACACAAGCACCCCCTGCTTCGAAATAAGGGGCCAAGCAAGCCTGCGGATGGGGTCGCAGACTAGCCCTTCCGGGGCAGCAGCAAGCTGCTCCCTTAAAGGGCCCCTCCCAGGCACACCCAGCCTGCACTGCATGAGCCCTGCGTTGGTGATACAAGCCTCAAGCCCACAGACATGGATGTCCAGCAGCAGCTGGAAGCCCTCCAAGCCGCCTCCCATGGAGCAGGTGCCCTGCTAGATGCTGCACAGGCAGCGGCCCAGCAGCTTCTGGCATGGGAGCCCTCCCCAGGGGCACAAGGAGATGCCCCGGATCATTGGGCTCTCCTGCTCCCCTCCCCCCCCGCCAGGTGCCCCGCCGACTCTGGAGCTACCTCTCCAGCACCAAGTGGTGGGAGCAGCTGGTTATGGGGGACCAGTCACCAGTGGGATGATGACCAGTGGCTGTGGAACTTCCGCATGAGCCGGCAGACCTTCATGGAGCTCTGCCACTGGCTCACCCCCACCCTGAGGCACCAGGACACCCAGATGTGGCGCGACCTCACCGTTGAGAAGAGGGTCGCAATAGCTGTCTGGAAGCTGGCCACTCCGGACAGCTACTGCTCCGTGGCCAGCAGTTTGGCGTTGGCAAGGCCACAGTTGGGGCTGTCATGATGGAGGTAAGGAGGCCTGGGCCTGAACCCACCAGGTAGGGGGCCGGGGGGGTGGGGGGGCCGGGGTTAAGGGCCCAGGTGGAAGGCCCGGGGGGGGGGACTGGGGAGGGGGCCCTGGGGGGGGGGTCAACTATAAATAATTATATACAGGGCAGGGACAACTATATACATGGGGGGAGACATGGGCAGGCCAGATATCGGCCCATCATTCCGGGGTGGGGCTGGAAGGGCGTGACCCCCGCCGTGTTCAGGTGGCCGGTCCACCCCCTCAGCTGGGGTCCCCGGCGAGGCTGGCTGGGGGGCCAGGAGGACAGGGAGGTATGGCCTAGGCAGGTCCTCGGCCCAGTCGTTGGCCCCAGTGGGCTCCTGCCCTGCAGAGCTGGCAGGTGGGGCAGCAGGCGGGACATCAGGCAGGGTGGCAGGGAGGGCAGCACGGAAGACATTGGGGGTGGGGGGCAGCCGGGCCACCAGGTCCTCGAATGTGGCAGCCACCCGGTTAAAGGTGGCCATAAAGTCCCACCAGGTCTCCCAGTGCCAGGCAGCCTCCCGCTCCTCTAAGTGGAGTCTCTGCTCCTTGATGTCCGCCTGGCGCCGGAGGGCAGCAGCCACCTTGGGGTCATGCATGGTTCGCCTCTGGCCCTGGCAGAGGTGGGCCCATACCGGTGCAGGCGGTGACCCCGGGGGGTTGTGGTCCGGGGGGCTGTCTGGGACCACGGATGGTGCAGCTGTGGAAATGGGGGGGGGGCCATGAGTACCCAGCCTTGATCCGTGGCCTACCCCCCATCCCCCCCAGGGCATCGGGTCCCCACCTCCCCGGTCCCGCACTGGTGCGTGCAGTGACCCTGTGAGTGGCCCCTTCCAGTGGTCTGCACCTCCCACCGGGGTGGGGCACGGCACTGTCCATGGATGGAGGTGCTGATGGGCACTGGCGGCTGTGGCACCATCCCTAAGCCGTGGTCTGCCCGGGCCATGGCAGGCTGGGGTCTTCTGGGGATGTGGGGGGACTCCGGTCAAGTGGGGCCCCCACCCCATGCCTTGGGGGGGGGTCTGTGCCCTGTAGGGTGCGTACCCGATGGCCACTGCCATGGTCAGGGGAGGCCCGTCTGGCAGATGCCCGGCTGGAACTGCGGGAAGGGATGTACAGCACGAGCTCCCCCTCCTCACTGGACCACTCCGTGGCTGGGGTGGAGGGTCCCGGCTCTGGCCCTGGGGGTGCAGAGCTGGCCTCCGGCCCCAACCCTGGCTCCGAGGCCTGCTGGGGCTTGTCAGCCGTGGTGTCAAGGGTGGCTGGCGGGGAGGAGGTGCCCTGGGGGCCCAGGATAGCCCTGAGCTCCTGGTAATAGGGGCAAGCGGCGGGGGCAGCCCCAGACTGGCTGGCCGAGTCCTGGGCCCGGGCGTAACTCTGCCAGAACTCCTTGACGTTACTCCGGACATGGTCAGGAGTGCGGGCAGGGTGACCCGGGCGGCCAGGCCCTCGGCCAGCCAGGTGAATGCCTCCATGTTCCACCGCTTGCTCCCCATTATGTGGAGCACCTCCTGCTCGCCCCAGAGCCCCAGCAGGTCACAGAGCTCAGAGTCGGTCCAGGAGAGGCCCCGCTCCCTACCCTGCCGGCTGGAGGCCTGGGAGCCCTGGGATGGCCCAGGGAGGGGAGCTCTGGGCGCACGCGGGGGGGGACTGGCTTGCTGCCATGGGCTGTGTCTACACGTGCCCCAAACTTCGAAATGGCCATGCAAATGGCCATTTCGAAGTTTACTAATGAAGCGCTGAAATGCATATTCAGCGCTTCATTAGCATGCGGGCGGCAGCCGCGCTTCGAAATTGACGCTTCTTGCCGCCGCGCGGCGCGTCCAGACGGGGCTCCTTTTCGAAAGGACGCCGCCTACTTCGAAGTCCCCTTATTCCCATGAGCTCATGGGAATAAGGGGACTTCGAAGTAGGCGGGGCCCTTTCGAAAAGGAGCCCCGTCTGGACGCGCCGCGCGGCGGCAAGAAGCGTCAATTTCGAAGCGCCGCTGTCCGCCCGCATGCTAATGAAGCGCTGAATATGCATTTCAGCGCTTCATTAGTAAACTTCGAAATGGCCATTTGCATGGCCATTTCGAAGTTTGGGGCACGTGTAGACACAGCCTTGGTCTCCCTCTGGGACGTGCAGGGGCACCTCATGGCATGGCTGCTGCCTGCATGGTGTCAGCTTCCTGCTACAGGGTTTCCAGGTCTGTGCAGCTTTAAGAACCGCTGGGCACAGAGATCATAGAGCCCCACAGGGGCTGGACAGCACGTCTGTACCTAACAGCTGGTTGCTGCCATGGCAGCACTCACTATTTCGAAGCAGCAGGATGCGGAATGGCTACACACGTCCCATGTCGATATTATACATCGACGTAGGGTGCTATTCCCATCTCCTGATAGGAGTAGCGATTTCGACATCTTGCCATCTAACTTCAAGGTCACCTTCGAAGTAGCATGTGCCGTGTGTAGCTGCGGTGCGCACCATTTCGAAGTTGGGCTTGCTACTTCGATGTTGCATTCTAGTGTAGACACACCTTTTGAGAGGCTTGGAAGTGGGGTGTCGGTCCCTCCGTCTGGGCAAGCGGCGTGTTGGGATCTCGGTGGAGCCTCCAGATTGTTGAAGCAAAAGCCTTCTCTGTGGTAAGGTGGCTAACATTCAGCTTTATTGAATTCAATAAGGCAACAAATGAGCCAAACTGGACACCAGTAAAACCAGGTCCAGCAAGGCTACTTGATGCAGCTAACTCTAGTATTTTATACCCTTACACAAACAAGCCCAGGGTCAGAGGCAATTAGTCAGAGAAGCATCAATTATTTTCAGAGAGAAAACTGTTATCAGCAAGGAGGAACAGGTACTAGGGAGTAAGAGCCCCAAATCCAAACAGCTCATTAACGCATTCCACTTAGCTCATCCTCCCTGCCATTCCCAAATAGGTGAGGAAACATTCAAGCCCGTGTGTTCATGCAGAAACAAGAAATGGCTTCTATACAGGATGGCTTCCACAAGTAGTTTGAGCATGGGCCTGCTAAACCCAGCCTTGTGAGCTCAATGCTTGAGCAGGCCGTTGAGGGGGTTTAGGGCAATAGATTTGAAAACAAAACAGGAAAAGAGTTAAAAAAAACCAAACATCAGCACTGGTGCATGATCCTGCCAAAAGAGGGCAGGGGCCTGGACTTGATGATCTCGCAAGGTCCCTTCCAACTCCATGAGATGTGACTCTCCATATATTCAGCTAAGGACAATCCTAATTTGCAGTGCTATCATTTGGTCCACAAAGGGCCTTGTTGCTTGGATTGTAACTGCTTGTCCTTGGTTCTGTACATGTCAATGTACCTGAGTTTTAGAGACATGCTTTTTATTATGTTTAATAATATGATTGTATTATACAGCCCAGACCCTTGTGTAGACAATTAAACTGTTCCTTGTCTTTCTGTTAAAAAAATCACTGCCTTTGAATTGTCAAATTGTAGCTGAGACTCAGTCACTCTTCTCCCTCACATGTAGCTGCCATGGTGGACATAGTAAATCCCCTTTCTTTTTTTTGTACTACCATGAGGGTAACCCTAGGGCTGAGGGCCATAGTGCAGAAGGCAGCTCTTGCTGCATGAGAGCGATTTCCCTACATGCAGCTGCCAGAAGTCCAAGTGGTGTGTGTCACTAACTGATTTACAATAGCCTCAAACTATGTTCTGAACTCTTCTCCCATGGTCCACATATACTCTTTAGCTTCTGCTCCTAGTGTTTATGTTTACCAACATTCTTTGAATACAGGCTCCTGCAGTGTGCTGCATTGTATTAAATGCACAGTACCCCTGCCCATCCCACCACAGTCTCCAATGTGTATTAAGTAATTTTTATATGATAGCTGAAATATTTGATTTTTAATAAATCAAATTCATTGGGAATTGGAGTTCCTGGCAAGAAAGCGCTGAGTGCAGATGTTGTTTATACCACGTTACTTTAGTACCAGACCTCTGCCTTCAAATAGCTTTTCTTTGGGCTTATCTGGTAAAGCAAACCGAAAAAAGCAGTTTTGTTTTAATACATCAAAGTAGCACAACAGCTATCTACACTACAGCAGATGTTAGAGAGATGAGACTGACCTGTAAGGTGGGATCAAATAATAACAGGCACCTTAGAGCAGGGGTGAGCCAACTTTTTACGTTGGGCCCCACTTTTTGTCCCTGAAATTAGAAGAGCCCCGGCAACCTGAGTGAGGACCACAGGAGGGGATGCAGGGGCAGCACTCGGGACGGGGATGCTGGCAGGCTGCAGGGGGTGTCCCAAAGGGGGACAAAGCTCAGGGAGCGTTCCCCAGGAGGACATGCGGGGGACTTGAGCGGTGCCCCAAAGGGAGAGGGGCACATGGAGGGGTAACTTGAAGGAGGAGAACCACTGGGGAGGGGGACGGGCAGGGGGATGCTGGGGGCTCACCTTCATCATCACCTCCACCCTGTAGGTGTTGTCCTTCCTGCTCTTCTGAATGCAGAACTTAGTGCTGCTGTAGAGCAGGGAGGTGGTGATCCCAGGCTGTGCCATGCGCAGGTGGGATGGTGCAGCTCCCCTCCACAGCATCTCTTGCTCTGCATCTGCATCTCAGGGACTCAGGATGGTCTAGGTGCCGGCATGCTGTGGGGACAGACCGGCCATCTTATCCAGCTGGGAGTTGCTGGCTGTCCCCTGATGCAGGGCCTCCTGGTGACACCTACAGACATTCTGAATGGCCCAGAAGGTGCTGTGATGGGAGGAGCACCAGTCCCATTGGTCACTACCCTACCTAGGCAACAGCAGCAATGGGGGCCCCGGTGGTAGGGGGAGGCTGGGGGAGCCAGCGTAGGTTACAGAGGAGGCAGTGGAAGCCACAAGGGCCCATGAAGTGGGGAGGGGGGACTTATGCTGTGTGTTCCCCCTTACAAAATTTCATGCTCCCTCACTTCATGGGCCGCTGCCTTAGAGAGCAATACATTTATTAGGTTATGAGCTTTTCTGGTAAAACCCACTTCTTCAGATAGGTTAAAAATACAGAATCCAAGTTATATGTAACAAAAGAACAAGGGAGACGGAAAAGGAAGATACTTGTCATTTGTAAGACCAGATAATGAAGCGAATTAAGCTGGATGTGTCTTACCCATAGCATGTGATGTAGAAGAGTGATCAAAGGCTGGAAAATTGCCCTGGTGCTGCAATAGCCAGTTAATATCTTTATTCAAGCCTAAGTTAACAGTACTGAATTTGTAAATGAATTCCAGTTCAGATGTCTCCCTCTGTAATCAGGTGATAAAATACTTTTGTAGAAAAACAGCGACTTTTAAATCCATTACTGAATGTCCACGGAGGTTAAAATGCTCCCATTCCTGATGTCTGATTGGTGTCCATTTACCTTTTGGTATAGAGACTGTCTGGTTTGTCCCACTGTAGCCAACCAGGCTCGGGTTCCCCAGAGATGAGGCTGCACCCAGAAGGCGAGTGCTGTATTTGGTTTATTGAAAGCACGTGACACCCACAGCGGGAGCCCTGGAAACGCCGCAGTCAACCATGGGGGAAGACTTGACGCGCCAGAGCTTCGCTCGGGGAGAGGCTCAGTAACAGGCCTCCTAACACTAGCTGATAAAGCTGAACTCATTAACATAAGATTGCCTAAAATTGCCTATGCATTCCTTATCACTATCTCTTGTGGCCTACTGCCAGCGTAGCCTTGAAATCTTGGCACGCATGGCTTGTTCTGCAGCTGTTCCCATGGCAGTTAGTTTGCAGCTTTTTACCTTGCACAGACTGGTCTGTTTAGATTCTCCTGAGGATTCACAGAGGGGTCGATCTGCTCTCATGAGACCATTACAAACTCTTCTCACACCCTACACCCATGTACAGAGCAGAAGAGCATTTGAGGGCATATATCACATCAGTGGATGTGCAGGTGTCTGAACCCCTGATGTTGTGGCTTATGTAGTTAAATCCTGTGATGGTGTCACGTGCATAGATACGTGGACAGAGTTGGCAATGGGGTTTGTTGCAGGGATGGCTTCCTGGGTTAACTTTTTTGTGGTATGCTGTGTGGCTGCAGATGAGTTTTTACCTCAGGGTGCGGGGAGGACTGGCCTGTTTCCCAAGGTCTGTGAGAGTCAGGGATCGTTTTCCAGGACAGATTGTAGATTGTCAATGGTGCACTGGAGGGATTTAAGACTGGGGGGGGGGCGGGGGGGAGTAGCTGATGACCAACAGTGTTCTATTAATTTCCTTGTTGGGCCCATCTTGTAGTAAGTGATGATAAAGTCACATAGCTCAGCCCCACGGTGTGCTGTGGCATCATCAGGGACAGCATTCTCAACAACTTCTGGTCCCTCCTTATGTGGTGTAAAGAGCTTCTACATACATAGTGGCCAGGATGGTGTTTTCAGGAAGATTGCTGATGTTCTGTAGTTTTCTCAGAAAGTCAATGGTGTCTCAGACATAGCTATGCATGCAGGTAGCAGAGCATTTGAGAAGAGTAAACATAGCAGGATAATCCTGCTGTAAGGGTGGGAATGCCTGAAATGATGGGATGTCTAGCGTTTCCAGTTTTATGCATCTTGGGTAGCAGATAGAATGCTCCAGGTTGGGGCTCTGGCAGTGTGTTTATGTAGATTTGGTTCCAAGCTGTAGCAGGGAGTTTCTTGAGCAGATGATATAGTTTCTTTTGGCATCTCTCAGTAGAATCAGAGCAAAGAGACCAGTAGACTGTTGAGTTGGTGAGTTGCCTGGCAGCCTCTTTGTCATAATTTGACCTATTCATGATGACTACAGCACCCCCTTTGTCAGCCTCTTTAATTACAATGTCAGAGTTGTTTTTGAGGCTGTGGATACCATTGCTTTCTGCATGGCTGAGATTGTGTCACACAATCTTTCTTCACAATGTCAGCCTGTGTGCATTTGCGGAAGCACTCACTGTAAAAGTCCAGACTCTCATTTCAACCATCAGGAGGAGTCCACTTAGAATCCTTCTTCTTGTAGTGTTGTAGGAGGGATCCTGTGGGTCAGTGCAATGTTCACTGGTGTGTTGGAAATACTCCTTCAGACAAAGATGGTGAAAATAGGCTTCCAGGTCATTGCAGAACTATATTGTGTGTGGGTGTGGTGAGATGGAAGGAGAGTCCCTGGTCAAGAAGTGTAGATCCAGTTTCAAACTTTGTTGTTTGGACCTCTCTCTGTAAGCCACTGACCCAAAAGACCTTCTAAATCCCCTGAACTTTGTGTAAATTTAGGCTATGTCTAAACTGCAGGCTTTTATCAGGACCACAGAGGTCTCCCAACAGAAGTCTGCCATGTCAGGAGTGTTCTGGCAACATCCCTGTGTTCCTTGTTCTAGGAGGAAGGGATGTCTCAGCAGCGGGTGGGCTTTCCTGACAATTGGACCCATGTGGTCAGGCCAAATGTCAGGAAAGCCTCTCCCAACAGAACTGTTGGCAGGAGATATACAAATGCGTTGTGTAATTTATGTATATTTTGCCAACAGTTCTTGGCAATCTGGACATAGCCTTAGACTCACAGCCAAACACCATCTGGGCCTGGGCCTCAATAGTAGTTAATATGCATATACACTAGATATATTCCAGCTCAGCACAAATAATATAGAACACATAATATCAGATCAGATGAGTTTATCTTGTGCGGCTTCTAGCAGAGTCAATACTCACTGCTCTGGTAGAATTAAAAACTTTCTCCAGTGCACTTAAGTTAATTGGGGGAAGGGGAAGAATGAGTTAAATACCTGTCCTCCAAACATTCAGCTCCTGTGACTTTTTAGCTTTAAATCACATACCAACCCTTTGTGATATAACCACCAGTTAAACAGGTTGATTATGAGGAGCAACTGAATTTTTCTTTTGTCTATTCCACAGTGTGAGTGGAGTGTAGCACAGTGTAGCTTACTGTGCTGAGATCAAGCACTTGGCAAATGAGATTCTTTTGAGAATACTTGGTACTACTTTTCTAAATTATATAAGCAAATGTAAACTCTGATATTGTCTACTACCGACAAAATTTTCCCTGTCCTTGGTTTTGCTGTGTCCTGCTCAGTACATTTGCTTGATTTGATTTGAAATTAAATAAAAAAATTGAACAAGTAAAGACTAAACCAAAACAATCCAAAACTCCGATTTTTAAAAAATACTAGAGTTTAGACTCAGTAATGTTATATTACATAAGACGTTTGGACGGTCTTCAAGGAACAAGATCTTCTAGTATTTATAAAAGGATCTTAAATTATATAGATCCATATAAAACAGTAGCAACAAGCACCCAACCTACAGGCCAGATCTGATCTGATTCACATTTTTATTAGGGATGTAAAATCCCACCTATTAGTTGAACTGGGTAAATATTAGGTTTAACTGGCTAACCAATTAAAGCAAAAAAGCAGTCGTCTAGCACTTTAAAGGCTAACAAAATAATGTATTCGGTGATGAGTTTTCGTGGGACAGACCCACTTTTGCAGCTCATAGCTACACCAGAACAGACTCACTACATACTAAGCACAGAGGTCCAAAAATTAGCAAGGTTGACAAATCAGAAAAATATTTTCTGATCTGTCAACCTTCATAACAATTTTTGCACTGGTTACAGTTGCGTTTGCGGCGCGCTTCGAGTCTCCCGGCGACGTTCGTGTGGCAGGAGGCGGAGGAGACACCGCCCCCGCCATCGCCCCGGCCGCGGGCGCCACGAGAGCACGCGCCGAATGCAGCGCGCAGCAGCCTGACGGCCGCCGACGCCCTCCCCCGGGACGCGCCGGGTGCTGCGTTCCGAGCCGGCGCCAGCCCATTGGCGGAGAGGGACGGGGCGACCAATGGGAAGGGCGGGATTACGACTCCCAGGCACACTCGCGCCTGCAGCCGCCGGCTCTCAGGGGAGAGTGCAGCCTGTGCGCGCGGCAGCGGCAGCGGCAGCGGCAGGAGCCGGAGCCGAGCCGAGCCGAGCCGGGCGGCGGGAGGTGAGTGGTGAGTGCTGCGGGGCTCGTGTCCCCGGGCTCCGCTGCCGGGAGCTGGGCTGGGGAGAGCGGGACGTCTGCGGGGGCCTCCCGCCTTCGCGCCCTGTCCGAGCCGCTGGGCTCCGGGGCGGGTTCAGCCAGCCAAGGCCGGGAGGCGGAGTGGGCAGCACCGGCAGCCCGGCTGTGCCCGGTCGAGGGGAGGCGCGGTTCGCTGACACGGGCTCGCGTGTTTCCTGGCGGCGCGGGTGCACGTGGTAGGCGCACGGCAGCCCGTGGTGCCTGCTAATGCCAACGCGTGCCCTTCACAGGGGGCTCGCAGCCAGGGGTCTCCTTAGGCGCTCAGCGCCCCAAGCAGCGTTGGAGGAGTGCTGTGTGCACGGATGCTGGGCTCTGTCACACGGGGAGAGACCCGGCTTGGCCCGGGAATGCTGCCCGGCCGGCTGCCCACTCCGGCTTTTTTCAGAAAGGGGCTTCAGTCACTTGAGTTTTGGTAGTTTTCGGCCAGAGGCAGAAAACATTGTCAGAAGGTCACTTTAAATTCTTGCGTGTACAAGTGTAGTCTGCTGCCTCTAAAGCTCGCTCATGGGAATCCCCAGGGACTGGGTTAGGTGAACCGTGGGATTTGGCTAAGTACATATCTGCTGTATTACTAACCCCCGCTTCACAGATAGAAAGGAAGGTAGTCATTTATCCATCTTCACACAGCAGGCCCAGGCAGGTATGCCTTTGCTGGAGCTAGCTTGAGTTATCCTAGCTTGTGTGAGAGGACTCACGCTAAAACAGAGCTATAGTTCACCCTGCAGATTGTCCTACCAAGCTATTGTGCCTGCCTGCACTGTGGCTTATAACCTGTGCTGGCTGGCCTGAGCGGGGATAAGAACCACGTCATTCAAGCTCATGGTTTTTGTGTGCGACAGGTGTTCAGGACAGTGAGGACAGACCTTGAAAGAGGTCAGAATAGCTTTACTGCTTCTCAGCTGGGGGCTCCAATTGCTAGACTATACTTCCTCTTCCAAAGTAACTAGTTCAGGATCCTGTACTTCGAGTGTGTCTGTTGAAGTTGGATACAACTATATGGTGGTAACAGTTCCCCTCAAATGCTGACGTTCCTGGAGCTTAAGAAATTGGAGTTATATCCTGCAAAGAGCATGGGAGAATGCTCCTTGTTTTTCAGGATCATGTCTTTTATTGTCACAGATGGAGACTCATTGTTTCTAGCATACTTTGGGCAGGAATGCTGTAGACTTGGCAGTTTAAATTAGGAAGTATAAAACTTTTTGGGCATAGCTGTCACAAACATATTACCTGTGCGTATATATTAGCTTATATGCTGCCTGGCTTTGGTTGTGATTGGTGATGTTAAAGATTGGAACTTTCGGAAGTGCCTGCCTAAGTAGCTTAAGGACTTCTGAGACATCCCCACTCCAGTGCTATACTTGAATATCTGTAATCAAACTGAAACAAGGTGTGACTGTCAGGAAATCAGCAAATTGCTTCAGCCATGTGTCCTACCCTCCCATATGTCTAGCGGTTCTCGATTTCCGTTTAAACTAATAAATAACTTGTGTAAGTCAAAAGCAACCCCTGAGTGTTCTCCACACACAGCAACCGCTGGTGTAGTTGTACTATGGCTCAGTTAAGCTTTCATTTTTACAAGGCTTGAGAGCTACTTCTGGCTCACTGTGTTAAACATCAGGGTTGCAGGACTAAGGTAACTCATCCAGGAGTGTCAACCCTTACAGCTGATGACATCATTAATAAGGAAAGCAGTCAGGAGGGGAAATGCCAAGCCCAGAATGAGTCTGCAATTTTACATCAGTTTCCTTATGCAACTCTTCTTCTAGAGGGGGCCAGCAGCAGCCAGGGCCAGGTTCAATTTACAGAGGTCAAAAGGTTAAAAGACAGAAAACAAAGGGTGGGAATAAATGGTAAATTTTCACAATGGAGGAGGGTAACTAGTGGTGTTCCCCAGGGGTCAGTCCTGGGACCGATCCTGTTCAACTTGTTCATCAATGATCTAGAAAATGAGGTAAGCAGTGAGGTGGCAAAGTTTGCAGATGACACCAAGTTGTTCAGGACAGTCAAAAGCAAAAGGAATTGTGAAGAACTACAAAAAGATCTCAGCAAACTGAGTGATTGGGCAGCAAAATGGCAAATGAAATTTAATGTGGGTAAGTGTAAGGTAATGCATGTTGGAAAAAATAACCCAAATTACACGTACTACATGATGGGGTCAAATTTAGCTACGACAGATCAGGAAAGGGATCTTGGAGTTATAGTGGATAGTTCTCTGAAGACATCCATGCAGTGTGCAGCGGCAGTTAGTAAGGCAAATAGGATGTTAGGAATTATTAAAAAAGGGATCGATAATAAGACAAAAGATATCATACTTCCCCTATATAAAACTATGGTACGCCCACATCTCGAGTACTGCGTGCAGATGTGGTCTCCTCACCTCAAAAAAGATATATTGGCATTAGAAAAGGTTCAGAAAAGGGCGACTAAGATGATTAGGGGCTTGGAAAGGGTCCCATATGGGGAGAGGCTAGAGAGACTGGGACTTTTCAGTTTGGAAAAAAGGCGATTGAGGGGCGATATGATAGAGGTATATAAAATCATGAATGGTGTGGAGAAAGTGAATATAGAAAAATTATTTACTTTTTCCCATAATACAAGAACTAGGGGACACCAAATGAAATTGGTGGGTAGTAGGTTCAAAACTAATAAAAGGAAATTTTTCTTCACACAGCGCACAGTCAACCTGTGGAACTCCTTGCCCGAGGAGGCTGTGAAGGCCAGGACTCTATTAGGGTTTAAAAAAGAGCTTGATAAATTTTTGCAGGTTAGGTCCATAAATGGCTATTAGCCAGGGATAAAGTATGGTGCCCTAGCCTTCAGAACAAGGGCAGGAGATGGATGGCAGGAGATAAATCACTTGATCATTGTCTTCTGTTCTCCTCTGGGGCACCTGGCATTGGCCACAGTCGGCAGATGGGATGCTGGGCTCGATGGACCTTTGGTCTGACCCAGTATGGCCATTCTTATGTTCATAAATCACTTATGTCCCTCTCCATCCATCCAATACAGAACTGGTTTTTGAGGCCTCACTCAGTAACCTGGGAAGTTCATGCCCCACCCTGGGAGCCTCTGACAGGCAATGCTTCCCCACTTGCCAGCACAGAGTCTGAAAATAGAAAAACTTTTACTAAGAGGGAGGGAAGTAACTTGGCATTAATCTGAGAAAAGAACACAGTTCATGAGCAAAGACCCGAGTAAGTGTCCCACTCCAGGTAGGTTGGGCGGTACTCTTTACCTCTCAGGTTCTAAAGTCCAACAGTCTAAGGCCGTTTCTGCACAGGCCACTTTCTCCAAAAGTGGCATGGTAATACATGGCCCAAAATAGGCTAATAAGTCGCAGATGCAAATTCCCTGTGCCTCATTAGCATACGGTCACATGATTTGGAGTCCGGAACACCGTTCTTCTGGACTCCAAAATGCTGTTTAGAAGCGCGGCCCCAGGGGGGTTTCCGGAAGGAAGTCCTTCCAGAGGCCCCTTCTTCCCTTTTTGGGGAAGCAGGGCCGCGCGTCTAAACAGTGTTTTGGAGTCCAGAAGAATGGTCTTCTGGACTCCAAATCATGTGACCGTATGCTAATGAGGCATGGGGAATTTGCATCTGCGCCTTATTAGCCTATTTCGGGCTGTGTATTACCATGCCACTTTCGGAGAAAGTGGCCTGTGTAGAAATGGCCTTAGTGTCACCTTCACTTGCCCAACCCTTCCCTGCACCCCTCTCACATTTGCTGCAGTTGGTCAGAGCAGACCCTGAGTTCAGGGGGTGCATCCCCAAAGTTCACTTCCCATCATGAGGGGAGGAAAGGAGGCATCTTACCCACTCTGCTGTCATTTGTCATCTCCCTGCACACTGCTGCTGCCCTGTTGCATGGTCCTCATGCCACTGCCACTCAGTGCATCTCTTAATCAGACACCCTGCTGCTCCCACCTGCTTTTGGTGGATTTGGCTTTGGTCAAAACTCAGTGATTTCAGCTTTTGGCCCAAAGCACAGTCCAGCCACGAAAAACTTCAGCATCTAATGGATTTTAAAATAATAAGAGACTCCTTAGGGAGCCTACTTCACCTCTCCTGGTGAGACAGAAGAGGGCTAACAGCATACTAGGGTGCATTAGGAGGAGCATTTCGAGCAGATCTAGAGAAGTAGTTATTCCCCTCTGTTCGGCACAGATGAGGCCACCTTGAATATTGTGTCCCGTTTTGGTATCCCCAGTATAAAAAGGATGTGGATTTGCTGGAGCAAGTTCAGCGGAGTGCAACAAAAATGATTAAGGGGCTGGAGCACAAGACCTGTGAGGGTAGGCTGAGGGATTTAGGCTTGTTTAGTTACAGAAGAGAAGACTTACGGGTTACATAATAGCAGCCTTTGGCTTCCTGAAGGGAAGCTCTAAAGAGAAGGGTGAGAAACTGTTCTCAGTGGTGTCAGATGGCAGAACAAGGAGTAATGGTCTGAAGTTGAAGAGGGAGAGGCATAGGTTAGATATTAGGAAAAACTACTTCACCAGGAGAGTGGTGAAGCATTGGAATGCGTTACCTAGAGAGGTGGTGGATTCTCCATCCCTTGAAGTTAAGTCCTGGCTGCAGAAGGTCCTGGCTGGGATGACCTAGTGGGGGTTGAGCCTGCTTGAAGCAGGGGGCTAGACTAGATGACCTCCTGAGGTCCCTTCCAGCTCTGTGATTCTGAAGTGTTTCAACCAGTCTTACAGCGAGTGCCTGGAAGGCATATAGTCTGCTGATTGAGCATCCTGCTTTCCTCTCCTTCGCAGAAGTCTGGCAGTGGAGCCCTTGTGCATCTGAAGTCCTTTAACCCATTTTAAAAGAGGAGCAACACTGTAAGTTTAAACACAGTTTCTCTTCTCTATTCCCACAATAATTGCAAGATTTGGTGATCATATGCCACTGTTCCTGCATTTAGTACTCATGTGATCGGGGGATGTGAGTGGGGGGAAGGGGTTGAACAGGAGTGTACTGGGGTGGGCTGCTTGAGCAGGGAGGGGTTTGGAGCCCACCCGCACTCAGCCACCTGTGTGGGGAGGTGAGCTGGGGCTGCACGGGGGTTGGAGGGCTGGGGGCTTGGGAGGGAGCTCCAGACATGCAGCTGGAGCCCTCTGCTGGGGGAGGTGAGCCGCGTTGAGCTGGGGCCATGGGGGGCAGGGGAGTTGGTGGGAGGACTGAGACAGTGGGGAGTTTAATGGGGGTGAACAGGCATGGCTGTCAAGTGGTGCTACTCTGGGGAGCAGGGGGAAGGGGCCTGCTTGTGGCTGCCTGGTTGCCTGCAGCTGCGGAAAGCTAGGCAGGCTGAGAGCCCTGCAGCTTCACAATGTGTGAAACTCTCATTTAAGCGAGTTTCGCGCACTGTGAAGCCACGTAAATCAAGGAATTACGGTGCACTTGCTTCTCTCCCCATGCGTAGTGTGTAAGTATGAGTCACGAGCATAAGCATGAATCGGGGTCAGCCGCGTTAAGAGGGGGGTCACGTAGTCTGAGACCTTACTCTATTCCCACAATAATACAGACACTGCAATAAGTATTAACACCATTTGTGACCCAACACCAGTCAAGCTGGTTACAATGAGAAAAACACAACTTTATCAGCTGAATATTTAGCAAATCTAAACAAGCAGGAGCAAACTGTATTTACATACACACCCAGAGTCTCTCCCCACTTCCAGCTAGCTGTAGGGAACATGTTCCTTCTGAGCCTACTTAAATTTGCATTAAGTGGGGAGCTTCAAATCTTCAGTGCTTCTAGAGTAGGGTTCCCCAACCGATGGGTGGGGACCCAAACATGGGCTGTGATTACATTTCAGAAGGGTTGCCCCCTGTGCTGTGCAGCTCCACAGGTGGCTATTAAGCCATTCATGCTCCTGAAGTAGTAACAGAGAGAGAGAGCCCTGTTAGCCTGTGGTCTGTCGAAACAAAAAAGCAGTCCAGTAGCACTTTAAAGACTAACAAAATAATTTATTAGGTGACAAGCTATCTTGGGACAGACCCACTTCTTCAGATCATAGCCATACCAGAACAGACCATGGAGTTAGTCTTTAAAGTGCTACTGGGCTGCTTTTTTGTTTTGATGTTCCCAAAGTGGTTTTCAACTTCTTAAATGGATTAACAGCTGTCAGGCAGTTAAGCCAATCAGTTAAATTGAGAACCATTTCAGCTGCAGGGCAGAGAACGGCATACCTGAGGAGCAGTGCCCAGCTGAGGTGAGGTGGGGGCCTGAATCTGAGGTTGGGAGGGAGGTCAGAGCTGATCAGCTCCCTGGCTTACAGCCTCTACAGGAGATGGGGTCCCCCCAGACCCCAGCAGGGCTCCAGCAGTTGGCACTGCCGGAGCTCTGCACCCCAACCCGCTTCTAGCCACGGGGCTCCATGTGCCTCCCTTAGCTCCCTCCAGCCTGTGAATAACTCCTAGCCTCTGAGCGAGATAGCCTTAGCCCCCGAGTGACTCCTAGCCTCTGAGTGTGACTCCTCTAGCCTGAGTGACTCCTAGCCCCTGAGTGTGGCTCCCCAAGCCTCTGAATGTGGACTTTAAGCCAGGGAGAGCAGTTTGAGGATGAATGCCTTTCCACAACCACAGCTCTGATTAACTGTAGTAAATGCAGTTATTGTTTTATGAATACATTTCCCCTTTTCTGTGAAATAACTATTATAAATATATAAACATCAGGGGGCAGAATTTTATATTCTTGCCTCGGGTGCAAAATTAGGCAGTCACGGCTCTGCCTCCTCCCCCTGCCCCCCCCCCCCCCATTTTTGAATTGCCTTGGGTCACCAAGTCTTCCTGAATTGTCAAAATGGGTCCCTGTCTGGAAAAGGTTGGGAACCGCTGTTCTAGAGAAATGAATGCAGACTGTTTTGCTTTGAGTTCATCTCCACCTCATGTAACCTTGACAGTGCTTTATTGAGGAAGCTGATTTCCACTGAATGATTCTCTCACCTGAGGAACACGAAGATCACAACAAGGGTTCATTCCTAGCGAGCAAGAGAGGGGATGTCCTTATCACTTAGATAATGTAATCTTAAATACATAGTAAGTGCCTGAATGAAGGCAGAACCTCTCATGGACTAAATCTGGCTCGTGGCGCCACTGAGGTTGATGGCATCGCTTGTGTGAGTTGGGTAATTGGTATGTAGTCTAAGGTGAATTTGCACAAAAATATGGGGTGTGGGCAAGTATTGAATGTTGCCCAGATCTTTTCTTTTCAGTGTAAATGTAGGTTATTTCCCTGGCAGGGGAGCTGAGTAGTATTGAAGTGGGAGAGGGGCTCCATTGGTTAAATGATCAAATCAGTTTTCTCTCTGACACACACACACTCTCTCTCTCTACTACGTCTCTTTGGAGGATTCTTTCTGGGAATAAGGTTTTAATCAGCTAGGCCAGAAACTAGTCTCTCATGGCTCCCTTACACCGAAGGTTTGGGGCAGACTGTCGCCTGTTCTGCTGCATGGGAAAGCACACCCACCTAATCAGAGGTGCTGGAATGAGGGGTATGAGGGCTGCTGCAGCACCCTGTGGTTTGAAATGGTTTCCATTATATACAAGATTTCCAGCCTGGTTCTATGGTGCTCAGCACCCCGTCTCAAATGGAACAATTAGGGAGAAGCAATATGGAGAAATTGTTGGAGAGACTTTCCCCTGCCCCTCGGATTTTACCAGGAGAGGAGAGCACCTCATTTGGCTTTCTCACTTGTTATGTTAATAATTAAATAAATTCTTCAATGGACACTAGAATAAAAGATGAGCCAAGGAAGTTCAGCTGTGACTTGTTTTTTTTAAATCCATCCACAATGCATAAAAAAGACTAATGCTAAGACTACACTGTGGCCGTAACCCAAAATAACCTATTTCAAACTTCCTGGTTCCCCTCTCTATTTCAAGTGTGGTGTCTAGCCGAAGGATTTCATTTTGGGATGCAGGAGTATTGCAAAATAGCAACCACAGAGTAGTCATAGCTTTAATCTCTTTTGTGCTTTTCTTGTTCATAGTCCTTAAACTCAGAGCCTGTTGAAACAAAACCTTATACATTTTTTGCAAGGAGAGTGGGAAATGAACCAGGTGCATGACTGTGTGTTTGAGAAGTGCCAGCAACTGGTAGTTCTGATATAAAAATTATGAACTCCAGCCCCTTTAAGTGGTGAATTCACTTGTCTGTATGTCACATGAACTGTGATAAAGTATTTTGGGTTTAGTAACAGAGAGGAAGCCGTGATAGTCTATACACTAGCAAAACAAAAAGCAGTCAAGTAGCACTTTAAAGACTAGCAAAATAGTTTATTAGGTGAGCTTTCGTGGGACAGACCCACTTCTTCAGACCAAAGCCAGACCAGAACGGACTCAATATTTAAGGCACAGAGAACCAAAAACAGTAAGCAAGGAGGACAAATCAGGAAATGATTTGTCCTCCTTGCTTACTGTTTTTGGTTCTCTGTGCCTTAAATATTGAGTCCGTTCTGGTCTGGCTATGGTCTGAAGAAGTGGGTCTGTCCCACGGAAGCTCACCTAATAAACTATTTTGCTAGTCTTTAAAGTGCTACTTGACTGCTTTTTATTTTGGGTTTATTTGTGTGTTTGGATTGTGAGACCTAAATTTCTTTCCCTCCTAGTCCATCGTGACAAGGGGTCTGACTTCCGAATGATTGCATCAGTGACTTAGAGTTTGGGTCACTGATGCAATCAACCCAGGGATTGTTGTCTCTAAACTAGAGAGATGAACTTGGCCCATAGTTTCATGCCCTGGCCAAATCCTGATCCACCCATTTCAGCATGATGAAATGAACACAAGTGAAACTAAGACCTTGATTTCTCTCACCCAAATGCTATGAGATTTGATTGAATGTTTTTAACTATTTTACTTATATTGCATGAGACAACATTCCTTACTAAGGTAAAGCTGTTGCTGAATTTAACAGGAGAGCTGTGATGAAGTAAGGGTGGCAAGGTCAGGCCCAGTATCATCAGCTGCAAAGGAGAGAAATGCAAATGATTGACTCTCCCTGTTTTCACTGTGACTGGGTTGGTTATGCTGGAAGCAAGAGTTACCTCTTATCTAAGCCATGTGGAGGAAGGCCTGGGGTGCTTTGCTGTTTAAAGTGAATCATGATTAGAACTGTTTAATCAACATGGCATATGTACAGCATGTTCCAAAACGGGTCATTAGTGATTGTCATGGGTTGTCAAAGAGAAAACAAGCAGCAGCTATTGAACACAAAATAGCCTGCTAAAGGGCTAAAGAATTTGGTGCTATGGAACAAATCTTTTAGAAGCTAAGATATTTTAATCTTTGACATGGGAAATGAGGTATGAAACTTCAGTTATATAGTCTGGGTACTTACAAAGCAGTAAAATGCAATGGCTTCAGAAAGTTCAAAAGTGGTTGTATTGTCTGAGGTAAATATCACTATTGTCCTTTATCCAGGAGATCATTGGTTAAAACCAAATTTAACCAAAAAAAATGGTTAAAAATAATTATGTAGGGGAATCAATCCTGTCTGTCCATGAATTTTATGTTGAATTACTCTAAGGATTTCCTTGTATGTTTTCTTCCTGCAGTTTGTTTGTGATACGCAATGCAAATGGACAGCTTGATTTGTCTGCACCACATGGAGCAAAACAAGTGGAATATTACGCAGTCAGGATATGATGCCTTTATTTACACTGAGTCTCCCTCTGCAAGAAGTCCCCTTGGGGTCAATGCCACTACCTTATTCAAACCAAGTAGCATCACAATCGGGATGTCAGAGAGGAAATGCAAACATTTAGGATCAAACCCTGAGGTCCTTATAAGGTGCCTTAGTGAGAGTTTTACCTAAGTAAGGGCTGAATTGAAATTCTGGCTCTTGCAATAATTTTGCATGGTCATATCCTGTTGGTTCACTACAGAGCTCATCTTTGTAGCTTCTTGTCCCACTCTGATCAGCACTGGTGAGGCCTCAGCTGAAATACTGTGTCCAGTTTTTGGTACTATATTTTAAGAAACAAGTGAACAGCTTGGAGAGAGAGTTCAGAACATTGGCTTAGAGAATTTAAATTCTGGGCACATGTGGGAGTGATAGATCGCCATCATCACTGCTTTTTCACACCCCCTAGCCCTGGTCACTCATTGGTGTATTTGACACAGGAAGAGAGATTGGAATGAAGAGATTCTGCTGATTGGTAAGTGGAAGCAGAGGCAGTTCTGGCAGAGGGAATGGCATGGTAAAAGGTACAGGGGAGATAGGAAATCATGTTTAGTCAGGAGTCTTCAGTGGAACAAGGGGAAGGAGTAGGGGGAATGGGAAATGAAGGCAGTGCTGTAGGCAGGAGCAGATTTGAGACAGAGCCTTAAAGATAAGGCTGAGAGGCAATGCCCCTTCTAATTTCCATCCATGTGCAGATTTTTCTGTCCATGTGGAATGAATTTTGTTATGCTCACGAAAGCCTCTGAATGTGCACCACCAGTAGCAACAAAACATCTGTGCTCTGTTTTTCAACTGGGTGGCATGTGAATCTCTCCTGAGCGCTAGCAGGTGTGCACAGCTTACAGGGAACACTGGTGAGAAGCTTGAACTATCTGTGGAAGTTAAATCACAGACTGTTTCAAAGAGGGGAGTGATCTGATCTGGGCAGTGGCTTTGAATGAGCTGTTGTGTGGAGCAGAGAGGCAAATGGGGGAGACAGAGGTATACCTGAGTGCTTTTGGGGGTGGGGGGGCTGTAGGTGAGCAAATAGATTTGTGAAACCAAGGAAACACCAACTGGTTCCTGCAGTGTGGGTGTGAGGAAAGGAGTTAAACGTGATACCAAGTCTGGGAGACAGGAGGGGTTTTTGCCTTGCTGGAATGAGATGTGAGTGATTAGAGGTAGGTTTGAGAGTCCTCTGCAGAGAATAAATGAAGCCCTTTTGTAAAATGAGTCTCATCCAGGTTCAAGTGCAGGCAAGTTAAAGTTAAGGAGGGGACCATAGAGAGGACCCTGAGGAACACAAGGGACCTGAGTTTCTGTGGGCCAGCACATTGTCTGATCATTTACACCCTTTTTGCACTGGTGCAGAACATCACCATAGTGATTTTTAGCATTATATGACCAGTGGGGTTGACGACCACTGCAGGCCATGAGGCAAAATGGGAGCAAGGTCCAGCTCTGTGGCCCAGGATGGGGTGGGGCCTAGGGCAGTCAGTCCTCAGCACCACTTGAATCGTGGTGCTGGGCCACCTTCCCCCTCCTTTTCCTCACAGCCAGGTGGAGCAGTGGAACAGCACTCCTATGGCAGTTGCCCTGGGGCCCAGAGTGCCGGCCTCTATCACGGCCAGGCCCTGGGGCAATTGCCCCTTTTGTGCCTTTAAAGCTTCCGATGGAGCAGCTGAGATTTGAAACATGGAGCACAAAGTAGTTCTCAAACAGGGGTACTTGACCCAGGGTGTATGCAGAGGTCTTCCAGTAAGTAAAGCAGCTCACCTGGAAATTAGTCTAGTTTTACTGCAGGCTGCATAAAAAGTAGTAGTGAAGTCAGTACAAACAAATTTCATACACTGATTTCTTTATATTGCTCAGTATACTGTACACGGCAATGTAAGTGATCTAGTTTAGTTATATGGTAAAATGAGAACGTAAACAATGTTTCTGTAATGGTGTGCTGTGGTGATGTGTGTGTTTATACGTGATCTGATTTTAAGTGAGGTGAAACTTGGGTTACATGAGACAGATCAAACACCTGAAAGGAGTATGGCAGTCTGGGGAAGGTTTCATTGGCTTTGTCTGCAGCACTGAGTTTTAAAGCATGGCCTTAGCAGTGCTTTAATGAGGCAATGTGGTCACAGCACTCGTGCTGGGAGAGCTCCCCCTGTGCTGTAGGTAAACCACCTCCACAAGGAGAGTAGCTAACAGTGCTGGGACTCCATTGACACTGGCACTTTACAGTGGTGTAACTGGCTGTGCTCAGGTGAGGGGAGGGAAGGGGATGTTCTTTCACATCCTTGAGCAAGATGATTACAGAACACTAGAGTGGCAGTGCAGACAAACCCATTGTTGAATTTTTTGTTGCTCAAAGCTGTGAAAAAACACTCCCATGAGCATCAAAGATTTTAGTGACAAAGTCCCCATGTAGACAGGGCTGGGTCGACAGGCAGGGTGGTCCCAATGATGCAGCTACCACCTCTCCTTGGAGGTGGTTTTATTTGGTTGCTGGGGGAGTTCTCCATGGCGACGAAGAGCAGCTACAGAGCACATTAGGATGGTGAGTCTGCAGCAGCACAGCTGTGCCTTCCTAAGGTAGGCAGCGTGAGTCACCTTAGAGCTTTCCCACCCCACCATGTGGTGTTAATGTGGCACACGTCCCACTTTTTATGACATTTTCCAGTTAGTGTTAGCATCCAGAGCAGGCCTTTTATCAGTCAGATAAAGAACCACTGCCTCTTTAATCTCTTGCGTACAGACCATCCATTACCCATTTATCTTGCTGATAAGAAATGCTGCTCATACTCTTATTCAGGGCCCTCCCTGCTGGTGCTCTACGCAGTTCAGCATCTGTGCCCTGCCTGCGGAGGGGGTGGGGGAGGGGGAGAGGATGGCCAAAGCTGTAGGGGAAAGAGGTTGCCCACTATCCTGGCCCAGACACCATTTACTGTAGTGACAGGCAGCCCAGGTGAGTCAGCAAACTGAAACAGAAGGGCCGGAAGGCGTGGGTGGGAGGAGCAGCCATGCAGCCAGCTGTCGCGAAGTGACTTTTTTAAAGTGTCGTTTCTCGCCTGCTGCGTGACTGCCCCGTGCTCAGACCTCCAGCCCATGAGAGCTGCTCTCCTGTGCCTGGTGAGTCCTGGGCTGGCTAGAGGATGTGGGGACAGGAGGACTGCTGGCGGATGGGGTCAGAGGTTGGTCAGACCAGCACTGAGTGGGGCCGGGGAGTGAGGGCAGCCAAAGCCAGAGCCCATAGGCAGCATTTAGCTGCATGGGATACCATGAAATTTGAGACAGTTTGATGCCCCAGATTTCATGGTGCTTTACTTGGCTGCATGTTTTGCCTGTTGGGGACTGCTCTGCTCTTATTCCCTAGTAGTTCAGTCTTTGTTGTTAAGTACAGAGCAGCCTTTCATTGTGTGTAGTTTTCGACCCACAAAATCCCTCGGTAACTTCACTTCCTCATAGTCATTTTGCCTATGAAGCTGGGCTTGCTGCTTCCGTATCAACACACAACCACAAGGGAGTCACCATAATGGGATGTAAGCCACTCTCTCTTCCCCAGTGAGAGAGGGACCTTACTATCCCAGCTCTCCTTTGCAGGGCAATATAGGAGTTGCCACTTGACCAAAGAGAGAGTTCCACAGGTAACAAAGCTTCCCATTGTTTTGGGGGTGTAGTGGAGAGGTGTTAATTGTTTGTCTGGCTTATCCCCACAAGATTCCTTACTGAGCCTTACAAGTCAGTGGGCAGCTCTGTGAGGGAGATTGTTTAAATCAGTGGCTCTGAGCCACTGGTACAGGTACCTTTATTACACAGTGCTCTTGCAGAGGGAACATCAACTCATCTAAATATTTGCCTACTTTTACAACCCATTACATAAAACGCCCTCAGGAAGTTGGGTAAATTAGTTTTGGACAATGACTTGTTTATACTGAAATGTAGGCATGGTATCTTTATTCCAATTCATTTTATTTTATGGTGATAAGGTAAAAAATGGAAGTGAGCAGTTTTTCAGTAATGGTGCACTGTGATTCTTTAGTACGTTTGACTGACTTTTGTAAGCAAGTGTTTTTTAAATGAGATTAAAAGTTGGGGTACGCAAGAGAAATCAGGCTTCTGAAAGTGGAGCAGTAGTCTAGAAAGGTTGCAAATCGTTGGTAGAGACTCTACTCATTAAGTTGAGCACTACTTAGCCCTCAAAGTGGTTAGCTCTTGGGGGCAGTCACACGGTTTGTGTATGCTGGATGGCTTTAAATCCTGTTGGACTTGATTCACTGAACACATGTTCTTTTTAGAGTTATGTGAGCGTCTGGCTGGTAAATTGTTTAATATTTGTGCATTTATGGCCTGATCCAGCCAAACACACAAGCACAATTTAACTTAAGCATGTGATGATTAAGTGATGGCTTGACTTCAGTGGGACTCCTTCCTTGCCAAAGGATAAGCATGTGCTTCAGTACATTGCTGTATTGGGGTGCAAGGACCTGATCCAGAGTTCACTGAAATCAGTGGGTACCATTCCACTGACTTGCCAGCTTTGGATCATGCACTAAATGAGGTCTCATCTCTGGATTTGAAGGTTTTAGGCTGGAATTTAACAGAAGTGTTCCACATCACCTCATTATCAGTGTATGTAGCATACATACTCACGTTTCCGTGCCGGGGCAGTAATCATAACTTGTCCACTCAGTCTGACTGGGTCTTCTGCATGGGTGAACAGCACTTGATACATAGATGTCACTTTCAGCCTACTTTATTAGTCTGTAAATTAGTTTCTGTGCTGTAAGAAAAAGTTCAATATGACTGAAGTTCCATACAAAATGTCACTTAATTGTTTTTTCCTAATTAAATCTGAACCAAAATAACATCCATTTTATAACTAAATAATATCCATCTTTAATGTCAGTGAAGTTGCTCCAGATTTGCATTAGTCTAAGTGGGATGAGAGTCCAGACTTTAGATGATGTCATAAACCATGACTTTTCACTTGGACTCCGCCATGATCATTAAGCAGTTTTGACTCATGATCCTCCTCAGTTAGTACCTGTTGGTGGTCACAGTTCTCTCTGGCTTGCTGCCAGTCATTTTCTCTGCAACTCTGGTTTGCCTTTGCTTTGACTGGGGTGTCTTTGAATTTATAAAGTAAAATTACAACTAACGTGGTCTGTGTCAAGTGCCTCAGCTGGAAAATTGGTGAGTAGAAAAAGGTTATTTTATCAGTCACGTGATCATTCCTTCTCCCCGCCACCCAATGACATATCTGTATCCGTTGTTGGTGTAGCCTCAATGCCTTCTTTTGCTAACGATCTTAAGTCCTGATCCTGCAAATATTTAGTCCCATGTCACTCTGCAGGTATGAGAAGTCTCACTGAAGCCAGAAGGACTACTAGTACAGAGAAAGCTTGCGTGTTGGGCCAGGAGGGGATTGGGGCCTTAGCGGGTAAAAGTTAAAATACATTCAACCCAAAACACTGAACAGATAAGAAGATTAATGCCCAATTGTAATCTGAAATTTGTGTTAGTGTGAATGCAACTCCTATGCTCCAGTCTGATCTGGTCACTACTGTCTGGGGCATGGCTCAGCCAAAGGGAAATCATGAAACGTGTATATCCAGCTGATTCCTGCTCTCTGGACTAGCTCTTTGGGGCCTAACTTGCACCAGGGCCTATACTTGTCCCTGCTAGCCCTGAATTTAAGATTACATCTACACTAATGCCAGAAGATCAACCTCTCTGGGATGTCATTTCACATGTGCACAAAACAACATGTTCCAGGGTCAGTGTGGACCCCAGCACTCCTCACAAGCTGCAAGGATTAAGGAAGGTCAACAGGAGTGCTTCCGTCCTACCTTCTGCTGTGAAGACAGCTGTGGAAGTCAACGGCTGCAGAGTTGTCTTGTGGTATGCAGTTGGCATACCAAAAAGCATGTAGCATCCGTTGACCTTCCAGGTAAGTGTAGACGTAGCCTAAGGCAGTTTAAAACCAACATTTTCTCCACTCCCACAGTACAGGTTGGCCAGACTGGGGAATCCAGTCTTAACGTGCTGTAACGTTTCATCATTCCTGGCAATCAGTGCTATTGTACCTTTTCAACTTTAGGGTTACTGAGGTGAAGCACATGCGGGCTCTTTATTTGAAAAGCCAATAAGGAAAAAATGTGCTGAGGCTGGGTTTGACCTTTTCTTTTTTTTTTAAAAGGCTTTATCTTGTCCCTCCAGGTTCTCCTTCTACAATCTGAGATGTTAATATTAGCCAGCTCCTGTCTTACATAATATTTAATAGCCCTGTTGTCTTGCTCATAAATGAAAATACAAAATTATTTTGTACCCAGATTTGTGGAAACAGTCCATGTAGTGCAACAGACTGGATGAACCCTCTTTGCTTGTGAGGTGTTAAGAAACTTGGAAGTCAGAGATTGTATCTGCTTCCGTCCCCTACTTGTCTGAGAGATTGTATTTTCAAACTAGCTGAATAAAAAGTGTGTAAATTTTTTAGGGGCAGGAGGCAGATGAACAGGAGAATAAAGAGAAGTGAATTTCAAAGGTGAAGCTATATTAGGGTTTCAGCTCCTGATACTATTTACAGTAATTGTTTATATGAAGATGTAGCAGGAAATGACTCAGAAATAATGCATCTCCCTAAAATTTTGCAATCCACTTCAGAAAGACTGTGATGAGGGAAAGGGGAAGAATGGATGAAAGTGAATTTAATTGTGTTCAATTTGAGTTTCCATACTGGCAAACTAATTGATGCAGGAGATTTTTACCTGAAACAGAAAAGCAGAAATATTCAGTTCTGTGTAATGAAGATCACAACTGTGACTTTTACAGCTGCTTATCAATGCATTTATTACAGCATTCATCACTGTCCAGGTTGAACCTCTCTAATCCTGCATACTCTCTAGTCCAGCAACAGCTGTGGCCCAGAGTGATTTCAGTTAGCCAGATGACCACTTTGCATGGGTGTGGACAAGTTTCCCATGGCCCCATAAAGTTTGTTTACTGTCACTAGTCCTCCTTTTAGTGTTCTGTGCTGTTATCGAGCTGTAATTTACCCCTAAATGTCTTCTAAGAGCCCAGTAATCAGCGTGAATGCTGGTAATGTGTTAGACAATGTTGACCTGTGGTTCGGCAAATTCTGTGGTTCAGCACCAGTCAGGTCCTGAGGGTGCCAGACTAGCGAGATTCAACCTGTATTAGAGTAGTCCAACTGAGGTCCTGAAACCCCCCAGATTTGGAGGGAAGGACCCCCCAGATTAGATGCTCCAGAAATAATGAGCTAAACTGTACATTTGAATGTCTAGGGCTTTTGTTTTGTAGAGACTTGAGTGTCTCCTTCAATTCCTGATAATTGAAATGTACCATGGAACGTGATCAAGAACCTGAAGAGTGCGTTGTGCAAACCCAGATGTTCTGTGTGGAAAGACCAGTATATAACCAGGAGTCCTTACAAGGGCGGCTGCATAAGAAGGAAAAGACGCCTCAGCCTCTTAGCCAGAAGATAGCACGCTCTTGTCGGTATGGTGCGTGTGTGTGTGTGATCTTCCAGAACCTTACGAATTTTTAATTGGTTAATCTGCATACCCAATAACTCATTGTCTTTCTCTAAAAATAAATAAGCAAACCACAACGAATGATTTGCAAAAACTTGTGAGCAAGGGAATGGCCACTATAGTCTTGTTAATTTTCCTCTGCTGTAATCTCCTTTCTTACCTTTTTTTGTTTTCAGTTGTTCTTCCAAGAAAGCCAAGTCTCATCTCTACAGCTTTTTACCAATTTTAAAATGGCTTCCCCGTTATCCAGTGAAAGCATATTTGTTTGGAGACATAGTCTCAGGTATAAGCACTGGAGTTATGCAGCTTCCTCAAGGTGAGAAGAAGTTTGTATTGTCTTCCTAGTTCACGGGTCTGTAACCTGTGGCTCTTTGTGGCTCCTAATGCTATAATTATAAAGTTTAATTAAAAAAAAAAGAAAAAAGAAAAAACCTCCTGATTTTCCATAAATGGTGAACATCTAAAAGCCTAACAATGAACAACTCGTATCTGAATACCAAAGGATAGGTTATTTTGAAACATTGGAAAACTCCCCCTTTAATATGTGCAGTATGTTATGGGGTATGATACTGTATCTGTGTTTTGATCATGTTGCTAATCAAGTCTTCATTTTGAAAAGGACAAGGAAGCTTGTAGCATTCCTGCTGTGAAGGACAACACATGTTTTAAGAAAAAAACGAAATTAAATGTGAAGTAAAATTGGCATAATTAAATAGATTCAGGAGTGAAAGTCAGGAAGTCTGGTACAAACACATATGTAAGGTGTGAGGAAATAGAATATGTAAGAAGTTTGTGAACATCCTGTATTAAACATGTATCACACTACAAATCATTGTGTGTGCACTTTTCTTAATAAGGGTTACAAAAATTATGGCTTGGTGTTATTTATTAAGGACCACCTTGTGTTCACATGGATTGTGACTCTCTAATTGAGCTTTTTACCGAAACTGGGGAGGGGGAAATCTTTTCTTGCTGTTTTGGTTGTTTGACCCTTGTCCTAGTCCATTGTGTATTTTCTTGTGGCAGTGATCTCCTGGATGTGTAATGGACTTTGCTTTGCACAAACCTCCACGGAGATCACACATGAGTAATAACAGTGTAACATACCGAAAACCGATTGAAAAAAAACTGTCATTAAAGTGCTGTTGTACATCTTGTTAGTCATAAGTGAAATCCTCCTCTCTGAACACCCAGCCAAAGAATCAGGCTCTGATTCACAGTTTCCCAGGCTAGAAAGGACCATGTGATCATCTAGTGAGCTCTCCTGTGTATCACAGGCCATAGAGCTTCCCCTGGATAATTTCTAGAACAGATCTTGTTAGAAAAACAACCAACTTGATTTAAAACTGCCAATGATGGAAATCCACCATGTACCATTGGTAAATTATTTCAATGGTTGGTTACTCTGTCAAAAATTTACCCTGCATTTTCCCATCTGAATTTGTCTACCTTAAGCTTCTAGCCATTGAATCATCCTACACTTCTCCCTGTGGTGCAAAGAACCTATTATCAAATATTTTCAAAATATATCAGATTGAATAGTCTTGTTGAAGTCAGACTGTTCACCAGCCTTAAAGGCAGGCAAGTGGTTGAACACCATGTTGATAAAAGACCTTTCTTATTTTTCCCTCCTCACGTGTTCATCCCAAGCATAGTGATGGGTCCCCTCTTCTCCACTGCAGTTGTGCAAGTCATTGGCACCTAGAGCATCCCTCGAATGCCGGTGTGGCATAAGATTGGCTTGACTCCTCTGCTTAGAGTAACTTCAGCAAGACCAGGAGTCAGAGATTGGTCCTTATCTTTTCCTTCACAACATAGTGGTTACTCCTCTGTTTCTCAGCCAGTGTAGAGTAATGGCTGGTGGCACTGGTGTTTCATGGAGGCAAGTGGAGAGACGCTTCATGGTAGTGAAAATCCACTGAAATGCACTGAAACAACTTGTAAGTCCTACTCCACTTCCCTGCAATTGGAGTAAAGTCTTTGGCAGGAACCTTGTCTTGTCCACGCTAGTGTTTCTGAAAGGGTAAAGTCCATGTTTCCTGTTATACTAGCGCTGGTGCATTAAAATGAATGGGAACATTCATGTAACCTGGACCCAGGTGACCATCATTTTACTACCAGGTCTCTCAGATCCATGTGAAAAATACTAGCCCACTGTCTATAAAGTGTGCAGATGATTGCCGCCACCAATGGCATTGCTGCGGTATGAGACTTCCCAAAAAAGTCTAGGATGGGCACAGCCTTTTTGCATGTGATTGTGTAGAGCCCAGCCCAATGGGACCCTGGGGATTTTAGTTGGAACTTCGGGCAGTGCTGCTGCTGGGATTAGCTAGAATAAGTGAAGTCCCCTGTTTTGGTTTGAGGTTGCATCAACAGATTATGCTCTCCTCTTTGAATAGCGTAAATCTTAGAACAAGTTTAAAAAAAAAACACCGTCAACTATGTCTGAGGGTTTTACAGGCATCATCACTACTGTGTAATGGAGGATTCAACCGCCAGCCTGTGAGAGGGTTTTTATTTCTGTCCTCAGTGTGCAGTCGGCTAGTTTTATGTATTTGAGTTTGTTAGGGATTTTTATACTGGGTACAGGTTATTTTTTAGCTACAGATTTTACATATTTGCTATCCCTACATTTAATGACAAATGTTCAAAATATTTTAAATTAGATGCTAGCTGGGCAAAGTGTTTCTATGTTCCAGCCAAAGGCATTATATGTCTCTTGGATGTTGGAAACACAAGCTGTAGCACCCTTATCTTGGAGTTGTCATTCCCACATGATTTATAGGTGAGCAGCAGTGAACTTCGGTCTTCATTTTGTGGTTCCCCCCGCTTTTTTATATGATTCTTTCTCTTGGCATTTGCAAGTGCTTCTGTGAACCACTCCTGATATTTTCCTTTGCCAACAGAACACAAGTTTATGTTCTTCTACTCCATTGGTTTGCTAGTGGCGGTGATAAGGTCAAGATATGACTGCTTTGTCCTTTCTTGTATTTTACATTTGAGACACATTTTTGTCAGCTTGCACCAGGGTGCAATCCCAGTGAGCCTCATGTGGTTGTGTGAGTGTAAATGAGTAAAGACAGGCATGCATATTTGTCAAAGGAAGGAAAGCAAATGTGGGATGCTTTAGCAGGTAACTTCTAGTATTTTATCTTTCTACAATGTTAGTTTGCAGGAGTGGTGATTGAAGGCATGGTCCATTAAAAATACACATTCCTGTCATCGCAGCTTCATGTTTCCTCAGTCAGATTGCTGTGGGATCAGGCCTTGAATTGAAATGTGCAGGAACATTCTGTCCTCATGACTCATTGGACATGTGACATACCCGGTTTGCTGTATGTAATTTATCTTGAAATACATCCTCTGTTCCTAACATGGCTCCCTTTCTCTCTGATTGTATTTTCTAGGGTTAGCCTATGCTTTGCTGGCAGCTGTTCCCCCAGTATTTGGCCTATATTCTTCATTTTATCCTGTTTTTCTATATACTTTTTTTGGGACTTCCAGACACATATCAATAGGTATTTCTCTTAGTGTATAATTGAACTGTTTTCCTTTTTAAATCATACTTCGTAAAGATAAATAATTAATTGGTTTCTTTTCTTCATTAAACTTGAAATTGTTTGGTGCTTCCTGTAGTCTCAAATGCTGGCAGACTGTGCTGTCCTCTAATGTCCTCTAATTGTGAAGGAACAGAAGCAGCAACAGTTAGTGGAGTGGGCTTGAGCACCAGGAACTCCAACTTTGCTGTCAACTAGCTATGTGGTCCTGGCAAATTATTTAATTTCTCTGTACCTGTAAAATACCTGCCACAGGAATATTTGTTCAGTGTGTAAACCTCTGTATTGGTGCTGAGTACAAGGGCAAGTTTCACTACTAAAAATGCAGCTTTGTTGTTTGAAAGCTCTAAAATAGTTCAGAGAAAAATGTTTAATTCCACAGAAGTATACAAACGTGAGCTTCTCCATAGTACACGTTGAACCCCTCTAGTCCAGAACACACACTCATCCAGCAACATTTGTAATTTGAAATTTATTTTAATTAGCTTGGATGACTACTTATCCTGGGTATGGCCAAGTTTTCCACAGTCGCATAAAGTTTTGTTTACAGTCACAAGCCTGGGCCTTAGTGTTCTGTGCTGTTATTTAGAGGTAAATTACAGCGAAGTAGTCTAAGAGCTCATTAATTAGTGAAAGCATGTGTAATTCTGGTAGACAATATTGACCACCTGTGGTCTGACAAATTCTCTCTTCCAGCGCTAGTCAGGTTCTGAGGATGCTGGATTAGAGAGGTTCAACTTATATAAGGAACCCAAGTGACAAGCAAGTAAAAGGTCATCCTAAATGACATTCAGAATTTGAACCTATTTTTTCCTGTCTCCTTTCAGGAACCTTTGCAGTGATTAGTTTGATGATTGGTGGAGTTGCTGTCAGAGAAGCTCCTGATGAAATGTTTAATATTATAGAATCTAATTCTACCAATAACACTGATCTCCTTGAAAACTATAAAGCCAGAGATGCTATGCGGATAAAGGTTGCCGTGGCTGTCACCTTGCTTTCTGGGATCATACAGGTAACAAACTGGGAGCTTGCTGCAGGGCAAGTTCAGGTATTCTCTCAAAATTACAATAGTAGGAGGTACTACTATTACTACAGGTTAGGAAGGCAGCCCACAGTAAAATGCTACTTCTCATTTCCCAACACCCTTCTGTGGGCCATGATCTATGTTGTGCTAACTATGTACCTAAGATGAAGGGAGCCCTTGGAAATAGGGTATTTTTCCCGACATCTCAGCTTTGGCTGGGGGCACATCAGAGATCTCTTTCCTCCTTCATCACTTCCACCTCCGATCTTCCAGGAAGCCTCTTTCTACTATTCTTTTAAACCCTCCATAACTCATAGGGTTTAGGTCACACACACAGACAGAGTATCCTAACTCCACTTCAGCCTTGAAGGCATTGAACCCTCTCAGACTGGCTTGGATCAGTGAGAAGGTTGCTCACTGTACCGTTATTACTGTAGAATGAGGGAAATAGATATGGGTTTAGAGGGACAACCAAGATTTGCTTGAATTGTCTCAGGTTTGCTTAATGTCAGCATTGGTCAGAACCTGATCTGCTCAGTGTTCTCCACAACACTGAGTTTTACGTTACAATTGAGCGCCCAGTTGAGTTGCATAAGTTGACCATATTGTTGTTCAATAGTTGTCTTTAGGTCTCCTTCGGTTTGGTTTTGTAGCCATCTATCTAACGGAGCCACTGGTACGAGGCTTCACTACTGCCGCGGCAGTCCATGTCTTCACCTCTCAGTTAAAGTATCTGCTTGGAATCAAGACAAAACGCTACAGCGGAGCCCTTTCAGTTCTATATGTAAGTAACTGTCTTAAAAGGATGTGCTCCCCCCGCCAATCTCTTTCTGCAGTACTCCCTTCTAGGCAGTTATTTCTCTTTTCATACTACCCATCCAATGCACATGAGTGGTGTATCTTGATCATCTTCTCCAGTCTCCACATGTCAGTCACAGCACTTTAGAAAATATTCAGAAGCTCCTATTTAATTATTAGAACCTGAAGCATCTGCTAAGCCATTGTGTGTGGATCTGAAAAATGGGCACAATTGAGGTTTGAAAAATCAGATATCATGTGCACTGGGTTATAAAGTGTCTAAATGAGGATGTCCCTTTATCAGCTGAGTTTCTGTGCATGTTGCATATTGTTGCCCCTTTGTTGGATCTCAAAACTGGAAGATACTTGAACTCAATTAGAATCTCCCTCTCCCACTGGTTTGGAAAACAAGATTTTGCCTGGTTTTCCAAATTCAGTATCTGCCTCTGAGAACAGAACAAGGAGGTTAAACAGAGGAATATTGGTGACCGTAAAATCTCTGATGGGAGATGATCCCTTGAACTGGTTGATGGCAGCCCAGTAGAGAAGTTTGCAGCACTAAAAAAACTACAATGGTATAATAAGCTGTAGAAAACCTAACATAGATTTAATTATCTATTTGTGCAAATATAAGCAAACTTTCCAGAAACTGGCAATCTTTCCAGCTTTGATGCTTACGTGACCTATCCAGAAACCTGCAGCGGGGGCAGTTAGCACATAAAGCAATTAGGAAGCAAAAGCTAATATTTTCAAAGCATAGTGTGCAACATTTACAACCCTTCTATAATTGCGTGGCTGCCTGCATGAAGGCTTGGGATTTGTTCCTGGTGTGTTTTCTTTTTGTAACACCTTCTACTAATGCTACAGGGCAATGCATCCTTTTAAGGCATTTTTAACTTTAAAGAACTCTTAGGTTTTATTGGTCAGTTTAGGAGCCATTTCAGAAGATCGCTGTCTCCCAACCAAAAAGAATCCCATGGTAACCTCACTGGGTGTGTCCAGCAGCTTTAAAACTGTTTATGCAGCTTTAAACAGATTTGGCTGGCTAGGGGTTACTTGAGACTGTTGTAGCATGGTTTAATTTGGTGTTCAGACTTAGTTTTTCCCTCTGATAAAGACTTGGTTCAAACATCTTGCATGTTTCTGGGCGAGCTCTGGTATTGTATCTTTTGGCCATAAAAAAGGTTTGTGTTAATGCCACAAAGCAGCTTGATAGGTCCTGTGTTTTGTGGCCAGCACTTGCTTTAATGATGTATTTATTTACTCAGATATTTACTGCTAGGATTTTAAAAATAAGGAGGCGCAGGAGATCCTATGTATTTTCTCTATAGTTTGTGAGGTCCTTTCATACTCTGGTAATAAGCAAAAGTGCAAAAAACCACACATCTCTGCTTCCCAATGATTTATCAAGCAACTGAATGCATATATTTTTGGACAAATACAGTCTTTGTGAAATAACTATCAGAATTTTGGCACCTTATAGACTAACATTTTGGAGCATAAGCTTTTGTGGGCAAAGACCTTCTGATGAAGGTACCACAGGACTACTACTTGTTTTTGAAGATACAGACTAATTTGGCTATCTCGCTGATACTTATCAGAATTTTATTATATTGCAGAGTTTAATTGCTGTACTTTCAAATATTGCAAAAACCAATATTGCAACCTTAATTATTGGATTGACATGTATTGTTTTGCTGCTGAGTGGCAAAGAAATTAATGACCGGTTTAAGAAGAAATTGCCAGTTCCTATTCCTATGGAGATCATTGTGGTAAGTCACGTGTGAGTAATTGTATATTTTGTGCATGTACACAGGATATTTCACACATGAAGCATACATAGAAAAGTCCTGTGGAATTTCATTGTGAAGAGTGTATCTGCTATAGATTATTTAGGATAATTCTCAAAAGCCTGTAGAAAGGATTTCATTTTTTAATAAATCCTATAAGTATTGAGAGTAATTTGTGTAGTACCTTATTGAGTTAATACCTATTAATATCTTCTTGGGCTCTTGGATAAAGATATCTCTGGGGATTCCAAATGCAGCAATGTATGAAAAACACATAACAAACTCTTCCTACAGCTAGGAGAGTTGAATGTTAGACTGTCATTGGAAGGGTAATTTTGACTACACAATTTCTATGAATTTTTGGATTTGATCTTTACTTCAAGGTTGAAGTAATTTGTTTATGTATTTATATTTACCAGAAACTGTTTTGTTCTACATTAATAGTTCTACATTCCCATGAGGGCCCTTATATGAAGGTGACACTGCCTAGCTACCTCAATGAGGCGCGCTCGGTTAAATGATAAACGCCATTTAGCGTGCTTCTTGTTAGTGTCTCCTTGAATATTTTTTTTATTTTGCAATGTTATGGTTCATGAGCAATGCCCAAGGTTTGGCTAAGCAGTGTCAGTCTGACTGAAAAGAGAGACTGTACTTCCAGATGTCCCACTTCAGTTTTGTGTAAAGACAGCGGAACTGAAGGATGGGATTGTGGGGCAGAGGGAAAGATTTCCTTTTCGCTCCTTGGTTGCCCAAACCTTGGGAAGCTAAGACTAATATTTTCCATCACATCCATGTACTGTCACTCTCAGCATTGGTTCCAATGGTAGCTTTCCCCCTCTGATTTCACTGTCTTTGTTTTTATTCATGTGTGTGCATGTGACTAAATAAACTGATCTTCTAAACAAGTTTACTTGTGTGATTGTAGGTAGTAATAGCTACTGGAATTTCAGCTGGAATGAATCTGTCCAACACACATGAAGTGGCTGTTGTTGGGGATATCCCTAAAGGGTAAGGCCAGAAAATGGAGCGTATGTGTATTCGGGCTGTGCTTTTTTTCAGTGTGGTGGGTATGGTGGTTTAGTAACTCTGTATTATTTCATCTTCTAGATTACTTGCTCCAACAGTTCCTGATATAAATCTCCTCCCAGCAGTGTTTATAGACGCATTAGCAATTGCAATTGTTGGGTTTTCAATGGCTGTGTCAATGGCCAAAATCTTTGCACTTAAACATGGCTACACGATTGATGGAAATCAGGTAACCTAGCTTCAGATTTTTTTAAATATGTTGGCCTAAGAAAATGTAAGCACTAAAAACCTGTATGTCATGTGAATAGCTCCTTGAGTTGAACCACGGTGTATTATATACACATTTGTTTTTACTTTTCAAATATATAACATAAAAAAGTACATATACAGTAATTGCTTGACCCACCGCAGAAATGCAGCCATTTCTGAGGTAGTACAAGTTTTTTTTTTAAACTACACACAACAGTGCTAAATAATTAGTGTAGAATAAGATATTGCTTATAATTTGACAACTAGAATCATAAAGCCTGAAAATGGGCATTATGTAATTCTATATGTTTTACATTTCACAATTCAAACCATGAATCGTTGCTGTGGAAAAATGTAAAGCCAGTTCTTCCATCAAATATTATGCAATATAAGCTAACTAGTGTGTGTGCTGTTAGCACAGGAAATAATGCCCTCTTAGGAAATCTGTCAGTTAGAAGTAGCTGTTAAAGTAATATGGAGAGGATCCTCCCTCTGTATTGCAGAATTCTTCTGCATGAGTCTTTTGATTTTGCTTTCTCATATGAAACAGGAACTTATAGCCTTGGGAATATGTAATTCTGCAGGATCTTTCTTCCAAACCTTTGCCATCACTTGCTCAATGTCTCGGAGTCTTGTTCAGGAGAGTACTGGAGGGAAAACTCAGGTATGTCAGTCCAAATGTTTAGGCTAAGCAATGTTTACTTTTCTGGGACTCCAGATTATGGACTCTGTTGCTTGACAAGATGTTCCAACTTTCTCACCTCTGGTTAATCCAGAGACAGTGAACAGCAGTCTCGTGGTATTCTACTCTAGGCAAGCCCAAAGTGGAAGCACAGAGGGTGTATCAATATAAAAACTAATGGAGGAGGGATCAGAAAATCACTGAACCACCAGTATTTCCAAAAACCCAGTGCAGGTTAACCAGTAGTGTTTGTACTCTGCCTTGTTGCCTTGGTCAGTTTTCATTCATCAAAATTGTCCTTTGTTGTCCCTTTTTGTTCAGATTGCAGGTACGCTATCCTCAATCATGGTTCTCTTAGTCATTGTGGCTATTGGTTACCTCTTTGAACCACTACCACAGGTATAGTAACATTGCCAGTACATCTTGTGTGTATGAGCAGACATCAACTAGGTTTACTTACCTATCGCAAAAATCTGTATAATGTAACTTAAGGCCCAGTCTTGCAAAGTGCCCTTAACACTCACTGAGGTCAGTGGGACTGAGGAGGGCAGTTGACATCTTCCAGATCTGGCCCTTGGTTGGTTGGTGTTGGGGTATTTTAAGTGACCTTTGAAAACAGTCTAGTGTAGGAGTTAAAGTAATCTTCTAGGCCGTGTCTACACTAGCCGAAAACTTCAAAATTGCCATGCAAATGGCCATTTCGAAGTTACTAATGAAGCTCTGAAATACATATTCAGCACCTCATTAGCATGTGGGTGGCCACGGCACTTCGAAATTTATGTGGCTCGTCCAGATGGGGCTCCTTTTCAAAAGGACCCCAACTATTTCGAAGTCCCCTTATTCCCATCTGCTCAGAGGAATAAGGGGACTTCGAAGTAGCCAGGGTCCTTTGAAAAAGGAGCCCCATCTGGACGAGCCGCGCGGTGGCGAGCCGTGTCAATTTCAAAGTGCTATGGCGCACACATGCTAATGAGGTGCTGAATATGTACTTTAGTGCTTCATTAGTAAACTTTGAAATGGCCATTTCGAAGCTTTTGGCTAGTGTAGACATGGCCCTGATGTTTAATACCAGCCATGTTAGACGTTTTGTTCCTCCTGCAAAATGAAAGTAAGATTTCCTTTTACTTCCAATGTGTGTGGAGTTGAGAATTCTTGAATGGGATGTCAAGGGGGAAAGACGCTATTAAAATGGATCAGCAGGGAGGGAAGAATTAATTCAGTACACACTTTTATACTGTTTGCTTATTATTTTCTCAGATAAAGTTTAAATATATTTCTGGTGGCATGCATGCAAGATAGTGGGCCTGTTAAAGCCTTAGAGATTGCGCACTGTAATAATGTGTCGTCTGAAAAGCTGATCTTTAAAGGGAATGTGCATTTAGCATGCTTGCAGGTGGCTTCCTGTCAATGGTACAAAGTATATAAATGTGACCATTTTAATGATACCTTGGAAAGCTATTTCTGAGTGACATAGTTTAAGGGTAAAATAACGGTGTCATAACATTTTGTTCCTAGACAGTGCTAGCTGCAATTGTAATGGTGAATCTGAAAGGAATGTTTAAACAGTTTGGCGATATTAAACATTTCTGGAAAACAAGTAAAATCGAACTGGTAAGTGTAAATGCATAGAACAGTGTACATTAATTCATTTTTTCCTACTTTTTAAAGCCACTATTTAGCATTTCTGAAGAATCTACAAAACAGCAAAAGCTTTCCAAGCAATAATAAGTGTATTGTTTTATCAGATGAAGTTACAGTACAAGGGTCCAGCCACACCAGAAAAATAACCTGTTGCTGACAGCAGTTGTAAATGGCAGATAGCTGCTCAGCTACTGTTGAAAGTAGTTTGGCAGTAGGTGGAAACAGGACTGGTTTTTTTCAATACAACGTGCTAGAGATATGGCTGAACATGCAAAAGCCTCCGGATTCTACAGGTGTCCCTAAGTAACGTAAGAAAACCAGTCCCCATGCTCTTTTCCTTTACTGAAGAGGAGTGGTTAGTCTGACGGTGGGTCAACAGTGTGATGCAGGAGGTATCGCTTTGCCTTGGTAATTCCATGGTAGCAGGTTAAGATGTTGCATGATTCACTGTTGAGGCATACAGCACTGGCTGCTGGGATGGTGTCCCACTTGTCTTGAGAGGGAGTTGAAAATTTGTGCAAGACCATTCGAACCATAGAAATACCCAAATAAACTGGTTAGCTGCTGGACGGGAGCTGGGACGGCAAGATGGGTAGCAAGCACTCTTGCAGGTAAATGCCAGCTTTGGAATTCTGAGCTCTGAAGTCATCAGGACAAGGCTTGCACCCATGGAACCACCATCTGACTTGCACTGCCACGAGAGACCTGAGAAACTGCTGAGTCCTGGTCCTGCTGGCTCAGACATGTCATTAGGTCACTGTAGGGAGAGGTGCAGGCCCTACCATCCCCAGACAGCAGGAGCTCCCTTTTTCCGTGACAAGCTGCCACCCTGCTGTCCTTTGTTTAAATCCCCCAGTTTCTCTGCACTTCTCTGATTCCTTCCCACTCAGCACCTGTGGTCCATCACCTTTTGGATACCTGGACTGAGTTCTTGTGATTGTTCTGCTCCCTGTTGAATGAAACCAAACATCAGTACCAGTGTTCCCTCTGAGCTGGGCGTTTGGACGGCTGCCTGGGAGAGATTCAGGTGCCACCCAGCTGGTTAGCAAAGCACCCACACCCAGCAGTATATGTTTTTCGACTGGTGGTGCACATCCCCATATGCATTGGTGCACGTAACAATGTATTCCGCCTATGGATGGAAGAAGTTAGTAGGAGCACTGAATAGCACCATAGCTATTTTGCTGTGCGATCAATGTATCATGAGTTTTCTGCTCAATGCGGTATAGCCACATAATTAAACTACTTGTAGTCTCCCTAGCACTCTGATTTTACAGGGCCAGCTTCAGAGGAGGTTGACTCTCTGACACATAGTAAAACGTGATCCAGAAAATATAGATGATTAATGCTCTTTTCACAAGTCCCACTTGAAGTATAAAACAGTCCAGTATATCTGCTTCATAGGGTATTTCCTTGCTCTACATCAAGGAGAAATGTTAGTGTGATCTCCCCTGGAACTGTGCTGGTGTGTGTGATGTGAGCCTGAGCTATGTTATGTTAACAAAAACATAGATGCATTTTAATATACAGCTTTTGTTTGATGTTTAGGCCATCTGGGTTGTAGCTTTTGTTGCATCTGTTTTCCTGGGCCTGGACTATGGATTGCTGACTGCTGTGGCATTTGCAATGATAACTGTTATTTACAGAACACAAAGGTCAGACTCCCTCTTTCGGTGCCCACCTCCCGCTCCCCCCTTCTCTGATTCAGGTATTATGAGGGGGTGTTTGGTTTTAGTTTCCTTTTTTTAAAGGGGTAGAAAAATCTCCTTCTTTGGGGCCTCTGGGGGTGTCCCAGCTCAGGGCCCAGTTCTGCTGCTTCAGTCACAGAATTTACATAAAAGACCCCAGATAAAGCCTGCATAAACTGTTCTAAACAAAAGCCCAGGAATAGGAAGCTGCTTCATTTTTAATATGCATCCAATCATTTCTATTAAAACCTTAGAGTTCCATATTTCACACTTACATAATGCCTGGGTTAATAACTGGTGTTTGTATTACTATTAACTTAGTTTATGCTAAAACTGACCCAATTTAGCCAGTAGTCACTGTCCTGTGTTAGCATTTGATGAGAGATGTCCCATTGGGGCATTGTTGGGTCACTTCTGTGCCCAGATAATATATAGTTTAATTTCCTTGGAGCTGAGGGCCTTTCCTTCTGAGAAGCAGGATGCTTTTTTGAAACTGTGAGCCAAGTTTTCTGCTGGTGTGAACAGGCATACCTCCATTGTAGACAATGCAGCTGTGCCAATATACACCAGAAGAGAAATAAGCCCTGTAGCTTTTTCTGGCCTGTTGCACCAGTTGGTTGTTATCTGACAGGGCGGATATTTTCCAAATGCCCTTTTTATTAAAACAGACTTAGTTTGATTAATAGTTTAATCACCACTTAGCACCTTTAAGTTCTTGCTGTAAACTGCCCCAAAGCATGTTTTGATTAGTTCATTCAGACACTGTGCTCAAGTACAATGGCCATCTTTTTGTAGATTTAAAGCTGTTTTAATGTGTGTTCTTCTCCAGTCAGTGATCTTATGCACCCATTTCTCTTCAGTCCACAGTACAGAATCCTGGGCCACATTCCCAACACAGACATTTACTGCAGTGTGGAAGAGTATGAAGAGGTAGGAATGTATCTTTCTCTATTAAATTGCTGTTAATCTGCAGTCAGATTCCGGGAATAGCCGAACATTCTTTACTGTAATTTCATGCATAGTTGAGACCCTCCTGCTGTGAAATTAACTTGTCTTACATTCTTCTGTGCGAAGCTTACACTGTGGGGAGGCAAACCCACTTTGTCTTAATATAGGCTATTTTTGTTTCAGATGTTAGTACTTTTAAAATAAATATGCGTGTTCCCATGTGGATGGTGTGGTTTGTTATTGCAGGGTATGGCTGACCAGTTCTGGTGCAAAGACCACCTGTAATAGAGATTTTCATACAGCATTCGCTCCACTAATTGATAGCTTAATTTCAATGTTAGGGTTTATATAAGTACCATTACTGAGACCAGAGCTGTTGGAGCCTATTCAGGGTGAGGTGGCACTAGTTGTTTTAGCTGTATTAATGAACCGAAGATCTATTTTAGTTGACTTTGAGTACAGCTGTACAAGTGGGTCACAGTGGAGCACTTACTCTGAACTCCAATTCTTTGTTTTCCGGGTATCCATATCAGCCTTATTTTCACAAATATTTTTCATGAATGGCTTCTGTGAGCATAATGTCCCTCTCAGGTTGTTCATGCAGTATGAAGTCACCAAAGTTGCATGGCATTGCTTCTGCTCTTTGGGAATGCCTCCCAAACTCACAAGGAGCCTTCAAGGTGGCTGCATAAACAGTCCTGGAGCTAACACTTGTGCAGTAGTTAGGTATTTGCACAAGTGCTTGCATCACTTCTTTATTTCCTTTTCATAAATATTTTTAGGAACATGTTTTTTAGGAGAAGGAGAGACAAGTTCACTGTTTGGTATTCAAACATTGGCTGTGACTCTTTTTGCTTTCTTTGCCTATCTCTCATGAGGGGAGCTGCTTTTGAAAGATCCTTATGGGCTATCTCCTACAAATTTCCATTGAAAAGAATGACGTTGGAATCCTAATGCAGAGGTGAGGAACCTTTCTTCAAGCAGGGGTCATGCACAAGTTAGAAGGAAGAAAATCATAGCTGACTGACCTGGCTCCCAGCAAGCAAAAAACCCAGTAACAACAAACAAAACAAAAACAACCCACACTGACCTGCCTCCAACAAGATTAAACTCCCACCTCCCCCCCACCCCCAAAAAAAAAAAAAAACCTGAAAATCTCCCCTAAAATACCCTGACCTGGCTCCCAGCAATAACCACACCACACCACCAGCTGGGGTGCTGGAGCTCTGCTGGCATGGGTGGGGGGCAGTATAGAAGCCTTGCATTTTCTCCAGTTGCGGGGCAAGCCAGCACTCAAACTCCAAGAGCTGCTGAGGCTCAGAAATTTGCCGCAGGGTTGGAGCACAAGCTCTGGCTTGCCCTGCTCTGGGGGAAAGCCCCAAGCATTGTTTCAGGACAGACCAACTAAGCCAAGAGCTGGATCCAGCCTGTAGGCCATTGGTTCCTCACTCCTGTCCTCATGCATTGTCGTCACCAGAACAGAGTGACAAAAAGATGACGGTGGTGGGAATGCTGATATCCACACAGACTTAGAGCAGCCCCATATCATTGCTGTGCTGAATGTTAGGTAGTCCCTCATCCAGGGTTTTTACCCCTGTTGTAGAAGTGTTCTTGGGTGTGTATGGCATGCCAGGCCGCTGCTTTGGGCCAGTGCATTTCAGTCTGAAGTGTTGAAGCTGCTTCGATTAGTGGTTCTGCACATTCCCGAATCCCACTTACGGGTAATAGATCACCTGGTGCAGCCGAAAGTAGAACGTTCTACAAGCAGTGAAAATTAGAGAGCACATGCAGCTTCTCCTCCCTGGAGCAATTCCAAAGGTTCTGATTTTAGTATAGATTTTAAATCTAGGTAGTTCATGTAGCTTGTAAGGTTGGCCCCATGTAATAGCAGAACCAAAGAAGAGACTGGGTTTTAAGAGATGTGCTTTGTTCCCAGCTGTCTTCATGGCACTGGACAACCACTTTAGGTGGTTTCAATAGAAGGGGTAAGGCCATATTCCTGCAGGGAGTTCTTTTTGCCAGAGTTCTGTCATGCCCAGAGCGTGCCAAGGGGGAGACAATAGAATGCAGATACTTCTAGGCTGTCTAATGTTTGCAAGACCAGGAGCTTTGTCAGTGCTGGCTCCTTCTGTTAAAGCTGTCAGGGCTTCAGAGGCCCTGCTGGTGGGGAAAAGGCCATCTGCCTACTGAGGCTCTTAGGGCCATGTTGGCTCCAGATGTGTCCATTCTGGAGAAGACAGCCACTGTTAGCAATGTTGGATACCAGGTTCTTCAGCTCTGTCCAATTCTGACATGGCCTCTGCAGTTCTGTCTCTGAAATCCAAGTCAATTCTCTTTGCTGCTTTGAAGGTCAGAGTATTTCTCTGAATCCAGCACTCCCCTGATCTGTAGGCGTGCCTCCTTCCTGGGTCTAAAGCTGTCTCTTGTGGTGGTAGTGGTTTATTGTCCCATGTCTGAGCTTTCCTCAGACCAGAGAAAGGATGATGAGAGACAGACTTTGGTGTTCACGATTTGCACCCTCTTCACTTGATAAAAGGAAAAGAACAGAGAAAATTAAGTTTTTTTCCTCCAGATTTGCATATGCCTCTTCTTCCCAACACACTCAGGATTTCTAGGCAGAACTTTCTCACCTCTTGTTCTCGTCACCTTTCAGGTCCATTGCTGTCTCCAGTGAGGTCCATAGTGGATCTGAGGTTAGAGCCTCGGAGGCTGGAGAAGATTGGGAGACCTGATATTTTTCATGGTTCTTGACTGTTCAGCTGGGGTTTCCTTGCTCCTTTGCTGTTTCTGCTATGGGCAAACTTCTAAATTCCAGCCACTGGGGAAGCTGCCAATCCCGGCATGGCCTTATTGGATTCTCCCACTCTATTTTTTGGTTTACCCTCCTTGTGGATGGGGGGTGACGTTTCATCTGATAAGGGTCTGGTGGTGAGAGATCCTTGGGTCTGGTTCCACTGGCTCAATCTGCAACTCGGGCGGTGGTGCCTGATGGCATAGGAGCCAACTCTGTGGGTCCTCTGGGGCTGGGGAAAAACTAACACATACATACCCAGCACCCACCGCCAGCCAGTCTCCCTAATCTGCCTCCCACCTGTCTCCTCGGGCCTGCCATTGCACCACTGATCTACTCTCCCCACTCCCTCCCAGAGCCTCCCACCACTGAGAGGGGTGAGAACATGGCAAATGTGGGGAAAGGGCTGGCATGCAGATGGGCCTGGGGTAGAGCAGGTGGTCAAGCTCCCCAGCCAAGAGCAGAAGTCAGCGTCTGTGCTTGATATGCTTTCTGGAGACAAGGCTGAGGAGATCGTATGGATCCAGACTGTCATCCCAATTTGCCCGATAAATGTGGGGGTGTGTTTTTTTTTTTGTTTTTTTTTTTTTGTCTCTTTCCCCTTCTGAGGATGCTTTGCAGTTCTGTGATGTGGTCGATCATGCGACATCCACATTGAACTGATCTTCTGCAGCGCTGGAGGAATCTGTCCACCAGTATTTGACATTCTTGGGGCTACTTCCAGGAACAGGCTGTCATGGCTGATACTGAAGGGTCTCTTGTGGCCTAAGACTATGTGGGTGACCCCTGTGCCCTGCCAGTCTAGAGAGGACAAACTGTACTGGATACCACAGCAGGGTTTTCTTTCTTTCCTGTTCACCCCATGCCTCATTCCCTGGTGGTGGTGGCTGCTGCCAGCAGTAACTTCAGGTGCAGCCAAGCCCATTTAATGCTGCAACAGAGAGTGGAAGAAGATTGATGCCTTTGGGAAGAAGTAGGTTTTTTTCCTCTCTCCTCTTGGTATTAAAGTAGCTAATGACCAGGTACTGGTGGCCTGGTACCAATTCCATCTGTGTCGGATTGCCTGGTAGCAAAAGAAGGTTGGCAAATGACTGACGAGCAGGATGGATGAAGCCTGCTCTCAGGCCGTATTTTGATGCTTTGGATTTTTCGTCACAATGTTTGTGTCCACAGTTAGCTTAAGGAGATGTGCTTGACTTCCTTCCTTTCTGCTACCTGTAGATGTCTGGGTTAAAGTGAAGAGCTTTCCTTCGGAGGGGAGGGAAGACAGATGGACTATTAGAAACACTGAGCACTAGATTTAGCCCTTTTAATCACTGGGTCTTTATCTCAGGCAGTACTATGTCTTTTTGCTGTCTGATACTTTTACCCTTAGTGGTCTGCATATTTTTCCTCAAATCTGACATACTAAGAGCATCGGCAAGATGCATCTTCTCTGCAGAGCCGGCACAGGAGGAGATCTGAATGATTCAGATCTAAGACTAAACCAGTCTCTGGTTTTCATCTTCTTTGAACCCCAGACCTCGGATTTGACGGGAGGATGAAGAGTTGTGAGCCCGTTGGCAAGGATCCATCCTTCGCTTCATTGGAGACAAGCCAGCCCTATTTCATTCACTATGGGGACCTGTTAGATTGGCTGAGTGGGTCACAGAAACTATGGAGAGAGGCAGGGAAGGGGTTCCCATACTTTTTTGCCTGCATCATCCCATTTTGAGACTTACTGTTTTCTGTGCTAACAGCGGCAAAGCAATATAGTGACCAAGGAATCTACCCATTAAGTATGTAATTTACTGTGGTCTGTGATAAACGGATTTGCATGTTATGATGCAACTTGTTGAAGTCTGAAGGCATGGTAGAAATCACACAGCTAATCTCTGACGTGACATCATAGTAGATCAATACTGGGACTCAGCCTACAAGTGCGTGTACGGTGCCTCTTATCACACAGATCAAGAGGAGGAACTCATTGTTACAGATGAGGCCACCACATAGGAAGACCCTGAGTGGTGATACTAGGACAGCACATGGACGGTGTCTTACAGTGTGATTCTTTATGCTTGCGTGCCATCAAGGTAGCACAAAAGAAACCGCAGGCCTTGCCTTAAGGACACTACACCATGTAGATTTCCTGTCTTGGAAAAGTCCAGCACAGTTCCTACCAGCTCAAGCAGAGAGTATGTTCTATTGATACGGCTGCGGCCTACAGATAAGGATCTTTTGGATTCAAGTCTCAGCTGGATGAAGCAAATGGCAAAGAAGTGTCTGCAGGGTCTGCATGTCTGGACGTACTTTTCAAATCGCAGCCTCCATACAGCATGACTTCACATATGCCGTACATCTGAGGTCATGTGTGGAGGCTGCTGTTTCGTAGGTCAAAATGGCGGTCTCTTGTGGAACAGATCTAAATGTGTTCAGGGGCAGACAGCATCACCTTGTTGGCTGAATCTGGCCAATAGAACCCATGGTCCCCCCGCCCTTTGCTGATGGTGCAGCCCCTTCTGGGAGTTGCAGCCTGTAGTACAGAGGACACTGTAAATCAGGTCAAGAAAAGAAGAAATAAAAAATTACTGAAAAAGTATCAATAAAATCAATAAAGAAGAGATGCCTGTATAGAGCTACATTATTATTAAATACCTAGTGTTCGTAGCAAAACCAGAGTATTCTATACACATTTATTTCAATGTAGTAATATTTCATTTCATTGCAAAAATGTAAATATGTGATATTGAGCTCACTCCATTATTTCACTGTACTGTGACTGTGGGAAGCTCATTCTGGTTTACTTTCCATACAGCAGCCCTGATGGGAGTATATTTTCTTTCGCTGCAGCACACTGACCATCAGTCGCTCTGTTCCACGATTGTTCTAGAAACAACGCCATTGATATGGGTGATGTTCAGTGTCTTCCACATGTGCAGTGGGAAGTTGGCTTGCATTGCACATTCTATGATTCTGGCGGTGGATATTCATGATGATGTTTGTGACCATGTATGTGGCAGAAATATAAATGTGTGCTTTATTTCTAGAATAAGTAGCACTTAATTTTGTCTCTTGTAATATTTCTTTCCATAGGTGAAAGAATATCCTGGAATAAAAATATTTCAGGCCAACACATCCCTCTATTTTGCCAATAGTGACTTGTACGCAAGTGCGCTGAAGAAAAAGGTGAGTAAAATGAATTCTTTAGTATCTTCTCCCCTCCTTGAAATAGTGAACTGGTCTCTGAAAAGCTTTAAATCTTTTGTGTATCATCTTTCAGCTCCATAGATAATGCCTCTTTCCTTCTTATAGGAACTGGGATTTCCTAGGGGGTGATCATGAAATTTAGTTGTAGTTGGAGTCTGTGAAGGGCACTGCATACAAATTATCTACATATACAGGTTACTTCACCCACCATCAGAATGCCATATTTGGTGGGGAGAGATTAAAAACATACCTTTTATGGGGACAGGACTACATGTACTAATCTTTGAAACATTCTTCTGTAGCTTCCATGATGAATCTTGTACTGTTGAGGTGGGTGGTGCTTGTTTTCACAAAGAAAATGACACTTACGATTTATGTCTGAAGGCATTTCCTTCCTATAAATCTCACACACAATCAGTGCCCTGGTGAAATTTGTCACTGATTTAGAAAAGGATGATTCTAAAGATTAGCTTATTTTTATATGTTTCCCCTGTAAGGAAAGCTCTATAATGTAATTTTACAATATATTAAGATGGTGAGCTTGACTTTTGAATAAGCAACATGATGGTCCTAACGAGTTGAACCTCATTTGATTATCCCTTTCCTTGTGTGGTAGACTGGAGTCGATCCTTGTGCTATATTGGCAGCAAAGAAGAAAGCCCAGAAAAGACATGCCAAGGAACTAAAGAAGACAAATGAACACAGGAAGAAAGCAGTTTTGAAGCTTGTGAGTGTCACAGTAACTACTCGCTTTCATTTTTTAAATCTAGCAAATTAGCTTATTGCATCATTTGTACAAGGTTACTCCAAACAGGAAGGCTTAGAAATATGTGCTGTGCAGCAGTGTGTTTAACAAACTGCATCAAGATAAAAATGTCACTCAGAAAACTTGTTTTAGGGATTTCTCTAAGCCAGGTCTCACTGAGATCTAGGAGCAAAGCCAATGCTATGCTGGAGCAGACCTTAGATCCATCTGGATGAGTAACCTGATTGCCAGTGGCCAGAGACTTGACAGACAGGTGTAGAAATTTCACAGTAGGCATATTTGGGGGGATCTGTGCTAATGTGGGTTAATCTGAAATTAACTCAGGCTGTATCTACACTATGAGAGAGATTTGAATTTAAGGCAGTTATCTTGATATTACCATGTGACTGTCTTCACTGTAAATACTATTAGCTCAATTTAGGGAGCACTAATACCGATATAATATCATCGGAACCTGCTGGGTGTAGCGTCCAGTTCAAATTTAAAAGATTGAATAAAGGCCAGTGTGGAAGTGCCCCGTGTCAACATCAAATTTGTTAGCCTCCAGATGTGTCCCATATGTAACCCACAATGCCCCTCAGTGCTCTGCTCTGGACACTGCTTTCCAGGAGTGCAGGAATTAGGTAACAGGAGGATTGTGAATTTCAGATTGGGACCAGGAAGCCTGTGGCTGTGGGATCATGTTTGTATGAAAGCCTGAGAAATGTCTTTCCTTCTTTGCTATTAGCGTGGTGAGCGCATCTGCCCATTACAAGTAGCCCCAGCACAGAACTCAGGTTCTTTCTCTACACTTGGTATTTTTTTTCTGCGCTGCCTGGTGCCAGCTGCTGGCCTGCCGCACCACGGCTGTTGTGGGGGTTGGGCTTGCATAAGAGGTCAAGAAACTTCTCAGCGGCTTACATTTGTGCGTGTCCTCCACCACAGGCCCCATGCAGTCAAGGGCTTTCCCACGCTCAACCAAGTCACAAATAGCCCCTGACCTAAAAAAAGATGTGCCTGCTGTTCGGTGCTGACAGTGCTGCCAGGCAGCACCATGTCCTCACTTGTGTGCGGTTAGATTTTTCAGGGGCTTTCAGTTGCCTTGCAGGGAAGTCTCCCCCAGTGGCTAAGACTTTCGGGGCCTTTCTTCCACACAGGGGGACTACTTCAGTTGTGCCCCCCCGCGAAATCCTGGTGTCCGCCCAAACAAGGGCCCAGGGGAGCTCACTGCCACGGGAGGGGGATGTCTCCCCAGCACGTAAGATTTGAGCATTGCTGCCATCCCCTATGTTGGCAATTTCTGTGTAATGAAGAGGGAAGACAAATCTTTCCTAGCCTCTTCTATCCTCTTTCTTCTAACTTCGGACCCCTTCATGCAGGGAAGAGTAGGTAGAGGGCCAGCTGAGAATATAGACTGTCTACAGAAGCTGTATAATGCAGTAGGAACTCAAAAACCCTCCCCTCAGCAACTTTTTTCCCCCCAAATCTTTACTCTCTCCTCTCGTGCTTTTCATTGTACCTATATTATTTTGAGGGATGCAATGCAATCAAGGGAGGAGGGACAGTCAGTGGATGGCCAATTAGGAAGACACACATGCTGATTTTTATAAAATTCTTGATAATTCAGTTACAGAAGGAAGGTTTCTATTACCTTGTCAATCTTTGTTGATGCCCTACTTCTACTTCAGACGTTTGCTTGCCATGGGCGGTGAATGAGGGCAGTGCAATGTGGGAAGATGATTTCATATACCAGTGAAAATACCTAGACTGCCATGGGGATAGGGGAATTGTGGCATATGTTCCCACGATGCACTGCTGCAACAGTTGATGTTTGCCGATTTTTAGTGTGGTGGCCATAAGTCGACTTTGTGAGGAGCAAGTGGAGAGGTGAGGATAGTCAAACTCAAATTCATAAAATCTAGCATTGCAAAATCTATATAAATTCAAATGTATCTCATTGTGTAGATGTAGCATCAAAGTAATAAGATGTTAAATATAAAAATTTCTGTTTCTGCACCAAGAATGCTGTATTGACTTGGTTAACAACAGAAAAAAGGGGGAATAAAAATTTCTCAGGCCAAAATCTTGAAAAATAGAGCCTAAAATTAGACTCTTGATTGCATAATTTATACCTGCACGATTTTCAAAAACACTAATTATGTAACAGCTCCCACGGAGACCAGACACATCAATGTGTATAAGTTTCAGACAGTCCTTGTCGTCATGCTCTGCTTTTGAGCAGATTCCTGAGTATGTATGTTATAGCACAATGAGCTGCTCATAGTGTTGCTGGGCCCGTGTGGCTTTTTTTTTTTTGTTTTTCAGTTTTCAGAGATGATAAAATGCTGATGTAAGTTTTGAATGAAAACTGTAATTCACAACAATTCACATGCCTTCGATCAGCTTGAACCTGCCACATATAATTGGCATATATAAAGAAGATTGGGGAGGGAGAGAGAGAGACTAGGTCCAAGTTCAGGCATAAATCTTGTGAACACAAAAATGTGGCAGGCTGTGGGGTGGTGGTTTGACACCATAAATCATACCAGAGGCTGAAGGAAGTTTGTGGGGGGGAAAAATCAATATTGCAAATGGTTGGAAATAAGTCTCTAAGGTACCACAGGACTGCTTGTTGTTTTTGAAGTTACAAACTAACATGGCTTGCCCTGATTACAGTTTATTTTATTTGCTTTACAGGCCCTGTTATTGATGATCTTACTCAATTTAATTTTTTTTTTTTTGAGAAATCCACTACCAGAAACTTGCTGCTTTTCATTAAGCTCTTGGGTTTTGTGCTCTATTACAGACTAATGACATGGAAACAAGTGTAAAACATGAGATAATAAATGATGAGCTACCTCTGAATGGTAAATCCACTGATACAAAGGTGCAAGGCACATCTCCTGATGAGCTTGAGCATTTTATGGAGCCAGTGACAAATGTTCACTGTATAATTTTGGACTTTACACCAGTGAACTTTGTGGATTCAGTTGGAGCAAAAATGTTGAAGTCAGTAAGTGGTATCTTTCATGTTCCCTTCGCCAAAATACATTCTGTGTTTTTGAAGGCCACAGTGAGGGGCAATCAAAATGACCTTGCATAAAATTCTAATTACTACAGGTTTTAACTTTCGCTTTTGATGCTAAGCTCTTGCTGATATACCAGGGAATGTTTACTCATCTTGTGCAGCTCTCAAGTCAAGCTACAAAGTTATAGGGATGGCAGAGGCAGAAAATACAAGATAGCAAGAGCCATTTTAAAAGGGAAATAACCCTTAAGCAAATTAACACCCTTTTTAAAAATACATTTGTCGTTTGTCTTATACTACTGAAATTGTGATATGTGCAAAGTTATTTCTACAGACTGAAGTTCAATTTAAACTTCTGCAGGTTATAGAAGAATATGAAGAAGTTGGAGTATTTGTGTGCATAGCCAGCTGCAGTGGTAAGTTGTTGAGTTTGGGGAAAGAGAATTTTAGGTCAGGGTTGGCATCCATTCATCTATAGATTTTTTTTTTTTGTCTGCCAGCCATCAAGGTAAGGTCTGAGCCCTCTCCCTATGTGAAAAAGAGAATCAGGCCCTGTTCTGCTAGGGCCATAACAGGTTCCAGAGTAGTACCTTGATTTATCAAGTTCTTCAAAGGCTCAGTCCTGCTGCCACTTGTGAGAATGGTGTAGGATCAGCCTGCTAAACACATGACTTCTATGGGTCTCCCTTGTAGATGCTTCAGGTTGGGTGCTTGCTTAAGTGCTTTGCTCACTCTGCTGTAGTCAGTGGAGTCACACCATTGTGTGAGGAGAGTTGGGTGCAATAACTCTGGAAGTTTATCATTGTCTTCAAGGACTGGTCATCAGCAAATTCTGACTGGATAAGGATGTGGTGTTATACATACAAATACCTCTTTAATTAGAAATCTTCTCAGCTGTGCGTTTTAAATTTTGTCTGTTTTACCTATATCATTATGTGTTCTTCATCTTTTGTCTCAAGCCTCCTTTTGAACAGAAAATCTTGAGACTGGGAAAGCTACAAGCTTTCTCCCTCCCCCATTAGTTAATCTAAACAAAAAATATGTGAGATGTGTATGTCCTGATTGCAGCAAGCAGTCCTGTGGCACCTTAGAGGCTTAAATTTATTCGTGGGTAAAACCCACTTCCTCAGATGGGTAGAAATAAGTCTCTGTGGTGCTGTGAAGCTACAGACTAACACAGCTACCCCTCAGACTTTTTGCTCTGATTAGTTTGTTGTATTTTCTTTACAGGCCCTGTTATGGATGATCTGACTCGACTTAATTTTTTTGGAAAATCCACCACCAGAGACCTGCTGTTTTACAGCATTCATGATGCAGTTCTCTCCTGCCAGCTGATGGTTGCATCTGTTCCACAGACTTCCTCACCTGTCTTTGTTAGTCCTTCAGAGTCTCACATGAAGAACTGAAATCTGTGTAAAAGAGAGACTCTTCCAAGACTTAATTTGCACAGTATAAACAGAGCCTAAGACTCTCTTATGTCTACGGGTATATTCTATTAGAGGTGGCATAGTTTATTTGTTACAGGAATAATGAACAGTTTGCTTCCTTAATACTTTTGAACTGTACTCTTCCTTACCTGAATCCAGGTATAACTTAAATCAAGATGCATATATTTTATTTGTACGTTTTTGAAAATAATGTTTTGCTGCATACAGTCAGAGCATCCGCATGGGAATAGGGCTAAGTTCAGAAAATGCCTTTAGAGGATATTGCACTTAGCTATGCTTAGGTCACCTTGGATAAAGGTCAGTCTTAGGTCACTTTGGATAAAACTCAGCATGCAGGTAATGGACAAATTGATGTCACTCTTTCTAGCAAAATGAGATATTGCAGAAAATACCCTTTCTGCATCTCTCAATTCAATGCAGTGTACCACTGTCTTAATCCCATTCAAAAACTGCTGCCAGAGTGTAAGAATAGATTCTTGTTCAAAACTGTGCGTATCTGCTAGCTGGATTTGTGAGGATTCATGTTGGCATCATTAACTGCTGTGTTCTTAAAATGGGTGTTAGACTGAGAATGGGTTAAATATAGCAATAGGAACACAGTGTTCTCTTCATTCTCAAAACATTCTCCTCATTTTGGTTGAATTTAAAAATCAAACAATTTGTACATTACTATTCTTACCAAACCATTCCAATGCTGCAGCTGAGTCACACCAATTAGAAAATAGCAAGTAGTAAATGATTGAGGATAATTTGGCTAAATGGGGTGTGACCAGACTGTTTGTTTGAAAAAGATGGACTTTGTGGATTCCCATTTAAACTGGTACAGGCATGTAGGCAAGGCCCAACCATGATTAGATGTCAAAGAAAATACCTGTGTGTTTGTTTATGCTACCCTGCTGCGAGTGCACGCTTGTCCCCCATTCTGCTTTTTAAAGGCTTTAACACAAAGTTTTGCAAAACTGAAGATCCTTTAAATCAACAAACTGGTTTAAATATTCCCTGATGCTCCCAAGGCACTGATATTTTCTAAAATGGAACTCCCTATTCTCTCTCTACTCATTTTAATTGATGTAGCCAAAGTGAAAGTGTGTATACCTAGCAGAAAGAACCTGTCTTGACCTAGGTATAATTATTTTTAGAGTTGATCCTGAGTATTAGTGAAGTTTTTGGTTGTTTCTTACCCCTAAAGCAACCCTTTATTTAGAGCCATCAGAACAAATGTTCTGTGCTCATGACAATAAAAATGAATATTGCCTCCTCCTCTGGCAACACAATTAGATTTCTATTTAGTTGGCTCGTATATGAGCTATGCTCCTCTGTGCAGAAGAGGAGGTGATAAATGCCTTGCCTCTAATGCATCTGGTAACAAAGATAGGCAGAATCTGACATCAGCAATGGAACCACAACTGTAATTGAAAGGATGCATCACGGGAGCATTTTTATTCTAGTGCCTGGGTAAATTTTGTAATGTTAATTCAGCTAGCAGTCCTTTTGTATCAACATGCAATATATATATATAGTTAGCCATATGGCTAATGTCAAAATGGTCTGTCTTCAACATCCCAATTAAAGGGAGATTCAGATGACTCTTAATCCTGCAGCACTGGCTTAGGAGATAGATTGTTTGTGTATCTGCTAGTTGCTATCATTTTGAAGAGCGACTATAGGTTGAACCTCTGGTACAGCAATGTCTGGGGTCTAGCAAGAGAGCCCCAGGAGCAGAGTCTGTCCGGTGCAGCCCAGGGGGTTGTATGGAGCAGAGTGGAGGCCTGCTGGCAGGGAGCAATCCAGTTAGTGCCCTAACTGGATTGCCCACCCCCCCACCCCCAAAAAAAAAAAAAAATCTGGAGGCCTAATCTTCCCTTGTCCAGCAAACTCCATTGGTTGGGGACTGGTCAGGTCCCATGTGTGACTTACAGGTCCAGTTGTCAGTGGAAGATCAGTTGCCTTTAACAAGTATCAAGTGAGGAGTCTAGTTTAATTGCTTGGGAAAATCTGGACCAGAAATTTAAGAAGCTATTATGCTTGGCGGCAACTTTTTTTAAAAAGCATACAGCTAATCCTCCTTTTCTCTGCAACTATTGTCTTTAATGTTGTCTAAGTGGTTACCATGGTGCTGATGTGCAATTGGAAGGGGGAGAGGGGTGCCAGAGGGATGAACTGCTTTGAGTTCTTGTGAAAGGGTAAAATCAGGCTCATTTTACTCTTAATAAACCAAGAATGTTTTTAAAGAATCCTTCTCCAAGGGCCTAAGCAATTTTACAGTTTCCTGCCTAATGCTGTGAAATAAGCTTTGAAAGTACAGGATTATCCATTTCTACCTCTTTTTCCTGCTCATATCAATTTTTAAAGCCTGTGGTGGCCACATGTTGAGCACATGTGGCTAGTTTGGCTTGAACAAATTTTTCAGAATAGGGCTAAGTTCACTGTAGTGACTACTGCTTCAGAACTGATTGACTGCTGTGTGTTGAAGCAAAGCGACAAGGTATAGATGCTGACCCCAGCTTCACTATCTATATTTAGCCATCCTGCTATGAAGCTGCCTTTCCTAACCCAGCAAGTAGAAAGGGGGAGATAATCACTGAGCTTAAATTTTTGCACACTTTCTCAGCCTAAATTAACAAAAGGGACCAGATTCATTTAAAAAAAAAAAAAGCCTTAAGTTCTCTTTAATACATTACCACAGTGCCCTATGAGACAATCTAGAAGTGCTCATTTTCATTAGCCAAGCTAACACTGGCCTAAAACAACAACTGAGGAAGTTTCATTTTTAATAGTCACCTAGCCTTACACTGCATTTTCCAGGCTATGTTTTTTTTGTGTAGCACTTTGCCTGCTGGGGGACCACCAGGAGCTTGACAGATAAATGGTTTAAAAATGGTGTATTAGCAGGATTGTTAACTATCCCTGAATCTCAATTTTCTACTATAGCAGTAACTAATACAGAAGAAAAAAAATCATCTACAAACCTGTCATTGGGCGTGACATTTTATTTCTAGACTCCACATGAGATCAAACAGAACACACAGCTTAACAGTTACTCAGACTGTTTTTTAGAAAGATTAACAATAGGAAAGTTTTCCTTCAGTTTCAAGAAGTTAGTTGTAAGTCATGTATCTGGGTGTAGCGCTGAATTTTGCATATGACTTAATGACTTTGTTCACAGCTTCTAAGAAGTCCTTCTCTGTAGCAATTTTTCGACGTGCTCTGATGGCAAACATGCCTGCCTCTGTGCAGACACTGCGAATTTCAGCACCTTTTAAAGACAGAAAATTAACACTTGCACACTGAGCACCTACACAAAAGAGAATCACTGTCAAAGTCATAAGATTCAACTTACCTGTGCTGTTAGGACACAGTCGTGCCAACAACTCAAATCTTATGTCTCTTTCAACACTCATTGAACGAGCATGAATTTTGAATATGTGAGTTCTTCCCTAAAAACAGAAATTTGAAGGTGAGAGAATTATTCCTGCTGGGAGACAGGAAGTGAAGCAGTATACTCAGCCCGTGAAATGCCCTGTAAGAGGGGGAAGACAGTCTTGTTTCCTACTCTACCTACTGCTCGCAAGTATTTGCTTCTGACCTAGCATATTTGAGAAAGAAAAAAGAGTCTGTGGCACAGAGAGACACTAATTAGAAGTTCAACATTGTCACAAGAAATCTCATTGTAATGCAAATTAAGAGTGATCTACACCTTCAAAACTTACCTCCTTACTTGGTCCAATAGACTGCAAAGTACAGTGCAGTAGACATGGACTCATACAATAAGGCAGGAGGGCTTTTTTTGCCCATTTGATCCAACAAAGTTCAAATGTACAGCTCTTAGAGGTGCTTTTATATTTCTCTCTGAACTGCACCCAAATATTAGTCTGAAACAACTACTGGGCTGCTACTCTCCCTTTGCTTAGCAACAAAAAAGGAAGGTTCTAACCTCAAGATCAGGTAAACTAAATTCAATCTTCCTGTCCAGTCTCCCAGGCCTCATCAGTGCTGGATCTAAGGTATCAGGTCTGTTTGTTGCCATCAGCACTTTAATATTGCCTCTGGGATCAAATCCATCCAGCTGATTGATCAGCTCCAGCATAGTACGCTGCACTTCGTTGTCCCCTCCTGCCCCATCATCAAAACGAGCACCTGCAGAGCAGAAAATTACAGATCAAGCTGTTGCAGTTACAGACAAATGCACTGTCACTGCTATATGTGTATGCATGACCGTACCAAATTATTTCTCCTTTTTTTGGAATGCATTATCTTCAGCTAAGCAGTCAAGTCAGCAAAATATTTTCTGTTTGTATGCGAGAGGTATATTGCTGTCCTCAATGATGACACCTACTTTTCTTAGGTTTACAAATCCATATAAAACTTCCCCAAAACAAAATACTTTGGTATAATTAAAAGAACTGTATCAGCTTTTGTGAGCAGCACTTCAATATGCAAAACAAGTGTGCGTTGAGGAGAAGAGTTAAAGTTCCAGGAGTGTGAAGAAATGCAAAATTGAATAGAAATGTTTTACATTCAGTTTAATTTAAGAAATGTTTAGCAATTAAACTGTTCAACTGGCCATATTTGTAAGTGTTACTGTCTTAAGCTCAGTCACTTTGAATTTTGATTATAGAAATATTTGTATTCAGGATCAAATGAGTTCATATCTTAACTACTGATAATTCCCTTTGCAGTAACTACAGTTGTTCAGAGTAACAGATTTCCTAAGTTTACACTGCTGTGCATTACAGAATGCAACCATCTTGATAAATACAAATTAGTGTGTGGAGAGAGAATTATAAAAATCAAAATTATCATCTAGTAATATATTTGCAAGTTTGCCCCATTTAAAAAAAAGTAAGTGACTGTTGCAAGCATACCTCCAATGGCATCAATTTCATCGAAAAATATGAGACAAGCTTTCTTAGTTCTGGCCATTTCAAAGAGTTCACGAACCATTCGAGCTCCCTAATGGAAAGGATAAGATTTTGTTATAGGCAGGCTTTTAACATTTTAAAGCAAACTGTCGCTTTCCACCTGATGGTACATTTTTTAATTGTGAATACTTTTTTTGCTTTGTGCAACACTGGCAGGTGTGGGCATCGCTGAGGATACTCAGTCCCGAGCACTCATGCAAACATCCAACATTTAACAAACACAGCTATTACCAATTATTTATAAAGTTCTTAGTACTTGTGGAAGCTTCCAACCCAACTGCTCTGTAAAATGAAGAGCTACTTTTGAACTTCAACAAGCAGCTGTGCAAACTGACAACTTTTCACTTATACAATGCTTTCCACCCACAGCTCTCAAAGTGCTTTTCAAAAGGTGGTTAGCATCATTGACAATTTTACAGATGGGGAAGTGGAAGAAAGTCACTTGCCCAAGGTCACCCAGCAGACCAGTAGCCAAAGCAGAAATAGAATCCAGATCCCTGCATGTCCTAGCCCAATGATCAGTACACTGTCACATACCACTGAAGCCTAAACTGTAGAGACCACCTCTAGGTGTGGGGGCAGGTAGTTCAAATTTTAGACCTACCCTCTTTGCTGCCACTGTGACCCAGCTATCATGTCTGTGTTTGATATGTAGTTTCTGTTCAAGTCTCAGTCTGACAATCACTTCTTTCATACAGGCCCTGACCAATTACAGTAGAAGCTTGATTATCTGGCATCCCTGTGGAAGAGGGGTTGCCAGATAATCAAAGTTTTCTGATTTAGTCACATGGGACCACTAGCCCTACTCAGCTGACCCTGCTCCTAGGGAATGGGGGATACCTGTCTGCTGGCCCTGGCGGCCAGAGGAGCTGATCCACTGCAGCTTACCCAGGCTGGGAAGCCACCCCTAGTTCGTGTTAACAGAATATGCTGGTTATACAAGTGCTGGATAACATCTTTTACTTTATTAAATAACTTTTGGACTTCAACAACATGAATGAGGGGCAAAAAAGGCACCATATACCTTCACCAAACCTCTCAGCTATCTTGTTCACTCTGTACAGTTTGCATAGGGGAATGCACCTACTTTACCTGGTACTTCCACAAAGTGGTGCAGAGTTAAGAGTATGCACAAACAACCTGGTTATATGTCAAAATCTCAAAAATCAAAGCAAGAGATGTCAATGTTTTTAAGATTACTCCAGTCACTAGAACTGTATGAGGCCACTACAAGCTTGAGTCATTTCTGAGAGAAGTTAAGGATAATTTAGGGTGGGATCTCAATCATTTAATGCTGACCAAATGCCAATGAATGCTTCTGAACATTTCAAATGTAGCGTAACCAACAGAGATTTCATTATCTCAGGAGTGTCAGACTTACAAAGATTTGTTTAGTAGTTTTTATTCTTCTGTAGGTTTATGAAACTTAGTGCATTCAGCTGCAACGTTTATTAAAACTTTTGGCCACCCCCACCACTAGGAGTCTGCCGTGTGCATCACTTTTACACAGTATTTGGTATTACCTCTCCTACGTATTTCTGCACCAATTCAGATCCAATCACTCTGATGAAGCAAGCATCAGTCCTGTTAGCAACAGCACGGGCACAGAGGGTTTTGCCTGTACCAGGTGGCCCAAAGAGAAGTACTCCTTTGGGGGGCTCAATCCCAAGGTTAACAAACCTCTCAGGCTGCAAAGGGAAGAAACAGGAGGTTAGAATCTCTATATGCAAATTGGTGATTAATCAGATCAGCTTTGTTAAGCAAGTTACAAATAAGCCAGTCCATTTTCATTGAAAAGCTGCTTTGTTTATTGGGTGTTTACATTCAGATATCTTAGTACTTGAAGAGGCATGACAAATTATCTGAAGGAAATCTTATCAAAACTAACAGTCACAATCTAAGTGTTACTTACATGAAGCAGAGGGGTTTCGACCACCTCTCGCAGCTTTTCAATCTGTTCTTTGCAACCACCAACATCACTGTAAGTGACATCAGGTTTTTCCTCCACCTGCATAACAAATAGATGCGTGCAAATTTGAACAACTTGACAGTGCAAGTCTACCTAGGTCTCTAGGTGAGCAATAGCAGAATTCAGACAAAAGACATTTTAAGTTAGGCAAGTTGAAAAAGCATAAATAAGCAAAGGGAGTTCTCACCTGCATCATAGTAACTGTTGGGTCAATCTTTGGAGGCAAGGGGATATGGATCTGATACTTGTTTCTGTCCACACTGATAAGATGATGTAAGAAGAGCATTATTTTCATTACAACATTCCTCATGCTAACACAACTTTTCAAAAACCCACACCTTTGTACTATGAATGGGATAAACCCTCTTTTCTCCAGCATCAGCTTGAGCCCAGCCCTAAGAGATACAGCCTAGAGCTGACTGGAAAGCCAAATTCTACTTCCTCAGGGATGTTCCATTTAAAAAAAAAAAAGATTTCCCATGAAAAGGGGTTCAAAAGTCCATATTAAAAAAAAAAAAGGAAAAAGCAGCCCTTTGGAAACATTTTCAAGAACCCTGAACTGCCCAGAGTCCCAGCAGATCACCAAGCAGGAAGCCTAGGCCATTCATGGCTTCAGGCTACTGAGAAGTTGTGAGCCTTAAACCCCAGGTGCCCAGGAGCTGCCAGACTGGGCTGTATCGGCCTGCTGAAGTGCTGCCAAGGAGCTGGACAGGCAAGGTGGCAGGAAACCGAGAGTTCTGAACCCCTCCTGGTATATCTCAAAAGTTCATCCTGTGGAACATTTCAGTTCTGACAAATCAATATTTTCCAACAGAAGATACCAGAAAGTTTCTGACCAGCTCTATTGCTCTGTAAATAACCACATTTCAGTGATATTAGATGATACTTGTTCAGTGATATGATTGTTTGCAGAACACTAAACCATGAGACTATATCGTGACATCTTACAGGAAAAGCTTCTGTTTACTGTTAAAATTGCTTTTTTTAGAAGTTTGGTGTCTTTACTTACCCAACTCTCATTCCTTCTTCAATGTCAGTAGGTGCTACCTGATCGCTGAGGTCCACCACAAATTTAGCAAATTGTTTGACATTGATAATGTACTTGGGATCCTCAGAATCTGCATTGATTATCTTTGTACATCTAGCAGAAAAGAGAGAGTTAACTAATGCAGGCCATGAGGTAGATAAGTTAACCTTCTCGTTACTTACAAAAGCCTTACACAATCAATTGTTAAAAGAGGGCTTGTTTGTACTCTAAGTGCCTTTATGAAATCGTAGAGCTAGTATGTTTGTAGTAGTGGTGTAATTCATAATTCTATCACTGATCCAACTAGGACACAGTTCTCATGTTTCACAAAGGTTAACATCTGAACACTTAGATATCACAGTGAACAGCACCCTAGAAATATCTGAGGATCAAAATTTTTACCAGGTGTCATGTGGGAAGAAGGCAGCTGCTGCAAATAGAATTATAAATGCTATGTAGTAGAGCATAGAGTACCATATATCTCTTATGACAAGATCCACGGAATATACACACCTGGCTACCTGCAGTGGCTGCTCACTTTGGAGAGTTTGCTTATCTGCAGCCAGATCCCAAAGGGCAGGAGGGGCCAGGCCTGTGTCTGACTCCTTGATCCCTATGTAGAAGGCAGCAAAGTTGGAAGGTCACTGGTTATGTCAATGATACTTCACACTCAGTTCTACTAACATTACTCATTCAGTCACATCAGTATAAAAAGGCAGATGCTGGGAGAAATATTTTTACAGGTACTTTAAATGTGAAATGCAAAAGGAAAGCTGCTGGATTTATGCCAGTTTGTTTCATGATGTTCCAGAAACAGAGTCTAACAAGCTTCCCCCACCCTCTTGTATTTTATTAACAGAGAGGTAGCCATGTTAGTCTGTATTCTAACAAAACAAAACAGCAGCCATGCAGCACTTCAAAGACTAACAAAATGATTTATTAGGTGATGAGCTTTCATGGGACAGACCCACTTATTCAAATCTATAAAATTTCCAGTCCAGACACAATGGCCATCTCAAATGTTCTATGGATGGTGCCCAGGGTGGTTAGGGGGATGACCTGTGGGTTGGGTCCTGGAGTGGGGCAGCACTGAAGGGGGGATGAGGGACGTTAAGTGTCTTGCTGGAGATAATTATGAACATCAAAAGAAAGGAATCAGTCCCTATAGCATGTGAGATAACAAGTGTGAATGTATCAAATTTGAATATGAACCCCAGTCCACAAAATCTCCCTATGTAATTTGTTTTTGGTCTCTGTTGTAGGATGCATATTCTCAGGTCTTTTACAGCATGACCCACTCCATTTCCTCTTGTATTTTGTTTTAAATTAAAAACTCAGACCTTGTCTACCCTGCTTTTGCTTAGCAGACTTTATGGACAAGTGGAGAACCAGTAGAGTACCAGTAAACATAGCAATAAAGTAAATTGTGATTTACGAGGAAAGTGATTGATATTCAAACTGTTCTAAACTTTGTAAATTCAAGTTCCTTGTTAAGTAAGAACTTAGAAGAAGAAACTATATTAGGATTCGACACAGAGACTGTCAAGTAAAACCTAAGAGCGCTCTCACACACATCTGAGCTCACCACCAGTCCAACATATCTCAGCCCAATAACTATTTTCTGCAGCTGGTTTGGTTTAAATTCATCTTTCTTGAACACAGATAATCACAACTGTACAGAGCATTCCAAATGAGGTCTTACCAGGGCCTTCTACAAAGGGCATTAATACCTCCCCCTCATGGAAATGCCTTCTCCAATCAGACTTCCTAGGATGGCAATTGCCTTTTTCACAGCTGAATCACATTGGTAACTCAGGTATCCTGCAATGAACTCCTATACCCAGGTCTCCCTCTTCTTTCAACTGATGAGCCTCCAAAAGGTAGCAGAAATTCTTATTAGTATACCCCAAAATCATGACTTTTTAGTCCTATTGAATTTCATCCTCTGTCACTCTACTATTCAAGGCGATCCATATCTTCCTCTCATATTGCATTCCTCCCCTCTGTTGATACAAACTTTCTACATCATCAGATTTAATCCGCACACATGCCTATGTTTTGTGCCAAACTCATTAGCAAAAATATTAAATACGACTGGTCCCAAGACTGAGGAACCCCACTAATAACATAACTCCAGTTAAAAAATTCACCTTTTAGCACAACCTGCACCCTACTCACATCTAGCCAATTTTTTATCCTCTCTGCAATGTTGTATTGATTCCCGCTTCATTCATTCAACTACAATTGAACTTCCGTACTGTGCATGTCCCTTATCCAGGAACACCTTGATAGGGGCCCTGTTGGATGAGAAGGAAATGGCTCTGCACCCTGCCACTCCCTCCCACCCGCCTCAACATACAGCTGGGGAACAGCAGCATAGCAACATGCTTCCCAAGGCTTTTTCCTGCCACTCCCATATTGGCAAGGCATAGCGTACGGAAGCAACAGAGGGCATGGAGCTATGTGTGCCCCTGGGAGCAGGGCGACAGGTAAGCAACCTATGCTGATATCACAGTGCCCTCCCTGGCTTGGAAAGTTAGTTAATCCAGCATACCCTGTTTCCCAGGGTATGCTGGATTAAACACGGTCCAGGGTAATAATTTTCTATGTGATGCTGTGTCAAATGTACTTCCTTTATCTAACAAAAATTGGTTATTTTCTCAAAGGAGGAAATCAGTTTAGTCTGGCACAATCTACCTTTGGTAAACCCATATTACATTGCCTCCTCTTTACCATTTACCCTCTATGAATTCAATTATTCTTTCCTTCACAATAAGTTCCAAATCAGGGGTCCACAACCTTCAGAGATGCATGCAGCTCTTTAAGGACTTCTTTGTGGTTCCCGATGCTATAATTGCAAAGTTAAAAAAACCCTCCTGATTATTTTCAATAACCAGTGAAGATCTAAAAGCCCATCAATGTTGCCACTTCTAAGAATTCACAGAGCCCGATACAGAGCCTGTCACCCTCTCGCGCCTCCTGACACTTGATAACAATGTACAATTCACATCTGAATAGTAAACAATATGTGATCGCAAAACCTTGGAGAACTCCCCCCAGTGGCCCCTGGAGAGAGACAAGGTTTGGGAATGAAAGTCGGGAAGACAGTGGTAAAAAACACACATGTAAAGTGTGAGGAAATAGAACATGTAAAGTTTGTGAACGTCCTGCAGTAATCATGTGTCACATTTGCTCACGAAAGCTCATGCTCAAAACTTTTCTGTTAGTCTATAAGGTGCCACAGGACCCTTCGTTGCTATTACAAATCACTGTGTGCACAGTTCTTAAAACGGGTTACAAAAAGAGTTTGACGTTGTTTATTATGGACCGTCTCATATTCACATGCATTTCATCTCTTGAATTATTGATTTTTTTTTACCAAATTGAAAAAAAATGGCTTTTCTTGCTATTTTAATTCCAGACCCCTGTTCTAAATCCTTGAATATAGAGGTCAGAATAACAGGTTTGTATTTCCAGGGTCACTTTTGTTTCCCCCTCTCTAAATACAGATAACATGCTGATTATTCTCCACTTCAGTATTATTCCCAAATAGAAATGTATTACAATCCTTGCTACTGGATAGCAACAACGTGTGCCACTCCTTTCAATATTCTAAGATGGAAATTGTCTGTACCCCTCCCCATGACTTGATCAAATTAAACTCTTCACATCACTCTTTCACCCCCTGGCTGAAAGTGTTCATTTCTAGACATTCAGTCGTATCAGTCAACATTGCCTTCAGGCATGATCCATATTAGCACCGTTAGTGAAAACTGAGGCAAAGTATTGAGTTAGGCTTTGGAACATATAAAAATTATCTTTAATCTCCTGTCCAACAGTGAATGGTGGCCCAATCTCATTCATCCTTATTTTTATTTGCTGACCTGCACATTCTTATTTATTTTTAAGTTCCTTCCTAAAACTTAATTCAGCTTCTCTTTTAGCAATTCTTAATTTATTCCTGTATTTGCTAACCTCCATGATTGTAGCTTTCTTTGCTAATCAATCCCTTTTTTGGTCCAGATACACACTCTGCTTATTCCTAAGAGCCATTTTTGTTGCGATTATTCCTCCAGTTGGATCTGAAATATTTCTATACAAGCTTTTCCCCTTGTTTCTCAAGATATCTATTCTAGATAGTTTTTGTTCAGATGACCTAAAGACACTCCAAGCTCTCCACATGTAAGTCCTGGAGCTCTTCAGCCAGTGACTATTCCCCTTAAATTTCCCAAAGTCAGCCCTTTTGAAATCAAAAATCAAAGTTGTCTACCTTATCTTGATAATTTTTGTATTAAATTTTACTTTACATACCAGTGAGCTCATTAATTTTCTTAAGGAGCTGCTGAATATCATCTTCTACCTGCTTAATCTGCCTTGAGTACGTGCTCTGGCCCTGGAACAAAAGAGCAAATGTGTGCACTTCAGTAACTTAAGAAAAATAAGTGCACGTATTTATGTACAGTAGACACATTACCTTCTTTTGAGATTATCAATATAGCACATAAGGTCCTCAGTGTAAATGAAAATCAGGCCCATTGTTGGGGAGATATTTTCAAACAGAAATATAAAACTAAAAAAATTAATTAATTTGATCATTGTTCCTTCACAGACTAGTAATATTCAAATCTGTAGGGGTTTTATAGTTTGTGGGGTGGGGAGAGAATGCTTTAAGGGAGAGAAGTTGCAGAGTTGGAGTAAATTATAAGGCACCAGAGGAAAACAATTTCCTGCTATTTCCAAATAAAATCAATTTGGAAGACATTATTGTGCTTTGATTCAATTAATTGGATTGTAATGGTTTTCTTTAACATTCTAGTTATGAAGCCTACTTACATAGGTTTTCAGCAAGGCAATATCCCCTTCATCCAATGCTGAAACAAGACAAACAAGAATTACCTTTCAGTTATAGGAACAAAATTAAACGTGTCTCATTTTGAATCTAAAAGATGCAAAGTCACACACTCACAGAATTCCTTTGATACTGCAAGTGAGGGTTGGTGTTATGATTTTGTTTTTAAATGTTAAACTGAAGTACTGTTCTATAAAGCCAGATACTCAAGAACAAGCAGGAGTTAAACACATTCTCCAGCTACTCACTCTTACTTGTAGGGATGAAGTACTACTGCATTGTTATTTATCATGTACAAACAATCCAACAAGTTAGGCATCTCAATGTCCAACATAGAAGTTGTCTGTCAAAAAGCGCTTACAAGCTTAAAGAGCCTATATATAAACAAAGGCTTGGAGAAGAGGGAGTAACAAAGAAGAAAACAAATCAACTTCTGCTTCGTGACAGTCTTAAGAATTGTCCAAATTGCAGAAGCCATTTATTCTGACACTAACCTCTCTTAGCCATTTGTAACAACAGTATATAAACAAATGCATATCTGCACACCAAGCAACTACCTACCAGTGAAATGATGCATTTCAGTGGTGGAAAGAACAAGATCCAATTTCAAAATCAAGACACTCCTGTACTGAAGTTATTAACTTAAACCAGACTTCAAACTGCAGACTGACAGTGAAGATGGGGACAGCTTCTAAATAAGTGCCCCACTTCGACATTCTTTTACTCAGATCTAGTTCTGCGAGAGTAAGGGAATGTCAAAATGTGGCGCTTATTTCGAAGCTGCCCCCATCTCCACTGTCAATCTGCAATTCAACATCTGCACTTTGAAATTCATACAGCTGCCTTTATGCTAATGAGGTGCTGAATATGCACATTAGTGCCTCATTACCATGGCACCTCCGATGGGAGGGGACAAGTGTAGAAGCAATCACAGTGTGCACAAGCCCTGCTCCCTGTTTTGGGAATTGGTACAGATACTCATCTCACTCTTTGGTCACATCCGCCAAGCACCTCACCCACAGCCCAGACCAGAGATCCCATCTTTGAAAGGGGGGAATTTAGTGCATGTTCTCTGGTCGGTGTCTCCCATTAATTCAGGCAGCAACCAGCCTAGCATGCTGTATGCGGATCACACCGGTAGCACTTCTCTACCCCTGCTCACTGTACAGTGAGACTAGGACCCAAACTCAGGTTTTCTAGATCCCAGCGCTGGTCCAGTGGTTCTCCCAGTTCAGATACCTGACTCCATTTGTCGATCCCCCCCGAAGGACGCCAACATCGGACCAACAGCCCTGGCGCACTCGGGCTCTGCGGACGCAAGCTATAGGGCTCCAAACTGCCGTGTAGCCACCGTGAGACACCTCCCGACACCCCACCCCCACCACACGTCTATACAGCCCTTCTGCAGCCCGCTGAACCCGAGCGAGCGGGCCGGGCCGGCCGGTTGGAGCCGGTGCCTGGCCCGGGTGGCTGACGGGCCGTGCAGTCACACAGGGGGGCGGAACGAGCTAGGACACGAAGAAAGACCCAGAGCCCCGGCGCCTGCTCGGCTGGGCTCCCTCCCCCGGAGAGCGGCGACACCCGCCAAGCCCGCGGGGCCGAGCCAGGCTCGAACCCGAGCAGCTGCCGGTGCCCCCAGCGCAGCGAACGCGAGGGGAAGGGCACCGGGCGCAGGATCCGTCGGGGGAAACGAGGGCCCAGACGCCTCACGAGCCTGGAGGGGGGGGTGGATCGGGAAGGTAGGAGCCCGAGGCCGCCCGGCCCCTCACCGCGGATGGGCTTATCCTCCTTCTCCTCCTCCTTGGTTTTGCGCTGATCGGCGCCTAGATAGTCCGGCATCCCGGCGGCCGCAGGGCTCCCTTCACGCGTCAACTCTTGCTCCCGAAGCACTGCGCACGCGCCGGCCCGCCCCCGGATGCATTATACAGCACCTCACCCGGCTTCCGCTCCGAGCCTTTCCGCCACGCACCGGAAGAAACCTCGTGGGGAGCATCATTAGAGGCAGCCAGGCGGAAGACGGAAGCTGGTCTCGTGCAAGCGGATTATGTTCCCCCAGCCTCGCTTCCAGTAGTGGGGGGGGGTGTGCTTCAGGGCTTTCTTTCCCCTTCACAGTCCCTTGGGTCTGCAGTGCCTACTCGTCCCGTTCCCTACAAGGCAAGTGGCAGTCCGCCCGCTCTGCAGGCACCTCCGGGGAAGCCCCAGCGACAGGACCCTGCTGTGCTGCCTTCCCAGCGGCCCGGCTGCGGCTTGGGTTAACGACCATGGGTGTTTTAGAAGTGCACAGGGGGATATTTTCCGTCTGCTCGGAGCAACGGGTGCAGGGAGCTTGGCCTTCCTCACCTGGATGTCTGGCAGGTTAAATTTTAGTGAAACCCGAGAGTCTCCTGTAATCACTTGACTCTAGGAGCTGGAGCTTTAAACAAAACACCCATTGTTGTAAGAGGTGACAGTAGACAAGGCTGAACTTTTGTCTGTAGCCATTATTCCTCTGATCATTTAACTTATGTTTTTTTGCTATAAATCCATGTGGAGCTGTTGTATATATCTTTACTACACAGGAAGTGATGCTTTTATCTCTGTAGTTAACTGTAATGCACTGCTTTAAATGAGAAGGCAATATCTCATGTGACCATACAGTGATAGAAGTTATAATATCACAGAGAAAAGTATGTGAGGACGTTGGGGCTGGAGTTTGCTGATTGTTATTTGCCAGGCAATATTTGCAGGATGAGGAAAGCGGTGGACTGGTGTGGGAGGGAGCTGACAGTCTAATCTCCAGCAATATCATTCTTGCTGATGCAAAAATGTAAGAGACTAGGTTGTAAGTTGTCAACGATATGGTGGAAGGATTTAAGCTGGGACTGTAGGCTATAACCAGTGACATTCTATTATTTTCCTTATGCCTGTCTTGTAGTAGGCGACATCTTGGTATTCGTTTGGCTCTATCGGTCTATTTCTTCCCTAGGTGGGTATTTTAGTTGTAAGAATGCATATAGGTGTTTTTCTCTGAATCACATTTCAGAATTTAGTGAAACTAGACTTTTGAAAGGAGATCCAGTACCAATAATCTCAAGACAATGTTCAATCATACAGTAAATAAACATCTGTCAGGCAAACCTTGGAAGAGACCGCTTCTTCTTTATATATGTCTGACAGTCATTATTACTTGGTCATAGTGCTCTGTTTTTCTAGGAATGTAGAAATAGTAAACTTGAAAAACACAACATGCGGCAGAGTTACTGAGAAGCTGAAAGTACGCTTTTGCTCATTTCAGTATTCCCGAACTAATGATGGACAATGGACCACACTTCACCACAACAGCATTTGAGTTATTCTAGATGAAAAATGATTCTGATAATATTACTAGTGGCGCACACTCTCAACAAGCAAGTGGAGCAGCTGAGAGACCAGTACAAACAGCCAAGCAAAGTTAAACTAGATCAGTGTTTCTTCCAGTAGGCAATGGACCTGCTTTGGGAAAGCTGCTAGTGGAACCATGCTGCTTTGTTTACCTTAAAGGGTCCATAGCCAGAAGTCTCACAGCTCCCATTGGCCCCAGTTCAATGTTTCCAACTCAAAGGAGCTGCCAGAAGTGGTGTGCCCCAGGCTGCCGCTTCCCACAGCTGTCCTGGGCCAGAAATGAGGAATCAGAGCTAATGGGAGCTCCAAGGCTCTATGGCTACAGACCTTTTAAGCAAACAAAGCAGTGTGGGCCCGCTAGCAGCTTTCCCAGAGCAGATCTGCAGCCCACTTTGAGAAACACTGAACTAGATGGGGGCTGGGCGGGGGGAAAGAGCTGGCACAATGGAAAAGATTTCATCCCCCCAGGTTATATGGGATTAAAACTGACAACAAAGAGTTCCACAGAAGATATTGCTATCTACAGTGTGGTCTTCGTAAAAATAACAGAGCAAACTGACTAAAGATAATTATTGCAACTAATGGACAGTCAGATAAGCAAGTTGGTATACATTTGGGTCATGTAATTAGAAAACCAGTAAGATTCAGAAGTAGTAACAGAGAGATAGCCATGTTAGTCCGTATCCCATCATAACAAAAAAGCAGTCATGTAGCACTTTAAAGACTAACAAAATAATTTATTAGGTGATGAGCTTTCATGGGACAGACCCACTTCTTCACTGTTAGTTCACGGCATAACACCAGAGCCCTGCTCCAGTCAGGCACTTTATCCATCTGCCTCAGTAGCCAACCCAGAGTCCACTTTTCTCCCTTTTCTAAGGTTTGCAGGAGGTTTGATTTTTCTCTCAGTTCAATGTCTAACAAAAGTAGCCCATGACTGAACAAAATATTTCTGTCAAATTTGTGGTTTCAAACTTACTACTATCCTGAGAACACATGGGCAGATTAATTATTCCCTGTGCCTCATGATTTGTCAAACAGATCTTTTTTGATTACTTGTAATTTAAAAGTCTAACAATAAAACATTCAAAAGTCTGCAGAACACTACATCTGGTCTCCTTCAAGCATATAATTCTGCAAATTATTTGCCCTAATCAAAAATTAGCAGGGTCAGAGTTAGGGGAAAAGCTTATAATGGGAGTCCAGGGTTCAACATGAGGCCCCCATGAGAAGAGGCTACCCTGACAGTCTGCCTGAGGTGGCTGGGGCTCCTTCTGTGAGTCTAGAAAGTGAGAGGAGGGGATCCTGCTGCAGCCCCTGCCCCAGGCCAGGGGAGGGCAAAGAGCCCTAAGAGGCAAAGAAATGAGGCTAGAGGGCTAATTATGACAGGCGGGGCTGAAGTGAGGGAGCACTATACAACAGTTGGGTCTGAGTAGATGAAGTGAAGGCTGAGAGGGTGAACTAAGAGTAGCAGGGGTAAAAGAGGAGCCTGAACTGATGAGCTAGGCTACGTCTGCACTAGACTCTTCCTTTTGGAAGGGGCACGGTAATGAGTGAGTTGGGAAGATGCTAATGAGGTGCTGCCATGAAGATACAGTGACTCATTAGCATAATGGTGGCTGCACGCAATTTGAAAGCGCCACTTTCAAATCACGCACTGCCCATGTAGACGGGGCCTTTTGAAAGGACCCCCTGGACTTTGAAAGCCCCTTCTTCCTAAAACCAAATAGGAAGGGGCTTTTGAAGTCCAGGGGGTCCTTTTGAAAGGCCCCAACTACATGGGCAGGGCGCAATTCGAAAGTGGCGCTTTCCAATTGTGTGTGCGGCTGCTGTTATGCTAATGAGGTGCTGCATCTTCATGGCAGCACCTCATTAGCATCTTCCCAACTTGCTCATTACCATATACCTTCTGAAAGGAAGGGGCTAGTGTAGACAAGGGCCTAATGATGATGGAACCTGGGGGACTGAATTGAGAGGGGTTGGGTGGGGATAGAATTGAGGAACTGCGGGGCTGGATTAATTGCTGAGAAGGAGACAGGCAGATGGAATGAGAATTCTTGCAACAGGGGGTCAGTATCACTTTACCCTGCACCTGTGGGGCATGTTCTCTCTAATCCTTTCTATCCACGTGCAGAATATGTTTTTATGTGCACTGAGGAACAAGCAAATGTGCAACAGCAATAGAAACACAAAACCTAGCTGTGGGTGCTCTGCTAACCAGCTGGGTGGCACCTGAATTTCCTTTCAGTGGCCGTATCAGTGCACAGTTTACAGGGAACAATGCCTGTGGGAAAATGGGCAACATTAACTGTGTGTGCCCTGTACATCCACAGCCACCACCTTTACATCCATGGATTGTTTAGGTGTACCTAGCCATTTTGTGTATATGCAGGATTCTACTAATCATCACACGCACAATGCACACAACATGAGAAAGGACAGATTTCAAAAACGAAGGGACTGATTTTAAAATAATAAATACATTTCTAACATCTCATGATTTTTTGGCACAGTCACAATTTTTCGAGAGTTCAACTTTTGATTTTTAACCTGTTGCAATTGGCAATACTGCATGAGCAAAGATGACAGCTTCTTGGGGCACAGCTGTCCCATGCCATTCTGCGTCAGCTGAGCTGCTTCCCCACTGGATTCACTGAGAAGGCCTTACCTGGTTCTCCCAGCACCATTATTGGCTTTGTCCCCATGTCCCCCATTACTCCTAGGGAAATTCTGTGCCACTTGTACATGTGCAGAATTCATATTCCCACAGATTTCTTTGCCTCTCCATAGAAAAAATACTTCTTACCTGGAAGCAAAGGGAAGCTGCAAAAGCAGTCAGGGGCCCCTGCCCAGCAGCATACATGCATCATTTCAGGCACCCAGAGCAGGCGGTGAAGAGGTAAATCACAGGGAGATGGGGAGCAAGGCTGATGTCACTGCCGGTGACTCCTATCACATGCCAAGCTCAGATGCTAGTCCCAGCCTGGCTGACAGAGGACAGGACTTGCTCTGCAAGGAGTAGCTGGAGCCAAGGGAGACCTACCCCCAAAAACTACCCCAGCTGTAAGAATCTGTGTGTGTCTGTGTGTGTGTGTAAGAGAGAGAGAGTGTGTTCTTGCCTTGGTTGCTCTTCAGCCATGGGGTGGAAGGATCCCTGTATGGGGAGGTGCTCCCTCATCTGCCCACCCCCTTGCATTCCAATAGGCCCACACACCCACTAAGCCTCACCTTCCAAATTGTTTCACTGAACCTAATTCATGCGAACACCCACTCTGCTGAACCTCAATCCCTGCATCTAGAGCTCTCTTGCACCCTCGTCCCTGTAGATCTGAAAGCCCCCACATCAGCACACACCATGTCTCACCCCTGCCTGTGGACCGCCCTTGCTGAGTTCTATGCACTCAAATCCCCAAATCACTGAGTCCTAACGCAAGGGTGTGGAAAAGTAGGGGGTTACCCACCCCCGGGGGGCATGAAATTTTATAAGGGGCTGCAACATGATTGGCTGCTGGGTCTCATGCTCTTCTGTCTCATTACAAATGTTGAACTATGTTCCTGTTTTGTGCATGTATATTCACATTTATATACCAGTTCATAAAATTTTTACATTCTACATACCTATTTTCTTACATGTGCCAAAAGGGTTTTTTCATTTGAACATAACTGAAATGTTTGTCGGTTTGGATTACATTAGAAAGGTTGGGGGCCCTGCTAACTGCAGAGATGAAAAGTGGGGCTAGACATGAAAAGTTTGCTCACCTCTGTCCTAACCAACGCACCCAAGCTCCCCGACCTACCATGGCCCACTTTCCCAATGCTTGGATCCCCTTCAAAGCAGGGGTGCTGGAACAATTTTTAGAGTGGGGGTCTGGTAGAAACCATTTATTTGGTGGTTGTTATATCTACTTCAAAGCAGGGGGTGTTCCAGCACCTCTACCACCCTTTGTTCCCCAACCACTGCTGCTGAGCCGCTTGCACACAGACACACCTCACCACACGCTGAGGGGTCACCCTCCCCTGGAGGATCCTGCAACACTCAGTTCCCCATACACCCAAATGCCCCCAATGAACCCCTGGGCATCCAGGTCCCCCTGTATCCAGACTGCCCCACGCGGACCCTCTCCCCCCACGCGCGGATCTTGCGGAGCTAACCCTGCCTGCTCCACACCTGGATCAGGGCCTGGGCCGAGGCAGTGAATGACGCTGCGCCTCTCGCTCGCTATCTTGGTGCGCCCCGTGGCCTGCTACGGGCAAGCCCCCCGGCCGCTCACACGAGCACGGGAGAAGTGCGGCTGAGCCTCCGTGTCCTGCGCGCCAGGGGCTGGGGCCGAGCCTAGCCGGGCGCCGCAGCACACGGACAGGGAGGCGGAACGCCGCCAAGCGGGACCTGTTCTGTTTGGAGAGGGTTCCCGGGGGACCGCTTGGCGCGTGACACAGGAGGGGACCCGGAAGTGGTTGCCTGGAGTCTCTCCATGCGCCGGCTCCTGGCAACTGGTGAGAAGGAGGGAGCGAGTTCAGAGCCTGCGAGACTCTCCGGGCCAGGAGTCCCTGGGAGCGGCCAGCGGCCGCCACGATGCTGAGGGAGGCGGAGGACGGGGAGGTCACCGCGGTCACCAGAGCCCTGTCTGCGGGTAGGTTTCCCCCGGCTGCCCCCTTGGGCCACGCGACTCCGCCCTCGCCCCCTCCCCCCCGTGTCTCAGTTTCACCCTTCCCGCCCCCGGGCTCAGGAGCCGCGGGTCCCGCTGGCAGGGAGCCCGGCCGGATGTGATTGTGCGGTACCGTTTCGGCTTTCCCCGGCAGCGTCCTCCTCTCGCCCGCCGGCTCAAGCCAATCCGCTCCTGGGCCTGACCCAGCCACTGACCGGCTTGCGCCCCACAGCTGTACCCACAGCGCCCCTAGCTCCGCTCGTCCGAGCCCGGTCTCCTTCCGTCCAATAAACGTAGTAGACCTTGCGTCAGGATTGTGTCCGTGTGCAGCGCCAAGCACAAGCCAGCACTCAAATACCCCTGAGTGATAGCCAGACACAGGCTCCTCTCCCCACCGGGCACAGATGGCTACAGCCAGAAATCAGCCCCTTAGGCTACATCTACACTACCAGATAAATTCGATTTTATACGATCTGAAGAGAAACCGGAGCAATAACACTGGTTTTTTGAGTATCTTCACTTCCCACAAAGTCGAGTTAGTGTTGCCACATTAGACTGGCCAGACATTCTGGGAACCTATTCTACAGTTCTCTGAGCCCAACATTCTGCACCTTCTCCCAGACCCTGCTGCTTGGGGAGCTGGGAAACTGATGTGCCTGGCTTGTAGGAGCTGAGAGCCTGGCACAGTAGGTAGCCAGGTACGGCGCTGGTCACTTTCCCAGCTCCCACCAGTGGTGGGGAGCCCTGAGCAAGGTGCAGCAATGCCAGTCAGCCTCTAAAGGCTAATGAATTCAATTAAAAGACACGACACTTCCACACTAGCCTTCATTCAAACTGTTAATTCGAACTTGATGCTGCACCCAGCCAGTTCTGATGATATTATGGTATTGATATTAGTGCTCCCTAAATGGAGCTAGTGGTATTTACAGTGAAACAGTCACTTCGCACAATCGAGATAACTGCCTTAAATTTGAATTTATCTCATAGTGTAGACATAGCCTTAGCCGCTGCTTAACTATATCATCTTTAGCTTCATGATGATCGCAGGATCCTTAAAGGGGAAATGGTAATTTTGGGGTCTTACAAGTGAGTAACAAGCTTGCAGCAAATATTGCTTCATAGGTTACTCTAAATAGCACTGCTGTTTTGGACAAAATCCTTTTTCATTGTGCTAGATTTTAAGTAGGGTTACCATATTTGAACTTTCAAAAAAGAGGACATCCCTGAGAAGAAAGGTATCTATATCAGTATTTACCAGCTCACACTTTCTTAATGTAAACTCATCCTTTGCTATACAAGCACAATCGGTTCCCAACTTTCTGCTCATAGGCAAAAACTCGTAAGAGGGAAACTAAATTACCATTAAATACACTTTAAAGTTTCTCATTGGTTCCTAGTGCTCCTAACTCAGGGAAGGAATGGCAGCATGTGTCACTGCTTTTGAAAGGTAAGTAAACCTGGGATTTTAGGGGCGGTGTAGGAGAGGGTTAAGGGTTTGGGACCATGAGTGGGAGGGAGAGTGAAAACATGGTGGCAGCTCCAGTGGAGGAGGAGGCGGCTTGTTCCTCGGGGCTGCACCAGCGGTACCTGGGGAGGGAGGTGGGCCGGGGGGTTCAGGGACCAGGCCAGGGTGGGTGTGGGGAGTGGGCTGAGCTGGGCGAATGTTTGGAGCGGGTCGGGCTGGGCTGGAGGGTTTGAGGGGAGCTGCAAACTGGGGGGAGGGCTGGGGCATTGGGAGCGGGCCGAAGGGTGAAGGGAGAGCTGCAGAGCTTTGATGGAGACTCCTGACTGCATGATGCCGCCGCACAGCTGGAGCCACTTTGATGTGCGCAGCTGAAGGTACTGGCCACTCCTTCCCTGAGTTAGGGGCATTAGGGACCAATCCTTAACTTACCTGGGGTGGGGGTTGGTTAGGGTACCAGGTAGGATGGGTGTTGGGAGCAAGCCAGGTTGTGGGTTGGAGGGGGCTGCGGGCCAGCAGTGGTTGGGGCGGAGGGTCAGGCTGCGGCGGATTGGGGCAGTGGACCCGGTGTGGGGTTGAGGCTGTGGTGGGTTGGAGCTGCGGGGAGCATGGGTAAGGCTTGTATTAGCGGGAGCAGTTCATTCATGAAGTGACCAAAGGTAAGTATGTGTCCTTCGTTTAAGCAAGTACTGGTACGTAAAGTACTGGTTTAATGGGGGATGAGTGTAGTATGTACACTATAACACATTAAGATAATATGAATTGATAGATACTGATACATATCTACTCCCTCTCAGGGGTGGCCTCTCCTCTTTTTGAAAGTTCAGCTATGATAACCCTATTTTAAGCAATGATTGTCCAGGTCACTCTCCTAACATAAAGCTGGGGACTGTTAACCTTAAGTTTTTGCTGTCAGTTTCAAACATTGGTATTTTTAGGGAGTTAACAAATAAGTAGTGAAGCACTATACCCACAGCATCTAATACAATATTTCAAGGCAGTCAAAAGTAAGTATTTAAACTGGTAGTTTAATTTGGGCATGCTGTGCAGTAAGCAACTGCTCCATTTCTCACAGCTATTCCAAAGGGTCATCACTGTAGGAACTCTTATGGGGTAAGGAGCGCTTTTGTTTGCTTGTTGACTTTAGAACATGATCCTGCACAGAGTTACACACCTTTAACTTGACTCCTTCAAATAATCCTGCTGCAATCCAAAGCAAAGCATATGCTTAAATGTTTTTGGATCAGAGCCTTTATTTGTTTAATTGGTCAATTTAATGTCAGAAGCAAAGAAAGTAGTTATATAGCTGAGGCTTAAAATGCAGGTATTGCAAAACTGTGTTCATATGCATAGAAAAACACGTGAAGTGCCCTGTTTTATGCCAGTGAGGGCTAGAGTGTGAAATTAATCTGATTTCTTTGTTGTAAGGGCATGATGTATAAAGAGTTAACAGCCTACATGACAAAACTTCATCTAAATTTCAGTATTTTACTGCTAACAATCACCCAGTTTTCATGAGAAAGGAAATATTATGTAAAAATAAGATTTAAATTGACATGACTAATTTAAAGGCATTTCAGGATTTAGAAATACAAGCATGTTCTTGACATAAATTTGGTGGACAGTTTTGCAAATTGACACAGCCTTTGATGCAAGGTATAAAAATTTTGTTAACTCTGAATTAGAATGTCTCTTGGCTGTGGTATCTGATTAGACATTTGGGGAAATACTTCTGGATTCAGGACGGAAAACAAATTTTATACCCAAAAATGAAATTGTATTTCTCTTATGGTTTTGTTTACAGCATCTGTGCTCTGTCAGGTTGAACCTGTGGGAAGATGGTTTGAAGCATTTATTAAGAGGAGAAACATAAATGTTTCTGCCTCTTTCCAGGAACTGGAGGATGAGAAAGAGCTCAGTGAAGAGTCAGGGGATGAAGAACTGCAGCTTGAGGAATTTCCTATGTTAAAGACACTTGATCCGAAGGACTGGAAGGTATACAACTAACGCGACCGTTGGATTATTTGTTTTGCTGCAAGTATCACTACATTATCTAAAGATTTGTTCCTTTTTTTTTTTTTTCCCTCATCTGGATTTTTCCAAGGTCTTTAGCCATATAGTTTCCTTTTTGTACTCCACAGGGAATTTACATCAGCATAGCTATGTCTTTTGATGGTGTGAAAAAATCCAGACCACTAAGAGATGTAGCTGTGCTACCTAACCATTGGTTTAGACAATGCTGGGTTGACAGAGGAATTCTTTGTTGACCTAGGAAGTGCCTCTCAGGGATGTGGATGACCTGTGCTCATACGACACCACCACGACCCCTCCTCATTGTAAATAGTGACTGTACTGAAGTACACTGGATCCTCCATAATCCAGGTGTCCCTAATCTGGGAACACTCATGATTCAGTCCCCCTCCCCAGGGGGAGAAGGAAGCAACTCTGTGCTTGAGGAACAACAGCGCAGTGATACCTTTCTGTGGAGGTTTTTCCCCTGCTGCTCCCATAAGCTACATCTACACTAGCATGGTCTTGCCAAAGGACAATTGAAATCAGGGGTCACCTTTGAAAGAGCATGCAAAGTGTCTACACACAAAAACCACCCTTTCAAAAGGAAATTGAAAGAGTGCAGCACCACTTTCGAAAGCGCTTCTCCGATCCTGGGGCAGGAAGAGTGGCCCCTTTTGAAAGAGTCTTTCAGAAGAACACGTGTAGATGCTCCATGGGCCACTCTTTCGAAAGAGGAGTCCTCCATGGTGTTGGCCAGCTGGCTGGTGGAGAAGCCCTGGTCGGCGGCAGCAGGGCTCTGTGCTCCACATGTCTGGCTGTATTTAAAGCCGCAAGGACCCAGAAACCTTGTGGCAGGAAGCTGAGAGCATGCTAGCTGCAAGGCATGGATTGCAGCCAGCACGCCTTCATGGCCACCCCCTCTAATTCATAAAGGCATCATGTCAAGCAGCCAGCCACAGGCCCCAAAAAATGGACCTCCTCCTGGATGGACCAAGAGCTCAGGGACCTCCTGGGCCTCTGGTTGGAGAAGGAGGTTCTCCGGGAGATGCCTGCAACCCTGGCCAAGTGAGGAGCAAGGTCAAGGAGTTGTGGGAGAGCTATGCCCAGGCTCGTGACTCCTCTGGCCACCCAGGGCCAGAGCCCACCTCATTCTGCTTCTTCTGGGAGCTCTGACCTCTCCTGGGGCCCAGGGACATCTCTCCCCTGCACGCCGTCCTAGACACCATGGCAGATGAGCTGCACCCCAGGGACATGGAGGAGGCTGGACCCCCCAGGCAGCACCACCCAGCTGGAAATCGAGCCGCCCACAAAGTGATCAGGCAAGGAGGAGGACCTGGTCATTGACCCTCCCTTCAGGTGACAGCCAGCTGGGCATTGCCAGACCTTTGCAAGGGACCCTCTGGTGAGTACCCGGCGGGGCGCATACCCCGGCTCGCGGTGCAATGGCACCACAGCCGCCAGCGGCCCACCCGGACATCCAGCAGACACGGGCCGGACGCAGCCCAGCTGGCTGTGGCCCCCAGCACACCATAACAGCCGCTGACGGCACTCAGCACCTGCTCCCATGGACAGCACTGAGAGGTGCTTGTGCTGGGAGGGGGTGGGCGGGTCCGTATCTCACGCCCACCCCCTCCTTGTCAGCGGCTGCAATCCCCCACAGTCGCCCTGCTGTTTGATGGGGGGTGGGGAGCTGCTGCCCACAGGAGCTGGGGGAATGTGACCCCCGGGACACCAGTTTGGGACTGACATGCCATCCATCTCTCCATTTCCATCTCTACAGCTGCACCGTCAGAGGGCCGGGATAGCCCCACTGCCACGGTTGTGCCACAGCCCCACCCCCTTGATTGTGCCAGACAGCCCACCAGAGGCAGAGGATGGTGACCTGGCACCCCGGCGCCAGCATCAGGGTGGACCTGCACCAGGAGAAAACAGAAGCGATCAGCGACAGAAGCCCTCCACGCTGCCCATGCCAGGTGGAGGTGGCCGAGTGGCGCCTCCGGTTAGAGGAGGAGGACCTGGCCTGGCAGTGGGCAGCCTTTGGGCAATTGATGGGCACCCTGAGGGATGTGGTGGAATCCCTCTGGGAGCTCCTGGCCCGCTTTTCCCCCCCCGCCACCCCCAACACCAAGCCTGACCCTGCTGAGGCCCTCCCATATCCCTGCCTCTCCATCCTCCCTGCCTCATCCCAGCCCTGCCAGGGACCCTGAACCAGGGGTGGGAAGGGATCCCGGGGCCAATGGGGCTCCAGGCCCTCCATCCCTGCCCTGGGCTAATGCCCCACCCAGTTGAAGTGCCCCTGCCCCTCAATGTATATAGTGAGCCCCCTGTCCCTGCTGTATATAGTTATTTACGTTCTGTACAAATCCACATGTTCTTCAGTCCAGTAAAAAGTTTGTTTGTTTCCCATTCCTGTGTACTGTGTGCATGGGTGGGAGGGGTGGCTGTGCAGGGGCGGTGACAGTGGGTGTGGGGGTGGGGGCTGCAGGGGATGCCCAGGGGGTGTTTAGTGGGGCTTGCAAGCAAAGCGCTTGTGGAGAGCCTCCTGTACACGGACCCCTCCTAGTAGGCGTGGGGGCCCAGGGCAGCAGCCAGCTGTTCATATCCCAGGCCTGACTCAGCTGCCCAGCCCTGGTGTAACGCCAGACCCTTACTCTCCATGGTATTGGGGTGAGTGCAGCAGGTGCCCTCCACTTGGGGGACATTCCACAATCCCACCTCAAGATGAGCCAGGAGGCAGCGGAACCGACCCCTCAAGCATCTGAAGGCCCGCTCAGCCTCATTGCACAGAAGCATAGTGGTGTCCCTGAGCAGGAGCTCCCACTGGGTGGTGACAGTCCCTGCCTCCATGCCCTGACAGAGGCCGGAGTTTCTGAACACATGGGCATTGCTCATGCAGCCCACCCAGCCCACGTACACATCCATAAACCGGCCCCTGCTGTCCACCAGGGTTTGGAGCACCGCAGAGTGGTCGCCCTTTCTGTTAACACAGCAGCTTGCTCTGTGTTCCAGGGACAGGATGGGATATGGGTCCCGGCCAGGGCGCCAAAGTAGTTTGGGAACCTGAGTACTGCGAAGCCGGCGACAGCCACACCCAATTCACCCACACGGACGAGCTTCTGCAGGAGCATGGCATTAATGGCCCAGACACCCTGAGTGGGATGGGGGGGTATGCACTTGTGAGGGCTTGGTGGGTTGTGCCCGGCCCCCAGCCGCTATGCCCCATGGCTGCAGTTCCCGACAGTCTCCCTTTCCAGGAGTCCCCTCCCCTGGTGGGTGTGTGGCTTGAGCATGCCTTACCTCCATGAGGATGGCCCCAACAGTGGCCTTGCCCACCTTGAACTGGTGCCCAACAGGGAGCTAGCTGTCCAGGGTGGCCAGCTTCCCAGTGGCTATGGCGACTCTTTGAGGGGGAGTGCTGGTCACATCCTGGTGTCTGAGGGTGGGGGCAAGACACTGGCACAGTTCCAAGAAGATCTGCTTGTTCATTCTAAAGTTTTGCAGTCATCTTGCGTTGTCCCATTCCCCCATCACTGGCCACTCCCACCAGTCAGAGCTACTGGGGTGGCCCCAAGGTCAGTGGGGCATCGGGAGAGGAAGGCCAGAGGGTCCCAGGTGGAGGGGGTCTAAGGTCCTGGCAGGCGTCTCATTCCCAGGAGGAGACTGGGGGCAGCTGCAATTGCTGTGGCCAGCAGGGCGATGGTGACGTTCACGATGGCCCCCATCAGTTGCTGTTGTGGGTCCATCAGACTATATGAAAGCCGTTTGGTCCGTGCACTGGCTCTGTGGGGCTTGTGGCAGCTCTGCAGGCCTCAGCGTGTGCACAGCAGGGGTGTTAGGGAGGGGCCCTTTAAAGGAGTGGCTGGCTGCTAGCCCGGAAGTGCTTGTCTGCCATGCAGCCCTGTCTGTGGAGTTCTCTAACCCTTTCTTTCGAAAGGGCACTTATGGCAGCGTGGGCGCTCTCTTTCGAAAGGGCGGATTGGAGGCGCCAGCTGGTGCTCCTGTGAGGACACTCCATTTCGAAAGGCAATCTTTCAAACTGTGAATTTCAAATGAGCGCCTTCCAAATTCGTGCTGTAGCGTAGATGTAGCTACACTGATGGATGGCAGGGGGTGTGTGCAGAGCCACAATCCAAGTGGTGCAAGATAAGCACCTCCCTCAATCCATCTGGAAAATTCCGTAATCTGGCATACCCTATTATCCAGAGTTGCCGGATTATGGAAGTTCAAGTGTACCACAGCAGTGCAGATACAGTTTTAAGTGTAAGATTACCACAAACGAGGACAGTTTTAAACATATTTCTACTTTTAGAGTGTCAGTACGTACCTTATTATTAAATAAACTGAGGGATGGCCCATACTACAAAATTAGGTTGTCTTAATTGCATTGTTCAAGACTGAATCCTTTCATGTCCTGTGCAATGTGATTAAACTGATGTAAGCCCCTGTGCAAGACTTCTCAGAAGTGTGGATATGCTACAGTAACACAAGGACCTTTGCTGTCACTGTAATGAGTCTGTACCATTTGGATTGTAGACATATCCTAATATGGGTCAGAAAGAGATGTAAGCTTTGAAGCTCCTTTTCCTGTTTAACTGGGAATGCAATTAGTGAACTGATTGGCTTGAGATCCAGTCCTAAACCCACTAAAATCAAGTGGTGCTCAATAAGAAAATGGTGGGCTTTTTCGGTCTGGGGAAATCTAGGTACGTTTTCAACATAACATTTCTTGACAAATTTTGGTGCACACTCATCTGAGATTTGTAAAATCATCTAGCTATATGAATGTGTTGAGCCAGATACATGTTTATAACTTTTCCATTTGTAGTTAGACATTGCTGTAGTCTGTGGGAGAAGTGTTCAGATTTCCTTTTTCTAATCTTTTCACACACAGTGGAGATTCTCCATCTCTTTCCTCCTTCCAAAACAACCTATGGCAAGAAACTTTTCAAATAATTGCATTTGTGTGTATGTGGTCTTGTTTATGAAGTCCATAAGAGAATTGTACTAGATTACAGGTGGCTATAGTTACAAATGATTATATTTCTTTATCAGAATCAGGATCACTATGCAGTTCTTGGCCTGGGACATATAAGATACAGGGCCGCTCAGAAACAAATCAAAGCAGCTCGTAAGTAACTACATTTCTTATTAGCATTGTTAGAGATGAGTATTTTTTATCTTGTGTATCTAATTCCAAATATAAGTATGTATACTTAACAGATCAGGAGTATATTTATATCACTTAGGGCGTGTCTACACTTGCCCACAACTTCAAAGGTGGCATGTTAATCAGGGCGATGGGAAATTGCTAATGAAGTGCTGTGGTGAATTTGCAGCACTTCATTAGGTTAATTATCCCCCCCCCCCCCCCCCCCGCAGCAACTTCAAAGCGTCATTTTGAGGTGCCGGCGTGCATATAGCCAAGTGCCCACGCTACTTTGAAGTGCCTGTGACTACATGCATGCCAGCACTTCAAAGTTAACACTTTGAAGTTGCCGTGGGGGAGAATTAGCCTAATGAAGTGCTGCATATTCACTGCAGCACTTTGTTAGTAATCTCCCATCAACCTGATAAACACACCCACTTCAAAGTTGGCGGCAAGCGTAGACAAGCTCTTAGTTCTCACCAGAAAGCTGTAGTTTTTTCACTTACCAACTTTTTTCATTTTTCTCAAACGTATGAAACTTGCAGGTCTGAAAGTTTACTGAATTCCAAACACTTCAGATAGAAATCTTCAGACTCTCAGCTTTCTCTTCTAGCCTTGCTTTTCAGAGACAACCTTGACAATATAGTCCAACCCAGGCTGTCTTCCTGAGTCTGCAACCAGCCTGGCTGAGAGATTAGCACGTAGAGTAACAAGATTTGTTCCCCTTCAGCTGAATCGAGGTGTATTACCTTGGAAGCCTATTCATGAGTACCTCCATTGTACCATTGGTTAACCATTTAATTATTGAAGGTCATCATAAAAATCTAGTTACTGCTCTTCTTATTCCGTCCATTTAAGTTAATGTAACATAGGAATAAGATTGTAACTACTGAATTGTCATGTGATTAAAGCGTGAACTACATGTTATTTGATTTTGAGATAATTTAGACGATTGAGAAGTTTCTTTTTTCTGATTTGAACATAAAAAGCATGTTTTAAATGTGTTATCAGCTGAAAAGCATTTGGTTCCTGAGATCTGGATTTCAGGGATAGAGCAATGTAGTTAACCTTTCAGTGCTCATATGCTAAACTGATGTTTCAATCTTCTTAATATTCCACTTACTTAAGCAATAAGACTTGGAAGCTTATTCAGTTACATTGCTTAGTGACATGACACAAGTTTTGTCTTAAGGTGTGAAGTAAGATTCATCTGTACAGTTCCATGTTCTGGGATATTTTATGGTGTTTGTATACAGACATTTAACAATTTTAAAAGTATTTCATATTCTAAAATTGTAAATAGTGCTTTAAAGTAATTCTACAAAGGAAGAACTTTGTAAGAGAAATAGTAAAATATTTAGCTTAACATATTTAGCTTATGATAATTTTGAGAAATAAATTGATGGATTTAGGGGGTGATCCTGCAAACAGTTATGCCTGCGAGTAAATTCACTGACTCACATGGGTTAAGACAATTTATTCCTGAATGTATTAGTTATGTTCCCAATGATCATGTTCACTTCAGGTGAACCACCATTCCAGTTAATGCTAATAAGCTTATTTGTTAACTATTTTGACCAAAAGTCCAAGGTCCATCTAGTCCAAGGAGCCTGCAATACCTTCTTCTAAGAGGTGGTCCAACTAGTGCAGTGTTAGGGCATATGGTGTGAAAATGAGAGCGCTTTCACTCTTGATTAGTGCAAGCCTTGTCGTTTTCAACTTTAGTACATTTTCTATATATGAAGGATACAACTTTAGAATTTAGCACTCTCAGTTTAGACCTAGATCCTGAAAGGCTGGCACATGCGCATAACTTCATTCACTTTGAATAATATTAAATATATGCCTATAACTTTTCAGGAACATGGCCTCACTTATTTTCCTGTAAAGTTTGGCAGTGAAACTGCTATAAAAAAGAGCACGGTTGATTTAAAAGTCACATTCTGTCTAAACTATTTTTACCTACTCTAGTTAAAAGTAACTTCTAATATTGTAAATTAGAGCGTTTGTATTTATCTTAGCAGTTTGTTCAATTTTTGCATTTGACGGCACTTTGTACAAAGTTTGTTTAATAGTTTTTCCTCTGTAGTCAGTTCCCCAATTAACTACATGTAGACCCCTGTGCCCTACAGAGCTCACTGCAGGTTTAAGGCTGCAATCATTTTGAAGATACCATGTATTTGGAATACAAACAAAAAAGTAGTAAAGTAGCACTTTAAAGACTAACAAAACAATTTATTAGGTGAGCTCTTGTGGGACAGACCCACTTCTTCAGACCAATTTCCGGAGAAAGAGGTGATGGTTCCAACTGATTGAAAAGAGGAAAGCACAGAGAGTCTATAGTTATGATTATTTTGTGTCCTGGTATAGAATGAATACTGGAGGGAATGAAAAACAACACTGGTTTCTAATTCTCAGTAATATTATTACATTCAGGAAGGTCTATTTACTCATTCCGGGTCCTTCCTGGTAGTAAAAAAAAAAAAAAAAAATCTGAATAAAAAAATGCAGCTCATGATTACCATGCTATTTGTTTTTCTGAATTACAAAATGAAATGTATGGGTGGTATAATGTGTCTAAACTCAACTTATGTGTTGCTAGATAAAGCCATGGTTTTGAAACATCATCCAGACAAGCGAAAAGCTGCAGGAGAGCAGATAGGTGAAGGTGACAATGACTATTTTACTTGCATAACTAAAGGTAAGATATTTGAAGGAAAATATAAGAGTGTGCTAGTTTGATCTGATGTTACGTATTTTTACAATCCTTCAGTTATAGTTCTTGCACAGTTTGAATGATAGCTGTAAAAACCTGAAAAAAGTACTTTTCCATTTTGTCAAGTTTCAAGGAGTAGAATCAAATAAAATAGCTTTCCTTCTGTTGGAAAGAATTCTAGAATAGTTATCCTATTTCACAGCCGACTGCTGAACATCCGCACCAAGTGATAGGGGAGGTCAGTTAAAGTAGACTCTTATGCAGTATATATTAACATAAACCAATAAAAGTAGCCATGTGTCTTCTGGCTTACTACTCTGTGAGGTTGTAGACTCATTTAAAGGAGAGAGGTCAGTAGTTTAGTGACTTCCCTTGCAGCTGCTCTGCCAGTCATGCTAAAGAAGCCATTAACCCTAGCTCAGGTCAACAGACGACAGTTATCTATTACCTGTAGTTTGCCTAGCAAAGCAAGGTTTGCACTCAGCTCCATGGCATTTCTCTGTCAGTGGCATTTGATCAATTCCAAACTCTCAGGGAATGTTCTTGGCATTAATGGGCATAACCTGGTAACACTGACTGGGAATTTTTCAACCAAGTATTTTTATTCAAAAATGCTAATTAGCGAAAACAGAAATTCTTCATGGGAAAGAGTCAGTTCTAACAAATTTATGTACTTGCAAATTTTGAAAAAAAATTTTGAAACTTCATGAACATTCCATTTTGAAAACGATATTTTTCTCATTAAAACATTAAATTTTAATATGAGAGTTAATTATTGTATACTCTTGTGTTAAATGTCAAAATCTAAATGAAACCTTCAAAATGCTAACAGAATGTTGCATCTGACCTGAACTGATTTTTTTATTTTTTTTCAGATTATGAAAATCTATTGAAGTTTTGACTTCTTATCCCTGTTTGAGATGGGAAAAGATTTCTCACATCTCAGAAATTTTTGTGGTTTAGGAAAATTTTCTTATCCCGCTGTATAACCCTACTGACTTTGGCGCAAATTGGAATACTGGGAAAGCCTGGTTCAGGGGTAAACCAGGGTCCCAGACAGCCTGTGCTGCTGTGTGGGGAGATTGTGCATATCTTGTGGTCTAGTAGAAATAACAAAACTTAAGAAGGAGGTTTTATAGAGGGGAAGCAGGACCTTGGGGATGGGGGAGACAGAGGTTGGGGCAGTGACTGTGAGAGAAGCAAGAACCTGTGCAGAAGGCAGAAGTGAAGAAGGAAGCAGAGACCTCCGGGTGAATGTTGGTGGTGGAAATAGGGACCCGGGTTTATGGGGGGAGATGTGGATGGTCAGCTGACAAAGCAGGAACTTGAAGGGAATGGGGATAGACAGTGATAAGGGGAGCAGAGAGACTGAGCTGATGGATGTGGAAGGAGGGACCTGAAGTGGAGATGGGAAAAAGAGATGGGTGGACAGAGGAAGAGGAGAGCACAGCATACGGAGCCAGGTGTGAGGCAATACAATGCAGGTTTCAGGGACGAGGGAAACGAGGGTGCATATAGACACCCTGACATAGGGGTTGAGGAATGACGGTTAGTAGTATGAGGGGAGGGGGCACATGGCTCCAGGGATAAGGAAGGGAAGGGGCAGTTGCAGGGACTACCTGAAATGGAGGGTGATGAGAGGGTGGTGTGTAGGGAGGTTCTAGGGTGGAATGGAGGGATGCTCCAAGCCCCTACCTACATGAATTAGGAAGTGAATGACCCTCTAGGGCCTTGTAGAATGCAGCGTAATACTCTATTTTGAAGTCCCTGTGACACACTTCCTGTGGCAGACATAAGTTCTCTGGTCAGTAGCTCTTCTATTGCCCTGATCCCGCAGTCAGAATCACACAGGCAGTTCCTCGGGATGTCCATGTGGTGCTACATAGGCACAAGGACCTGCCTGCGTGGAGTTAATTGCAGAATTGAGGACTAAATTAGTTTCACCCAAACTCCCAGTGCACAGGACTGAATTTACCTTTACACAATTCATTTAACATACAGTTCGATTTGCCATTTATAGCTGTACTTTAAGGGATAAATTTCTTGGCTGTTTTTCATTAGTTTTTTCCTCTTCTTCAGTGCCTTAGTTATTCACTGTTCATAGGAGTTGGCAGTGAAGTTCTTGCAGCCACAGCAACAAAAGTGTTAGAAACACAGAGGTCTAAAGTATGGTGGATTTTTTTAAGTGTTTAGAATTTCATCTATAACATTTCCGCCAAGAAGCTCCTTATATGTACATTCATTTCCAGCCTGGTGTTTTATGGCCTTTAACATTTTTCTCCAGCTTATGAAATTTTGTCTGATCCTGTGAAGAGACGAGCATTTAACAGCATAGATCCTACTTTTGATAACTCTGTACCTTCGAAAAGTGAAGCAAAGGAAAATTTCTTTGAAGTGTTTTCACCCGTTTTTGAAAGGAATGCCAGGTGAGCTATGTTACCGTCAGTCAGGCTCCTATCACCATTGTATGGGACTCAGCCATTTGCAGTTTCATGTGGCATTATGTTTCTAACTGTGAGTATTTACACAAGGTTTTCAGTGTGGCTAGGAAACATAATGATTTAGCAAGCGGGTGTAATTATATCTCAGGGTAACAGCTTTTGTATTTCTCCTCTGTCATTTCCTCAAGGGCACCAGCTTAAGTTTTCTATCTCCCAGCTGTTACTTCTCAGGCAGAGACCCCTGCCTCTCTCCCTCTTGACCAGGATTTTATGACTGAAGAGCTCCCTGCTATGCATTGATGCCCCCAGAAAACCAGTCTTAAAAGCCAGCACATGTGCTTTTCTTGTTTCTCATTTCTGAAGGCTATGAGTAGTGTACTGACAGTAGTTACAAGATACCATTGAGCTCTTTCTAAGTAAGCACATTTATTCTTATGGTAAAAGCATTACAGAGAAAATATATAAAAACATAAAACATATTTAATACAGACTAAACATACCAAGAATCCCTCTTCAGTCTAATAGGGCTCCCCACTGGCCAAAGTCCTTCCAACACTTCCACAAAGGTTGGGGCCCTGCTTGAACATAACATATTGTCTGTTTAGAGCAGAAAGAAGCCCCTGAGTCAGTGGAAACGCAGCATTTTTTCTATCAAAAGCCCTTTATTTTGTCCATTGTCTCTGGAAAATGTAATGTAAGCCAGCATATGCAGTCCTCCAGGGTGGGCGGGGGAGGTTGTACCTCTTGTGAAGTGTTTACAACCTGAATGATTCATTTTATTCAGCTGCTCCCTCCTTTTTGAGTTTGTGGAGGAGTTGTGGCAATCCGCACCTCTGAAATTGCCTACAATTCCTGGCCAACAGTGACAATTTACTATACTGTGATCCCCAAATATAGTGCATGGGATGGCAGTAAGTGTCAGAAGTTAGATGTTGTTTACAAGGTTGCAGCCATGGATGGTCTCAGGATAGGAGAGAGACAAGACAGGTGAGCTTTTATTGGGTTAGCTTCTGTTGGTGTCATAGATAAACTTTCAGGTGTCACAGGAGATGTTTAAGAGCAGGTTAGATAGACACCTATCAGGGATGGTCTAGACTGTACTTGGTCCTGCCATGAGGGCAGGGGACTGGATTCCCCTGTCTCCGATAACCTCGAGGTCCCTTCCAGTTCTAGTGTTCTAGACTCTTATGATTGTTTGGGTGCATGTGTTTAATGATTGTAAACAATGCTTTTTCTTCCCTCTCTCTCAATCAATCTATCGAAACAGAGAGAGAGAGAGAGAGAGAGAGACTTCCTTTTTGCACAGAATCTAACTATAGCTGCTGATTTCTTTTGTTGGCTTATTCATCAGTTTTTTCTTTCTCCTTGGTTGCTATTGCATGGTGACTCTGTGTGTATTCTGAAATCCCCTTATAAATCTAACTAGCAAACAGGAACCAAAACTGAGTTTACTTATTCTATATGACTCAGTTTTATGGCCTTTTGCAACTCACTTTAAACAAGATTTAATTCATTGTTACAGATGGTCAAATAAGAAAAATGTTCCTAAACTGGGGGACATGAACTCTTCTTTTGAAGATGTGGATGCATTTTATTCATTCTGGTAAGTAAATTAATGTTTCAGTTTATAGATAGGGTAGTGTCACTTAAAAAAGTGGTATAGTGGCTGTTAAGTTTGCAGAGCTATTCATCCCTAGGTCACTGCTTGAAGTCTTGTCTGAGCTGGCAGTGGTCTAAAGTGATCCAGTGGCTCTTTGGTAACTTATATGAAATGAATTCGTTTCACTTTAATACCTAGTTAATACATCTTCCACATAAAACTATCACACAGTTGTCATCCTTGTTGGCAATCTGAGCAGAATGGCCAGGGGGGTAAATGAACGTGGAGATGAAGCTAACTGTCCTCTCACCCCTAGAAAATCCAGTCTGTGAATAAGTATTGGCCACTTTGCCCTGCACTCTTGGAGGGTGAGCTGTCCTGCTTATACTCACTAGCTCTGTAAATAACCATTTTAAAGTAGTAATGCCAGGTCAGATTTGTAGAAGGGATTGATTAACAGCTATGGACTCTCAGCAATTTTCAACATACACACTCTAGTCTAGTTTGAGCTAAAATTGATTAGCACTAAAAAAAAAAAGTAACAAATTGCAGTACCAATCAATTTATACCCAGTCAGCTCTTTCCCCTGGCTTGAATCTTTGCATGTAAACATCCAATGATTTCATCTTCTGTCCTCAGTTCTAGGTGAAACTAATCTAGTATTTCATTTCTAGGTTGTTTTCATCTTTGTCTGTGTGTGACACTTCATCAGAGGCAGGGATATAAAGCGACCCAGCATTGTCAGGACTCCCTGTGTGATGTCGAACTTCTCCTACTTAAAAGGGGGATAATGATAATTTCGTGCTTAGCGAGTAAAATCTTTCAATAAACTGCAGTAAAGGGCAGAGTAGTTGTTAATACTGCAAACTTTTTTTGATAAAACTTGAAAGAGACTAAAACACTGATGTAAGACCAGGTGGGTAGGCATTTCCTATAAATGGAAGAAGACATCAGAAAACCACAGATGATAGTTAATTCAGCGGTTTCCTGGCATCTAAATAAACAGACCTAAAATATATTTAAACAAATTTAAATACAGTGATTTGCAAATAGGCTGACAACATTTATTTCCATAATATTTGCAGGTAGCTTTTCCTGAATTTGGCAAGTAGATGGAATGCAACAATGCTGGTCTGATTGCTCATGGTCTAACTGCATATTAAAACCAGACATTAAAAATGCAGTTTTGAAATGGTTTCGCTATCTTTTTGTTTCATCCGAAATTCTCTCTTATGTGCATTGTTTTTATTTTGTATTTACTACAGGTATAATTTTGATTCTTGGAGAGAGTTTTCTTATCTAGATGAAGAAGAAAAAGAAAAAGCAGAATGGTATGTAAGTAAAAAATCTTCAGTAGAAGTTTAATGGATTAATAGAACAAGACTTCTCACCTTGAAGTTGGTCTGTAAATCAGAGGAAGGATAGTCTAGTTATTAGAGTATGGGACGGGAAGTGATGAGTTCTGAGTTTTATTCCAGGCTCTGCCACTAACTTGCTATGTGACCTTGGACAAGTCATACTCTGTGCGTCTGTTTCCTCATTAGTAAAATGGAAATAATTCTTGCATACCTCAGAAGTGTTTTCATAAAGTAGTCTGAGATCCTCCAGTGGTAAAACTATACAGGTGCCAAGTATTTTACTTGTATATTTGTATAACTTCAACTTATGGTCTCAACACAACTCAGAAGCAGCATTGGTGCAGGATAGTACTGGTGATTCACTAGGTATCACTGTCTGAATCAGCACTGAACTGATGCTCCGCTCTGAGGCTGGAAGGGATATTGTTTGCATTTAGACAGCAATCTGATGGCACCTGAGTACCACTAAAGATCTCATGACACTTCGAAGTAGTGATATTACTGAATTGTCTTGACAAAGTGCCAATTGGTAATTACATTCTATCTAATTTGACCTTGTTGTTGTCATTCATAGAATCAGAGTTTCACTCTGAGGGAACCATCAGGACCTATAGTTTGATCTCCTGTATATCACTGGCCATTACATTTTACAGACTTGCCTGTGTATTTAGCTTAGTAATTTACGTTTTACTAAAGCGTATCTTTGAGAAAGGCATCCAGTCTGGATGTGAAGGCATTTGGATCACTTTGAATGACTGCTTAGTCCTCATGCTCAATAACCATTCCACTAGTCTTTGTGCCACTTAAAAATTTTATGAGCACTGATCTTATATTTGGATCCTGATCGTTTTTGAAAATATCGAATAGTGTCTGCAGTGGAACTGATCCCTGCACAACCCCACTCAAAGCACCCCCATTTAATGGTAATTTTTCATTGTTTGATAATTTTTTCAGATTGCTGCATTTATAATCCATTTAAAGTGTGCTCTAATATTGTGTGGTGCTAATTTGTTACTCAGAACGTGGGTACTGCACTAATTCAATTGCCTTACAAAAGTCTATTACCTTACTCACCTTCTCTTTGTTACATTTACACAGTCACCTTTATCAACCAAACTTGTAAGCTCATCACAGAATGAAATGGTTTGTTTGATAAGACCTATTTTCCATAAAATTGTGGTGATTGATTTTAATTATAATCCTGTCATTTAAGTCTTTATCAGTTGACTTCTGCATTAATTTTTCTATTTTTTGTCTAGGCTTGATATCACAATAATGAGTTGATCCTGCTTGCCCTTTTTGAATACTGGCACAACATTTGCATTTTTTCAGGCTTCTAAAATTTTCCCTTTATTTTAAAATTTATTAAACATCATCGTAAGAGGGACAATATACTACTTATCCACAGACCTTCTTGGCTGCTTTATGTTGCATGAAAGGAGTTGCATAAAGGGGCCTAAGAGCCTGTTACCAGCTGGGGTAGGATTTCCCAGGTACAGGAACCACAAAAGATACCCTTAAAGCTGTGTCCTTTAAGCCCTAGTATGAGGGCATGCTGGTAGTGGGACCACAGGATGCGGTGCTGCAGAGATTCTGGGCACCTCTGACACACAAATATTAGCCCTAGGAATCTCCCAGAAATTAGACAGGCTACTAGGGCTAAATAAATTACACCAGGGCTTCTCTGTCTCTTAGAAGAGCTGACAATTGGGAAGATGTAAAAGTGAATTAGAATTGCTTTGGCCTCCTCTTTCCCTTGCACTTCAGATTATTTTGTGTGTTCTTAGAGAGCCACAGCACAGAATCTCAGCCAGTAAGATAATGGAGCACATAAACAAACAATTGTCAAACACCAGAATATAAGGTGATAATTAACAGTCAACAAGGATTTGTCAAGAGCAAATCGTGTCAAACCAACCTAACAGAACAACAAGAAGTCTTGTGGCACCTTCTAGACTAACAGATATTTTGGAGCTTAAGCTTTCGTGGGCAAAGACCCGCTTCATCAGATGCATGAGTTGGGGGGTGATTTCAGAGGGGCGTTTAAAGAGTGACGTCCCAGTAAACGGGAGGACCAGAGCTGACAAGGTCTATTCGGCAAGGTGGAAATGGCTCAGTATCAAGAGTACTTATCAAAAGGGAAAAAACAAGTCAGATCAGACAGGGGGATGTGAGCCTTTGTCAGACTCTAATGGAGAGATATTAACACCCAGGGCAAAGAAGCTGCTTTTGTAAGCTGTGGGCCACCCCTAGTCTCTGTTTAATTCTTGGTTAATGGAATCAAATTTGCAAATAAATTGCAGCTCAGAGATTTCTCTCTCCATTTGATTTTTGAAATTTCTTTGTTTCAGGACTGTCACCCTTAAATCTGCCACTGAGTGTCCAGGGAGATTGAAGTGTTCACCCACAGGCTTCTGTACATTACCATTCCTGATGTCTGATTTATGTTCATTTATTCTTTTACGGAGAGACTGTCCAGTTTGGCCAATGTAAATTGCAGTGGGGCATTGCTGGCACATGATGACATATATTTTATTAGTAGATGTGCAGGTAAAGGAGCCCCGATGGTATGGTTGATGTTAGGTCCTCTGATGATGTCACTTGTGTAGATGTTTGAGCAGAGTTGGCAGCGAGGACTGTTGCAGGGGCTGGTTCCTAGAGTCACTGGTTTGAGATTTGTAGTGGCCGGTGAGGATTTGGTTAAGGCTGGCAGGCTGTCTGTAGGCGAGGACAGGCCTGCCTCCCAAGGTCTGTGAGAGTGAAGGATCATTGTTCAGGATGGGTTGCAGATCACTGATGATGCGCTGGAGAGGCCTTAGGTGGGGGCTGTATGTGATGGTCAGTGGTGTTCTCTTGTTTTCCTTGCGAGGCCTGTCTTGTAGCAAGTGGCTTCTGGGTACCCGCCTGGCTCTGTCAATCTGTTTCCTCACTTCCTTAGGGGCGTATTGTGGTTTGAGGAAAGCTTGGTAAAAGTCTTGTAGATGTTTGTCTCTGTCTGATGGATCAGAGCAAATATGGTTGTACCTTAGTGCCTGGCTGTAAACAGTGGATCGTGTCATGTGCCCTGGATGGAAGCTGAGGCGTGTAGAGACACATAATGGTCCGTGGGTTTTCAGTGTAGGGTGGTATTTATGTGACCATCGCTTAGCTGTACAGTAGTGTCCAGGAAGTGAATTTCTTGTTTGGATTGGTCCAGGCTAAGTTTGATGGTGGGGTGGAAACTGTTGAAATACGATGGAACTCTTCAAGAGCCTCCTTCCCATGGGTCTGGATGATGAAGATGTCATCAATGTAGCGCAGGTAGAGGAGGGGGGCGCTAGGGGACCTTTTTGATGGAGAGTAGATGAGGTATATTTTGATTTTAGTAAGTTTTATGATACTGTCTCATATGAACTTCTCATAGACAAACTAAGGAAAGATAGCCTAGATGGAACTACTATAACTATTGCTCCGATTTCACCATAAGTATTTTTTTTAAAAGTCACGGACAGGCCACAGACACTTGCCAGCCACTTGTGCTATAAAAATTTATTTATTTAAAATATTTTTACCCCACCTCGCTATTTAAAATATTCGAGGTGGCTTACAATTTTAAAAAATAAATATAAGCATATATAAAAAGATTTTAAAATGCCATTGACTAAATCTTAGCTGCGGGGGGGAGGCTGGTACTCTGGAAGGGACCACGGGAAGAGCTGGAGCTTCTTGGGGGGGGGGGGGGGGGGGCTGCTGCTCTAGAATGAGTGATGGGGGTCAGGGCTGGGGCCATCAAGCTGCAGCTCCTCCCACCATCTCTGGGACCATGCCCAGGGAGTCCCTGAGCTTAACTGCACCAGCTGCTGCTCAGGCAGTAAGGTCCCAGAGTTACCAGAGTAGCTGGCTCTAGAGTCAGCCATGCCAGCCACTGCAGAAGCCACGGACTTGGTGGAACATCACAAAATCTATTACTTCTGCGACCTCCGTGGCAGATACACAACCCTAACTATCATATAGGTGTATAAGTGGTTGAAAAATGATTCCCACAGAGTAATTATCAGTGGTACACAGTCAAGGTGTAAGGACATATCAAGTGGGATCCCACAGGGATCAGACGTAGGTCTGGTTCTGTTCAATATCTTCATAAAAAAAAAAAGATAATGGCATAGAGCATACATGTGTAAGTTTTCAGATGATACCAAGCTGGGAGGGGAATGCAAGTGCTCTGGAGGACTGGATTAAAATGATTTGGAGAAACTGTAAAAATGGTCTGAAATAAATAGGGTGAAATTCAATAAAGAGCAAGTGCAAAGTTTAGGAAGGAACAAACTGTTGCACACATTCAAAATGAAAAATGCCTAGACGGGGTATTGTGGTAAGGGATTTGGGAATTATAGTGGGTTCACAAGTTACATGATGAGTCAACTGTGTAACACCTTTTCAAAACAACCAAACATCATTCTGGGACATGACAGCAAGACCTGAAAAGTACTCTGTGCTGATAAGATGTATCCAGTTCTAGGTGCCACATTGTGGGACAGATGTGGACAAATTGGAAAAAGTCCAAAAGAGAGACAGGATTAAAGGTGTAGAGAACATGACCCATGAGGAAGGATTGAAGCAATTGGTTTGTGTAGTCTGGAGAAGAAAAGACTTTTTTCAAGTACATAAAATACTGTTACAAGGAGGTGAAAAATTGTTCTCCTGAACTGCTGAGTATAGCACAAAAAACAATGGTCTTAAATTGCAGGAAATTAAGATTGGACATTAGGAAAAACTTCCTAACTGTTAGGGTAACTAGCACTGCAATAGACTGCCCAGGAATTCTGTAGAATTTCCATCTTTGGAGATTTTAAGAGCGAGTTAGACAAACATCTGTCAGGAATGGTCTAGTTATTACTGAGGCCTGACCACCTGTTGTGGTCCTTTCCACTTCTGTGATCTTATGGTTTCTGAACTGGCTTTTGTGTAAGAATGTATAGTATGGTTGAGTTGTTATGAGCTTGACGTCTGTGGGCCAACTGGTTATGCTCATAAATGTCCTTTTAATACAGTTGAAATTTTAAACATCTGCAAATTAGTATTTGTAGTGGAATTCCTAAGAGACCATTAATAATGCTGGTGATTGGCAGAGCTGAACTAACACCATGCCTTCCAATTTGTAGTCGAGATGAGAGGAGGTGGATAGAGAAACAGAACAGAGCAGCAAGAGCACTGAGGAAAAAAGAAGAGATGAACAGGATAAGGACCTTAGTTGGTGAGTATAAATTCTGCCTTTTTAAGAAGAGGCATTTGGTATCCTAGATGAAAACATTCTAAGTGTCCCCTTTGTTTCCTTTTTTAGACAATGCATACAGTTGTGATCCTAGAATAAAGAAATTCAAGGAAGAAGAAAAGGCAAAGAAGGAAGCAGAAAAGAAAGCAAAAGTAGAAGCAAAACGAAAAGAACAGGAAGCAAAAGAAAGAGTAAGTTTTGTACATTGTTTATATGGGTCAAGAAATTCAAAGACTTAAATGTACCTGGTTGGTACTTGCTTCAGCTTCCACAGCTGATAGAGGCCACAAACTGAAAATTATTCTAAAGCCTGAAACTTGTTGTTGTAAGTCTTGTCTTTTTGGCATTAGAACATTGCTAGATTAAGGGACCAGTGAGATGTGGCCCGAACAGGCAGAACATAGCCCTGGGAGCCAGGAACTTCTAAAATCAAATCCCTGTTCAGTGCAGACTGTCTTCATTGTCTCAAGCAAGTTCTGTTAACATTTGTGGTTCAGTTGTCCCATCTGTAAATTGAAATAATTTCTCATTTTATAGGTGTGCTCCAATCTGCCAGGAATAGCTCTTCAGAAGAGTAGCACAAATTGCTTACAGGACTATTAGATTTTTCTAAGGACTGGGAGCCGAGCAACCTTATTATTTTCACAGCTCACCTAGAAGCCCTGTCACCAAGTAAGCAGGGAAGCTGACAGGGCTTCTCACACTGCCCAGCTCTTCAGAGGAGCAGGAGGCAGCTGGATTCTAGCTGCCCAGCTTTCTTGTCTATGTCACGGCTTTTGTCATAAAATCAAAAAGACAGCCAACAATCAATGAAAGGACACTGTCTCTACACACACACTACATCACTCTGATTATACTGACATCATTCTCATGCCTGTCATGGAGATGGAATTATGTCAGCGTAAGAATAAGAGCCCTGGAAATGATAAGATCACAGGAGAGATGATCAAATATGGCAGAGAAAGCATGATTCAGGAAATACACCGACTATGTAATATAGCATGGAAAGAAGGGAAGGCACCTAAGGAATGGACAAGATCTGTGTTAGTGACAATACCCAAGAAAGGAAGTACATTGGAGTGCAAGAGCTACAGAACAATTGCCCTAACAAGTCATGTAGGTAAGGTGCTGATGATGATACTGACTGAGAGATTAAGATCACAGATAGAAGAACATATAGCAGATGAGCAAGCAGGGTTCAGAAGTTAGAAGTACCATACAGCAAATATTGGCACTAAGACTGATAGCGGAGAAAGCTCGACGAAAGAACAAAAATGTGTACACTTGCTTCGTCAATTTTCAAAAGGCATTTGACAGCATAGATCAGGAAGTGACTTGGGCGGTGTTGGAGTCATACGGAATGGATAGCAGATTGATACGGTTGTTGAAAGATACCAGTGATGATGCAGAGGCAGCGGTGAGAACATGCGGGCAGTTGGTTTAAAACAAGTAGAGGTACGAGACAAGGAGATCCAATATCTCCAAGTATCTTCATCGAACATCTGGAGAGAGCAATGGACAAGATCAAGGAAGAGGTAGCAGGGATATCTGTGCACAGGAAAAGAATTAACAACTTGAGGTTCTCAGATGATATAGTCATCATTGAGGAAGATGAGGAGAAGCTAGCGAAAATGGTGTGGGTGTTAAACAAAGAAGGGAAGTGCTACGGAATGATTATGAACATCGATAAAACAAAAACAATGGTATTTGGAGATAAGGAAACAGGAAGGAAGATCAGTGTGGATGGTATTGAACTAGAAAATGTAGAGAAGTTCACATATCTGGGAGCAACATAACGTATGATCTAGACTGTAAGAAGGCAATAGCGACTAGAATAGCCAAAGCAAGAGCAAGTTTGAAGGCGATGGATAAGATCTGGAAAAGCAGAGCAATTAGCTTAAGAACGAAACTTGGCATCTTGAAAACGTGTATTCAGCAGCATGTTGTACATATGTGAGATGGGTGATAATGAAAGATTTGAAAAGAAGAATATTGGCATTCGAAACGAGTTGTTATAGGAAGATCCTGAGAATAGGATGGATGCAGAAGGTCACCAATGAGGAATTATATATAGGAAGGTACAGCCAAAAGAGAACCTGCTGCCGAAGGTTATAAAATGGAATTTACAACTATTTGGACATATTTGCAGAATGAACGACGAATGAAAAATCAAGATCCTAGTATTCAGCATAATGGATGGTTCGAACAGGAGAGGCAGACCCCACAGAGAATGGATAGATGATGTAGTAGATTGGCGCAGAGCTAGTCTACAGAAACTAAGCCACTCTGCACTGGATAGGGAAAGATGGAAGGACATAGTGAGAGAGGCATCAGACACCAGCGGGCGCTGAGCCCACGGTTATTGATGATGATGATGAGTGGGGCACTTTCATCACCAGAAGCAAGGCTGTAGCATAGATGCTGAATAATTAGGTCAGCATAAGCTCCATTATGTCAACCTAACTATGTAGTATAGACCAGCCCTTAGAAACTGGGTATCATCTGTGCTAGTGAGGTATTTGTATAACTGACATCAGGCGGTGTGTGTCTGTAACTGCACATTCACCTTTTGTTTATTTTTTAAATGGCCAGTCTTCCAATCATTTAAGTATTGATAGTTTTATTTACCTGGTTAAAGTAGCACATCTTATGCAAGAGACCTGCTAAAACTTGTTTATTTTTCCCCTTTCATTGCAGCAAAGACAAGCAGAATTAGAAGCAGCACGGTTGGCTAAGGAGAAGGAAGAGGAAGAAGTTAGACAGCAAGCATTACTGGCAAAAAAAGAGAAAGATATTCAGAAAAAAGCAATTAAGAAGGAAAGGCAAAAACTGAGAACAACATGCAAGGTATAGATGTCATCATAGCTCATGCTAGATGTATTAATGAAATTGTCACACTTCTCAGACCTGAACTTTTGCTTTCCTGCCAAAGTATTCATGTGTGCTTGTCCTTATAAATCAAAGTGGAAGGTAGAACCTATGTCCATAGGTAAGTGTTTTTACTCCACTTGTCAGAAACGCTTGTAATTTACACACAAATGTCATTATAGATTTTTATTTTTAAATACAGAATCACAACATAAAAAGAAGCTTTGCTCCTTAAAGACAAACCAAAGTAACTTTTAAGACAATTCAACTAAAAAACTAAGTACACGCCTATAGTCCGATTTCAGTTGCATAAACAATCTAATTATTTCAGGCTGCTCAGCCCAGTATAGAAATAATGGAGGAAAGGGGATGTTTTGAGATGCAAAGTATATTTTGTTGTCCAATACCTAAAAGGGAAAACATGTATTTCTACTTACAGAACTGGAATTACTTTTCTGATAATGAGGCAGAGTGTGTTAAAATGATGGAAGAGGTGGAAAAACTTTGTGATCGTCTTGAACTTGCAAGGTACATTTCCTGACCCTCTTTGCTCTATATTTTAATATCTACCTTCCTACAAGATCTCCAGTATAACTTAATTTATTTTGTTAGTCTTCAGTGTTTGAATGAAGCAATTACATCCACAACAAGGGAAGGAGGAAAGGCTGCTGTAGAAAAACAGGTAATTTTATATGGTGTCAAATCCAATGTAATGAAAATATTTAGCTAAGCTTAGATGACTGTCTGATTGCATTTAAACAAGTTGAATATTGTCTGAAGATAAGATATGCACCATAGACTGGGATCTTTTTAACATGGTCAGAATGACCACCAAGACTTGTTTCATAGCACAGAAACTTTGCAGCTGCTTCCACAGCAAATAACATAGTTCAGGGTTAGTCTAATATGCTGGTACCAGCAGAGTAAGAGTTTATGCATTTTATATTAGTACAATACCTAATTATGACAGTAACTGGTGTAATAAAATTTTATGTAAGTTCATATTCCTTAGCAATAACTTACTTTTGGAAAACTGGCTCAATCTTTGCTTAACTCCATTATGCAAACAATATTTAGCCAAGAGAGCATTCAGTCTAGAGTTCCTCATAACATAAACTTTGCTGCTCAAGTATCAAAAAAGTACCTAGTTGAGTGTAATACGTTTTCACTCATTACACATCAATTTTTTTTGGCATGCCCATGAGTATGTCTGCAGATAGCTAAATATTTGTCAGCTGTTGGGGAACTAATGTGGGAGACAGGTAGACTGTTCCCCGAGTGTGATGTACAGAATAAGAAAACCGGGGCAAGTTCAAGGCTTGAAGCAATTCCAGAAGCTGAAAAGACAGAAGGGACTTTAATTTTGGATTTGTGGGATAAAACATTACAATTAATTGCTGTACTTTTGTACTCGCACAGATAGAAGAAATAAATGAACAGATCAAGCGAGAAAGAGAAGAAGCAGAGGCTCGTTTGCGCCAAGCCACAAAGAGTACAGAGAAGTCAACAAGTGGTGGTGGAGGTGGAAGTAAAAACTGGTCAGAAGATGATTTACAGTTATTGATTAAAGCTGTGAATCTCTTCCCCGCTGGGACTAACTCCAGGTATTTTTTCATGCTTTAAATGTAAAAGACAAAATTTGGGGTGTTTTTCTAAATAGCATTTTCCAATTTAAAATTTTAAAGCATTTGAAACTTTATTTTGCTTTAGGGCTGCAACAGTATTCCTCTAACACAGGCTGTAGAGAATCCCTTTGTTTTAAATTTTCTCTGACTATATCAATTTGCTTCAGGGGAGGGCTAGGGGGAAGCCTTTTGAGGTCAGAGGTACTTTAAGCTTGGGCCCTGATCCTGCAATGAAGTCAGTGGATTCCTGAATAGGTGCATGCCCATCTGGAGCTCAGTGGAGGGCAGAGGCAACCCCAACCTTAATGCAATTTAATAGAAAAGTTTTTCACTCCATTTACTGTGCATTTAAATATGCTACTTTGTTTCCAATTGTAGACATGCTATTGCAAGCATAGACCTCACTATAATTTGGGCATAGACTAGCTACAAAATTAAACATCACTGCTATTCTAGTCTATGGTATTCTCCATTGTTTGTTTTCCATTCTTGCTGTAGGTGGGAAGTTATTGCCAATTACATGAACTTGCATTCTACTACTGGAATAAAACGAACAGCAAAAGATGTCATCAATAAAGCAAAGAGCCTCCAGAAACTTGGTATCTTTATTATCTTTGTAAGATGGTCTGCGTGCTTCTATATTATTTATGTAATAAATTATTTTTCTTTAACTGCTAAAGAAAAAAATTCATTGTCCATTCATGGAGACAGTTTCCATCTTCAATAAGCGAAAGTAGAGGAAGTTAAATGCCATCAATACACCTTAGCTTATTCTGAGTGGAACTCACCCATCAGCAGGAATTTTAGATCAGTGCTACTGTGAAGATTTTATCATGAAATACAAAAAAGCCTGGTACAACTGGTGAGCTGCCAAGCTGCGTTGTTGAGGAGCAATTCAGTTTAAGAATGAACCATCACGATGCTATCTGTATTGATCTTTACTGAAAGTAACACTGGGACGTTCCGTTCTTCCAGCTTTGTATGCCATTAGAGAGAGTACATTACAGTCAAGTCTCCACATTCATGAACCTAATATTTGTGAATTCAGTTATTCACAAGTGGCTGCTTGAGGCTGCGACTTCCCGGGGCTCCTAGGCAGGGAGCGCAGATGGCCACCTCTTCCCTGGGGCCAGGAGCACCAGTGGCTGCCTCTTCCCTGGGGCTGAGAGTGCCCCCTGTATTTGCAAAAATCAACATTCGTGAGGGTTCTAGACACAGAACTGTCATGAATGTTGAGACCCTACTGTATTTAAAGGAGTTTCTCAATCACTTTGTACCAAGCCACATGCCAGGACAAGAGCAAGCCTTAAAATGAGGGACAATATCCTGATTATCTGCTCATAGAACTATTAGTATGGATAACGCTTAAAAGATTTAGAGCCTCATCCTTCAGTCATTGCTTACTTCCACTGTAGCCAAGCGGGATTAGGGGTATAGGATCAGGCCCCAGGTGACCTGGACAACCTCTTTTATGGTAGACTCTCAAAATGAGACTACGGCCGTGTCTACACGTGCCCCGAACTTCGAAATGGCCATGCAAATGGCCATTTCGAAGTTTACTAATGAAGCGCTGAAATGCATATTCAGCGCTTCATTAGCATGCGGGCAGCCGTGGCACTTCGAAATTGACGCGCCTTGCCACCGCGCGGCGCGTCCAGATGGGGCTCCTTTTCGAAAGGACCCCGCCTACTTCGAAGTCCCCTTATTCCCATCAGCTGATGGGAATAAGGGGACTTCGAAGTAGGCGGGGTCCTTTCGAAAAGGAGCCCCATCTGGACGCGGCGCTGAGGCGCGTCAATTTCGAAGCGCCGCTGCCGCCCGCATGCTAATGAAGCGCTGAATATGCATTTCAGCGCTTCATTAGTAAACTTTGAAATGGCCATTTGCATGGCCATTTCGAAGTTTGGGGCACGTGTTGACGTAGCCCATGACTGAAGCTTTTGGATACATCATTTGGGTGAATATAAATCTCACCAAGTTTACATTTAACAACCCTTATTGCTAACCTCTGAAATGCAACATTACATGCACATTCAGAATATCTGAATGCTAGCTTTAGGCTAATCTGCTGTATGATATTAGGCATTATGTATTTTTAAGCCTTCCAGTGTGATCTCTGGTCTTTGTTGATGAAATGAACCTATGTTGTCCCCAGACCCTCATCAAAAGGACGACATAAACAAGAAAGCTTTTGATAAGTTTAAAAAAGAATATGGAGTGGTACCTCAGGCAGAGAGTGCTGCACCTTCACAGCGATTTGAAGGTAAGGCTGAAAGAACTATTTTCAGCCCTTCACAAACAATTATGTGCCTGTAGTTATCCTTGATAAAAGATAGTGGCCCAAATTCTGCCATTGGCTGTCTGCAGCAGTAGCCAGCACATGCATAGTTCTGTGAGTGCAGAATGTGTGTTGGCCTGGGACACTTTCCCATTTGTGGCAGCTGATTCAGTTCAGATTGTGGGGGTTGGGAGGGGAGAGTGTCTCCTATCAATTTTTCTCATTTCCTCTAAAGCAACCCAGCCAATAAAGCCACACAGTCAGGGACTGTGGGGTACAAGAAATCCACTACAGGGGTAGAGCAGGTAGGTGCACTTTCCAAAGATGAACTTGGCTTGCACAGAACTCCATCTGCCCTGGACACTTCTTTTCCTGTGTTCGGAGGAGCTGATTCACTTCTTTAGTGAAGTGCAAAAGGAAGAGGATTCTCCAGTGGTCTAGGCACAAGTTTCTTGGGCATATGAATTTCTTAGCAATGTTCTCGCTGACTCATCCCACTGCAAGAGCAAAATTTAGGGGATTTGGGGCTGAACACTTCAATAGTTGAGCACTATTCTCTTTCATCAGTGTTTTTTTTTTTTTTAATAAAACAGGATCATTCACAGATTCATCCCCATGGACTACAGAAGAACAAAAACTTTTAGAACAGGCTTTGAAGACATACCCCATAAATACTCCGGAAAGGTGGGAAAAAATAGCAGAAGTTGTACCAGGCCGCTCAAAAAAAGACTGTATGAAACGTTATAAGGTACAAAATACTCTTTGTCTTCATCCTGTAATTATGTGGTTAGCTTGCAGCAAGATCTGGTCTCGACCATTGCCAGAGCTGCTCTTCCCTCCAGAAAAACAAGTAGAAAATATTAAGGGTAGTCCCAGGTTGTGGGAAAGACAATGTAAGTGAGGTAGTTTTTTAGTGGATCGACTTCTGTTTGTGGAAAGGACAAGTTTTTGAGTTTCAGAGCTTTCACTCATGTTTGGGGAACAACTAGAGCATCTGTGGTAAATACAATTTGGAAGTGTGAAACAAGGGGTTCATACATACCGAAAGAGACTGCTTAAAGTTATTTGGGCAGCTAAGGTATGTTACAAATTGTTATGGGGTGCCATTAAGAAACCAATTTGTAAAATCTTAGTGCCTGCCAACCCTTAACTGACCACTGCATTAAATGGTCTCCTAAAGCTTGTATTCAGCTTAAGCTATATCAATACTTCAAATACTATCGCAGCAGTGCTTCAGCACAGACTCTCGTTACAGCAGTCAGAGTGGTTCTTCAGTTGCCCTAACTAAGTACAGCTTGATCATCTGAAAACCAGGACTCTCTTGTCCAGCAGGATCAGATGTTCCTAGGTCACAGAGCCTTGGCAGCCAGGTCTTGTGGGGCAGGAGCTACGGCTGGAAGCACTGCTGGGGCCATGTGCTGAACCAGGGAGGTCCAACAAATAAGTCAGTTGGAGAGTTCTGACTATGTCAACATGGGCAGGGTGGGGGAGAGAGACACAGGTTGGCTTAACTACCTCATTCAGGGATGTAGATTTTTCATTCCCTTAAAACATAGCTGGTTTGACTTAACTTTTTAGCGCAGCCCTGTTCTAACACTCTGTACACCTTCCCATGAAGGCTCGGTGATGCTTGAAACTTGGTCAAGAAAAAAATATTAACAGATCTTGTCTCTCAATTTAAGATTAACAAGCATGAGCGTGTTAACCCACTAATGAAAGCAAGAAGTTAGTGAACTGAGCTGCATAGGAATGGGAGCTCTAGTAATTATATTGACTTCGGATATTAGGCTTTGATTTTTCAAGAATTTTCAGGCCTTGACTATCTAAAATCCTATTTTGGTTGGCAGAGTTAAGTCACCATATCGGTTAAATATACAAATTTTTTTTTTCACTCTCCAGGAACTTGTTGAAATGGTAAAAGCAAAGAAAGCTGCCCAAGAACAAGTGCTGAATGCAGCTAAAGCAAAGAAGTGAGACTCAGTGACAATCTTTGTTGTGTTCAGTTTTATAATAAAAATGCAAATACTGTACATGCTTTTATTCTTTAGACAAATATACATATTAGACTTATTTACGTGTAACTTTCTGAAATTAGTTTCTCCAAATACAAGGGTCAGACCTTGTTGCTTGTCAATTACATACAATGAGAAATTTTCAAGGTGACATGTAGTTTTTGGACACTTGAATTTGTTTCCTGTGGTGTGTGTGTGGTTTTGAAGATGAAAAAAAATTGTCTACGTGCCTTGTGACAAATGTTTTAGTGATTCTAAAGGAGTTCTCATGCTGTATTCCTAAGCACGTAGCCAGTACATGCCGCTACGGATTCTGTTATAATCTGGGAGTTGTTCAATCGGACCTGGGGGGGAGGAAAAAAAAAGCTAGTCAAGACATCCATTTAAGTTTCCGGCTTGGTATGAGGAGGAAAATTGGGAGAAGGAATAATCTTACCCACAGCAGCAATGGCAGGGCTCTTATCATAAATGTACTTTGTACAAATTTCTCTTATACTCTGGGTATCAATAGCCTGAAAAATGTTTTAAGAAAGGTAAGGTTATAGACTTTTGCTAGAAAATATTAAGAGCCCACATCTGAATTATAATACAATGGCTTCACAGCTAATCTCAAATGCTAAATTAGCTACCCTGTCTTTAGAGAGTAGCCATTCTTAACCCGTGGGCTGCTTATGGCCCACTCAGCACTCACCGCGCTAGTATATAGATTCTGTGAATGTGGCCTGCAATAGCCTGAAAACCACTGTTTTAGAGGGCTAGTAAATGTTCAGGCAACATTTAAACCAGGTGTGGCCAACACTACAGACACTCCAAACAGCCTATGACAGGTCAGCAACCTGTGGCGCCAGAGCTACATGACCCATTTTTGGCTCCAGAGGTTGCAGCTACTTAAACCAACTGAATTTAGTTTTTTTTGTTTAAGCGGCGGCAGCCTCCAGAGCCACTGAGCAGTCAGCTGCAGTGGGGAGCCCCAGAAGAGGAAGCTGGCAGGACAGAGCTGCATGTGCTGCACATGGGTGAAGTGAGTGGGACAGCTGGGGAGAGGGGTGGATGAGTCTGCCCCTGTCAGAACTGTGCAGCCCACCGCGAAGGAGGCAGCGGGGAGGTGGTGGCAGCAGCTGCTGAGGAGCTGCATGTGCTGAGGCCAGTTAATCCTGGGGATGGCAGGGGAAAAGCTTGGGGCTAGAGGGTGGATTTGGGGACTGAGATAGGAGTAACAACTTTTTAACTGGTAGAAGTCATTGTGTGTGCACTGTTCTTAAAATAGGGGTGACAAGGAGTATGGTTTGTTATTTATTAAGGACTGTCACATTCACATGCATTGCAGCTCCTGAAGTATTGATTTTGTAACTGAATTTGAAAAAATGGAACTTGCTATTTTGGTTGCAGACCCCTGGTATGATGATGATCTCAAGATCAGGAGTGCATGCCAGGGTCTGGGGCTTAAGCCCCACCACCCATCTGCAAAGCAAAACCCTGAACTCCCCCCCTCTCCCACACTCCTGTCTGATAGGGAGAAAAGGGGGGCTCCACAATCCATGCATTTACAATTAATGAGGCTTATGGAGCTCATGAGTTGCTGTTTGGACACCCTTACTCTATGCAGATAAGTGGCTAGCTGGCACATTAACAGTCTTCATTTAAAAATGCACGACACATGCACAGCTTACTTCAATTCTTGCTTCAAGTTCAGGAATTGGAATTCTGCGATTGTAACACAACATCTGTCTCCCAATATCCTCACAGATGGGGGTGGACCCTAATAAAGGCAAAAAACACTCAACTTATCAACACATTTGATTAGAATAAAAAAACAAACAAACCAATTTTAACCTTACCATCAAGTTGTAACAGCATATTTGTTTTTAAAAGGTTCTTGGCTCGCGCTACTTCACTTTCAGTAACACTTGTGCACAGTCTTATCCTGAAAGACAGTTTAACACACCAGTAAAAAATGTAATAGTTTAAGCAAACACGAACACCATGATGTAGGGCATGTGCACAGTGCTAAGACACTAATACCAGCATGTTGAATAGTAAGAAAGAGAGAGAGAGCCATGTTCGTCTGTATTGTAACAAAACAAACCAGCAGTCATGTAGCACTTTAAAGACGAACAAAATATTAGGTGATGAGCTGTCCCATGAAAGCTCATCATGTAATAAATTATTTTTAGTCTTCAAAGTGTTACATAACTGCTAGTTTGTTTTCTTACAATACTAGCATGGTATTTCTAGAGAGCAGGGCTGGTGATATTCTCAGCATATGTATCTGCAAGATTAAGATGGAAGAAGCTTGCCAAGGGGAAAAGAGAAATGGGATTTAAGGGTATATCATTTGAATCGGAGGAAACTCTCTAATGGCTCCAGCTACTTACAGTTGAAAGTCTTCACACGAAGACTGAGAAAACCATGTCACTTAATTCTAAACATCAGTGATACGACTTTTCTGGAGTACTATACTTGGGCAGTTGTTTGTAATCAGATGTGTGTGCCCTAGGGAGTACATGGATGTCTTCTGGTGGGGTACATCAATTCATCTAGATACTTTTACTTTTATAGCAGACTACATAAAAAGCCCTAGCAGAGTTACAAACTAAAATGTCATAGTAACATTATACTGCTCAACATGCTATATATGGAAGTACAGTGTTTATATTCCAGTTGATTTTAAGACAAAATGGCTGTGTCTGCAACACAAAAATAACTTGGAAGTTGCTTACTCTGAAGTACAACTTTGATGTTCGAAGCAGGGTGTTGTAGACGCTGAAGTTAAACTTCACAGTAGGACACTACTCAATTCCTGGAAATGGAGTAAGGACTTCAAAGTTGGGCTCCCTACTTCGAAGTTAACTTCAAAGTAAGGGAAAATGGGTGTAGACTCTGCACACATTTTCCCTTACTTCGTATTTTTGTATTGTAGACACAGCCATTTTGTCTTAAAATCAACTGAAATATAAACACTGTACTTCCATATATAGCATATTGAGCAATAAAATGTTAGTGACATTTCAGTTAGTTAGTTCCTAACTTTGACGTGATCTTCAAAGCTAGTTCCTAGTGTAGACGTACCCAATGAGAAAGGAAGCCATTGTTCAGTAATAGCATGCTGAGATACTTGTATTTTTACATCTAATTTTGTAAGCAAGTAGTTGTTAATCAAGGTAAAACTTGGGCATACATAAGACAGATCACACTCCTAAAAGGAGTACAGGAGTCTGGAAAGTTTGAGAGCCACTACTCTAGGAAACAATTCCTTACTGCAGGTGCAGGGACAGGTATTAAAGAGATTTACAAACTCTGGGCTGCACAGTGCTTGCTGGTCACATGGGACTAAATGAGCCCTTCCACTGCACAATGCTCAGTTCCATTTTACACACTGTATTATGACGCTAATGCTACTTGTTCCACTGAATCACTTGTAGTTGTCACAGACTTCAAGTAACTAGGTGTGGGGAGCACAAGAGGGGAAAGATTCCACAAAAACCTCTCCAAGATGTACCCCAGCCTAAGGGAGGGGGGGAAAAAATCTTGCAAAATATCCTAGAAGTGTTCCCCTCTGACTTGAATTTTATCTGTGACTCATGAAGTCCAGTTGTACTCTGCCAGTTAGGAGATACGTACTCTGGTGTAAATACAATGATCTACAGAGACCCCATACTACACGATTCCCTGGCCTAGTTTCAGAAGAGTCTTTGCACAATGGCATGCATTGGGTTTCATTTAGTTACAAAGTAATTACTATAATTTTACCACTCAAGGCAGGTGCAGTAAAAGATATTACTATCCCCGTCTTTTGTCTCTACATTTTCACTGGCAGTGATTAGAACTTAAGTACCAAATGAATGTCTAATTGATCATTTGCTTGTGCAACCAGCCATCATTCATGCAGTAATGGTGTTTGAAGTTACGTAATTGTGTTTCTCTGAAAACGTAAACTAAAGGCAACCAGTTCTATATGCTCTCTAATAAATGAACCGCAATTACACTTAGATAAGATAAAATGGACCTTACTTAGCTTGAATCTGATGTCAGATAATCCTTGTAATCTCCTGCTGCCAGAGAGCTTCATTTTTAAATCAAATGGCTACTACTGGCATTTCACACCAGATTCCATCACTCCTATTCTCGCCCAATAGTACCTTGCTCTTCAAGCAAATCATCTGCTTTCATTGGAGCTACTTCTAGTGCAAGATACAATCAGGATGAAGCAAAGGGGGGCGGGGAGGTGGGGGGGAACACTGGCTTCTTCGAAGCAAATATCGCAAGCATCTGGATTTTGTTTACTTGTTCTTTCCCTACAAATATGCACTGTGATAAACACAAACCCAGAACACTTTTTTGAGGAGGCTGCCATTTTTAAAATAGCCAGTATTCAACCAAATATAAGCTACATTGAGAAACCCATGTTTTCGTACCATTCTCTCTGAACAAAGTGCATCATGTCCTGTACAGTGGATGGTTCACAAACCATGTAGAGCCCCCACAGGCCAGTATCAGTATAGCAGGTGTTAAAAGACTGGAAGCTATGACACAGGTTGCCATGGCAAGTGATCTGGGCGAGCTTGCTGGATAAATTCTGTTGACACAAGAATATATATTTTAGGATTTCACAATTTGGGGTTCTTAAACATCTTTTTCCACCATCAAACTCATCCATTACTATTTAAGGTGTGACAGATTGAGTAGCTTCTTCCAAAGCCAACAATACTGAATGAGAATGGAACTTTTGTAAAGGACAGGCAGCTTCCTACCCTAAATATAAGCTCTCGCTTTCCAAGTGACAGCCTGAACTTGTCTTTTTGGGGAAAAAAAAAAAAAAAAGTCCTAAAAAACAGCTAGTAAGATTCCAAGGGAGGGAACAGCTAACTGGGCTACTCATTGCATACTCCCCTGGATCCTATTTGGCTTTTCCTCAGTTGTTTTCACTACAGGTTGCTGGGCTGTATAAGGGCTCTTCCACTCTGGTGGCTCAGTGTGCCATTCCTTAAATGCACCTGCACCCAAATCCTCATATTGCAAATAGCAAATGAATGCATTTATGGACCACTCTGCTCGATTTTCATTTTTTTTTAAAATGCCAACATATACCCAAGTAACTCAATTCCACCCCAGGCAAACCGGCATTTGTGAGGTGTTCTGATCCTGGCAAATAATTCAATTAAACATCTCTTACTGGTATAAACAAGTTCACTCACCACTCCTCCTCCAAAGGAACGATCCCAATTGCCTATCAGAGTATTTGCTACCATTAGGGGAATTGTATCTGGATGAGACCAACCAACTGCTTCAACAGCTATTGCGATGTGTGCCAAAGGCATCTTGTCATCTCTTATTCGAATCTGATACAATGTAACAAAAATGTTAACTCCAGATGTAATGCAGCAAACTACCGTAACGTGTGCGTTTATTCAAATGCAGGAAACTTTAAAAAAAAACAGTGCAACATTCAAAAAGCTTGACTTAATCCCCGTAATTAAGCTTCTTCACACATAGCACATGACTAAATAAAGACATAGGAAGGCTGAGGGATTTGTCAGTTGGGCAGAGATGGGCACAGAACCCACAACTCCTGAATTCTCGGCCTCCATGGTAACCTTTAAAAATCCTTTCCCAGAAGTATGTCAAATGAACATTTTCAAGGCTGGAGAGCATCTATAGATCCTATTACCATCAGTGGGAGTGATCAGTGCTTAGCTAAAAACTCTGATCACACCAGACCATTTATTTAATATTACTTGTTACTTGGTGTTTGTTGTTGATCTCATTAACCAGAAAGGGCAAAAAGAAATCTCACTACTTACCTCACTACCTGTGAATTTGCAAGAAGGCAAAGCTGGCATTCCTGCTTCCTGAGCTGACGGTAAGTTACCAAAATGAATATTTGCTAAATCAAGCAATTCATGATGAGACACTCCTGAAAAAGAGAGAATTTCATGTAGAGCAGTTTTTAAAAAACTTGTCATCTAAGAAAATTGTTTCACTTCACAGAAGTTAAAAAGCTTCAACCAAGATACCGGAGTTACAACACTCCACCATAACCCTTAGTTCTCTCCCAACTTCATTACGGTACATTTCTGATCACCCTCCCCTCATTCCACTTTATCAAATACCACCGTTAAAATCTTCATCCCTTTTCCCTTCAACTTCCTTCGCTTGCCTCCTCTATGTTACACAGCACCAAATATGAGCTCTTTGCTCTCAATTTCAAAGCCCTACATAATCTGACCCAATCTTTCTATTTTTATTTTTCTCCCTCTCCCGTTCTGAATGCCATCTCCTTCCTACATTTGTGTCTTTGTGCTCTCAGTCACATTGTCCTCTTACAACTTGGCACAGCCTCTCAGTGTAAAGCCAAACCCCCTGGTATCCTAAAAGATACATTTAAGGCTGTCCCTGGAAGACAGCTTAGAGAAAAGGCCAATGGATAAGATGCAAGACATGGCAGAAATTTTGTAAAGAACTTTAAGGGCTCACAATACACTTCTATGACCAATTAAACAGATGATAAATCATATTCCTATGATCTCAGTACTATCCCAACAAAATTAAAATGCTTTGTTTTTTAATTTACTTCCAAGTATTTGCTGTGATTTATGTCTCATATTTACCTCCTGCAGCAGCCAGCACCATTCTGGGTCCTTTATAATGTGTTGTTATGTACTCCACCAAATCATTGCGATTTATGGATCTGTAACAATGAAGGAAAAATGACTACATCTCCTGTCAGCATAGGGAGTGTCTACACTTAAGTGTTGCAGCAATGCCACTGCAGTGTTTTACATGTAAAAAAGAGTTCAAAAAAACATAAAAGCTTCAGTTTGCTTTGGACACCATTACAAATGGGTAAGATTAAGAGTAAGATATTCAGGGGAAATTCCATCTACAATTCCATTCTGTGCAACCCCCCAAACTCTTCATATGGCATAAAGAGAACAGAAAATATACTATTTATCTTAAAAGATAAATATTGTTTTCAAATATTGTGAAGAAATCATGAAATTAAGACAAAGATAAAATAGAAGCAGGAGGATTTACTTGATGTTTTCAGTGGGTCCTAAGATTGTAAATCCCAGTGTGGTGTTCTGATAAGCCGTGGAATGAAGATAGTCAAAGACAACTTCCTGCAAATTGGTTTCAACTTCCTGCATCTCTCGAAGGATAACTCCACGCTCCCGCTCAATCTCAGCTTCCCCCAGTGTACTGTTCTGTATGATGTCAGCAAGAATCTCCACAGCTAGTTGCAAACACAAAGAGATGCAGGGCAAGTGTGCTTCATCAACAACTGAACTTTCAACTGATTATAGTGTAATCAAATGACCTACATAAATATCTGCTGTAAGTGGGCAGAACCAGTAACATAGAATACAGGTTGAACCTCTCTAATCCAGAACTCTCTCACCCAGCAACATCTGTAATCCGGCATGATTTTAGTTAGCTAGATGACCACTTATCAAGTGTGTGGCCAAGTTTTCCACGTTGCAATAAAATTTGCATGAAAGCCACCTCTCCTTGCTCTCATTGTTCTGTGCTGTTAGCTGTAATTTATCCTTAAATGTCTTCCAAGAGCTCAGTAAACAGTGGAAGTGTTGATAATGTGCTAGACAATACTGACCTCCCATCACCTGGCAAATTCTCTTGTTCAGCACTGGTCATGTACTGAGGTACCAGACAAGAGACATTCAACCTGCATCAAAAGAAGTATTTAACAATAAATTGTTTTTCTCTTCTTGCAAGCTTCTTTTCCACAGCATGTTTAGAGACAAACTGCTTAAGTTAACTACAATACAACTATCCAGGGACCTACCATACATTCCCAAGTTCAAACACAGAGCAGGGGCATAGAGTGCCCAGGATACATTGGAGGTTCACTTTACAGATTGAAAAAAGTTCCCTCAGGAGGACAAGGAAGCCAAAGTAGGCACGTAGTCTGCAAACCTGCATCTCTTAGAGATCTGCAGTGAGGTGAGCATTTCACATCTTTACCCTCAAGTGACAGTCACTTGGTCCCCATGGGAAGTGCCAAGAACAGGCAGTGATGACATGCTCCTCCAAACCTGCTAAGCCTTCCTTCCCATGGAGCTCCAGAAGGGGGCTGTCAAGAAAGGGAGGTGAGAAAACACACTGTTCTCCCATGTCTGCTTCTTTAGAAGGTTGTCAGCTCATTTAATTCTTTGTTGCTCCCCTCCTCACAATTTTTAGGAAGGATGCTCCTTCAGAAATTCTGCAGGACAGGAGCAGTTACCTCTTGGCAAGTCCTTTGAGAAAGCCTTTGCATAATACACAGTTTGTTCTCTGGATGTATAGGCATTAAGATGAGCTCCCATGTTTTCAATCTCTAGTTCCAGGTCTAACTGAGATCTCTTTCTCGTCCCCTGAAATTAAAGAAAAAAATTTACTTGCACTCTGGAACATACCTATCCACAAAGTCGTTTTTTACAAATGGGGAACAGAAAGCATGTTTGAGCTTCTCTAAAGATGCTCAAAATATGGATTTGAGCACAAGAAAAACAAATGGATGGGGGGTAGGCGGACGTGCAGAAGGCTGCACTTCAGGTTTCAGCCACAGTGGATCAGTTCAAGATTTAAACATAGTGTCAGAAATATGGAAGGAAGGTTGCATAATACCTGACTTAGGCTGGTGGCATTTCGACTGAACCTCAGTAAACACTCGGATTGTTAATTTTCAGATGCTGAAATAACATGCAGAACTAATTCCTGGAAACTAACAGATCTATCATTATTGAATTCTTCCTGTCAAACTTTTTTTGTTTTATTTTTGTTTCAACTAGACTGAAATTTTTCTTTCAGGCAATTCGTTTTTTACCCTACAGCAGCACATGCAAGTATACAACTGAAATCATACAGATCTGTTTTGAAATCCTGGCAACTTTGCCACTGACTTCAATGAGGCCAAGATTTCATCTTTTTTTCCCCATTTATTTTGTACAAAAAATGTTCAAATTACTTGTATTTTTCTGATAATTTGGAAATGTGACAAACTGAAATCAGTTGTAAAGAATCTCCACAGTTAACCTTAAAGATCGGTAAACAATTTTAGTAACATTTGAAAACTAGTTTTAATACTAACCTTGAAAGCCATATGCTCCAGGAAGTGAGCTGTTCCATTGTTTTTCTCATTTTCATACCTGCTTCCAGCATCAATCCAAAGACCAACCTTATTAAAAAAAAATATTAAACTTACTATCTAAAAGAAGACTGCATCGGTATTGTTTTGCTGGTTTCTTCGACTAAGATTTTATTGTTTATTAATACATTGTATATGGATTTTTTAAAGCAACTAGTGATTTGGATGCCCCATTTTTTGGGTAAATTAATTTGCATTTAAAAGGGCCCAATTTTCAGAAACTGCTGAACACACACACACTCTATAAAAATCTGATCGCTTTATAAACTATCGGTTCTGGCATCCAAAATGACTAGTTGCTTTTGAAAGGCTTAGCTCCACCTTCACACAAACTTCTGTTCATTATTTACAAAATTTTGTTAATTGCTTCTGCTAAATACTCTAATAAATCTAATTTGGCAATGTAATGAAATACATTTATATGTTAAAGAAAAAAAAATAATTCACAAGCTACCTACTGTGCACGTTGAGAGTCCAGAATCTTCAGAAGCTACTCTCAGGCCATTTTCCAGAGAAGACACCTTAGTCTCAGGAACATTTAAGACTACTTGAGGTGCTGCCTTGGTGGCTCTGAATCTGCTTGTCCCAAGTTGTATGGACTTGGGGAAAGAAGAAGAAGCAGCAGCAGCAACCATTAGTTGTATATGGCAGATACTATCCTATGATGCTTGTCAGGAAAGAATACTCCAGGACTTAAAGTATGAATTTATTTTTCTTTTGCAAAATTAGCATTGCTTCGGTGGCAACTGCTCCTCTCACAAGTGTGCCAACTCTACCCAGAAAGAAGGCAGGAAGGGGCATAAAATGGACTGATCTGCACTTTTAATGCAATGTTTATTGCACTAGCCAGGGCTGTGAGAAACCTGGATCCAATTCAAGCCACTTAGTCTTTTGTGCCTCAGTTCCCCATGTGTAAAACGGGGATAGTAGTATGTAAAAACATTAAAGACTGAGATACTTGGATACTATATAGAAGAGCTAGGAAATCAACCTACAATGCCAGCGCATGAAAACTACAGAACCCATAAGATGCTCCATTTTCTGCTGCTCTAGAGCAGTGTTTCTCAACCAGTGGGATGTGTACCTTTGAGGGTACACCAAGGGGTACATCAGCTCCTCTAGTTATCTGCCTAGTTTTACAAGAAACTGCATAAAAAAACACTAGTAAAGTCAATATACTTTAAAAGTTCATTCAGACAATGACTTGTTTCTACTGCTTCATATGCCTTACACTGAGGCATAAGTAGAATATTTCTATTCCAATTCATTTATTGGATAATAAGATGGTAGGTCAGCCAATTTCAGTAGTAGTCTTCTGTGATATTTTTGCATTTTTTTGAGTAGTTTTTAAGTGAGGTGTAACCTGCTGGTATGCAAAATACATATGACTCCTGAAAAAGTACAGTAATCTGGAAAGGTTGAATAGCACTTGTTTCAGACCTCAGATTACCTTAGAACCATGTTTCTCAACGGGTGATATGCCCCCCTTAGAGGTACGCAAGGCAAGTCTGGGGGTATGTGTAATTTCTAAAAAGGGGTACTTCATTAAAAAAAGGGTGAGAAACGCTGCTCAAAAGGTCCCTGCCAGTTCTGTGAACAGCCCACAACTGCCAAGCAACATAACCGATGACTTGCAAACATCCCAGCTAGCCGGTCAGCCCCAGGAGGACAGTCACACCTACAGCACGTGGGGTGGGTCTGTGCACTTTCCATCACACAGCGGGGCCCCAAGACAACCCGACAGCACTAACATTACAGCGCCAACGTGCAGTGCAGCCAGTGGTTAACAGCGCTAAGACTACCGTTCCCGGCATGCAGTACGGCCCCAGGCCACTCTAACAACGCGGACCACCACACCCGGCGTGTAGCTCCATACCCGCACAGTGCAATAACTACAGCTCCCAGCGCGCGGCGTAGCCAGGCAACCTCGATAAGATGGACAAGGGCCGGGTCTCCGCGTGCAGTGCGTCCCATAAAACAACAGTTCCCAAGGTGCACTGCGCGAAGGGGACGCATTGCCGGCTGCCTGTTGCCGGGCCGGCGCGTTGGGAGCCCAAGCAGCACTCCCCGCCCCCCCACATGTGCCGCGATCCTTGCCACTCACCCGGTGCGCTGGTGTGGCGCCCCGCGCGAGGCGGCGGCCAGGCCAGGCCCAGAGGAGCCGTCCGGCCGCCAAACTACCCGCTCTCAGCGCTGCCGCCATCTTAGAGACGAGCCGGGGTCACTCTCTTGTCGCGTGGATTTCCGGCCGGAGCGTGGCAGGGGGAGGCGGGTGTTTGGTCGCCTGGGCTCCGCCTCCCATTGCGGGTAGAACACAGAGAGAGCGAGCGAGCGTTACCAACGCCACTAGAGGGCAGTGCAGCCTCACACCTTCCCGCTCCCTGGGTTATCTTAATTTTTGAGAACAAGAAGTCTTGTGGCACCTTACAGACTAACAGATATTTTGGAGCATAAGCTTTCGTGGGCAGAGGCCTACTTCATCAGATGCCTGAGTGGGGGGGAAGGGTTTCAGAGGGATATTTAAAGAGTGGGGGGGTGGGCAGAGCTGACAAGGTCTGTTCAGGAACGTGCGTGAGGAGAAAGTCACAAAGCTCCACCACCATTTGTGCCTCAGTTTCATCAGGGATAATGTTCTTAACAGCTTGGAGTCCATCTCCATGTGGGATATTGGTGTAAAGGGCCTCTACATCCATGGTGGCCAGGATGGTGTTTTCAGGAAGGTCACCAATGGATTGTAGTTTCCTGAGGAAGTTGGTGGTATCTCAAAGCTGGGGGAGCTGGTAGCATACCTAACACCAACTATACCATCAGGGGCTCCTTTCCCTGCACATCTACTAATATAATATATGCCATCATGTGCCAGCAATGCCCCACTGCAAATTACATTGGCCAAACTGGACAGTTTCTCTGTAAAAGAATAAATGGACATAAATCAGACATCAGGTGCAGTAATGTACAGAAGGCTGTGGGGGAACACTTCAGTCTCCCTGGACACTCAGTGGCAGATTTAAGGGTGACAGTCCTGAAACAAAAAAATTTCAAAAATCAAATGGAGGGAGAAATCTCTCAGCTGCAATTTATTTGCAAATTTGACTCCATTAACCATGGATTAAACAGAGACTGGGAGTAGCTTGCAGCTTATAAAGGCAGTTTCTCTGGTCTGGATGCTAATGTCTCCCCATTAGACTCTGACAAAAGCTCACTTCCCCCTGTCTGATGTGACTTGTTTTTTCCTCTTTTGATAAGTAGTATTGATAACGGGCCATTTCTACCTTGCTGAATAGATCTTGTCAGCTCTGGCCCTCCCTTTTACTGGGACCCCACTCTTTAAATACCCCTCTGAAACCACCCCCCACTCATGCATCTGATGAAGCGGGTCTTTGCCCATGAAAGCTTATGCTCCAAAATATCTGTTAGTCTGTAAGGTGCCACAAGACTTCTTTAACAGCAATGAAGGGTCCTGTGGCACCTTAGAGACTAACAGAAAAGTTTTGAGTATGAGCTTTCGTGAGCACAGACTCACTTCATCAGATGCTGGTCTTGGAAATCTGCAGGGCCAGGTATAAATAAGCCAGAGCAAGGGTGGGGATAACAAGGTTAGCTTAGTCAGCAAGGGTGAGGCTTACTACCAGCAGTTGATCTGGAGGTGTGAATACCAAGGGAGGGGAAGCTGCTTTTGTATTTCGCCAGCCATTCACAGTCTTTGTTTAAGCCTGAGCTGAGGGTGTCAAATTTGCAGATGAATTGTAGCTCAGAAATTTCTCTTTGGAGTCTGGTCGTGAATTTTTTTTTGCTGTAGGATAGCTACTTTTAAGTCTGCTACTGTGTGGCCTGGGAGATTGAAGTGCTCTCCTACGGGTTTTTGTATGTTACCATTTCTGATATCTGATTTGTGTGCGTTTATTCTTTTACATAGAGACTGTCCAGTTTGTCCGATGTATATAGCAGAGGGGCATTGCTGGCACATGATGGCATAAATTATATTGGTAGATGTGCAGCTGAATGAACCCAGGATGGTGTGGCTGATCTGGTTAGGTCCTGTAATGGTGTTGCTGGTGTAGATACGTGGGCAGAGCTGGCAACGAGGTTTGTTGCATGGATGGGTCCCTGAGTTAGAGTGACTGCAGTGCTGTGTATAGTTGCTGGTTAGGATTTGCATCAGGTTGGCAGGTTGTCTGTGGGCAAGGACTGGTCTGCCTCCCAAGGCCTGTGAAAGTGGGAGATCATTGTCCAGGATGGGTTGTAAATCCCTGATGATGCGCTGTAGAGGTTTTAGCTCAGGACTGTAGGTGATGGCTAGTGGTGTTCTGTTGGTTTCTCTCTTGGGCTTGTCCTGTAGTAAGAGGCTTCGTGGCACACGTCTGGCTCTGTTGATCTGTTTTCTCACTTCCTCAGGTGGGTAATGCAGTTTCAAGAATGCTTGGTAGAGATCCTGTTGGTATTTGTCTCTGTCAGAGGGGTTGGAGCAAATGCGGTTATATCTTAGTGCTTGGCTGTAGACAATGGATCGTGTGGTGTGTCTGGGATGGAAGCTGGAGGCATGAAGGTAGGCGTAGCGGTCAGTGGGTTTACGGTACAGGGTGGTATTGATGTGGCCATTGTGTATTAGCACCATGGTGTCCAGGAAATGGATCTCCTGTGTGGACCATTCCAGGCTGAGGTTGATGTTGGGGTGGAAGTTGTTGAAGTCCTGGTGGAATTCCTCCAGAGTCTCCTTCCCATGGGTCCAGATGATGAAGATGTCATCAATGTAGTGTAAGTAGAGATGGGGTGTTAGTGGACGAGAGCTAAGGAAGCGCTGTTCCAGGCCAGCCATGAAAATATAGGCATATTGAGGGGCCATGCGGGTACCCAGAGCTGTGCCGCTGATTTGAAGGTATATATCGTCGCCACCTCCAGATCAACTGCTGGTAGTAAGCCTCACCCTTGCTGACTGAGCTAACCTTGTTATCCCCACCCTTGCTCTGGCTTATTTATACCTGGCCCTGCAGATTTCCAAGACCAGCATCTGATGAAGTGAGTCTGTGCTCACGAAAGCTCATGCTCAAAACTTTGCTGTTAGTCTATAAGGTGCCACAGGACCCTTCGTTGCTTTTACAGATCCAGACTAACACGGCTACCCCTCCGATACTTGACAAGACTTCTTGTTGTTCTCAAAGCTACAGACTAACATGGCTACCTCTCTGATACTTAATTTTTGATTATCTGATCTGGTCCCTTCCCAGTTCCATTTGGCAAACAGCGTTTGCTGTATAGTAGGTAAAATATTCTATTTTAATATTTTAAACCATTAAGAGGAACAACTGCTTAGTCCAGACGGAAATAACCTCTCCAGTTTTCAAGGTCAAAGTGTCTCCTCCTTGTGTTCAATGAGACAATTTAACAGCATGTGACAAGCAGGTGATGTTCTTTTGCCACAAGAAAAAAAATGAAAAGAATTTTCATCCAAATCCATTTATGATTTCAGAAACGAGCATATTTAATTATAATGGGGTTTTCTGACAGAAAATGGTTTCAATTAAAAATTTCCCACCATCTCAGTTCCTGGGTTCTCTCAGGAGGGTTGGTTGGTGGTTAGAACAAGTGTGAGAATTGTTTGCTTTTCTCTTTGGCTGTGCCATCATCTTGCTGTGTGAGCTGGGGTGGGTCGTTTCCCTTTTGTGTACCTCAAGCTATGTCTACACTAGAAGGTTTTTTCAACAAAGCTGCCATTTTGTCAACAAAACCCAGGGAGTGTCCAGATTCACAAGGCATTCTGTTGACAGTAAACTGACAGAATGCAGCACTTTTTTCAGCAGTTTTATTTCACTCCCCACAAGGTATAAGACCTCTGTCAACAGAGATCTATTGACAGAAAGCGGTTCTGCACTTTCCAGGGGGCCCTCTGTTGACAGACAGGGCATCTGGGACACCAGGCAGCCCTGTCTGCTGTGCTTCGAACTGGCCATTTCCTGGAGAGAGGGGCAGGGCAGACTGTCAGCAGAGCAATTTGGCCACCATCTGTTGACAAGTTTCGTGGGAAGATATCTTTAGGCAAAAACAAATCGCTGTAATCCAGGCATAGCCTCAGGGTCCCAGTCTGTCAAATGGGAAGAGGGACACTCCTCTAACTTATGGCAGTGGTTTGTCTAAGTGAGATAATGGAAATAAGAAATGGTCAGGGACAAATTTTAACCATTGGTTCCTGGCTCATTTTTAGTGGCTTTAACTAGCCAGGTGCTGTACATATACCTTTTCTGAGATCCTAGAAAAAAAGTATCTTCATATCCATTAACAAGTTAGTATTTGTCTTTAGAACAGGAATAAAGAGGACCCAGGGACATACAGATTAATCAGCCTCACTTTGATACCTCGGAAGTTACTGGAATAAATTATTACACCAATAAGCACCTAATGCTACAATTATTACAAATTATTAGTTTGTAAGTACTTAAAGTTGTAAGGACTAGTAAAGTAAGAAAAATAATTCCAAATTAATCAAATTTCCTCCTTGTTAGGGTCCCTGGCCTAATGGATGCCTGAAAGCAATAGACGTGATATATCATGGTGTTAATAAATAAGGCTTTTGACACAGCCCCAAATGAGTTTCATAAATTTAATCTGGGTCTGAAAGAATTTTCTCCTGTACAGCCCCTGACTTGTTAAGGCCACTAAAAATGAGCCAGGAACCAAGGGTCAAAATTTGTCCCTGACTATTTCTTATTTCTCTAGATAGGACATTTTGGAAAATTGATCATTTTTTTCTGATTTGTACTCCTTGATTACTGTTTTTGGTTCCCTGTGCCTTAAATGTTGAGTCTGTTCTGGTATGGCTATGGTCTGAAGAAGTGGGTCTGTCCCACGAACACTGACCTAATAAATTATTTTGCTAGTCTTTAAAGTGCTACTTGACTGCTTTTTGTTTGGATAGTATATAGACAAGCATGGCTCCCTCTCTGTTACTATTAACACGCAAGGCACTACATTTAGCCGTTTGGAATGGAGATCCATCAACTACATGAAAAAACTCACCCATATCCAAACAGACATCATCTTTCTCTCCAAATGCAAGAAAATGGACATTGTACCCAAGGGACTGACAGTGGAAAAACCCATTATAATCAATGTACTACACTGACTACAGCGAGCATCTATGGAACACACTCTCTAAGAAACTGAGGAACCACTTGATCAAAATCCTTTACAATAAACAAAAGATGATCAAAAATGAACTCTGTGAACTTGAAATGATCATCAACAAAGAGGCATCCATGCAAGACCCCACAGTATGAGGCTTTACCAGTGCTAGACAAGAAATTTATAAAACACACTTCCACGTTCTACAAAACAGAAAAGAGAATAAATTTTCTACATTAATTCATACCTCAGGATTCTTCAACCACAATAACAACAGCTCAGCTAACAATATTGTTAACCTTTCAAGCTACCAACTCAGCCCAGCAGAGGAGTTTCTCTTATCCTGGGGTCTTTCCTTCTGCCCTACTTGCTCCATGAACTTAACACAATTATGTGGTGACCTTGAAGCCTTCTTTCGCCGCCTCTGTCTAAAGGAATTTTTCCAGCACACCTATGAACAACAGTCTGATTCTCTTGACCCCCCCTACCAACAACAATAGAAGAAGAACTCTATGTGGACTGCCCCTGAGGATCATAGTGAAAGTCTGGATTTCTACATACAATGCTTCCGCAACCGTGCCCAGGCTGACATTATACACAAACAATGCCTAATGAGACACAATCTCAACTATGCTGAACACCATGCTGTCCACAGTCTCAAAAATAACCCAGACATCATAATCAAACCAGCTGACAAAGGTGGGTGCTGTTGTCATCATGCATAAGTCAGACTATGAACAGGAGGCAGCCAGACAACTCTCCAACACTACATTTTACAGACCTCTCTCCGCTGATCCCGCTTTGGAATTCCAAAGGAAATTACAACTACTTAAGGAACTCCCTGCTGCTACTCGGGACCTTATTCACTCAGACACACCATCTGAGCCCCAGCCTGGATTATTCTACTTACTTCCCAAAATCCACAAACCTGGAAACCCTGGATGCCCTATCATTTTGAGTATTGGCGCCCTTACCACTGGACTATCCAGTTACGTGGACTCCCTCCTCAAACCCTATGCCACCAACGCTCCCGGCTATCTCTGAGATACCACCAACTTCCTGAGGAAATTACAAACCATTGGAAAAGTTCCTGATAACGCCATCCTTGCCACAATGGATGTAGAGGCTCTGTACACTAATATTCCACATAAAGACGGATTACAAGCAATCAGGAACACCATCCCTGATGTCACCACAGCCAATCTGGCGTCCGACCTCTGTAACTTTGTTCTCACCCACAATTATTTCCTGGACGCTACAGTACTAATCAAGGATGGCCTGATCAGAACCACACTGTACTGAAAACCCACTGATTGCTATACTTACCTACACCCTTCTAGCTTCCATACTGCACACATAACTAGATCCATTGTTTACAGTCAAGCTCTTAGATACAATCGCATTTGCTCTGATCCAACTGACAGAGACCAAAAACTACAAGATCTTTACCAAATATTCATAAACCTGAATTACCCACCAGGAGAAGTGAAAAAACAAATCAACAGGGCCAGATGAATACCCAGAGGCCAGCTACTCCAAGATCGGCCCAAAAAAGCCAAGAACAGAACTCCACTTCTCATCACCTACAGGCCCCAACTCAAACCACTGCAACGAATTATTAAAGACCTACAACCTATCCTTAATCAGGATGCCACACTCCAGAAGGCCCAAGGTGATATGCCTGTTCTCTCCTACAGACCACCTCCCAATCTTATGAGGATCCTCACGAACAGCCACAGTCTATACCCCAGGAATACCAGTCCTGGAACCTTTCTTTGCAACAAAGGCCGCTGCCAGCTTTGTCCACATATCTTCTCTGGAAATACCATCACTGGACCTAACCAGGTTACTTACAGAATCACGGGCACTTTCTCATGCTCCTCAACTAACATCATATATGCCATGATGTGCCAACAATGCCCAGATGCTTTGTATATTGGACAGACTTCTAACTCCCTTAGACAAAGGTTAATAGGCACAAAACAGACATCAAAACACTCCAGATCCACAAACCAGTTAGTCAACATTTTAATGGAGTGCACCATTCTGTTAATGACATAAGAGTATGCGTGTTACTGAAAAAAAAATTTTGCACCGCTAGTCAAAGGGAAACAGCAGAGCTGTCTTTTATATTCAAACTCGGCACATTAACACATGGTTTGAACTGGGATGGGAATTTTCTGAGTCACTACAGGGGCTCGTCTGCATACTTGGCTTAATCTAATTCTTGACCTTCCCAGCTCCCACCCTCCACTCTCTGATTTGCTCACCTTGATCATTTTTTTCTGATTTGTCCTCCTTGATTACTGTTTTTGGTTCTCTGTGCCTTAAATATTGAGCCTGTTCTGGTCTGGCTATGGTCTGAAGAAGTGGGTCTGTCCCACGAAAGCTCACCTAATAAATTATTTTGCTAGTCTTTAAAGCGCTACTTGACTGCTTTTTTGTTTTGATAAAATACGTTGGCATTCAATACTTTGAAACAACCCTTTCTCTTTCACAAAGTGTGTTGAGGCCCGTGCATCAAGGCAGTGTATGGAGACCCCTCTTCCCATGCCCTAAGGTGCCATCAGCCACAGAGAATGAGCAGCAGAAAGCCTCTCAGGCCCCACTGTGTTGCTGATGGCAGAAGCCCCTTGGGGATTTTTAAGGTACTCAGGGTGGGAGGGTGGAAGGCCAGGTGTGGCAGGGGAACACTTGAGGGAGGGAGCACCCCCACCCCCTGGAGCCACTGCCAGAAGGGGTGCTCCAGATAAGTTTTAGAAATGCTTGGAAATTTAATTACCCACTGGGAGAATCAAGAACAGACTGATGGGGTCAGACAACTACCCAGAAACCAGCTACTTCTAGATACAGTAATCCCTCAAAATGCACGATTTTGAGTTGCACTTAACTCACCTTAACACAAGTTACGCACAACTCAAAATCCCATCCCCCCTGGCTCTGGCTCAACCTCCACAGCCCTGGTTCAAACCCCCTACATGGCCTGGCTCACCCCCACATGGCTCCAGCTTATCATCCGCTGCCCCCCACGTGGCTCTTAATAGAGATAGCAGTTACCTTATGCACTGCAAAGACAGTGTCTCCATCTTTGATGTTTGTAGTGATCTCAAGCTATTAACTTAACAGATATTTGGAGTAAGTAATTTTCTTCCCCGCCCTTCGCCCCCCTCAGCTTTTATTTAATTTCTTTCTATCTCTCTGTTATATTCATCATGCCAGTTCATTTTCAGCACTATTTTCAGATCTGAAGAAGTGGGTCTGCCCCATGAAAGCTCGTTACCTAATAAATTATTTTGTTAGTCTTTAAAGTACTACATGACTGCTTTTTTGTTTTATGATGACACAGACTAACACGGCTACCTCTCTGTAACTATTTCAAAATAGGTGCTATTCCACACAGAATAAGGTTTACCAATTTTCAAATAAGCCTTTGAAATTATTTTGAAATATTGGTTTGTGTATGTAGTAGGATCGTTATTTCAAAATAACGGCTTCTCCAGACTGGTTTAACTTGTTCCTTCTCTCAGTATTCATAGCAAGAGTTAAATAATTGAGAGCCTCCTATCAATTTAAATGCTCAGAGCTGAAATCAGTTGTGGCAGGCCTATATTTCTGCCCTGCCTGCGAGAAACTAAAAATCACTTAAGAACTAAAATCACTTGAGGTGAGGTGGTGTTTCTACCCAACCTGAAAAGAGCTGAAAATTAGTATGAGATTAATGTGCAGAGGTCAGAGCAGACACACAAGGGACAGCAGAAGGTGATTAACAGTAAACTAGCAAGCAAGTGGCTGGTGAGGGCTGAGAAGCACAACAAGCAACCAGCAAGGCAGCTGGAGTGGTGAGCAGGTCGCCAGCAGGAGCAGCAAGCAAGGTGGCTGGCAGAAAGAGGTGGCAAGCAAATGCCCAAGTTTCAGGGCAAGTGATATACATGCATAACCACCCCCTCCAGCCAGGGTGGGAGTTAAACTGTACAGATCCACCTCTGAACTCTGTGTATGCACTGGGTAAGCACAGTAACTGTGAGTGGGGTGCCGAGAAGGGTTAGGTGCATAGGACTTTTGGGTTGCTGGAATTAAGAATCTAGGGGGAAAGAACACTACCCAGCCTACTTAGGCGGGTGGCGGGAGAGAGTCTTCTGCTGGTGGTTTATGCATATAAACCTGTTTTCCTAAATTAATACCAAGTTACTTATCTCTTTTATTAAAGTTTCTTTCCTCCACTCAGAGTCTGTGCTTGTGAATGCAGAAGAAATTCTTTCACCACCAGTGAAAGCAGTGATCTAGCATTGCACTTAAAGAGTATGGTGAAATACTAGTGCTTGAAATTGCTTTGGATGGAGCAAAGCAAGCAATGTTCAAATGAGTCTAAAACCACAGGTTGAACAAATGAATGTTTCTTGCAGAAGAGATTTTTGTGAATAAAAGGACCTACTGAATGTATAAATCACTTATCCTTTATAGAGACTGTGTTGTGTAACTTTACATATCTTTGCACAGCTATTCATTAGCCTCCAGTTAATTCAGTTTTGTATTTATAGGTTGTCTTCCAGATAAGTAATACTTTTTCTTTCCCATGGTTAATCAGAGGGTAGCCACTGCATAGGCTGATAGACCATTGACATGGATCCTTTGTGCTCTGGTGTTGTGAGGAAGTCTGTTTAAGTACAAGATAAGGACTGTTGGCTCAGCCTATAATACCATTTCTGTTGCTCATTAAAAGAGCTTTCTCTCTTACAGATGGTGATTAGGAATTTAATTTAGGGAGTATTAAACTGTACTGTCTTCATGCTCCTCTACTTCTCATAGATATTAGCAAGCCAAATAATAAAAAAGAGACCTGTCATATTTAGCACCAAACAACTCACTACTTGAAGTGCTACGGCTTTTCTTGTGCTTATAAACAGAAGTAGTCACTAAGAAAAAAAAGAGGGAAATGAAAAGACTCATTTTGATTTAGCAGCTGAATAAGAAGTCACTATGGGAATATTCATATGTTTCATAAAAATAAAGCAATGTCCAGTGATGTTTAGGGGGCTGCTGTAAAATAATCCTACTAGCAATGAGCACCTTTTTGCTTTTCTTCAAGGGAGGCAGCCTTGTAAAGTGATCTTTTCTTACCTCTAGCTACAGTGACGTACTCAGATGGGTGGCACCCGAATCTCTCCTGAGTGGCTGCCCACCCACTCAGCTTACAGGAAACACTGATGTTGTTCCCTGTCTATGACATGTCAATCAAATTATTTAAGAGTTACACTAACGTGAGATCAGAATTTGGACCACAATCTTCCTCAGGACAGCCATTATTCTTTTTCTTCTGCTCAGCCAGTGAAGGGATGCTCAACAGAAGTACAGTCAGTATCCTTTCCTGAAAGAGTGAAATAAAGAAGACAGGACTTCCCTGGGATGTAAAGGCTGTTAATGTCAGTTGTAAAATCCTCCCCACCCCCTGCAATAGAGTAAATGTATAGTACAATACAAGTCCTATATCCAGATAATCAAGACATTTTGGGGAAGGTCTTTCCTGTTCTCTTGGTCTGTGTCTACACTTGCATTCCTCTTTTGAAAGAGGAATGCAAATGAGGGAAATTGAAAAATGCAAATAAGGTGCAGATTTACATATCGGACACCTCATTTGCATATTCTTACTTCAAAATAGCTTCTTTCAAAAAGAGAAAACCACTGTAGACACTGCTCTTTCGAAAGTAAACCCCATCTTTTTTATGGGAAAAAGGATTCTTTCAAAGATGGGGTTTACTTTTGAAAGAGCAGTGTCTACACTGGTTTTCTTCTTTCAAAAGAAGCTATTCTGAAATAAGAATATGCAAATGAGGGGCCAGATAGGTAAATCTATGTCTCATTTGCATTTTCAATTTCCCTCATTTGCATACCTCTCTGGAAAGAGAAATGCAAGTGTAGACACAGCCTTAAAGTCTTACTACTTATCTCGTTTCTTAAGGCAGCTGTGCATTCTCAGTCTCTTATAGCCTAATCTCCATTTGTCCCCATTTGCCTTTTGCTGAATTGTTGAATCATGAGCAATAGCCAAAAGAGTAATGTTACCCTGTTTTGATCCAAGTGATTAACCAATACCCAGAACTTTGCAGGTAGTTTCAGTTAGGAAGAGAAAACTCTTGATAGAGTCAGGCATTTCTTTGGGGCAATCTGGTTTATTTTGGAAAAAATATACAAAGCCCTGTTTTGCCAAACAGCAAGACTTAAACAAAAGGATATTGTAAGCAAAGTGTGAGCAGGATATGAAGGAATGGGAAAGAAACCCTTTGTGTGTGGCTTAACAGAGATCTCAATTATTTTACACATTACAAGGGCAATTTCCTCACCTTTGATATTCGCAGCAATGGCACCCATCCCACTTAAATGAATTTACTTCTTCCACTGATCCTATTAATGACAGATGACCTCCTCTCCACGTTTTTTTCCTCCTCCTTCCTTCTTCTCTTCCCTGGTATGTAAACCCTGGATTCTTATTATCTGCTCCAATCTGATGAAGTGCATCTTAGCCACAAAAGCTCATTGTGTTAGTCTTTAAGGTGCCACAGGACTGTGAGTTTGCTCCTGTGTGCTTCAATGTGCTAGACAGTCAGTGGACATGGTGGTGCTTTGCTTATTATAATCAATTTGGTTAGTGTGATAAATACAAGAATTGTGAAATGTGATCAGCCATTCTTGCAATTATTGGGGGAGTACAGAAAAGACAGACTGTGTTCAACCCATATAAAAAGGAGACACTGCCAGTTTAGACAACATTGGATGGACACAGGACTATGCTAGAATTATGTAAAATTACATGGGGAGGTGAGGGGTCTGAGCCAGTAGGCTACATGCCCTCCAGGTGTGAGTTGTAAGACTGGTTCAACTTGTTTCTCATCACTGTTCAATGATAGAGTCAAAACAGGATCCATGAGGAGTGTCATTTATTAGTTTAAACTTACTCCAGTTCATGCTGGAGACTTCTTGTGGCTGGCCTGTGCTTTGGGCTAAGAGCTGAAATCACTGAGCTCTGCCCAGAGCCAAATCCACAAGCTGGCAGAAGTAGTGACCAGTTGCTCAGTAGGAGCAGGAGGGCAGGTGGCAGGAACAGCAGGGTTGCAGTGGAGACCAATGAAAAGGAAGATACTGCTTTACCTCCCGTTCAGGAAGGGAGGTGAATGTTGCAGACGTGATCCTGAACTGTGGGTCTGCCCTGATCTAGGTCAGTAAATCCAAGTGGGGTGCAGAGAAAGGTTAGGCATGTGAAGGGGACATTTGGATTGCTGGACTTAAGAACCTGAGAGGAAGAGGAGATTGCCCAAGCTTCTTGGGGTTGGACCTTTATTCATGGTTTTGTTTATGACCTCTGTGGTGTTTTCCCAAATTAATACCATGTTAGTTCCCTCCTTTTTATTAAAAATTTCTTTACTACACTCAGACTCTGTGCTTCTGAGTGGGGAAGCATTGCCTCTCAAAGGTACCCATGGGTGGTGCGTGACTTTCCCACATTACTGGGTGTGGGCTTGAGCCAGTTCTGTGTTGGATGGATGGAGAGGAACCCCTAGAAACTGAACCTAGCTCTGGCTGTTGCTGGCTCCACCTGGCAGAGGAGTTACGAAAGAAACTTTTTCAAAATCTCTTATGGCCAGAATTCTGCCCTAATGCCCCCAAAGCTCTCTTTAGACCATCAGTGCTCAAACCTTAGCAACCTGAGGACAACAAAAGTCGATTTCTGATACATCAATTTTAGCTACCCAGTTGCCATAGCTAGAATTGTGTATCTGAAATTGACTTTCAGGTCTAGTGTAGTTTCTGCTCAGATCTTCAGCAGTAAAATCTTTAATGTTGGTATTTAAGTTGTCATCTTTATATTTCACAGTTTGTACCCTGTTGAAATGAATATTTTATTTCATCTCTCTTGAGGCTTTTATTTCAGACTGAATCCAGAGTCATTGTGCACGTTTTCAAGGTTTTCTTCACAACAATAAGAGACAGATATAGTCTTTGTAAATGAAATAGTGGTGTTTTTGTCAAAAGGTAGTTTCTATGGCAAATTCTGTGGCCGCAGAATACATAGTCACAGAATAATGTTATTCACAAGCAATTATCATACCGATTTATTCACACTACTCTTTTTTTTTCTATTTTGAAGTCATTTTATATGCTTTGACTTAACACACATTAGTAGTTATTTTTAATGTAAATCTTAACTATACCAGGCCTGGTAGTACAGTTATAATGTTATTTGTATCTTGTGGGCAACAGCTGATGTGATGCGGTTTACAGGCCCCACACTAAGATTAAAAAGGAATAGTGGAGCAGTATGGGGACAAGAAGACTGTCTGGACTGTTTAAAAGAGGACTATGGCCCTCAAGCAGGCTGGACAGGGAAGCAGACTGGCTTCAAGAAGCCAGGTAGGCTATAGCTGCTGAGACAGAGATTTAAATGAGTAAGACTGACACATACACCCACCTCCATTCCCTCACACCTTCTCCCTGACCTGGGGGAACAGCTGGATGTGAGAGTTAGCTGAGACACCACCTCCCACGCGAGGCTTTGAATTTTTGAGACTGTGTGGGCACAGGTCTGGGGCCAAGGCCCAAACTGAAGGTAAAACAGGGAGTTAGGAAGCAGTCCAGGGTAGACTGATTTGAATTAGCAGCCAGAAAGGATTAAGACATCCCTCCTCTCTTTTCTTCTTTTGGGTCCCTGGCCATGACCTGGTGGAGAGGGAGGATCTGGGGTCTCATTCCTTTTTCTCCCCATGCCTGCTGCCTGATCTGAGACCTCAGAGGACTCCAGAAGATCGGGGCAATGAAATGTGACTCAGCACAGAGAGTGCTCTCTGGGCTGCCCAGAAGAGCCATCTCAAGATCTGAGAGACGTTTTGACCACGGCCTAGCACAGACAGTTTCAGTCGGATGTACTCCTGGAGGTTTCGTCACATGACAACATTAATTAAAGATAAATCTTTAGTTCCTGAAGACTCTCAGACAATCCTGAATGTCTGACAACTAGGTCTGTTGGCCTCTGAGCAAAGTCCATTATAAAGCATTAGAGAAGACAGACAACATAGCCAAAAAAAGGGAGCGAAAGCTAAAGATGGAATTAAACAAGCTCTGACATGCATTATAGACCAACAGCAGCAGAACCAATTGCTCCAGCAGCTGGCTACCGAGCAACACCTGCAAACCGTGAAGCAGCAACTCCTCAGGAAGTCAGTGGCCAGAGAAGAGATCAGCAGCAAAAGTAGTGCAGCAGACTGCATTGTTTCAGTCCAAGGTACGGCAGGGAGTGGGCAGCACTGGCTTTGGCCCAGCCCTAAGTCTTCCCTTGAAGCTAGCAAAAATGGAGCCAAAGGATGAAAGAAAGATATTCTTAGCAACCTTTAAATGGGTTGTCATCGCAACTACTGGGCCACTGTGCTAGTACCCTACTTGACAGGAACGGACTGTCTGTGTACCCGGGTCTCAATATGATAGCTGCACAAGCTGCACTCTCAGGGCAGTCATCCTGGATGTCTTTGATATTTCCATTGAGACATATTGCCAATAGTTGTCACAGGAAAGGTTTTTACCTGGCCCATGACTATGGACAGTGGCCCTGGGCCTGAGAGAACGTTGATGGTGGTATCTCCAACCCAATGGATAGATGGGAGACCAAGCAGCTGAAATCATCATCCAGTTCATAGATTCTCTCGACCAGAGGATGGGAGTGCGTGATGCACCACTATCTGAAAACCCTCACTGAGACCATAACCTTGGCTGAGAATTACCTATTTTCCCATAAGGCCCATGATGGAAACATTTTGTGCTTGTCCAGTAATGTCTCTATTAACTGAGGTAATGGAAAGCAGAACAATAAAGGTGGAGACGGAAGGACAGGGCTTACCTAGACCCAGCAAAGATAGTGCTGACAAATACAATTGACTACCCCTAGCTTAGAGCTAGCCCCTCCAAGTGCTGCTAGCCAACTTAGAGGGGATGTACTGTGGGGTGAGGATATATGTACCTCTTATAGCTGGAAGCACCTTGAGAGGGCATTGAGTCCAGTCCCCTGTACTCCTAGCAGGACCTATCACCACTGCTGATGTATTTTTTTTTTTTAAATCTAACCTGCCCCAGGCCCTTAAAAGGCCCCTTCTAGGGACTGAACTCACAACACTGCATTTATAAGGCCAATGCACTAACCACTGAGCTATCCCTCCTCCCATAAAAAGGTCATAGCCAAAGGCTTGTCTGAGAATTGGACCCAGGCCCTCTCACACCCATCAATGGTCCCATTGGTGGGAAAGGCTTGATCTCTATTGGAATGCCAGAAACCCAATGCCAAGAGTGAAGTACAACACTGCCTGGGATTAGCAGTTGATTATAGGCAGTTTATTCTGGATTTTATCACAATTGTGGCCCTGCTGATGGACCTGGTGAAAAATACAACCCCCAGATGGTTCCATGGTCTTGAGACTGGATAGCCAGTGGCCAGGCTGGGGAAATGAAGGGGGACTGGGTGCACATGGCACCCTGGAGGTGCTGTGATGCTGGCTACCTAGGGGTGCAGCAAGCAAAGACAGCAGTGGTGTGTTTGTGTGTGGGCAATTTTCTCCCCCTCTTTCCCACCCCCCACCCCAGAGAACAGGAACAAGCTTCATACTGGGTGCATCAGCCAAGCGATGTGTCCAGGATTCCTGGCAGATAGAGCTACCTCTGAGGCTCAGGAAGTGTGAGGACACTGCTGATATCACTGCTAATTAAGAGGCCACTTGTCATCAGCACCTCCTGAGAGACCCTGGAAACCACACCAGTCAGAGCCAATTGGACCTCACCCCCCCAAATCTCTTCCATGTCCCAACCCTCTGAGCCCCCTTCCACACTCTGAACCCATTAGCCCCAACCCCCACCTGCTCCTACGCCCTAACCTTCCTTCTCCAGTTGGGTGATTATGGGTGAGTGATGTGTATGGGGTGTGATGTAGCCAGAAGGGGTGGAGTGAGCAGGGTAGGCCTGGGAGAATGGGCAGGTCCTTGGGGCAGAGGGCAGGGCAAGGGAGTTTGTTTTCTGCCATCAGAACGTTGACAACCCTATGGAGAAGGAGGGGGCCAGGTACTATCCTCTTCCTTGCTCCCAGCTGCTTGAGACCCCATAGGACTCCCAGGGGGGAGGACACCAGGACTGCACTGAGCTGCCTCAAAGAGCAATCCAGAGACCGCTTGGCTGCACCCTGATCACTAGGCGTGCTGGCCTCTGAACAAAGCCCAGACAGATGAGTATAATGTTGTATATTATTTACCATATTCATAAGCAACCACAGTAACCAGAACTGTTATACTTGTTCTCCAGATGTATTTGTGAGTGAAAATACTGACCAAACACACACACATAAGGAAAAAATTTGGTTGATAATAAATCTGCCTATACACGAATTGCCAGTTTTGGATCTCTACTTTGTCTTTGTTGTATCTGATGAGCTATGTTGTGTGCCAAACCAATGGAGAGGGATCCCTATTATCCCTCTTAAATACATTCAGCAAATTCAGATGCTTTGTCCCTGCTTTCTGATTGACTTCAGTTGCTACACTGACAATGATTGCATCACCACATGTGATCAGTGATTATATTATCATGTATATGGCTATCATTCACACCCATAGTCTCCTTATCCGGACATGTCTACCCTTTACATTATGTAATATTTTATTTTACCATACCCAAGCTCTTCTAGAGGAGCTTGGGTATGGTGTTCCACCTGTGCCCTGCAAGGCAGCACTATCAGGAAAAGGAGTCTCTGAAGAAAAGAGCCTGAAGAGTGATGGGGGATGGTGGACCTGGAGGCACTGAGAGCAGCTGGGGGGAGAGGGGCCCGTGCAGAGAGGAGGGCGGACATGGGAGCAGATGTGGGTAGTGGGTTGGGGAGGGTCCTATGATGATGGTAGCTGGGGGGTGGGGGCAAAAGGTAGGGAGGAGGGTCCCAGGGATATGAGGTCATTGCTCCACAGGGAGCTGTGGTGACAGGGAGGTATGAAGTAGTGGGATCCTTAACCACATTCTCCACACCCCACTGCCTTGTGGGTTACCCTGGGAAGGAGAAAGGCTAAGGGAGTGAACCCTGACAGAAAATCCGGAGTGGAGTCCGAAGGCGGTTCGGTGTCAACTTCTGGCACTGTTCCGGCAACTCCTGCAGCTGAGCTGGTACCAGACGTGGAGGTTATCCTCTCCTTTGGACTATATCAGTAAAGCCAAGAGGGGGACACTGGTGTCTGGGCAGCCCAGAGTCTCCATAATAAATGCCCGGCTCGCGCCTGGAGAGGTACTCCGGCATCGCTGAACAGCGTTGCGTCAACATGGGAGGCAACATATACCAGTTATAAGCTCTTGCTCGATTGGCGTAGAGAACGACCGCAAGGGGTTGCCTTCAACGGTGGGAGAGATCCTCGCATCTCACTGGACAGTCACCGCCCGCCTCAAGCTGGGCAGCCCCCAGCCAATAGGGTACTGTCCCGCCACAGTTCACCTGCCTCGCTGGGTGCGTGAGGCTTAAGGTTCCTGAACCTGACAAGTGACTGAAATTTGGGCACCAGGCAAACCAATAAGAAAATCAACAAGAAATGAGAAACATCAACAATTCAAGCTTGCTTGCTGGAATGTGCAGACCATGCTGACCGGCTTGACTGAAGATCTTCAGGCATCAGTGACACCCGAAAAACCGCTGTCATCAACGAGGAACTGAAGAGGCTCAGAGTTGATATCGCTGCACTGCAGGAGACGCGACTTGCAGATTCGGGATCTCTAAAGGAAAAGGACTACACCTTTTTCGGGCAGGGTAAAGCCCAAGAAGAACCCAGAGAGCATGGTGTTGGTTTTGCTGTCAGAAACACCCTTCTACAAATGGTGGAATTAGTCATGGGCGGATCAGAAAGACTTCTTCGGATCACGCTTCAAACTTGCGCCGGTCCTGTTCACCTGATCAGCGCTTATGCTCCAACCCTGTACGCCACACCAGAAGTAAAAGACAAGTTCTATGACGTGCTTAGTGCTGCTGTAGCGCAAATACCTGCTCGTGAACAACTGTACATCTTGGGTGACTTCAATGCAAGAGTTGGAGCTGATTGGGCCTCATGGCCTTCCTGCTTAGGACACTTCGGTGTGGGAAAAATGAATGACAATGGACAGCGTCTCCTTGAACTGTGCACGTACCACAATCTGTGCATCACAAACACATTCTTCCAAATGAAGCCACAGCACAGAGTATCGTGGAGACACCCACGCTCGAAGCACTGGCATCAACTAGATGTGGTCATCACTAGGCGTAATAATCTCAAAAACATCCTTCTGACACACAGCTATCATAGTGCTGACTGTGATACAGATCACTCGCTAGTTTGCTCCAAGCTCAAGCTGAGACACAAGAAGCTGTACCGTTCTAAACCTGCTGGAAGGCCCCACATTGACGCCAGAAAGACGGCAAACTCGGAGAAAGCTGAAAAGTTCAGAGAGACCCTCCAGGAAAATCTGCGCAGCGGCCCTGGGGGCACCGATGCGACATCCAAATGGCAACATCTGAGGGATACAGTTTACAACACGGCCTTGTTGGTGTTTGGAAGAAGAGCTAGAAACACGAACGACTGGTTCGAAGCTAACTCTGATGAGATGATTCCAGTCATTGAAAAGAAGCGCGCTGCACTCCTGGAGTACAAACACTCACCGAGCCAGAGTACCCAGCAAGCACTTACAGCGGCCAGAAGAACAGTACAGCAGACAGCCAGGCACTGTGCCAGCAACCACTGGCTCCAGCTATGCAGCAGCATCCAGACCTGTGCCGACTTTGGTAATCTCAGAGGAATGTACGAGGGTATGAAGAAGGCATTAGGACCCACCCAGAACAAGATGGCACCTCTGAAATCCAAATCTGGTGAAGTCATCGCTGACAAAGCCAAACAGATGGAGCGCTGGGTTGAGCACTACTCCGAGCTGTACTCACGCGAGAACGTTGTGGTTGATGCAGCCCTCGATGCCGTCAAGCTCCTACCAGTAATGGACGAATTGGATCAAGAACCGACTGTGGATGAACTGAAGAGATCCATCGACAGCATTGCAGCAGGAAAGGCCCCTGGTCAGGATGGTATACCACCAGAGGTAATCAAATGTGCCGTGGACACACTCCTGGAACCCCTACATGAGCTACTGTGCCTGTGCTGGAAAGAGGGTGAGGTTCCACAGGATATGCGCGATGCTAACGTTGTATAAGAACAAAGGAGACAGAAGCGACTGCAACAACTACCGTGGAATCTCCCTCCTAAGCGTCACTGGTAAACTGTTCGCTTGTGTCATCCTTGGCAGACTCCAGAAGATTGCTGAGGCGGATTCCGCGCAGAGAGGTCTACCGTTGACATGGTCTTGTCTCTAAGGCAGCTGCAGGAGAAGTGCAGGGAGCAGAGAAAGCCACTCTACATAGCCTTCATCGACTTGACCAAGGCTTTTGACTTGGTCAGCAGGGATGGTCTGTTCAAACTGCTCCACAAGATAGGCTGTCATCCATGGTTACTCAAGATGATCCAGTCATTCTACAAAGACATGAGAGGAACCATCCAATATGACGGCGCATTATCGGATGCTTTCAGAATCAGGAGTGGCGTCAAACAAGGATGCGTGCTTGCTCCGACATTGTTTGGGATCTTCTTCGCACTCTTCCTGAAGCATGCCTTTGGATCTTCAACAGAGAGCATCTTGCTGCACACAAGATCTGATGGGAAACTGTTTAACCTTGCAAGGCTGAAAGCTAAGTCTAAGGTCTGAGAAGTCCTCATCAGAGACATGCTGTTCGCAGATGATGCTGCTGTAATGTCTCACTCAGAAGACCAGCTTCAAAAACTGCTGGATCAGTTCTCCAAAGTGTGCAAGGACTTTGGGCTTACCATCAGTCTAAAGACCATCATCAGTGGTAAAAGTCCTGCAACAATCCTGACATCGTCCACTATCAGATCAAATCTGAAAGCCAGAATAGACAAGTCTGACCTCTTGCACAGGCCACTAATTCCTGTTGCAGGGCCACAACTTCTAGTTACCCTAGAACATATCCTTTAGAACATGGGTGTCCAACACACAGCCTGCAGGCCAGAATTTGGCCTGTAGAGCCTTTATATCCATCCCACCGAGCCGGCAGTGGTACCATTTTAAAAAGGTAGCTCAGCGGCACTGAGCCACATGTGGCTCTCTAAGGAGCCATTTGCAGCTCCCACCTCTGCTGCTTGACTCCTCCTCCGGCTCCCGTACAGTGTGTTAGGTGCAAAGAGAAGTGGCAGGAGCTTTGTGCATGGGAGCTGCATATGGCTCTTTCACCAATAAAATGCTCCGAACCATGAGAATGCTGTGCACCGCTCTGTGCATACGTCCCTCCCCAGTGCCTGGAGGGAGAAGTGCGTGGCAGTGGCGATGGTGGCAGCGGCAGTCGCAATGGTGGCTCTGGTGAGTTGCCAGCACTGGATTATAGTGCAGGAGGGCTGGCTCTGGAGGAGGGTAGGGCTAAAGCAAGAAGACTGGAGGTGCCTGGCTCTGGTTGATGTGGGGACTGGGTTAAAGTGGAGACCGGGCGTGCCTTGCTCTGGAGGAGGCAGGGCATTGGGTTAAAGCAGAGGGGTTGGGGGAGACTTGGCTCTGGGGGAGGGAGGATTGGGTTAAAGCAGGGAGCTGGGGGTGCCTGGCTCTGGAGGAGGGGAGGGGGATTGAGGATTTTGTGTGTCTGAGAATTGTGGGTACTGCGGGTACTTACAATTTTTTTTAAAAGAGGTACTTTATTTAAAAAGATTGAGAAAGGTTGAGGAGTAGAACTCAATTTAATTGGTTTGATGGCCAGCAGGAGGGATCTGGCTGTTAAACCAATTAAATTGAGCCCTATTTTTGCAGTGTGGCAGGGTGCTGGGAGCTGCCCCTGTTGCAATGTCTGTGGGCAGAGTACGAGTGCTGGGGGGAGCTGCGCAGCCATGCTGAGGAGGAGACAGCGGCCCAGCAAAGGAGCTGAGGGGCTGGGAGCACACAGAGCTCCTGGTAAGTTAATCATAGGATGGGAGGGCGGTTTGGGTCTGCGGGGGGATTAAGCCTGGCGGGGGGGTAGTTTGGGGCTGTGAGGAGTTTAAGCCTGGGGGCGGGGGGGCGTGATTTGGGGCTTTTTGTGTTTGGCCCCCGGAACATGTCCAAAAAAACTGCCATGTGGCCCCCAATGTCAGAAGGTTATACACAGGCCTGTTGCTTGCCTATCCATGTATATGAAGATGTAACCACAATAACCCATCCTTAGTTGAAAGTGACATGAAAAGTGACTGTGTCTTTTGCCCTCTTTATGCTGTATGAACAATCTAAAGGGTATTTTTTTCTGCTTGTTTTTACATTTAAAATTTAGGTCTTGTTTTCCCCAGAAGCAGCTGTGATGACTTGAGAAGTAGCAAGAGAATGGTATCTCAGGTATATGGAAAATTAAATTTAATTGAAAATCAAAATTATTTTTACGTATAGACTGTGTTCCTGAGCAACCATGCCTATATGTCAAATTCCGCAGAAGTCAGAAGTTAGATTCTGTTGGTTTTGTTACCACACTTAATTTACACAACTGAATAACACTTGTGAAAATAGGAAGTTTATTTTTAAATATTCAACTCCCCACTTCCTTCAATTAAACTCTAACAAAGCTTATCACCTACATTTCTGGGCCTCCACTAAGTCCTCCATCAAAACTAAAGGAAACCAGACTTGAAATTCCTGATATTTCTAAGATGACACATATTCGAGAACAACAAGAAGTCCTGTGGCACCTTATAGACTAACAGATATTTTGGAGCATAAGCTTTCATGGGCAAAGAGCCGCTTGTTTTATTATTATTATTATTATTCATTTTAAATAACCCCTTCTATTACTCGCACATGCTGTATCAGAAAGGAACAAGAAAGGCGCAAATTTATTTGCAGGTTACCACCTCTCCATTCACTTCAGAATCCATTTTAAAATTGCCTTTCTAGTTTCTAAAAGCTCCCAGATTACTTCATAACTCTTCTGAACCAGAATCTGGTTCCAAATCTCTACACTACACTCTGATCCTTTAATTTATACTTCACTGAATTATTCTCTGTCTATGAATGCAATCTGCCTTTTAGTGTAATACCTCCTTTAAAACTCCATCTGCCTGAACACCTTCCTGTAATTTCTCTGCTTTATTTAAATCTTTGTTCCTTGCCTATTCTTCTTAATTACTCTTGCCTGCTACTATTACCTTTTCTTATCTAACTTTGTCATTTCATTATCTAACTCTGCAAAGCATTTTGGATGTATAGCAGACATTTAACAAAATTGTACAGCACTGCTCTGTATTTGACTAATTTATTGCTTTAGTCAAGAAAAAAATATATCTGTAACCTAAAACTTTTAAAGAAATTACAACTATCTTGGCTTAACCTTTGGAAAAAGATAGTAACACTTTTTGGGAGACATTTAATTATCCTGGAGAAAATTTCTGAATGTTATATTTTTAGTAAATACCTTGTCACTATATTGTGTGAAGATGTCTTCATACATTTCAAATAATTATGAGTTGCTTCTCTACTTTCTCTGAAATGTCATTACCTTGAACAACTCAGTTAAGATGCAACATATGTTTTTCAGTGATGACTGTTCTTTTCTTCACTTACTCAGTATCCCCAGTTGTGTTGACTGAGCTTTTTGGGTCTGGAGTTACTCTACTGGAAATAGAATAATTTGATCCAAGGAGCTCAGAATTGTCCAAGGTCATACACAGTATTCTCTCTAATTTTTTCCATCCATCAACAACAACCATGGACTCGGCACCTGTTGGCGTCCAATGCCTCCCTCACTATTTCCTTCCATCTTTCCCTGTCCAGTGCAGAGTGGCTTAGTTTGTGCAGACTAGCTCCGCACCCATGTACTATATCCTCTACACACTCTCTGTGAGGCCTGGGGAGCATAAATTTTGTTATGTGCACTGAGGAATGTGCGGGTGTTCACTGCCATTAGAAACATGTGCTACCCGTTATGGATGGCTGTGGGAATTCTGCTAAAGAGCTGAGCAGCACCTGAATCTCTCCTGGGCAGCCACCCAAACACTCAGCTTACAGGGAACACTGGTGATAAGCACGACAGCAGCCAAGACAGAATTAAAATAGAGGAACCTCCTGATTTTTCAGTGTAAATGATCCCCTTTTTGATATAATTAAATTGGAAGAATGTTGGTTTGTAGGAGTGGGACAAAGGCAGAAATGAAGGACGGTTCTGGATTCACCTGAATATTTGCACAGAGTGAACTCATATTTTTCCTGAGACTATCAAGCACCTTACTTTTTCTACACAATGGGTTCGCTACAGTAAGTTTTCTGTCATTACTTTTTCCTTCTGTTTAATTTGGCAACATGTAGTTTGCTTAAATCCAAAAGCTATAATGTTTACAAAATACAAAAATTAACATTTAGTCCTGCCCACAGTAGCTGATTTGTTTATATGTGGCAATATGTACTCACCTTCCATAAAACAAAACCAAGTCCATGGAGCATTATTATTGATTTTACATAATGCTTTACAAGCAAGACAAAGAACCTTATTTTACTCACTCTTTCCCTAGTTTCACATTGGAGTAATCCCATTGATTTCAAAAGTATCACCTTTATTTTAAACTGATATAAGAGACAAAAGAACCAGGCCCAAGGACACTGACCTAAAGACCCTACTATCTATTCTTGTGATAGACTAGTGTGGGAGAGGGAACAGTATTTGGTGGTGAATCTGGATCTGTACCTTAAAAATAATATATGTAAAAGATTTCTCAGATAGTCTGTTGTAATATCAGGAGCACAGCCGCAGAGATAATAGGTCGGGGAGGCTCAGCCTCAACTGGTGCATACACTATCAATGGGCGCAGGCTTGATGGGGGTAATTTTTGCTGATTATTTTGCCCTCTGAAGGTTTTGGGGAAGAGTTGCCAAATTTCTACTTGGGGGTGGGAGGGAGTGAGAGCTGAGGCTGGGAGGTACAGCCATCTGGCTGGGTATCCTAGGAGCTGAAGAGAGGATATGCCACCATTTCCAGGAGTCAGCTGACATAAGTGCTACACAGAGTGTGCACCCCTCAGCCCCTCCCATGGCCAACCTCCAGCCCCAGCCCTGAACCCCCTCCTGCCCTATGAATCACTGGATTCTAGGCTGAAGCACCCTCCTGCACACCAAACATCTTATCCCCAGCCCCACACCAGAGCCTGCACCTACTGCTGGACATCTCACCAGCTCCTGCACTCCAATCCCCTGCCCCAGCCCAGTAAAAATGAATGAGTGAGCAAGGATCAGGGACAGCAAGTGATGGAAGGCGCGGGGAATGGAGTGAGCAGGGGGCAGGGTCTCAAAGAAGGTGCAGGGCAGGGGTGGGGCCTAAGGAGGTTAGCGGGGAATGCAAGGTTGTTCAGTTTTCTGCAGTCAGAAAGTTGGCAACCCTACATGAAAAATGGGGCTCAGACATTCCAGGAAATACAGAAAAGTACTTTCAAGTTCTGTTTCTATTGATTGGGACTTGTGAAGGGGGGGTAGTCAAAATACAACAATTACTCAAGATAATTAAGTCCAAACCTGACTGTGAAGAATTACAAAGGGATCTCATAAAACTGGCTGACTAGGCAACAAAAAAGCCGACAAAATTCAATATTTATAAATGCAAAGTGATGCACATTGGAAAACATAATCTCAACCACAAATATAAATCATACATACTGAATTAATTTACCATCCAAGAAAGTGATCTAAGCATAATTGTGTAATTCTGTGAAAATATATACTCAGTACAGCAGCAGGCAAAATAGCTAACACAGTGGTAGGAAAAATTAGGAAAGGGGAAGATAAATCAGAAGATATGATGTCAGTATACTAATCCACAATACACCCTCAGTTTGAATACAATGTGAAGTTCTGATGCTATTTTTCAAAAAGAAGTATGAGTATCAGAAAAAGTACAGAAAAGGGCATAAAACTGATTAAGATAGAACAGCATTCATATGAAGAGAGATTTCACAGACTCTGAAGTTTAGAAAAGAGATGATGACATGATAGAGGTCCATAAAAATTGTAAAAGGTGTGGAGAAAGTGTATAGGGAGTGTTATTTACCCCCTCATATAACACAAGAACCACGGGGTCACAGAGAAATTAATAGTGGCTTATTTCAAACTAACATAAGGAAACACTTCACACAATGTACAGTCAACCACTGGAAGAGTCCAAACCACGGCTCCATCTCCTTCATACTGAGGCCTCGCTCCTGGGCTGCCCTATCTCCCAAATCACCTGCCTTTGCACCACCCATTCCCTCTCTCTGCCACCTACCCACAGTTGCTCCTCATCACCAGAGGTGATTGATGGAAGGGGATGGAGAGGTGCCACCCGCCACATGGGGAAGGGCCAGGACAACCCCCTGCCATTCCAGGTTCCACCTTGTCCCACCTTTGTTCTGCCACACCTCTTCTCCTAGCTGAGGCAGCCCACAAGACTAGTGGGGCAAGCTGGTTGGTCTCTCCGACCTTGGGGGGTGCATGTGGCCCTTTGTGCACCCACCACGTCGCCCCTGCTTCTGACTGGTAAAAAGTGATCACTTTTAAGTGATGAGGCCATAGCCTGATGATCCCCCCTGCCAGCTGAGACGGTAGGACAGAGGATGCATCACTGCTTAATTGTGCTGTTCCTTCCCCTGAAGCATCTGGCACCAGCCACTGCCAGCAAATAAGACATGGGGCTGGGAGAACCATTGTTCTGACCCAGTATGACCTTTCTTCTGCTTCTATTAACACAGTCTGATGATGCAGGCAGTAGGGGGCAGGTTTCTAGCTGCACGAGTATGACTCACCGCTCCTCCTTTGTCAGCTAAAAGAGAGGTTCCCCATGGAAATTACAAATGGCAGACTGCATAGATCTCCACTGCCTTTATTCACAGCCCTCAAACCCTGACCTCTATATAGGGACCCAGAATAGCTGCACCCACTGCTGCGGCTAAGATAACATCAAGCCCTATAAATTAGTACCCAGCGGCTACGGCACTAGTAAACAGTGACCCAGTCGTTAGTGAGTCACACACTGCCTGGGTGCTGCTACCCCTCAGGCTGTATTGTGAAGTGACTCACCCCACCCGCGCCACGGACCCGCCACTCAGGCTTCCTTCCCCTCCCCATCGGGCCGACTGCGGCTGCGCGCCTTCCTTCTCACAGATTTCCCGGAGCCCCTCCACGAGAACAGGACTTAGGCACCTAGCAGATGGGGGCAGGCACAGAGCGCCCCGGTGACGCCAGAGCAGCCCTGACACGTCACACAGCCGGTCCCCTCGCTACCGGTGGCGGGAGGGCCGGGTGCTTCTGCCTTTACCAAGATGGCCGCGTCACCAACTCACCTGTGGAGAGCCGCTATCTTGGTAAAGGTGAGCGGTAACGGGCTGCTTCATATGTCCCGCAGCACAGTGAGGGGGCGGTAGCAGGTCCGGCTGAGCCCTTTTAGGGGAACGCGGGGTGGGGGAAGGGCAGTTAGGTGATGGCTCCGGGAAGGAGGCGCAGGCGCAGGCGCCACCATGGTGAAAAGTAGGGCGCTATGGAGCTGCTGCCTGGAGCTCTTGGCGCTGCCCCCAGCGGCGGGTTGGTTAGGCAGAAGGCAGCAGCCGCCGGCGCCGCGTAACGGCCTCTGCTGGGGAGTCGCGGAGCAGCCGGGGCAGAGGAGGAGTAGCAGCAGCGCCATGGAGGAGGAGGAGGACGACGGTGCTCAGCCGCAGCCCGAGCGGTGAGGAGAGCTCGGCCCGGGGTCTCTCTGTGGTGCGCGGCGAGAGGGGGCGTGGGACCGACCCAGGGGTGCGGGCATCGTTGAGAACTCGCTCCCTGGCTCTGGGCTGACAGCTTCTGTCTCGGGGCGCCCTGGGCAAGCCCTGCGCGTAGGGAAGGCAGCGAAGCGCCTTAGGTGCCCCCCTTGCCCTGCGGGGGCTCAGGACGGGCGCTCGCCCAAGGAGAGCGAGGAGCCGAAGCACTAGCTCGTCACTCCCATCCGCAGAAGTTAGTCCAAAGAGAGATTACCTCACCCACCTGCCCTAACTTTCCTGAAGCGCCTTGATCGAGTGCCCGGTTCTGTGCACACAGCGTCTCGGCACCTGCAAAATTATCTTGCTCCTTGAGGCTCCTTGCTATGCTGAAAGTTAAAAATCAGAGTTAGAGGTCTTGGGGCAGAGGAGCCAGTGCATGGTGCCTTCTGGGTTTTGTTTTACTCGTCATAACTTATTATTTATGCTGCTTGTGTTTGTGCACTGGATGTCACTGGGGTAGATGATGGGCAATCTATATGATATGCCCCTGGCAGCTGTGTTGTCAGTGAGTAAACGTAGTTTTAGCTGATGTTGGAAAAAGGTGAAAGTTAAGAAATGTACAAAGTCAACTGAATCACTTAAGCCATCTCCTTGCCAGCAAGTGATTTACTACAGTGTTTTCAAGTGTATGATCCATTCTAGTTTTATAGCTAATTTTGCTGTTCTGTTTCGTATGGAAAGCCAGCTTCTTAAGAGAAACTGAAATGGATTACGTCTAACAAAGATGCTGCATATTGCCTGTGTTAGAGACCGCCTACTAGTTTACTGCATTTTTTAATTGGGACCGTGAATCTTTATCTATGGCTGGTGGATGAAATCCTGGAAGAGCAGGTCGTATTTTCTCAGTTGCTATAGTTTTAGTCTCCTTTTTCATTGACATGGTAACATGCTGCAGTGTCATTCAGAAAAAACATGTTATATAATCCCTAACAACATTTGTATGCCTCACAGCATTGCTGTTTTATTCCACGTTTTCCTAATAACAAATAAGCACTGTAAACAGATGTGAAGTAGAAAAATACAAATGTTTGATATAATGCAATGAGATAATCAGTAAATAAAATACAGATTTAAGCAAAGTATTTGTCAAATGTGCTTAAACTATATGCTACTGAACTCTTACAGAGTAGCAGGAAGTAAGTCTTCATGTGATGAAAGCTTAAAATTGATGGAATGTAACTCTAATACCTTCCTGGTGTCTGTCAGCAAACACTTTTTTTTTCTTTTTTGGGGGGAGGGGAATGAGCTAGCAAACACAGATGTGCAACCAAGAAAGTGCTCTCTTTTTCATTAGTTTTATTTTGTTACAAACAAGATTGTCTAAGGTGCCACCAAAAATTTGATATTCAAATAAGAAAATGACTGGCCTTCAGCATCTCTTTTGTAAATTTTTCAGAGCTATCTTAACTTTTTTGTCTAATAGATCATCAGTTAAGAATGATGTTTGGGGGCTGACTTACTGGACAGATGAAATGCTGAGTTAAAAAAAATCTTGTCAGAAATAAGCCACAACTGAAATACCTGATACGCATATGTACTGAAAGTGTCTGAAATCCAAACACCTAGTATTGATCTTAGTGCCGGAAGGTGAAAAAGCCTAATTTGACTCCTTGGAATATAACCTCTAAATTTAGAACCACTGCCAGAGTATGCAAAAGTGGAAGGGAAGATTAGGGACATAAGAATGTGAGTAAATGGGATGTAGTAGAACTGCAGAAAGGGAAGTATTGATTAAATGTGCTATGGGCTTTGTCTGATGGATTTCAAGATGGCCTAAATTAAAGCAAAAGGCCTGTACTGCAAATAAACATCAGCTTTCACAAAACTTTTGTCATCCTAATACAGCTGTTGGATATTTTGTAGTTTGGGGAAGTGCCTAGAGACAGTATAGTGCTTTTTAGCACTTCGCTGTCACATAGTAAGTGACTGAAACAGCCATCACTGACTTCTCCCTTTATCCCAGAATCACTTCTATATTCTTGTACTTTCTTCAACTGGACAGGAGACTGTTTTGTTTGCTATTAATAAGCACCAGGTGCTGTGATAAATCAGTGTCTTAATGCATACCTCCTGCTGTAATGGTATCTCCTACTTGTTCTGGTTTCTGTAAAATCATTCTTGCTCTTGTGTTTTCATTATTTTATTTTTGTTAACAAATGTCAGGGAGAAGCTCTGTCATATGGTTAAACTATGATTGAATTCTAGCTGGGTCCTTGTTTTGATTCCCACAGTTCACACTATGACCTTAGTAAATCACTTGGCCATCTTGTCTCAGAACCATAAAGCTCTTTAGGCTTCTAACTTCCATTAGGAAATAGCTTTGTGGATCTGAGTGCTTGTTCCTAAGAGTAGTTGCAGGCAATGGGCTAAAAGAAGGATTTCAATTCACACCATATGCTACATTTCATCTGCATTTGCTTGGAGAAATAAATTGTAGGAATAACACGTGAATATTTTTACTGCTTATTTGTGCTACAGAAGCACATAAAATGTGCTAAATGCTCTACAAATATATAGGAAGGCATAGTTTTGGACATGACTAGTATATAATAATTAATTACTTAAAAGGGCAAAGCTAAACACTACAGAGACTAAGGAAGATTTGGAGATATAAAGAATAAGGTAAAGGGGCTAAGCAGATAGATACAGTTTTGGGACAACATGCCATCCTTTCTCTGCTCTAGAGAATAGGCTGATAGAATAAATAACATGTAAGAAGACATGTGGTTTACTATATTACAGAATAATACTATGATGTTGGCATATATAAAAAAGACTTGTGTAATTAATGGTAAAATATCATAGCTGAAGCTGGTAGCACCATTTATACTTAAAGTTGCCAGACACTTCTCTGTTTTCAGTTGCTTGTGTTCCATGCTGGGGGGTGTGTGTGGGTGTGGGTATGTGTAATTCAGCATAAATGCTTCAGCCATTTCCAAGAATGAGATTAGAGAAAAATACATTGTTTGACCATGAGAAATAAATGTATTTGTTTTCATTCATCTTAGTGTCATCAATGTGCTTTTGTTATCCTTATGGAAAAAGTGCTACTTTAACATAAAAGTCAGCAGGAATTACCTCTCAACTCAGTAATGGCAAACTGTTTGGAGGGTCCCACTGAAGTGGATGAAGAACGGTCTTGGTTTAGAGTTATGGACACAATAAAAGAATCTGTTTGGTTAGGAAAGCAAGATGGACTGCGGTGTTCCCAGTCCTTATTGGGATCTTTTTGGGAGCAGAGTCATCGTCGTGCTAGGCACGAAATGTCATTTATGTCTACATTTTCTGGTTTTCTAATCATGGTTTTAACTATGATGCTTTTGTAAAGGAGAAGGGGATGGGGCTTATCTCTGCGCTTAGTGGCTTTTCATGCTCTTCCGGAACATAAGTTTAATTTCAAAACTGCAGTGAAGAGTACGGAGAACTGTTGAGCGTTTGCTCTTGTAATTCTCAGAAAAGTCCACAGCTAATTTTTTTCATAGCTGTTTATATTGAAGAGAAGACAGACAGCATAGTGAAACTAAAATGATAAAAGAAATGCATGGATTTCTGCTGGGGAGAGAGGCAAAATTTATGGTATTTGGATGCAAAAGTGATTAAGATGTTAAATGGTAAAAGTATGTAAAATAGTTTATGAAAACTAGTAAATTAGCTGTCAACTATTTGAGTTGATTGGATGAACCAGAATTAGGGGATAGGTTTAACTTGAAAGAACGTGTCAGAATAATTTGAGGAGGTATATTCCTGAGAGCAGTGAAGAGGTGGCATTGGTCTTCAGACTGAAGTGGTGGAGTCAGCTAGATCTAAACATTAACATATATAAGGAAAAATTGAATGACAACATAGAACTGATGAATTGAAGGGGTACTAGCTAATTCCAAAGCGTAAAACCAAACTATGTGATATGTGGAGGGTTTTTTTTCTTCCCATTGTTTATATTTGTATGGTAGTGTTTGTCCTCTTCTGGTACAGAAATTGTTTTAAGGCATAGAAACGTAAATTGGAGATATAAAAGATCTAAAGTTAGACATAGATGAACTGCTTCTGCTTCTATGCACAAGGATTGCTTTCCCACGGACCTTCACATAACTTGAATTTCACATAAGTTGGGGCTGGTTTTCTCCCTGATGAATGCACATTCTGTAGCTGGGGAAACAGCAGTAGCAACTGGAGCTCCTTTTGAAAGGTGAGTCCTGGGGTTGGGGGTGGGGATTAAGCCTTGTTGGGGGTGGGGAGGGATTAAGCGTGGTGGTGGGTTGGGGCTGTGAAAGGGAGCCTGGAGCTGGGTGCAGCAGCCCAGTCAGTTTTCCGGCTCCTGCAAGCAGTGGAGAGCTGGGAGACTGACCAGGCACTGCTGCATCTGTCTCCCTGCTCCCTGGGGCTGAGGGGTTTCCTCCCCTTTCCCTCGTCTGCCCTCCCTCTTCCTCTGAGCCCCTGGGGAGCTGGGAGCCAGGCACAGTAGAGAGTTACTTGGGAGCTGGGAAACTGCCCAGGCACTACTGCGCCTGGCTCCCAGGAGCTCAGAGGACGAGTGGGGGAAGAGGGAGGCAGGGAGGGGGAAGTCTCTCAGCCCCCAGGAGCCAGGTACAGCAGCTCCTGGTCTGTTTTAAGACTCCTGGAAACTGTGTGGAGCCGAGAAATTGACCAGCTGCTGCAATGCCTGGCTCCCGGCTCCCCGCAGCTGAGCGGGAGCCTGGAAAGTGATCAGGCACTGCTGTACCTGGCTCCAGGCTCCCAGGTGCGCAGGCAGGGCAGAGGGTGGTCCTCAAGGTTTTACTGTACTGTGCTTCTGGAAAATGTAACTGAAATTTACTTATGGTGAAAATTCTGGTTATTTGAGAGTTCTGGCTGATAGAATGCTGGGTATGAAAGTTTACTGTATTTTAAAGTCAAAACACTTATGTTTCCTGTCCCCTCTATTAGGGAATCACCATGATATAAAAGGTATGCTTCTGAGTACACCAGAAAATTGTGTGGTAGGTTTTTTTAGGCATTGTGATAATGACATAAGGACACCATATACAATTTCCCACTAGTTACTAAAATATGAAATAGGTTGAAGAAATCATTTAGCAATGTTTTCTCCCCCTTATGCAGTTTCAAAATGGTAAAAGAATCCTTTGAAGACCAATTAGTTCCCCAGCTTGAGGCAACATTGTAAAACTAGAAGTGTTTAGCCAATCTGCTGTTCTGATTGCTTTGAACAGCCTCAAGTGCTTTTTGAAGACAGTTTAACAAAATTCATAATTATGTTTGATTGCCCTAAGCAATTTCAGTGCTAAAGAACAATGAAAGAAAAGAACACTTTGAGTGAAATCCTATCTGGCAGTGACTCCATAGTTAAGATTTCAGGGAGCATTTCTTTCCATAGGCAGTGTGGAATATAGGCAGTGTGTAAAGCTGCTGCTTGGGGAGACAAGCTCCCCAGCCTGCAGCCCCACCTATACTCCAGCCCTGCTTTGCCCTCTCTCCACTGGCCCTCCTCCTCCCTTCTGCCTCTCTCTGCTCACCCACCAAATCCAGGGATCCAAATGTAGCAAATGACATTGGGGCGGGCGGGGAAGAGAACCACTCTTCTAAAATCTCTAATGGAGCATGTTTTCCCCTGCATGCCAGATTGTAAAGAATAGACGCAGAAGATACTTAAATAAAAGCACTACATTTGGGAATAAAAAAGGTCAGTCACTTTTTTCATATACCCTGAAGTTTGTTTGAAATTTATTTTCAAAAAAATTTGTAGTAAGGGCAGGTCAGCTGTTCTGCTGAATACAACGTTCAATATTATGGAATATGTGATGAAACGCTTCTCTGTCTTACATTTTCTTCATCAGTATTTCTAAGCTGATTTTATATTTGAATGCACTCGTAAGCCTTCTTAAAGTAATCATTACAGATTACTATGTATATAAACTCACTGAAACAAAGACATTATTTAAAAATTAGTCAGTCAAAGCAGTTTAGTGTATTAATAACAAAGTTCATTGCTTTTAGTAAAAGGGAACATTATTTTATTTCACTATGTTTGATATGCCTACAGTATTTGGAAACATATTTTAAAAGGATTTTATATCTTAATAAAGCACTGATTTTGGTGGAGGGTTCCCTTAAAACTAGTTAGTTCAGATAGGTAGACAGATGAAGTTCTCTTTTACTTCTATCTGGAAAAAAAGGAATATTATCCCTTTTAGGCCTCTCTTCTGTGTGTGTGTGGTTGTGTGTTAGATAATGGTGGTCCTTCTGAAGAATTTATTTAGAAGACTGTATGTTTGACGATCCAAGCATTTAAGGCTAAAGTGAAGTATTCAGATTGCGCATCTACATGTCTGCAAGGATTTTTTAGAGATCTGATTTTATAATCTTCAGCCACAAACTAACAATATTTAAAGCAAATTTTAAACTAAGATACTGTAGACCAGCAGTTCCCAACCTTTTCCAGATGGGCACCCATTTTGACAATTCAGGAAGATTTGGTGACCCAAGGCAATTCAAAAATGGGGTGGGGCAGCAGTGCTGTAACTAGCAGTTTTGTGCTTGAGGCAAGAATATTAAATTGTGCCCCCTGATGTTTATATTTATTTAATAGAAAAGGGGAAATATATGAATGAAATAAAAATACTACATTTACTGTAGTTAATCAGAGTTGTGGTGGTGGAAAGACATTCATCCCCAAACTGCTCCTCCCAGGCTAAACTCCACAATTGGGCTAGGGAAGTCACACGAAGAGGCTAGGGGAATCAAACTGAGGTGCTAGAAGTCACTCAGGAGCTACCAGGGGCCAGTGGAGTCACACTCAGGGGTAGGAGAGTCAAATTCAGGGTCTGGAGGGGGCTAGGGGAGTCACATTCAGGGGTTACGTGTCACTCGGGCTGGAGGGGGCTAGGGGAATCACACTCAGGCTAGTAGAGTCTCATTCAGGGTCTGGAGGGGGCTAGAGAGCAAGGGGAATCACACTGAGGGGCTAGGAGTCACTCAGGGGCTGGAGGGAGCTAGGAGAGTCTCCTGCTACCAGCACCATCCACGGGAACCCCAGTGGGTGAGGTGGGAATCCTCAACCCCTGCAGCTGGAAGCTGGTTGGGGTGTGGAGCCCTGAGCCTGCAGGATCTCCTGCCAGGTGCTGGGGGTACCCTGAACCCCTGGACCAGCCACACTAGCCAAGGAATCCCAGCTGGATGTGGGGGACCCCCAGCTGGAATCCATCAGGAATGCAGCCCTGACCAGCTCTCAGCCCCAAATCCCAGGCTTAAGCCTACCAACCTGCCCCCTCCCCCCCACCTCCACCTGCCTCACCTGAGCTGGGCACTGCTCCTTTGGCTGTCTGCCCTATACCTTTTTCACATGCAGGTGGGCAGTTCCCTTCCCTGAAGCTGTGAAATGGTACTTGATTGGTTTAACTGCCTGGTGGCTGTTTAGCCAATTAAAAAGTGGAGTACCATTTCTAGAGAACCTGCTGCAGAAGGTTATAAAACAGAAGCTACAACTATTTGGACATATTTGCAGAATGGACGACAAATGGAAAATTAAGCCCATGGTTATTGATGATGACCATTTCAATCTGGATGGCTTCTTTAAGGGGCCACCTAGTGATCCTTTTCAAATGTAAGCAGGACCCATGTTTGGATGGGGACCCATAGGTTGGGAAACCCTGCTGTAGATATAGTAATACATAAGTTTTTGTCACACATTGAATGGTTTCATTACCACTTAATGGCTCTTTCACAGGTTCAGTGTTGGGCTAATGGGTCTGGCAAGCTTTTCACCTTTAAGTTAACAGATCGACTTTGGGGGAGGAGTCACCATTCTGTAAACTGTGGCAGCCTGCTATGGGAGCCTTCAGGTATAGTCAGAATAGGGATAAGAAGAGGGGAGGAGTTGAGCAGTAAGAGCCAGCTAAGGCATTGTCTCCCCTTGCCTCTTAAACTTGCTGCCCATGGTCCCTAATTTTGTAATAAATTCCATTTCAGTTGAAAATTTGTATGCTTGGACTCATCCCAAAGGTACGTTTTGTTTTTGTGTTTGTGGAATGCTTGCAGGAAAGCTGCTGAATTATATGCTTCCTGGCACAAGGCAGTAGAATTCTTTCAGCTCAGAAATTTTGTGCCCACTAAGACGGTGGCAGTGGGATAGAGAAAAAGCAGGCATATGTGCTGTCTCTGTTTTATATGTAACTATATGCACTAAGATTGATAGAGGAAACTTGATGAAAGAACAAGAACATCTACCATTCTTTCATTGCTTTTCAGAAGGCATTTGACAGTCTATATCAGAAAGTGACTTGGGTGGTGGTGGAGTCATATGACATGGATAGCAGACTGAAGGATATCCACTACAATGCACAGGCAGTGGTAAGAATGTGCGGAGAGTTGGGAAGAAGTTGGTTTAGAATGAGTAGAGGTACGAGACAAGGAGATCCGATATTGCTGAGTATCTTCATCATGTACCTAGAGAGAGCGATGGACAAGATCCAAGGAAGAAGTAGAAGGGATATCATCATGCACAGGATGAGAATCAACAACTTGAGTTTCACAAATGATGTAATTATAATTGAAGAAGATGAAGATAAGCTAGCAAAAATGGTGCAGGTGCTAAATGAAGAAGGGAAGCAGTATGGAATGATTATGAACATTGATAAAACAAAAACAATGGTATTTGGAAACAAGGAAGATCAGTGTAGATGGGATTGAACTTGAGAATGTAGGGAAGCTCACATATCTGGGTAGCAACATAAGGTATGATTTAGACTGTAAGAAGAAGAAGATAGCAACTAGAATACTGAAAGCAAGAGTGAGTTTGAAGGTGATGGATAAGATCTGGAAAAGCAAAGCGATTAGCTTAGGAACAAAGCTGAGTGTCTTGAACACTTGTATATTTAGTAGCTTGTACGGATGTGAGACGTGGATGATACTGCTATTCAAATACACACGCAAACAACCTTTGCAATGGTATGCAATATGTATGCAATATGTTTGGAAATAGCCTATCCTGATAGGGTAATATCTTGATTAGATGCTTCCAAAAAATGTGGGGATGTGTGTGTGCAGGGGAGATCTCGCATTCATGAATTAAGATGGATGGTACTGACTATAAGCCATGCTTTTTTTGTGTCAATACTTGCCGATATTGTGTAATGGCACCATGGCAGCCCCAGCCATGGGATTGGCTGGTTGGGGGGCAGGGAGCCAGCAGAGTACCAGCTCCCCCCCCACCCCCCCACTTTTTTTTTTTCCAAAAAACGCACTGACTATAAATAACAATAGCAGTACCTGTATCCTGCATGGAAACTTCCCTTTACAATTATAAAGCTGTTATACCTTTTATCACGGTCAAGAACCATTCCCACATCCAGTCTGAGAATTGTGCCGTTTAGAGATCTGGAATGAGCCCTCCACATATTCTGAACTGCATAAACTTTTCACCAAATAATCAGGCTTGAACTCAGGTACTCGGAGACATTTGTACATTAACTTAGCGACTTCCAAACTTTGTGTACTCAAGGATCACTTTTAAAAGAATGCTTTTAAATAAGTCCACTAATTTATAATTTAAAAGAAATTTCTCCATTGTATTTAGCATTAATTTAGTCAAATTAGTTAAGAGATGTGGTGTTCTTTTAACAAAACACACTTCTAGTACCCGAGTGGCTAGAATTCACTCTGCCCTTGCACAACCATATGCAAACATCTATATTGATATAGAATTACAACTAAGATTTTATGCACCAACAAAAGCAGTTTAATGTCAATATAGCCCATTATAGTTGTGGACCTCTGACTTTTAAGGTAGATTCCACTTTCCAGGCTATAAGAATAGCCAATTGCGAATTATTGAAATTAATTACTTGTGACATAACAGATGACCTACTTGATGAGTGTTGGAGATGGTTCCCACATCAGTCATTCCTCTGTTTTATTGCACATGCATACACTATTAAGGCATAAAAGAAAACCGCATACAGTCAAATAAATAGCTACATACATCCATATCAGGTCAAGATTACTGCCCCAGGCTTTTATCTGTGTAAACTTTCAACCATAACGTTGGATTAATTTAAGTTTCTTTGTATTCATTTTCTTGTGGCTTTAGAGAGATCACCAAGTGTTGTACACTTCCTAATTAACAATCGGATATTCCAGGATGTGTATTTGTATGTTAAATCATTATGTAAAATTTAATTAATATTGTGTGCATTCTGAAGCTCTAGAAAGTATGCAGAACTTCAAACTGGAAGAGCCAGTATCCAATGGAAAGGCCATCAGACTTGATCATATCCCACCTTAAGAGAAGTACAGGGAAATTCAAATGTACAAGACTGGCATATAGAAGCAGAAAGGGTTCACAAAGAAGGATTAAGGCTTGTGTTCAACTATATGTAGTTACCATGTAGTTTAGTATCTGGGAAAACACAGGCTATGTCTACACTGGAAAGTGGTTCCCAACCAGCTGAGATACCCATCGCATGTGCATCACTTCCAGAGGGCCCAGCTCAAGACCACAACCCAGTAGGAAGCTGACATCTCTGGCAACAACAGAGTGATTCCAGGCAGAGCAGGAAGCTGATGAGAGCCTCAGGGGAGCTTGGATGGTATCCTGGAGTGACCCATCACCACTCAGCTCTAACAGGTCCAGGTTTGTGATAGAAAGAGAACTTCTATATAAGACTTTCTGGTGGGTGCAAGGAGGATTGGCATCCTCGGAGACAGTTGGTAGCTCCAACTAAGTACAGGGAAGAGCTCTTAAGCTTAGCCCGCAATCACCCTAATGGTCATTCTGGGATGAACAGAACCAAGGACCAACTAGAAAAGCCGTTCCACTGGGAGGGGATGGGCAAGGATATGTCTAACTATGTCTGGTCTTGTGAGGTGTGCCAGCAGATGCGGAAACCCCAATATCAGGTCAAGGCACCTCTCCAGCCACTTCCCATAATAGAGGTCCCATTTCAGCATGTAGCTGTGGATATTATGGATCCTTTCCCTTAAAAGACCTCAAGAGGGAAGCAGTTCATACTGACTCTTTTGGATTTTGCCACACGGTGGCCTGAAGCAGTCGGTCTAGGGAGCATTACAGCCAAGAACATGTGCCAGTCATTAAGCATTATTTTTGCCGGGTAAGTCGGCCCTCAGAGATCCTCATGGATTCTGGGACTAATTTCCTAGCCGAGGCTATGAAACGTCTCTGGGAAGCTTATGAGGCCAAACACCTTGTTGCCACTCCCTACCACCATAAAACATATGGCCTTGTGGAGAGATTTAATGGAATGTTGCAGGCCATGATACATAAATTTGTGATCGAATGCTCCAGTGATAGACACTTGGTGTTACAACAGCTACTGTTTGCCTTTAGAGAAGTCCCACATCCCAGTCTGGGATTCTTACCGTTCAAACTTTGCCAGCTGGTAAGGCAGCAATGGGAGGGGGCTAATCCTCCTCCAGAGACTAGTGTTTAGGATTTTGTAACCAACCTACAGAATACCCTTAGAGACTCTCTAAAGCTGGCTCATGAAAATTTGCAGACGGCTCAGCAAGAGCAAAAGGCCTGGTCTGATAAGCATACCACGGAGTGGTCCTTCAAGGTAGGAGAAACAGGTCATGGTCATGAAGGCGCTCCAGATCAACAAGGTGAAAGCATCCTGTGATGGGTTGTTCACAGTCCAAAAGCACCTAGGTGCAGTTAATTACCTCATCACTTTCCCTGACCCTAAACATAAGGCATATCATGTTTTTTCTCTAAAGCCCTTTATTCCTGAGAAGTTGAGGTTCTTCAGTTTGTTGCACAGGAGAGGGAAGTTGCTGAATGGCTGGAAGGAGCCTACTGTGCCATGAAGGACAAGGGTGGAGTAGAAGAGGTAACCGTTTCCATGAACCTTAGTTGGGAGCAGAGGGGGCTGATCATGAAGCTGTGCACCAGGTACACCTTGATGTTTTCAGCCACCCTGGGATGAACAAAAAGGGGTTCACTCCATTAACACAGGTGACGCTCAGTCAGAGTCCAACCCTACTGAATGGCTCCTGCATCCAAAGCAGCTATAGAGAAGGAGATCAAAGACATGCTAGAGATGGGTGTAATTTGTCCTTCTGATAGTGCCTGGGCTTCTCCAGTAGCCCTAGTTCCCAAACCGGATGGGGAAATGTGGTTTTGTGTGGCCACTGTAAGCTGAATGCTGTAACTCACCCAGATAACTAGACAATGCCACATACAGATGAGCTATTGGAGAAACTGGGACACACCCAGTTCATTTCCATCTTAGACTTAACCAATGGATACTGGCAAATACCTTTTGGATAAATCAGCCAAGCAAAAGTCAGCCTTCGTTACCCATGTGGGGCTGTATAACTTGGTGTTCTCCCTTTTGGGCTATTGTCAGCACCGGAAACCTTCAGAAGACTTGCAGGCAGTCTGCTGGTGGGATTTGGTGAATTTGATGTAGCCTATCTGGATGATGTGGTTGTATTCTCTGATTCATGGGCAGAACATCTCAAGTACCTCCAAGCTATCTTCCAGAGCATGAAGGAAGCAGGGCTGACTGTTAAGGCTAAAAAACATCATATCGGCCTCCACAAGGTGACTTACCTTGCACACCAGGTGGGTCAAGGAACTATCAACCCTCTATAGGCAAAAGTAGAGGTTATCCACAATTGACCGGTTCCCAAATCAAACAAACCGGTCCAATCTTTCCTAGGCTTGGCTGGGTACTACAGTCAAATCGCTGCTCCACTAACTGACTTGATCAAAAAGAAAGAACCAAATGTGCTCAAGTGGAGTGAACAGTGCCAGAAAGCTTTCGAGCAGATTTAGGCTGTCCCAATGCCTGTACTAAGAGCCCCAGGCTATGACAATCCTTTCATCGTCACCACAGATGTGTGGGAGCGTGGTGTGGGAGCAGTTCTAATGCAGAAAGGTCCAGATCAACAATTTCACCCTATCATGTTTCTCAGCAAAAAACTCTTCGAGAGGAAGAGCCACTGATGTATCACTGAAAAACAATGCTATGCTATTGTGTATGCTTCAGAGAAGCTACAGCCATATGTATGGGGATGAGTAAATTTCATCTACAAGCTGACCATTCTGCACTAAAGTGGCTTCACACAGCTAAGGAGCCTAACCAAAGGCTCATTCGATGGAGTTTGGCTGTCCAACACTTCAGCTTTGACATAAACGCATTTCAGCAGCTTCTAACAAAGTAACTTCCTCTCTTGTGAGGGGTTTCCAGACTCAGCTACTTAGGAATCTTCCTGTATATCAGGCCTCGTACTACACAAATGTAAAAGTGTTTTTGTTGGTTCTTCATATAATTCATAGTAATGTTTGTGTGTGCATGTATCTTATTAATTATGTTTTCCTAGACCTCCTAAAGGAAACTATAGCCAGTGTGGATGTCATCCCACTGTTGTAATTTGAGGGAAAAGTCATGAATGAGTGCAGGGAGGGGGTTTATCTTCTGAGGTAACCTGAATCCCAGGTGACCCAATGGCAGTTAAGTAATTCTGTTTAAACTGAGAACAATTACAGTTCCCAGCACTTTTGTCTCTGCATACAGCAGGGAGAAAGACCCACAGGGAAATGTCTGCCAGGCAATTGGAATGAAAAATCAGAAATATCCTGACCATTGCAAAATCAGCCATAGAGATATAAGTACAAGGGAAATATATAGTTAGACTTGTTTAGGTTGTATTTTATTTTAAATTTGGTTGGACTTCTCTGCTCGGTATTCACTTTTGTGCTGTTATTTGACTTGATGTTTTCCCCTATACCTTTTAGGCTAAATCCCAGGGAAATATCTTTCTCTGTGTGCAACCCATGATTTATTTCCTCTTGTTTTTGTGAATAAATCTCTGTTTTAAGCAACTAATCTGATCCCTGTGTCCTAAGAAGAGTCTGTGCCTTAGACCAAACGATCAGCTACTGAATTGTGTTTTTTTTTTTTTTGTGTTTGATCGCTCTCTGGAGGGAGGGTTAAGAACTTGGGGTGCCCCTAGGAAGATAACCCCAGGTGTATCTTCTTGGTTAAGGGTCTCTTTTATCATACCTGGGTGGTGGCAGCCTACTTTCCAGTATCCACGGAATCGGTGACCTTGGGGAGCTTTTAAGCAAAGGCTGTGCATGGGCAAGGTGTCTCCAGTCTCTGCAGGGTCCCACTTTCTGCACTCGAAGTGTGGAGTGGGGTAGGGACCCCTGACGGTCTAAATGTTGGTAGGGGATTGAAAATTTCATACAAAATAAATATATGAAACTTTCTTAAACTGTAGTTGTTAAAGTCACTCATCACTTTGAGTTTCTCTCCACATACGTTGGGGTCCTGCTGAGCTTGTGCTGTTTTCTCCAAATTCCTAAACTGTAGTGCACAGCCAGGCAAAATATGATCCCCAGTCTGGAGTTGGCCAGATCAAGTAGTCTGGCAGGCCTGTTACCTGGTCATGTCCCAATGGGAGTCTCAGACGGGCTACCTGCCTGCTGCATCCCACAATGCTGCTCATAGTGGCTGGCTGCAGAGGTCATGTGTTCTCTGGGGGGCTTTGTACACTGCCCCTGATCCCACCCCCAGCATAGTCTTGCATCTCCCATTGACTGCAAACAAGCTGCCTGGGCCACTCCTGTGGTGCAGATAGCATGTGGAAGGTGCTTCTTCGTCAAGGAATGCATGGTGCTCAGAAAACGCATGGCCCCCCACAGCCAACTGCCTTTGGGTCCCAGTGGGCCACTGGCTGAGAGCCATCTAAGGTAATCATCTCCTGGCCATAGCCTGCACTTAGCACCCCAGCCCAGTTTTCTCTCCAGGTCACAATCTTCACTCCCTCCCAGACCCTGCATCCCAATCTCCTGATCTAGGTCGTAACCCAAACCTCTCCATCACTCCCAGATCCTGCGCCTCCTCCTACACCCCTCCTCCAGGACGGACCTTACAACCCCTCCTGCACCACAGTTTTCTATTCCAATGTCCCTTCTGCACCCAACCTTCCATCCTAGATCTCATACCATCTCCATTAATATCACGGAAGAGTGAAGACCTTGCCCACTTACTAAATTCTTGGAGTGCCCCACTCATCGAAAATTATTGCCCACCCATGCTGTTGAGGATGCATGCTTAGCATGCAGCATAACAATGTTGTGAATACAACATGGGGTAGGCGCTCTTTACTACCATTTCTAATTGCTGCTATGAAATGTCCTCAAGCTATAGCTATAGTTCAATTAATTTGTTTTTCCAATTGTCAAATAAGGATATTAACCTCACAGTGTTGCTAAAATTAAAGTACTATTTGTAGAACACTTTCAAGATATATAATACTAACTAAATTCTGCAAATAAACAAACATTGGGCCTATTGTACGAGTCCAGGGTCCAGCCTCCGCAGTGGACCCCACTTCTGCAGCTCATCCTTTGGATGGCTAGTTTCATGGGACGTGGCTCATTCTTCAGACAACTGGCTTTATTTTAATTATGCTAGTTAAGTATAACTGAATTTTCAGCTGTATTTTAGACAATATAGGAATTCTATCTTGAGGCACCAAAGAACTCTTTGTGGTTCATACATTTTGTTCATATTATATACAGATGCATTCTTTGGTGACGTGTTTCTAACAGAAGTATCTTTATTGCTACATAACACTGCAGTTTTTATTACAGAACAAAGGTATGAAGTTAGGTCATAAAATACTTCATAGTTCAATAATCTCAAGGACAACCTTGTAGGATCATATTACATTGTGTTAAATAAACTTTCGGAGGAGTTTGGTACTCTGCCAATATGTGAAATTAAAGAACATCTCCCTCTTTTGTACTTAGTGTGCCATAGGGCTGAGTTCTAAAGTTCTGCCTACCAGGAAGGAAGATCCTGGCTGAATTACAAACTGTTCTTAAAGTAAAGTTGCATGTAAAATAATGCCGCACTTTCCAATTTGCAGTTTCTTTGTGGTGGCAGTGTGGGAAAGTTTTTAATGTTATGAAAGTTAATGTTAGTCAAAGACGAGATTGATTGATTAATTTAAAAATACGCTTCAGCTCTTCACCAAATGACATGGATGAGAAGGCAGATGAGGAACAACCTTTGACTGCATGTAACCATTATCCTAAGGAGTCAGTAAGAAAACGACAAAATTCAAGTCGAAGTTCCAGAGGCAGCAACTCCTCCAGGACATCCAGAAAAAGCTTCAGACTGGATTACAGATTAGAGGAAGATGTAACTAAATCAAAAAGAGGTAAAGATGGAAAGTTTGTCAACCCTTGGCCAACATGGAAATCTCCATCCTTGCCAAATATTTTGAAATGGGCCCTAATGGAGAAAAATAACAGCAACATCCCATGTTCAAAACAGGTAACTCTTTGCACGTTTACTATTCCAAGGGGTAGCTTCTAATCATGTGAGGTACTGAGAATTCTCATTTTACATCTTTAAACAAGAGTATTTTCAAATAATCCTTCTTAGTCTCCCTTGGAGACTATAGACTATTTCTTGAGACTGTGCCACTGTTTTTTGGCATCTTTTTAAATTCCTTTCAAAAGTTCTCTTTCTGCCTTTTTTTAATGTGAAATCTTTTAATTCTTTGGCCTAAACCTACAAACATGGAATAGATTAATCCTAGCCAGTTCAGGCTATGTGTTGAGAGAAACTTCAGGAAATATGCCAACAGCATTTGTCTGAACTCACATGATTATGGACTGTTACATATTTCTTTCAATGGATGTAGGACATGTCCTACAATTTGTAGGATATCTACTAAATTATTCAAACTGGAGTTATTACTTATGGGATATTTAATTCAAAAAATGCCACTGTGTGATTTGAATGGTGGCAAAAGCTTTATACAGGTTTGGGGTGGTATACAACACTTACTAAATTATAACTTCCTCTTTTTGCCAGCCACAATCCTTAGGTTAGATTCTTAGAGTGTGTGTGTTTTGTTTTTTTTTTTTTTTTTTTTTTTTTAATATACTGAGGCTAATTTTGAGGAAATCTTTGTGCTAAGACACTGTCAGGTTGGTGGGAAAAGACACTATTTGTCTTGCATTGATCCCGGTACGTCTCTGTCAGTTTCGCAGTTTCATTGGTCTAGTACTGCATACAATCATAATGTAAATTTAAAAAAAAAAATCCCTAAAGCCAAGTCCAACCCCACGGTTTAAGGCCAGGGTAGTAAACCTGTTTAAGGACGAGCTCATGTATGAATACAGTTGGTCTGACAGAATTTTGAGTGCTGTTTTCCAGGATCAATTTGTCTATTTTAAATTTCCTAGTGCTGCAGCATCCAACATGCACGCTCAGGGTATTAGACCAGTTTGTATGCACTGCACTCCCTGCAAAGGCTCAAACTGTTAGCAACTCTTCCACCACTGCTGGCTGTTTCTGGCTTGTCACGCTGTTGCGCGGAATTCACGTCCTGGCTTGCACCCTCATCAATTAGAAGGCGGTCAGGTGGAGCTAATATGGGTTTATCTTTGCAGAGAGCACTGCCACAGTTATGAAAGGCATGCAAATGTGTCATTGTAACAATATAATTTGTATCTTCTCCCTTCTAAGAAAAGTAAATTCAGGATGTTTCTGTAACATACTTTTTAGCAGAGTTCTTTATTCCAACCGCATCTCCGATGAAGACTCAGATTGAAATATTTATCTGAATTGGAAAAAAATGGTTATTCGCTTTCTCATAATTTGTTCTTTGAGAGGTGTCGCTTATGTCCATTTGGATCAGCACACAACAGCCATAAGATTCTCCCTTATCAGTATCCATAGTATCAGTCTGGGCTCTCCCTTGAATCATGCCTGCATGGAGTCCGATGTAGATCTGCCAACCTCCTCAGTACCTTGCTGGCTACTCCAATAGAGGGGCAGGCAGGTGGGTGGGTATTGGGATGGACATGAACAATGCATTTTGAAGAATAACAGTTATGAGAATTTGAATAACTTCTTTGAGTGTTTGTTCATGTCAGTTCCAGTCAGGTGACTACCAAGCTAAGCTGAATTCGGGTCAGAGTTCAGATGTCCACTGACTGGAGCACTGCTCCATCTCTGGCCTGTTGCGTAATCATATAATGCATACTGAAAGTATATATGGAGAACCATGTTGCCACTCTTCATATTTCCCAAGTGGGAAACTGTGCAAGGAACGCAGCTGAAGAAGTTTGCACCCTATTTGGAATGGGCCATGAGCAGAGGAGCAGGTTGTAGATCTCCGGTATGCAGGATAGTAACGGAGAGAAAGCTGTGCTAGTCTATATACTATCAAAACAAAAAAGCAGCAAAGTAGCACTTTAAAGACTAACAAAATAATTAGGTCAGCTTTTGTGGCCAGACCCACTTCTTCAGACCATCAGGATGTGATCCACAACAAAACTCATTGGGGGGAGACAGGAAGACCCTTGATCTTGTCTACCACAGCAACCAGCAGTTGAATGGACTTTCTGAATGGTTTTGGGTCCTCAATGTAAAAGGCTAGAGCTCTGTGGATATCCAAAGACTAAGCTTCTGCTACCACTTGAGTGTGGCTTAGGGTAGACCCCCTGTGAGGAAGATGTATTGTATTACGCTCCTGAGGTCCCTTCCAGCCCTATGATTCTGTGATTTGGGCTTATTTAGTTTGCAGAAGAGAAGACAAAGGGGCGATTTGATAGCAGCCTTCAACTTCCTGAAAGGGGGCTCTAAAGAGGATGGAGAGAGACTTGTCATTGGTGACAGATGACAGAACAAGGAGCAATAGTCTGAAGTTACAGAGGAAGAGGTGTAGGTTAGAAATTAGGAAAAACTGTTTCACCAAGAGGGTGGTGAAGAACTGAAATGTGTTACCTAGAGAGGTGGTGGAATCTCCATCCTTAGAGGTTTTTAAGTCCTGGCTTGCCATATTTATGGCTGGGATGACTTAGATGGTGTTGATCCTGCTGTAGGGAGGGGGCTGGACTACATGACCTCCTGAGGTCCCTTCCAGCCCTAGAATTCTATGATCCTATGATCTATTGGTTGATGGGAAATCGACATTGGAAGGAGAGCCTTAGCTAGGAAGGATGAGAGCTATGGTGCAGAGGGCAGTAATAAGGGCCCTTTGCCAAAAGGATCACATGGTACCCGGGGTTGACACACTGCCAGTGCTGATGATGCCAATGCATTGGCAGAGTCACAGACATTGATGCCGGAGATGGTCCAGGTGCCTGATGGGGGACATAGGATGCTGATGTCACTGATGCCAATCTGAACTTGGATGCCTGGCTCTGTCCCTGTCCCTGGTTTTGTTGAAAGCCTGGCAGTCCAAAAGGGCCACTGCATTGGAGGCTGCTTCTTTGGCCTTGGCATGGGGAAAGGCTGAAGGCTGGCAATCTCACCTAGACCATGACCTCCTGTGGCTGTAGTGTGTTAGGATTCCAGGTCTGACTCTGAGGCCTCTGAGAATGAAGACCATGGAGGTGCAGTGATGATGAACAGTGCCAGGAGCCCAGGGACTAGTGCAACTTCCCCATATGGGCAGACAGTACCAGGGAATGGTGTGTTGGGGATGGTGATCAGTGTGCCATCATTGACAAATTGCCCCTTTTAATGAGATTGGAGGCTGGGTTATCTCTGGTGACTTGTCCCTCGTAGGTAGAGAAGACAGTGCTGCTGGACAGTAAGGTCCTGTGCTTCCTCAGATGCCTCTGGAGTGGATGGGAGCTGGATGTCATAACCATGGTAGTCCAGAAAATGATAGTGGGCTAGATTTGACTGGCCCCATAAGGGATCAGGAGTTGCCAAGCCTCGGGTAGCTGTTGGGGCCATAGTGGTCTGGTTTGGCAGAGGTCTCGCCATCACTGGCTCCATCATGTTTGAAGGGGGAGAGCATGCTCTCTCTTGCCTCTCTTTATTCTGGGACACCAGAAATGGACACTACCACCTCTCAGAAGTCTAATGCGTGGAGCCATGACAATTCCAGGAGTTCTTAGCACCCTTTGTTTGGTGCTGGCTCCTGCGGCATCAGTGCCGACATGCTGTGCACTGAGGAGAAGGTGCTAGTTGCTGGTTCCACCAATCTTGGGTCAGACTGTGGGCAAAGAGCTGCCTCCACAAGAAGGATCTTAAGCCTCTCCTCACAGTCCTTGAGGGTCCTAGGGCAAAACCTTGTTCAGGTTTGTCCTAGAATTTTTGGAGACTCTTGCTGAGATACTTCAGGAAGTGTGAGAATCAATTTTTGACATGGGTTTGCCACAGTCTTTGCAAAATTTAAACCCAAGGCATGTCCGGGTGCTGGGGAAAAACTGGGTGGAAGACACCCTCCCTGCCACCAAGGGAACTGGTGAGTAAAAACTACTAGCCAGCCACTAATTAACTACATACAAATCTAAATTTGACACTCGCCAAAGGAGTTCTTGAAAGCAACGGGAGTTCCAGCTGGCCATGCTTGGCGGTAAGAAGGAACTGAAGGGGTTGTGGGTTGGCAGGGTCCTGTACTGGGTGCCATGAAGGCACAACTCCAGGGGGTGCTCAGGCTGCCCCTTTGGATACTGCTAGGGGAAAAATCTTCCAGCGTGTGGCATGCACGCACACCTGATGGGAATATTCATGAATGAGCACCCAAAGAACCACACTTAATCTCTACTTTTCAAAGCAGTTTTAGTAGAACAGTCCATATTTCAATTTTTAGTTTAGCTTCCATGGGACTTCACATTTAAAATCACCTTCTATAAGTTATGTAGCAGATGGGGTGCTACATAATGCCTCTCTACTTGGCAGCTCCTTAGAAATTCATGAGCAGTATTCGTTTAATTATTGACTCTGCTGATAGCATATTAGTGGTCCTCCTGGAAGACTGAAATCTCTTCAGTGTAATAAGTACTTTGTAATATATCTGTCTGTCTGGAAATTCTGGAAGGATATTGCTCAGATCCCAAGGTGTAGCACTAATATTTTAAGCTAAAGGCAAAAACTCTAATTGGGAGTGCTAGTAGCAGTGGTACTAAAATCCCCTTCCAGAGCAATAGGAGCAAGATACCAGAATTTGTTGCTAGGAATCATGTTAATTCTGAGCAGTTCTATTTCATTCTAGTGCAAGTCTGCAAGTTGTTTTCAGCACATCTCTGAATGGCTTCCTTTGTAGAGCCACAAGCCTGACTCCCCTGCTGTCAGAAGCATGTTTTAAGGACTACAAAGATTAAATGATTAGTAATTATTTTAATAGGAAGCTATTGATAATGGGAGTCACTGAAAATTGTAGCTGTGAACCTACTTCCAGATCTCCTAGAAATGAAAGATACATACTAAGTGCAAGCCATTTTTGTGATTGGTGCCCTGTGAGCTTTTTGTTCCGCTTGCTTTGCTTTCTAACTCGTGTTGCTGCCCTTGTTGTTGTTTGTTGTTTTTCTAGGAACTTGATAAAGAACTTCCTGTGTTAAACCCTTACTTCATTCAAAACCCTGAACTAATTGGTAAGACTGGAACTGGTATGCGAGTGACATGGTTAGGACATGCCTCAATTATGGTGGAAATGGATGGACTTGTAATTCTTAACGACCCCATCTTCAGCCAGCGGGCTTCCCCAGCACAGTTTGTGGGTCCAAAACGTTTCCGAGGACCTCCATGCACGGTAGATCAACTCCCAAAAATAGATGCAGTGATGATCAGCCACACCCACTATGACCATTTGGACTACAATACTGTAGTGAGTTTGAATGAGCGCTTTGGCAGTGAGCTGAGATGGTTTGTGCCTCTGGGTCTTTTGGAATGGATGCAGAAATGTGGCTGTGAAAATGTGATTGAACTAGACTGGTGGGAAGAGAACTGCGTCCCAGGGCATGATGCAGTTACGTTTGTTTTTACGCCTTCACAACACTGGTGCAAGAGGACTGCAACAGATGACAACAAGACTCTTTGGGGCAGCTGGTCTGTCTTGGGGCCCTGGAATAGGTTTTTCTTCGCTGGAGATACTGGTTATTGTGTTGCTTTTGAACAGATAGGTAAAAGATTTGGACCTTTTGATCTTGCAGCTATTCCCATTGGAGCTTATGAGCCAAGGTATGCAAATGATCAAAAGATATGTAAACTATATGAATGAAATGGTATACTGACTTATTTCTTTTTATTGTTTTAATACTAAAAGTGTATCTGTAACTTTTGAACTGTTCACTTGTCTACAATTTTTTGGGACATGTAGTGCAAATGAGATTTGAAGTCTACAGCAGTAGTAAGGGAGAGCGAAGGCACATCTGGGCTACGGATGGCACAGCTGCAGTGCTGTGATGCAAATTTTTTCCTAGGTCAACTGAAAGGCTTTTTCTATTAATGTAAATACGCCGCCACCCTGAATGGTGGCAGCTAGGTCCACAGAATTCTTGTGTTGATCTAGCTATGTTTACGTTGAGGGTTAGGTCAGCTTAATTACCGTGCCTGTGGAAGGTGAATTTCCCATACCCCTGAAATGTAGTCAAGTCACTCTACATTTTAAGGGCAGACCAGTGCAAAGAGCTAGAGAAGGTATGGGAAGAAGCTGAAATGTGTTCATCAGGCTTTACGCCAAAACTGATTGAAAAATGTACACAGTATAGGATTGTTTTAACATGGAAAAGAAAATAGGGATAGGAAAGGCCACTACAATCTGTCTGAATGAAATCTCTTTTCCTACATGCACAAAGTTTACAGCGCTACTATAGTATTCTGATTATCATGTGACTCCCCCTATTTCAGTTCTCACGATTCTGCAGTATCTTTAGCTCTAGGGGTGGATGCTTTTTAACATTTGAAAGACTGTCTAGACACCTATATCCCATTTGTCATATGGTATCTACACTTTCAGATGGGATCAAATTTTCATTTCTAGCTTTAGCAGTTCTCATGGTAACAAGTCCTAAAATGCCAGAAATGAAACTTGATGAAGGTAGGTTAAGGAAGCAAAACAGAAATCAGAATGGTGAGCTTGAAGTCCTGTATTTCTTGTGAACAACCAGGTTCAGAAATGAATGCTAGGATTCCCACTGGTGTGCAAAATCTGCTTCTGTCATCCCCTTAAGAGAGACTTTAAGGCTATCTCTGCACTATGAGATAAATTCAAATTTATGAAATTTGAATTTGTAATGCTGGGTTTTGTAAATTCTAATTTGAGTATCCTCACCTTCCCACAAATTCAAGTTAGTGGTTGCCATACTAAATCACCAGAGATTGACTGTTGCAGCTGTGCATTGTGGGAACCTATCCCACAGTTCCCTCAGCTCCATAACATCCTGGGTTTTTGTTTGTTTTTGTTTTTTGGTTGTTTTGCTGGTGCAGCATGGGGAAAAAAATGCTCTGCAAGTGGTTGTGGGTATTTGATGTCATCTTCCCACACTGCAGCCCCTGAAATCTTTGCCGTGGGGTGTGGGGAAGAGAGACTGGTCAGAAAGAAAATGTATTTGTATTCCTGATACCATGCAAATTTGCAGGCTTCCTTTTACCTGTGTACCTGGAGAGCATTGCAATGCAACTGGGCAGAATGAACAACTATGAGGCATTGTGGGATACATGTGTCCCTCCTCTGGAGGCCAATAAAACAAATTTAAATGGAAGCTGTTTCCACACTACCATTAATTGAAACACTTACATTTGAACTTCCCGTTAATCATGCTCAGGTTGTCAGTAAGAATATTGGACGTGGCGCCCTCTACATTCAAAATAATGGTATTTGATGTGTGAAGAGTCACAATTTAAAATCGAGCTGAGTGCCTTAGATTCGAATTTATGATGTAGTATAGACATAGCCTGATTGTCACTGACCTTTACAGTAGTAAAACATTTTGACACTGGCCCATAGAGCAAATCCTAGAAGCAGAACAAATGTGATTTAATCCTCTGCCTTATACACTGGGCCTTGACATCTCACTTACAAGACTGCACCTCCAGTACCTATACTTAGTCAGTATTGACTTGGAGAGAAGAGAATGAAATATGTTTCTTTTGGTGTACCCTATGATTCTGTATGTGTACTGATTGTGGTGGTGTTACCATGAACTCTCTTCAGAGCAGATGGCCCATAAACCCTTAACCTGAAAACACTGGGACAACTTCTCACTACTGTAAAGAATTCCAGTTAAAAACCATAACTCCAAATTCTGTAGATATGAATGCTGTTGCATACATCTATTATAGTTAGCTGATGGCATGCTACTGTCATTTCTAGCAAATAGATTTCTGCAGTCTCTGTAGCTTGTTCACATTTGTAGATCTTGTTGATTAAATGAAGATACCTTAATACCTCTTGCCACTTATTTATAAACCATAATAAAGACATCTTGAATGTAAAAGGTTACATTAAATATGTAAGTTATTTTGTGTTTGTTAGGTGGTTTATGAAATACCAGCATGTGAATCCTGAAGAAGCTGTAAGAATCCATATAGATGTTCAGACCAAGAAGTCTGTAGCAATTCACTGGGGAACCTTTGCTTTAGCAAATGAGGTGAGTTTGGACTGATCAGAAGTTAATTCACACTTTAAATATAGCAATAGTAATTAATCTTAATCATCTCATATTATAACAAACATCTATACATTCATTATCTGTGTCTTCAAAGTAGGAACTTCCTGTGCCTTAATCCTTATGTAACCAATTACATATTGAATGTGTTTAGTTAAAACTAAATTCGACAATTTTTTTAAAATAAAAAACTAGTTTGGTTTTCTTAGTATTTCATATCTTGAACTAAAAGTGTTCTCAATAAAGCTGAATTTCTTGTAGATGTCATCAAGGAGTTCAGGATAAAAAGGCGATGAGAAAAATAAGCGCCTTTTCTTACGCATGCAGATTTGAAATACTTGCTCTCTTGGCACAGAAGCTAGTGGGATGGAAAAGGGGCAGGCATAATATGCTTGATCAGGAGAGATCAATGGTGCATATTAAAACAGCATGACTTATGCTCAGATTTGTGGTACTAGGTTATTGACCAGATATAAGACTGCTAATGTAGTGAACAACCAGAGATAGTCATACAGGTAATAGAATTCATAACAAATGAGTTCTGGAAGTGAGTAAGAGAAGAAGCCCAGAAAATTAACATTTCTTTTTATATTTTTTTCTTTGAGGTACATTGACAGATGATTCAATATTCATGATCATATCCTGTTCTAGTGCTTAATTTTTAACTCCATAAATGAGTTTCTAATATGACAAACAGAGCTGAGGGAGGAATAGTTCAGTGGCTTGAGTATTGGCTTGATAAACCCAGGTTTGTGAGTTCAGCCCTCGAGGGGAGCCATTTAGGGATCTGGGGCAAATAGATTTAGGGAAGCAAAAGGGGTGGTGGTGGTGCTTGGTCCTGCCAGGAGGGCAGGGGACTGAACTCGGTGACCTCCCAAGGTCCTTTGCAGCTCTGTGAAATGTGACGTGTATCTGTGGTACCTTTAAAGCCTAGCAATTTTTTTAGATCATGAGATTTGGTGGGCAGAACTGACTTCTTCAGATGGGGGGAAAAAAAAAGTTTGTTGCCCTGTTGCTAAAGGTGTAGTTAAGGGGAAATTGTTACAATGTTTAGAGGAATTTTATCTAGTAACCAACAGCCTGGATAGTGAGTTAAGTCTGCAACATATCATGTAAACAAAGTACCTTTGATGCAGCTTTTTATATCCAGGCTACCCTGAATAGTCTAAAGTTTGCAAGATATAAGAAGTGCTTTTTCATTATTCTGAATACAAGTTGAATAATCCCCTAAACCCTTTTTTAAACATGTCTTGCATTCCAAATAGCATTGCCTAGAAATGCTGTGTGCATAGTACACCTTCAGATGAAGTGTTCATATCTAAATTTATGTAAAAAAAAATGCAGCAACATCACAGGAGAAAGCATTGAATGACATGTATCAGAGGGGTAGCCGTGTTAGTCTGGATCTGTAGTAGCAACGAAGGGTCCTGTGGCACCTTATAGACTAACAGAAAAGTTTAGAGCATGAGCTTTCGTGAGTTAACTCACGAAAGCTCATGCTCTAAACTTTTCTGTTAGTCTATAAGGTGCCACAGGACCCTTCGTTGCTACATTGAATGACAGTTTGCTTGTTTGAACAATTAAACTCAGTAACCTTAATGTGGGAGAAGGAAGTCTATTTTAGATGATGTGACAGGAAATGCACTTTATTAAAATTGGGAAAGTGCAGTCTGTTGAATCTCTAACACCACTTCTTCCAGTAGTTAACTTTTTCCATGCTTCCCAGCCCAGGAGCGACCTGGTGCTAGTTTATTTAAGAACTTTTATCCAATGAGGGTAAGGTAGCATTGACTTTTTTTTTTTTTTTTTTTTTTGTAACAGATGCATGTTTAGAAACTATTATAAAATTATAGGTCATTTGTCATCTGTTACTGATGATATAACTTCAGTGGGGATGTTTTTAATAATAAACTACAGTTAGCCCAAAAGTTTCATGTAATCTCAAAATGTACAACTGGTGCACACGTTGTCCATTACATATAAAACATAAACCAGTTTGTGTAGAGCTTGAAAGCCATCTTTTATCTAATGCTGGCATTGTATCTCTTTTCCTTTCCATCCCCAGCATTACTTGGATCCTCCAGTTAAACTGAATGAAGCCCTTGAACGTTATGGCTTAAAACCTGAGGATTTCTTTGTCTTGAACCATGGAGAGTCACGAGACTTGAATACAAATGATGACGGATTTGAATAATTTTAAAAAACCTGGCAATTCCTTATGAACCTTGTTTTGATTTGTGCTAGGAAATAACTAAAAGATCATTTCATTATGGGGTTGTGAAGCTTCTTAAAAATTTGTACTGGATTTTTAGATTCCAGGTTTGTTAATTGCAGAGGTAAAAATTGTAAATCTGCTTGATCATACATTTGCTTATAAATAGACATATTGAGAGGTGTTTTAAACACTGTTAGTGCACCACACATTGTTCAGAAACGCCTTGTAATTTCAACTACATACATCAATTAAAACATGTATTTTTTTTTTATTTTAACATTTTCATGTTTGGTTTTCCAGGGTGGAGTCTTCCAGTTATTGCAAAAGCATGTTTAAAGTAAAATACTGATTTTTTACTGAATGCCTTTGTTTGAATTTAATGACGAACTAAAGTGGAGTTTAAAAATTATCTGAGGAAATGTGCCTTTCTAAAGAGCCGTATTAAGATTTGCATCATTAATGTACAACTGTTACTGCTGGTCAGACTAGCTGTACTTCCACTGTTTTAAAGTTACTCTTTTAATCATAGGTCTGCAGATTTCTATTGTTTTGGGATTGACAAGGGAAACCAAATACACGTGTGTGCGTGCATTTGCATGCACGCGCGCACACAAATTTTGCTCCCATCAGAAGTCATGAGAGTCTTTATTTATTTTTTCCAAATAAGCAGGGGCACTGGTGGCATTGTTTCAAGTATAAGCTATGGAAGCCTTTTTTCATAGCTTCTTTGTGGTTTTACAAAGCATGCTGTGGAATTACAAAATATGTACAGTATCGTAAAATTTGGGTAAATGCATCTGTATTAAATTGACATACTGATTAACAAAATAAAATCTATTGTTGCAGGAAAATTGTAATTTTCCCTCACATTTTTATTGTAAGAAGTTAACATACTAAAGATTGTGAGTAATACTGAAAATGTGTGACTGCAGGATATAGATTTGGTTCTGAGAGTGCACTGCATGCAAGAACAGTTATACTGGACAAGACAAAGGTCCGTCTAAGCTCACTATCCTGTCTTCTGTCAGTAGTGGCCAACACCAGGTACTTCAGAGGATTGAGAACAGATAATTGCCAAGTAATCTCCACTCTTTCACCACTTCTGTGTGTTTTGGCAAGCAGAAACTAGGTACTCTATACCTATCCATCCTGTCTAATAGCCATTGATAGACTTATTGTCCATGAAGTAGCGCAGTTCCTGGAATAGGCCTTGTCTACCCTACTGTGGGCCATCAATGTAAGATAGGCAACTTCAGCTATGTGAATAATGTAGCTGAAATCAATGTACTTAATTCTAATTATCATGGTGTCTTCGCTGCAGTAAGTCCTCAGCTGATGCTCTCCCATTGGTGTTTTTTTTTTAAACTCTTCTTGATTTATTGTGTATACTGGACATAAACTGACCTTCACTGGATTGATTTGGCAGGTAGTGAAGATGTGCCTATAGCCTCAGCCTTCACAATATTCTCTGGCAAAGGGTTGCACAGATTGTGTGTGTGTGTGTGTGTGTGTGTGTGAGAGAGAGAGAGAGAGAGAGAGAGAGAGAGAGAGAAGAAACAGTTCCTTTTGTTTTAATCCTGGTGATTGCTGGCTCATGAGTTACAAGTAAATATCCCTTCCTTATTTACTTGCTCCAAGCAGGCGTGATTTTATGTACCTCTGTGATATCGTTTCTTAGTCATATCCTTTCCAAGTTGAAGAGCCTTGGGCTACATTTACACTAGAGAGATCTGTCAACAGAAGTTGCAGGCGGAAGAGATCTTCTGACAAAACTCCTATTGACTGACATACTGCAGCCACACACACAAGCGGATTGCTCTGTCGATAGAGTGGCCAGGCTGCTTGACTGCTTTCTTGACAGAACCACCAACCAGAAGCACAGCAGCCAGGGCTGCCCTGTCACCCAGAAGCCCTGTCTGTCAACAGAGGGCCCCCCTCCAGGAGTATCCACGGCTTTTTTTAATCGACAGAGTCTGTCGAGAAAGGCATTCTGCCCGATGGGGGAGAGGCAGATGGATGTCAACTAAAGTGCCAAGTTGTCAAAGGTACGTCAACAGAATGCATTTTTAGTGTGGACACTCTGCAAGTTTTGTTGACAAAACCTCAGTTTTGTCACCAAAATTCTGTAGTCTAGACGTAGCCCCAGTCTGTGAGCTGATGCCCAGGTGCCAGCTAAAGGTCCGGTGGGGCAAAGGGGGTGATGCCGCACCAGCAGCTATGCTAAGCAGCCAGGGCAGGCTGGGTTCTTTGGTTTGCGTTTAGTTCGGGTACAGCAGCAAGAGGAAAATTACACTTATTGGAGGCTTTAACAATTACCTTTTATTTATACAAAGATAGAAACAATTTAAGAAAAGTTTTAGACAAACTAGCTAGCTTAAACTAATACAATTAATGTGTACACAAGAAAGGCATGTTGCAGGTGTGATTTTCACCCCTGCCTCTTAGACCTGGTGGAACCAGAGTCTTTCCCTCGATTCCTACAGGAAAGAAGTGTAATACAGGTGTAATTCTTACCCCTGCCTCATAGATCCAGTGTGACCCAGAATCTTTCTCTCAATGTCTTGGGAAGAAGTAGATACGAACCAGGCGTCCCCAGTCTTGGGAGTCAATACTGGACCTGGACAGCAGGTGTAGGTGATTGGAGCTCAAATGGGGTGGGCTGCCAAGCCCCTCTTTATGCCCCTTTGGTCACGTAGGCTTCTTCCTGGTCTCAAGTGGCCAACTGGGGAGGAATGTGTTTGAACCCCAGGTTTCCCAGGGAAGGTGCAAGGATCAACTTGCACCTGTGAATTGTGGACAATTGGGCACCTTGGAAGTGATGGGGGAACCTCCGCCTTTCTTCCTGGGGCAGTGATCAGGTGTGTCAATTACTGATATCAGCCAGAAGGGTGGCCATTAGCTAGCCCATTCACTGTCTGGTTTCTGTGTATGGTAGGGAGTCTGCGTGAGACAGCACACCTGCGTTCCCAGGGCATCAAAGGCTGCCTGTCTCCCTCTCTGTCTCTCCCAGGGGTGGGGGGGGGGGGGGGGAGAAGAAGAAAAGGCCAAATGGGGGATTCATGTCTGGCTACAGTGTCTTAATTTCTCATATAGAAGCTGGTCTATACACACAAACCATTTATTGCCCCCCCACTTTTTTTTTTTTTAAAGAGGAGACTCAATCTGCCCATGTATTGATGGTGTGGGCACACCATGGATTTATATGCTACTATACATTCTTATCCATCAACTTTCTAATGATTCCAAACTGTTTGTTTGTTTTTGTTTTTTTTAATTGCTGCTGCACACTGAATGGATGGTTTCAGAGCACTAGCCAAATGAGACCAAGATCTTTATTGACTAATGCCATCTACTTGAAACTCCCCACCCCCATTTTGTATGTAATGTTGGGATTGTTGTTCAATATGTATTACTTTATATTTATCAACACTGAATCTCATCTGCCATTCCGTTTGCCAATCATCCAGTTTGTGAGATCACTTTGCAACTCTCCAAACTCTGCTTTGGGCTTAACTATCTGAAGAGCCCTGGCTATGCTAGCCACTATTTTCAAAAATCCAGGCCGGCCCTCTTTCAAAAGAGAGTGCAACACATCTACACACGCCACGTGCTGTTTCGAAAACAAAACTGACAGAATTTGAAGCCACTTTTGCAAAGGTGAAATAGGAAAAGGCCACTCTTTCGGCTTCTCTGTGACTCAATCTTTTGAAAGAGTGAAGTCCACCGCAGCAGCAGTCAGCTGGGAGGTGAAAAGGTGCTACCCAGCACCTGCAGGGCTCCATGGTCCGTGTGTGCAGCAGCCCTTAAAGGCCACACACACCCAGAAACCCTGTTGCAGGAAGCTGAGAGCATGCAGACAGCAGCCATTGCATGTGTTTTCCCTGCATGCCCCAGCAAGGCTCCCAGGGCCTACTGGAGCACCGTGGCCAGCAGTGCAAGGGGCCCCAGAGCCCTCCCTCTGAACATGCCCAGGGCTCACAGGGGATAGGGGGGAAGTGAGTTCCCTCCTGGACAGAACATGAGCTCCGGGACCTGATGGGCCTATGGCAGGATGAGGTGCTCCAGCAGATGGCCATGAAGCAGAGGAAGCTGGCTGAGGGCTTGAGTTCCTCTGGCCGCCTTGCCGCCCAAGTCAGGAGCAAGGTGAAGGAGTTGTGGCAAGGGTACGCCCAGGCTTGGGACTCAGACAGCCTGTTGGGGGCTGCTCCCACATTGTGTCCCTTCTACCAGGAGCTCTGGAGCCTCCTGTGCCCACAGGATTCCACCCCCCTATGCCTGCTGTCCTGGACACATTAGCTGAGGAAGCCTCCGCCCAGGGATGCTGAAGAACCGGGACCATCAGCCAGTCCCACAGCACCTGGGCCAGAGCCAGATCCAGCAGATTTTATATTCAAAGTATCTGCATTTGTTTTTTTGACTGAATAAGCTTTATATTACCCTCCAGTTTGAAAGTACGTTATTCGTTAAAGTTGTTTCTAATTTTCCTTCAAAAGATGTTTAATTTGAGTAATTAATTATGCTTTCATTCATACTATAGGGATTAATTTTTACTTACTAAATGTTCTGGTATATTACTGCAAGTGTATAGTACAGTTAACAGTATTATATTACCAAAATGTAAATGACCTAACCTTTATTAAAGAAGTGACATTCAGTGCTGAAAATCACAGCCTACAGCAAACATTTTATAGCTGCATGATAGATGAACATGTCTGTAACATTAACAGTTCACTTTGAGGTTCACTTTTTAAACGTTGAGCTCATTGTTTCATAACTTACTGTTAAATTTGGGACATGGAAATACTTCAGTTTTATAGTGCCTTGCCTCTAATATGTAAACAAACTAGTTTTGTGTGGAGAACCATTGTTTTACAGACAATTGTAATACATGAAAGAGAATCTCTTACACGTGTTTTAAATGCATTGTAAGCTGTCTTGCTTACAATAATGTGATGGTGCTCAGCAAAATAAGAGCAGTGGATTGGACTTCACTCTTTCATGAAAAGAAATTCATTTTAGGATAGAATGTCAGCACTTCCTATTACTGTAATTTACCAGAGCTGTCTCTGAGTATCTCTCCTCTTTGTTGTGTTATTATTTTGGCAGCTTGTTCTTTCACTTCCGTATCCTGGTGATGCAATAAACGTACCAGTTTTTGAGCATATTGTGTAGAATGTCCACAGAGCAGAAAAAAAATTGAATCTTCACTGGAGAGATCCTGGGTAATGATGCCATCTTCATTTTTCATATTCTGATTCAAATTCACAGCAAATGTCAGTGCTCTAAGTAGAATCTCTTTGTTTATACCATAGTCAAAAAGTGAAAGCAATGATGGTGCCTATGATATTAAATACATAAGTCATAATTAATCAGTTAAGTAAATGTATGAGGAATTCCTGATGTACCCGCCCCCCCACCCCCCGAAAAAAAAATTCTAAACTATATAAATCTTGATCCATACACCAGACAGCTTCCAATGAAAACTCATTAAAATAGAAACACAAAACCACATACACATACATTACAGATACCATGTTCTATAAAATCATGTCAAAGACTTGCAAGGACAGCATGTTTTTCCTTTTGGAAAAGACTGGCTTTGCTTTAAAGCCCGACATATGCTTTGTCCTCACAATCTAGAACATAGTTGTCAGGAAAATTCCCCTGTTCATTTTTAAGAGCTAGAATACTGCTTTCATTTGGAATGGTATTTCAGTAGCCTCAACAAGTGACTGAATGCTTGTCAAGTATTTAGAAAGTGTTTTAAAGTGCAGACAGGAAAAATATACAATGCTGGAATGCTAAATAATTGTTACTACTCAAATATTGGTTAAGGTAAAAAATCAGGGGCAAGAACAAATACAGTTAACTCTTCAAGTTAGTTGTCAAAAATTTAGCTTAAGGGTGTCATCGCAACTACATGCCACTATTGTAATTTGCAGCACTAGCAAAAGTAGTGGACTGATAATCCTGCAATGAATTTGCTTACCCACACACCAGACACAGAATGGGCAATGGCAGTACAAGTGGATCCATTCTGCCCCTGCCAATGTAATACCACCTTGACCAAGGGTTCTCAACTCTTTTCTTTGAGACCCCCACAACATGCTATGAAAACTCCATGGCCCACCTGTGCCACAACAACTGGTTTTGTGCCTACAAGAGCCAAGGCTGGTGTTAGGGAACAGCAAGTGGGACAATTGCACAGGGCCTCAAACCACAGAGAACACTCCCAAGCTAAATAGTAAGAGAGAGGTAGCTGTGTTAGTCTGTATTCTAACAAAACAAACCAGCAGTCATGGAGCACTTTAAAGACTAACAAAATAATTGATCAGCTGATGAGCTTTCGTGGGACAGACCCACTTAAGAGCTGATCTGTAGAAGTGGGTCTGTCCCACGAAAGCTCATCAGCTAATCAGTCATGTTGTTAGTCTTTAAAGTGCTGGCTGCTTTTTTGTTTTACTCCCAAGCTAAGTTAAGTTCTTCAGGCTTCTGCTTTAGCCTCAGGTGGCACAGCTCAGAGCTCTGGGCTTCAGCCCCATGAAATGGGATTTCAGCTAATGCTGGTCCTGCTTGGGGTTGTCCCTAGACATATGCAGAGTATGCAGCTGTGTGAGTCATCGCTGTACCTGTGCATGCCTAGCACAACTATAGGACAATGCTGCCTCAAGCAACTCCCATCCCCTGGCTCCCACTCTACCCTGCCTCCTGGCTCCAGCATCTGAATCCCCCAGTTCCTCATCCCCTTCTCTGACTGCTCCCCTTGGCTGCAGTGGACCCAAGGTACTGGCACCCTGCTCCACCTCCCAGCCCACAGCTCAGGAGGCACTACTCCCCAGTCCACCTGCTCACCCACCAGACTTCCTGCCCTACTCCTGCCTCCAAACCTTTGAGCGCAGCTCTCCCCACCCCCAACTGCAGAGTTGCTGCCCTGCTTCCTGGTGCAGGTGCTTGGGCCATGTGGGTACCCAAAGACATGAGGACTGTCCTGCCTACAGGGTTCTGAACATCTGGTTGAGAACCATTGAGCTACGTGAAGAGGCCATGATCCTGCAAACATGCACAATCACTTCAGTGGGACTACTTATGTGCTTAAAGTTAGGCACATGTGTGTTTGGGAAAACAGAAACAATCCTTGAATCCATAGATGCCAGCTCCATAGGTGCACCGGGGCTGGAGCATCCAAGGGGAAAAACTGGTGAGTGCTGAACACACTGGCAGTCCCCATTATCAGCACCTTCCTCTCACCCCAGCCCTGCTCATCAGCAGCTCCTTCTCCCTCCGCAACACAGACCACCTGTGCTGGGGCATGCAGAAGGTGCTGGAGGAGCAAGGGCTGGGCACATGTGGGAGGGAGAAGAATGAAGTGGGGCAGGTAAGTGGGGGCTTTAGAGAAGGGGTGGAGTGGGGGAAGCGTCTGGGGCACAGTCAAGGGAAGAGCATCCCCAACACATTAGAAACTCAGTACCTATAACCTCTATTGAGACTGTCACCAAGATTACTAACTGAAGTTGATTTATGGGGCATGTCCACTGATGCTGGATAAATTCACTTCATATACACTATTACTGATGTACGTAAGTGGACAGCCAGCTTCATTTTTTAAAAACTCCTTGCTTACACAGTTAGGAACATGGCAGACTGTTAAAACTGTTTTTTAAAACTCAAGCTTGCTTAACATTCATTTACCCTTTTCATTTTGGATGTAATGAATAGTCAGTTAATCTTATGGTTCTATGGTAATAGAATCTTCTTATAAGATTTGGAAGGCAAACACTGAATACAAACATTTTACTTTTTGGGATGAGGTAAAATACTGTTTTTTGTTAAATGGAAAAATTTTTGGGCTCAGGTTTTGTTCATGCTTGAAAATGCATTTGTTCCATTTTTGGTTCACATTTTACCTTCCAATGTCCCTTGAAAAAAATTATATTCCATAGTCAGATGAAGTGCAAACTCAACAAGTCTAGTTTCCCCCCCGCCCTCACTTTGACTTGGTTATATCCTAATAATGGAGCTGCAGTAAGATATTGGCTACGTCTACACTAGCCCCAAACTTTGAAATAGCCATGCAAATGGCCATTTCGAAGTTTACTAATGAAGTGCTGAAATGCATATTCAGCGCTTCATTAGCATGCGGGCGGCCTCGGCACTTCGAAATTGACGCGCCTCGTCCCGACGGGGCTCCTTTTCGAAAGCACCCCGCCTACTTCGAAGTCCCTTTATTCCCATCATGGGAATAAGGGGACTTCGAAGTAGGCGGGGTCCTTTCGAAAAGGAGCCCCATTGGGACGAGCCGCACAGCGGCGAGGCGCGTCAATTTCGAAGTGCTGCGGCCACCCGCATGCTAATGAAGCGCTGAATATGCATTTCAGCGCTTCATTAGTAAACTTCGAAATGGCCATTTGCGTGGCCATTTCGAAGTCTGGGGCTAGTGCAGACACGGCCATTGTGTTGGTAGGACAGCAGATTGGCTGTTTGTGTCTGTGACTCCCACAAAGGAGTTTTAAAATGGAAGCACCGAAATCAAATGTTATGTCTGATTTTTGTTTTGAGAAGCTCATTTGACAGTAAAACACTATACCGCTGAGAGCCAACTTGAGGGGGTTTAGATTTCATTTGTTACCATACTGACACTCTTTTACATATAGCTGAAAAGGATGCAACCATCTGCATGGTAGGGCACCAATAGATGCTAGAATGGAAAGGACTACATGTATTAAAGACCTTGGGACAATGGCAGATTGGCCCAGGGGGCTAATGCCCAGGGGTCCTGGCCAATTGGGAAGCCCAGGAAAAATGGACTCACCCCCACAGCCAGACTTCCTCTGCCTGTGCAGCACTCCTGCTGGGGAGTGAGACTGGGGTGCAGGCACTTCTCCCACTCTGCCCATCTGGCCCTTCTGCCTCCCCCTGCTCCCTGGCAGGAGGGCCAGATGGACAGAGTGAAGCAAGCTCCGGTGTCCCAACTCCACTTTCCCTGGCAGGGGGACTGCAGACAGAAGAGGTGGGGAGGGACCTCCACTTGCTCTGGGCCAGTGCCCCACAAATCTGCAATTTGCCCTTACCTTAGAAGCTGTATTGTGTTCCTAAAAGATATCTTATCTAAGCAGTACAGCTGTGGATAGAGATGATGTGTATATTGCATTTTCTACCTTTCTCAGCTACAAAAGTTCCGACAGCTCAGACGACAGTTGTTGCGAAAGTAAGGGTAATTTGCAATGTCTGAGGCATTAGAAATGATTTGCAGCAGAGCCTCAAGCCATATGTTCCTTTGGGAAATTAATCAAAGTGAAGAGTGGCAATTGGGTATATTCTTTTGTGCATCTCATGTATGAACAGTAACCAATGACCTTATTTGGTGCAACAGGATGGAGAGAAAGGGCTTCTAGAAACCATTCTGCATTATGGTATGGGACGCATGACCAAAAGTGGGTATATGGTAGACATGTTAACTTTGCACTTGCATGAATCTTCATAACCGTGTCTACACGTACCGGCTACTTCGAAGTAGCCGTGCCAACTTCGAAATAGCGCCCGCCACGTCTACACGTGGTGAGCGCTATTTCGAAGTTGAAATCGATGTAAGGCGGTGAGATGTCGAAGTCACTATCCCCAACAGGAGATGGGAATAGCGCCCTACTTAGACGTTGAACGTCGAAGTAGGGCATGTGTAGACGATCTGCATCCCACAACATCAAAATAGCGGGGTCCGCCATGGTGGCCATCAGCTGAGAGGTTGAGAGACGCTCTCTCCAGCCCCTGCGGGGCTCTATGGTCACCGTGTGCAGCAGCCCTTAGCCCAGGGCTTCTGGCTGCTGCTGCTGCAGCTGGGGATCCATGCTGCATACACAGGGTCTGCAACCAGTTGTCGGCTCTGTGGATCTTGTGCTGTTTAGTGCAAGTGTGTCTGGGAGGAGCCCTTTAAGGGAACGGCTTGCTGTTGAGTCCGCCCTGTGACCCTGTCTGCAGCTGTTCCTGGCACCCTTATTTCGATGTGGGCCACTTTGGTGTGTAGACGCTCCCCTGCAGCGCCTACTTCGATGTAGTGCTGCCCAACGTCGATGGCACCAGCCCTGGAGGACATGTAGACGTTATTCATCGAAATAAGCTACTTCGACGTAGCATTCACGTGTAGACGTAGCTCCTATGTTAGTATGGTATCTTTGATATAACACTGCCTAAGATAAGTTTAGCCTGCTTTTAGCCAGAATTCCTGGGTTTAGCCTGCTCTGGCTATGGAAAATAAAATTCCAATACTAAATGCACAGCTATTTAAAATCATACAATTTGAAGTGCAAATTTAATAAGAACATCACGAACTTTTGTACTAAAATGTTCAGTACTGAAACAGCTTGAAATGACAAGTCTTACCTGAGCACTGCAAAGATGTTGGATCATGGCTGGGTTTGCAGATAAGTTCACAAGTATTTTCAGAACTTGAACCTGAAATGAGGAATGTAATAATTCACATGGGAAAATATTTAAAATCTGGGGAAGCAAACCTTAATACTCACTATCTTTTCCACCTGTGCCCCTCCTCACCACACGTGTTCTCCCTATCAAAATTTTTCACATGATTAACCTCTAGTTCCAATAAAGATTAACTTATTTAGTAATGTACACAATAAAAGAGCCACATTCCACCCGAGCTCTGAGTTTCTCAGTGTGTCCTTGCTATCTCTGCATATTTTGGACTGTAAACTCTTTAGTGCCAGTATCATAGAATCATAGAACAATAGAGCTGGAAGAGACCTAAAAAAGCCATCGAGTCCAGCCCCATGCTCTAAGCAGGGCCAAACCTACCAGATCAGCCCTGCCAGGGCTTTGTCAAGCCGAGACTTAAACACCTCCAGGGATGGAGACTCCACTACTTCCCTGGATAGACCACTCCAGTGCTTCACCACCCTCCTAGTGAAAAAGTTTTTCCTAATGTTCAACCTGGACCTTTTCAACTGCAACTTAAGACCATTGTTCCGTGTTCCGCCATCCGTGACCGCTGTGAACAGCCTCCCTCCAGCCTCTTTGCAGCCTCCCTTCAGTAAGCTGAAGGCTGTTATCAAGTCCCCCCTCAGTCTACTCTTCTGCAGACTAAACAGTCCCAATTCCCTCAACCTTTCTTCATAGATCATATGCTCCAGCCCCCTAATTATTTTGCTCGCCCTCCGCTGGACCCTCTCCAGTGTATCCACATCCTTCCTATAATTGGGGGCCCAGAACTGGACACAGTACTTCAGATGCGGCCTCACCAAAGCCGAATAAAGAGGAATAATCACTTCTCTGGATCTACTGGCAATGCTCCTCTTGATGCAACCTAATATGCCATTAGCTTTCTTGGCTACAACGGCACACTGTTGACTGATGTCCATCTTTTCGTCCACTACAACTCCCAGGTCCTTTTCTGCAAAACTACTACTGAGCCAGTCGGACCCCAGCCTGTAACAATGCTTGGGATTCTTCCAGCCCAAGTGCAGCACTCTGCACTTGTCCTTATTGAACCTCATCAGATTTCTGACAGCCCAGTCTTCTAATTTGTCTAAGTCAGTCTGGACCCTGTCCTTACCCTCCAGTGTATCTACCACTCCCCCAGCTTAGTGTCATCTGCATACTTGCTGAGGGTGCAATCCAATCCCTCATCAAGGTCATTGATAAATATGCTGAACAGAACAGAACCCAGAACCGAACCTTGGGGCACTCCACTAGAAACTGACCGCCATCCCGACGTTGAGCCGTTGATCACTACCCTCTGGGCTCGACCTTCTAGCCAGCTTTCTATCCATCTTACCGTCCATTTATCCGATCCACATTCCTTTAACTTGCTGACAAGAATATTGTGGGAGACCGTAACAAAAGCTTTGCTAAAGTCAAGATAAATCACATCCATTGACTTTCCCCATCCACAGAGCCAATTATCTCATCATAGAAACTAATCAGATTGGTCAGGCATGACTTGCCCTTCATGAATCCATGCTGACTATTCCTGATCACTCTCCCCTCCTCCAAGTGCCTCAAAATGACTTCCTTGAGGAGCCCCTACATGATTTTTCCAGGGACTGATGTAAGACTGACTGGCCTATAGTTCCCTGGATCATCCTTCTTCCCTTTTTTAAAGATGGGCACTACATTTGCCTTTTTCCAATCATCCCGGCTCTCTCCCGATCTCCATGACTTTTCAAAGATAACGGCCAAGGGCTCGTCAACAACATATGCCAACTTCCTCAGAACCCTAGGATGAATTAGGTCCGGGCCCACGGATTTACGTGCGTTTAGCTTTTTTAGATAGCTCCTAACCCGTTCTTTCCCCACCAAAGGCTGTCCACCTTCATCCCACAATGCATCACTTATCGCATTAGTCCGGGAGCTGTCCTTGTCCGTGAAGGCAGAGGCAAAGAAAGCATTAAGTACTTCAGCTTTCCCTACATCATCTGTCACTGGGTTACCTCCCTCATCCAGTAGGGGCCCCACGCCCACTCTGATCACCTTCTTCTTGCTAACATGCCTGTAGAAACTTTTCTTGTTATCCTTCACATTCCTTGTAAGTTGCAATTCCAGTTGCGCTTTCGCCTTCCTGATAACTGCCCTGCATTCTCGAGCTATACGTTTAAACCCCTCCCTAGACATCTGTCCCAGTTTCCACTTTTTGTAAGCTCCCTTTTTGTGCCTAAGTTTTCCAAGGATTTCCCCATTAAGCCAGTCTGGTCTCCTACCATATTTACTTCTCTTGCTGGGCATCGGGACAGTTTCTTTCTGTGCCTTCAATAGGGCGTCCTTAAAATACTGCCAGTTTTCCTTGACTCCTTTTCCCTTCATGGTAGCATCCCAGAGGATTCTGCCCATCAGGTTCCTGAAGGAGTCAAAGTCCGCTTTTCTGAAGTCCAAGGTGTGTAATTTGCTGATCTCTTTCCTTCCTTTGGTCAGGATCCTGAAGTCTACCACCTCATGATCACTGCTTCCCAGGTTGTCCCCCACCTCTACCCTCCTTATTAGTTCCTCCTGTTTGTAAGCAGCAGGTCATGCCACGCACGACCTCTGGTCGGGTCCTTCAGCACTTGTACCAAGAAGTGATCCCAACATTCTCCAGAAGTTTTCTCGACTGCTTGTGTACTGCCATATTGGTCTCCCAACAGATGTCAGGGTAATTGAAATCCCCCATGATAACGAGAGCCCACGATCTGGAAACTTCTCTCAGTTGTCTAAAAAAAGCCCTATCTACCTCATCATCTTGATTTGGCGGCCTGTAGCAGACACCAACCACCACATCTCCAGTGCTGCCTCCACCACTAAGCTTGACCCATAGATTCTCAACAGGCTTTTCTCCCTCTACGTACTGGAGATCCAAGCAATCATAGCGCTCTCTTACATACAGTGCAACTCCTCCTCCTTTTCTCTCTTGCCTGTTCTTCCTGAACAGTTTATACCCTTCCGTGGCAGCACTCCAGTCATGCGAGTCATCCCACCAAGTCTCTTGTTATTCCAATCAAGTCATAGTTCTTGGACTGGGCCAGGGCTTCTAATTCCTCCTGCTTGTTACCCAGGCTTCTGGCATTGGTGCACAAATACCTTAGATAACCAGTCCTGTCTTGAATTACTGCTTTTGAACAGAAAGCAGCAAATATCAACTTTTAACAATTAATTATAGCTAAAGCAATTGAGGAGAAAAATTACTGCAGGGGGCAAATTTTGCTCTCATTTACACTTGCCAATTAACTCCTGTGTGCTCTCTCTGCTGACTTCAGCAAATGAAATGGAAGAGAACGTGTCCTTTCATCTCTAAGGACTTCATTCTCCACTCACTGAAACTGATGATGAATTTCGCAGTGCAGGATTATGCATTACATTAATCCACTGTTTAGCGAACCAGCTGTGATGTCATCTAACAGGTTATTAGATCTCTGATGATGGCTAACCAGCTCAGATTAGAGCAATAGGCAACTGAATGGTATGTTTGCATGACCTTTTAGCATTTCTTTGAAAGTGTTTTCAATCGAATTTACTTGTTAGAACAAAGTAGTTACATGGCATATGCCCTGTAATTACATTTATTTTAAATTCATAAAAGTTAGTGCAAAGTTAATGGCAATGTCTTCACTTACCTAAAAACCTCGATTGCTTTCTTATTATATCATGTATTATCTTGTACTTAAATTAAATGGATGTATTAGCATTTAGATGCGAGTTCACTTTAATATGTAATATTCCCTGATGATCTATGAAAGATTGTCTAGATGTCTGTAACTAACTTCATTATCTTTAAATTGCCTATTAAGTGGGTCTGCAGCCTTAAGACTGTAAATGAAGAGCCACTAACTTCAAAACACAGCTATGTTCAACAACTGAAAATCCATAAACTTTGTTTACATTTAACCAAAGCAGCAAAAGTCCATGCTATGCTGACAATAGGGATGTAAATATCACCTAAAACAGTTAATCAGTTAAACAATTAAAATTATATTGCTTAACCAGATAACCGGTTAACAAAGGTTGCTCTGGCAGGCCAGCACTGGGCAACTGGGACCAAAGTCCCACCAGCCACATGTGGCAGGGGCTGCTCCAGGCTGGCCTTATTGCTATGGCCATGGTTGGGGCCACTCTGGCATGGACACAGTCCCATTGGCCAGCTCACCATAGCTGGAGCTGTGATCCCTCTGACTGGGCAGCCCAATGTGGCCATTGTTACTGCAGCCAGGCATAGCTCATTGGCTGCTGGGGTTCGGGCAAGGTCCAGTTAACTGGTAAGCATTCCAGTAAGCCTAATGCTTACTGGTTAACTTTTTACATCCCTAGCTGAGAGCACTTGCCAAACTTTTCAACTATAAGAAATGTAGTGATAAAAAAATTGAAGTGCAGAATTTGAGCCATTAGGAGCTATACAGGAAAGGATGGTGAATTATTACATCATTGACCATCTTATTGCTGAATGGCAGATTTGAGAATCTGTGGTATCACCAGGAAGCTAATGAAATCATCAACATTTGTGATGAAGGAAATAATTCATGAAATTAAAGGTGTGTGCACCTGGAGTGAGAGGCTGTGCAACATGTTCACTAAGCCAACCTCTGTATAGCAACAGGCCAAGGAGGAGCAGTCACAGATACAAGTAAATCAGGCTATTTTAGGAAGGTTTAGTTTTCAGTGCTGGTGCACTCAGATTACAAGAGCTGAGAGAGTTAAAACAGTTTCAGGTTCTTGCTCTATACTGGATAATTGAACAAGGACATTTGACTGGTGACAGAGGAGGTTGCTGAAGTCAGAGGGGAGAGATTTGAAAAGCCTGTCTATTGAATGAACTAGAGAAGATATTTAATCCAGTGATTTACAGTAACCACCATAATTGGAGGCACAGCAGCAGCATCCTTTAGCCTTTGCAGATCAATTGAAAGTAGCTTCTGCATCAAAGGCCCCTAGTCAAACTGTTGCCTTCATAAATACAAGGAATGCCAGATAGTTAGGGCTAAATCCTACTTGTCTTTATGCAAGTAGTCCCTTGGCTTTGGGAGACTACCTGCAATGAGTGAAGCAATAAAGCAAACCAGACTTGTGTTGCTCAGAACCACAGATTACTTAAATATTACATTTCTGATTGAAAGGATGAGGAGCATGTTTGTCCTCTTCTTTCTGAATTTCATCTTGAAGCGCCACCTTGTGGTACTGACCTATCACTGTAATGAACATACCACACGTTGGACATCTCCAATCTGTCTCTCTCTCATCTAGCAATTTCACTAATCCTGCATGACTTTAATTAAGGACAGTATTAACCTCCTGTAGTCCACTAAATTCTCTCGTTCAGCACCACAAATCCTGAAGGTGACAGACTAGAGAGGTTAAACCTGTGCTCGATTAAGTGTCAAATGCTGACTGTCTAGCTAAGGGATGAACAATAAGAAGTTTGTGTGCTGGATGTGGTCCACCAGACACTATTTATTTGAGCCTTTGCAAGTACAGCTGTTTGCAGCTCCCACTGGCTGTGGTTCACTGTTCCCGGTCAATCCGAGCTGTGGGACACAGTAGCCTGGGCTGTGTTGTTTCCTGCTCATCCCATTGGTCACGAATGGTGAACGGTGGTCAATGGGAACGACAAGCAGCTGCACCCATGGATGTACAGGTAAATAAACCATCTGGTGACCCTCCCAGGGCTAACTTGGGTGAACTGTGTCCAGTTCACATAATGCTTATGGCCCACCCCTGGTTAACTCATAGAAGTAGGCCTTGCCAATCAATGAAAGGAGAGAGAGAGAGAGAGCAGGATTTAAGTGGATGTTCAAATGGTACTAGAATTGCTACCATTTAGATTGCCTGTGAATTTTGTCTCTAATAGAGAAGTGTGACCAGGAACCCCATGAAACCAACTGGCAGAGAGGACGCAGCAGGTGCACAAAATTTTACCGGGATCCCCTGTATTAGATATATGCATAATAATTCACTAACGGGCAGCATGTGAGGTCTGTACCAACAGTCAGGAGCCCAGAGTCCACTGGTCATCATAATCACTACAAAATGGATGGATGGATGAATGTTTAAGCAGTTACATATCTGTATAGAAATATGTTCTTAAGATAGATAACTAGGAGGTGATATGTTTTGGACAAGTTCCTGCCAGGCAGGAGGTAAGAGACAGATCTTTATCTGGTCATGAGTATCCTGTGCATGTATGTCTCACACTGTCATTTGGCTCAGGCTGCAAACAGGTATCCAGTCAAGACTGGGGAGGCAAACAGTGTATTTGTTTTTATAAATGGGAGGGTCACAGTCAATGTTTCATCTCTTTTTTTCCTCCCCCTTCCATTTGTGGAATAAATTATGTGCACCAGTGGATGTGCACCACAAATAGAAACACATGCTGTTGGCTGTGGGTGCTCTGCTAATAAGTTTGGGGGCATGTGAATCTCTCCTGGGTAGCTGCCAAAGCGCTCAGTTTACTGGGAATGCTGGTCACAGCCACATCTGGCTGTTAGATACTTGAATGATTTTAAGTAAGCATTGTTCTACAAGACACAAAATTGTGGAGTCAATTAAGTCTAAGCTCTAAAGTGCATGTTATGATTTTCTATGTAAACATTTGTTTCCAATATTATTTCTTACCATCACTTGAATCCTTGTATTTCATTAAATACAATCTTTTGCTTGTTTTCTAGTATCTAGTTCTCACGTAGTCGAGAGGTGACCTGAGTGAAGCTGGTAGGATGGACTGTACCGCTTCTCTGGAAGCAGTGAGTCTGGGAATACTGCAAGTATCTAGTGGAATGCGGTGGGGTTCTCCAGGGAGCTGTTCAGAAGATTCGTGAGCTACAGAGTGCCCTGCAGAGAGACAGTAATGCCTGCACATGCCTGGGGCATTAGGGGAGGGAGTGACTGTGTTGCCCTTGGCTGATGAATTTGGAAACACAGTAGGCATAGACAAGGCTTTTGCATGCTAAAGACAGGTAGTAGTGAGGTAACTCTCAAGCCTGGACATCCCCAGAAGCAATACAAGAAGAAAAGATTCCCATTATTTCTAGCAGTAATTTACAAATAAATAGATACACAATTTCCCTTTTTCAAATACCATTAAGAAGCAGTATCTTCCACAAGTGCACACAGGTCTTCTATTAGCATTGGGACCATGACAAATTCAGTTGAGACTATACTCAGAGTAATTATGACCACACACAGAACACTTTTCTTATGTTGCATCTGTAAGTCAACAGGCAAATTTCAGCTCTCCGATTCACAAGATGGTCTGACTGTGATAGACTTACTCTCTGTGTATATACAGCTCCCATGAGAGCATAAAGATATAGAGAAATAATGATTCTGAGTGCAAACCCTTGCTCGCTCTCCTCAGGGAGATTCATGCAACAGTGGTGCCTTCCACAAGCAGATCTCTTTTGTGTGCGCTGAAATAGTGGTGATCTCCTACCTCCATGGCACTACAGGTTGAACCTCTCTAATTTGGAACTCTCATCTTTCAAACTCCATAATCTGGAATGATTTTAGTTAGCCATACAACCACTTATCGTGAGTGTGACCAAGTTTCCTGTGGTCCCACAGACTACAGTTACACTAGCGAGTTTTGCCAGCAAAACCCCGGTTTTGTCAACAAAACGTGTTGAGCGTGCACACGCAAAATGGGATTTGTCAACAGACGCTGAACAAAACACAGCATTTTTGGTGGCAGCGTTCTGTCAACAAAAAAGCAAGTAGCTGCTCTGGTGGGGACCTTCTCTCCACAGACGGGGCATCCTCAACAATGGGCAGACCTGTCAGCTGTGCTTCTGGGTGTTTGTTTTGTCGAGAGAGGAGCCAGGCAGTCTGGCTGCTCTGTCGACAGAATGGAGCGCTCTCCTGCTTGGCTTTTGTGTATGGCAGCCCTCTGTCTTCAGAAGTTTTGTCGGGAAAACCAACAGTAGCATCTGTTGACATGCTATAGTGTAACCGTAGCCATAAAGTTTATTTACAGCCACCAGTCCTGGCTCTCAGTGTTCTGCACTGTTATTCAGCTGTAATTTACCCCTAAGTGAATTCTAAGAGCCCAGTAAGCAGTGGAAGTGTTTGTAGTGTGATACAAAAGGAGCAATCAAGGACAACAAAGCCATTGCAGAGAGACTAAATGACTTCTTTGCTTCAGACTTCACAGCTGAGGATGTTACGGAGATTCCCAAACCTGCACCCTCCTTTGCAGGAGATGAATCTGAGGAACTGTCTGATATTGAAGTGTTGTTAAAGGAGATTTTGAAACAAATAGAAAAAAAACTTAACATTAACAAATCACTGGGACCGGATGGCATTCACCCAAGGGTTCTGAAAGAACTCAAATGTGAAACTGCATAATTAACTGTGATTTCAAATCAGCTTCTGTACCTAAGGACTGGAAGATAGCTAACAACGCCATTATTTAAAAAGGGCTCTAAAGGCGACCCTGGCAATTACAGACTGGTAAGTCTAATGTAGTACTGGGCAAATTCGTCGAAACAATAGTAAAGAATAAAATTATCAGACACATAGAAGAACATAATTTGTTGGGCAAAAGTCAACATGGTTTCTGTAAAGGGAAATTATATCTTACTAATCTATGACAATTCTTTGAATGGGTTAACAAACATGCAGCCTAGGGGGATCCAGTAGATATAGTATACTTAGATTTCCAGAAAGCCTTCAACAAAGTCCCCCACCAAAGGCTCTTGTGTAAATTATGTTGTCATGGGGTAAGAGGGAAGAGCCTTTCATGGACTGAGAACTGGTTAAAAGCCAGGAAACAGAGACTAGGAATAAATGGTAAATTTTCTAAATGGAGAAGGGTAATGAGTAGTGTTCCCCAAGGGTCAGTCCTAGGACCAATCCTATTCAACTTATTCATATATGATCTAGGGAAAGGGGTAAGTAATGAAGTGGTAAACTTTGTGGACGATACTAAACTGTTCAAAATAGTCAAGATGAAAGCAGACTGTGAAGAACTTCAAAAAGATCTCACCAAACTGAGTGACTGGGCAACAAAATGGCAAATGAAATTTAATGTGGATTAAGTGTAAAGTAATGCAGATTGGAAAAAATAACCCCAAGTATACATACAATATGTTGGGGGCTAATTTAGCTAAAACTAATCAGGCAAGACATCTTGGGCTTATCATGGATAGTTCTCTAAAAACATCCACACAGTGTGCAGCAGCAGTCAAAAAAGCAAATAAGATGTTAGGAATTATTAAAAAAAGGGGATAGAAAATACGACAAAGACTACCTTACTGCTCCTCTATAAAACTATAGTACCCTCACATCTTGAATACTGTGTACAGATGTGGTCTCCTCACCTCAAAAAAAAAAAAAGATTTTTGGAGTTAGAAAAGGTTCAGAAAAGGCCAACTGAACTGGAAGACATCTCAATCAAAGTTAAACAGCTTTGTAGTGGGTTTGTCACTCTAGTACTCTATGATACTACAGTAAATAGTACCTTTGTCCTTTCATTTCCTTCTGAAAGCAAATGAAGAAAGCATGGAATTCCATTTGTCATCATATGGTGGTAGTCATTTGTAACAGACATATTTGTTAATAACCTAAGTCCAGCTAGCTGCAGATCAGAGTTCAAAGGTGATATCTCAATCTCCTTACAGACTTGTAAAATGTACACCTTAAAGAACAGAAAAATAAGTGATTAAATATATATATAATTTGTTGATCCAGCCAAAGAAGTTCAGAGTTAACATCCCAGTGCGAGCAGTTAAGATGGCTCAAAATCATGATTGCCATCAGCAAAGGGATAAATCATGTATAAGCAGACTCATCTGTGTTCAAGAGTACTTAAGTAAGGCACCAGCAGCTAAATAAGATGTGTTGCATTTCAGCGAAAACTATAAAATGGCTCCATCAACTTGAATTTTTTAAAATATCATTTTTCTGATAGAGATACCTTTTGACTGTGTTCTGATTTAAACAAAAAACAAAACAAAAACAAAACACCAGGTGTAAATTTATGTGTTCTGATTTAAACACACAACCCCCACCCCCATAAATTTATGTAGAGGAAGGACCTTTCAGTCAGACCCAAAGCAACATCACTGAATGACTCTATCAGACTGGCATTTATATGATTCCCACCCAACAGTATCTGAACACATCCCCTATATGCCAGTACAGTAAAAGCCTAATTATCTGGTACTCGAGACCTGAGAGGTCCTGGACCAGGGATTTTGCCAGACCAGGGGAGCTGGCTTTCCACCCCTGCTGATCTCCCAGCTTCCACCAGCGGCTCCCTGAACTCTGGCTGGATCACGGATGTTGCTGGACAAGAGACTCCCAGATTTCAGGAAGTACAACCTGCAGTTCGAAAAATTTGTTAGCTATTTCTCTTGGCTTTAGCATTTAAAGATCATTGGGAGATGCTGATTTGTATATATTCATGTTTTCCAAATGCTGGTGCATCATTCTTTTAAATAATTAATTCTTACATTGAAAGAGCTTTATTACTTCCTAGTTGTCCACACTCGTTTGATTTTTGTCTCAGTTATGGTGCCTTTTAGTATACTTACCTTTATCTCTTCTTGATTTTTAACATTCATACTCAAGTTATTAAGTGCATTTAATGCTTTTTCTTTAACTTTGGGAATGGAATCTGAAAGCATCCTTCCGATAACAGAAAGGCCATCCAAATTTCGAATTATATCCTAAAAGATAAACAGATAAATACAAAGGCTATTACTGCTAATCAAATAAGAGTTCTGCTTGAGCAAAGCCTCCAGGATTTGGTTTTTGATAGTTGAGCAGAGAATATCAGTAGTTTAATATTATTTCTTTACATATCAGCCTATGCAAAATAAATGTACACCACATTGATTGTGAAATTTCTGATACCAATTTATAGTACCTAATTAGTTTAACTCTAAATATTTTTTCCATAGATAAAATGAGAACAGATACTATACATGTTTCTGCAGGGTCACTCCTAAAATTCTCAGATCTTGTAAAGCTGTCTGAGTTAAGAGAACTTTGCTCACTTCTAAAATGGAAAAGAAGCATCAGTTACATTTTGTTTAATACAACTTAAACAATTATGTGATTTTTTGTAATAAAATATAGCATCAACAGGGTATATTTATTTTGCATACACGTCTTCCATTGAAATTTGGGGAACCCTGCTTAAACATTTGACAGTAGAATATGGCCTAATATCTGAAAAGAGCAAAATACTTCTATTATGGTCAAAATTGGCTAGCAAAATATGCTAAATGTATTTCAGAGAAGGGTTAGTAAGCAATAATGAGTGCTTATTGATTTTAAATGGGCAACTTGCTCAGTCCTTCAAGCCTTCTATGTCAGAATTAAGTCAGAATCCTCCCTTTGAATTCAGTAGGATTTCAGCATGCAGGTTTGCAGATTCAGGTTGAATATTATGATTAGCAAATTTTAAAACTGAACTTATTTTCTTTATATTTACAAATTTAAGATTAACTTTAATATAAAGTACTCATCCGACAAAATCCTTACTTCTTGCTCCCCAAAAGTGAGCTCAATAACACTCTTTCAATTCTCCATATGAAAAATATCGCAGGACCTCATGACATTCCAGTCACCTTAATGGGTGCTTGCAGGGAGGGAATAAAGATTTTTAGTAAGAAATTATATTTAGTTTCTCATTAAAAGCCAGAGAATAATTGAATAACTATTATCGCTATTATAAGTAGTACCACAATAAGAGAAGTGTGGGAGTTGGAAAATTAATCGTTTACGAGTACAGGAAAACATGCACCTCCAATGAAATTTGCCATACTGAATTCCCAGTCAGAGGAATAACCTGATAGTAGAGGAGTTAGACTTAGAAAATTTAAGGCCTGATAATGGCAGTTCTAGACTTCAGCACCTCTCAGATCAAACATTTCAGCTGACCCACTATAAAATTGTTAGTGATAATGCACATATATCATAGCACTCTGAAAACATGAAGCTCTGCAGAGCTTATTTTCCTGGCAGAACACAGCAGAACAGAGTTCCAGCACCCTTTTCCGCTGGAATACAGTAAGGTCTCAGAGTACGTGAACCCAGAGTACATGACCCCGTTCTTGCGTGGCTGACCCTGATTCCTACAGTAAACCCTGGAAATACACAACTTCCAGTTGCACTTAACTGGCTCCCCCACCCGCCCTGGCTCAACCACCCCACCAGCTCTGCTCACCCCTCATCCCTGCCTCTGTCTCTAGTTCACCACCCCCCAGGCCCGATTCTGGCTCAACCTCCCCGGCCGCAGTTCAGCCCCACTGCTGGCTCACCCCCCACCCCCATGCCCGCCTCTGGCTCACCACCCCTCATGTGCAGCTCTAGTTCAACACCGTTCCCCCCCGCCCCCCACACGCAGCCCCAGTTCCATCCTCCCACCCTGGTTCAACCCCCCACGCGCAGCCCCAATTCAACCCCTCCACATGCGGCCCCGATTCAACACCTCTGCCCCAGTTCAAACCCCCCACATGCTGCCCCAGTTCAAAACACCCGCAGCCCAGCACATCACTTGAGCAGGGCTCCAGCTCACCACCCCTGCACGCAGCTCCGGCTCAGCTCCACCTCTTGCCCCCCTGCAGCCCTAACCCACCCCAGGCTTAGCCCCCCGGCTCACCTCTCATGGCCCCAACCCACTGCCAGGCTTAACCCTTCCCAACTGCCCCCCCACCCCAGGACTTACCTTTCTGCTGTTTCTTCAGCTGCAGAACATGTATTCCTTCGGGGAAAAAGCCGGACCCCCACTTACATAACTCGAGGGTCTACTGTACCAGAAAAATTTTCACCGCCAGTCCTGCAGCAGCGTGGGGACCGGGGCAGGAGCTCCCACTTGTCCCGCAGCAGTATGGGGACCAGGGCATTAAAAGCGAACACCCTAGCCCCTATGAGGATAATCAAACTTGAGTTCCGGCACCCTTTTTTCTAGGAAAAAAGCACTGATGCTCTGTAGCAATATTAATTATGCTTGTAACAGCCCAGTAGTTATTATATTCATTGTAATGATGGCAAAATTAAGGCAGAGAGATTAATCAACTTAAATGAGGTCAAATAACTTGGGACGATCAGGGCCATTATAAGTACTTAACGCTCTTGTAAATCTGTGGCAGTTGGACACCTAAATACTTTTGAGAATGTACATGATAACCACTAATTAGGATTAGACGACAAGAGTTTCTGGATCTGACTCCTATGCTTTCTCATTTTCTATACCAGCTCACTTAAAACATGACTTACTTGATTTACAGAGAAGGCAGCACTGTTACTCAGACTGACCAAGGCTTGTTCTTGAATTAACGGATCATCTGTGAACTTGAGCAAATGAATAAGTTTCTGTAGATGATGGACATCCAGCTGGCAGGGTGATTGTGGAAGATCAGTGTCTGCCAAGGTGTAAAGTTAAAAAAAAATATTTCAAACATTTCACTGAAATAAAGCATATAACACCTTCTACAGAGCTGTGTTACAGTCATGTATCTCTGGATATCTGTAGGCCACATAATCCCGGGATTCACTGATCCACCTATGATATGATGGCAATATCACTGCAACAGAAATTAAAGCTGGGTTCTATCTTACATTTAAAGCAGGATTTCAATTTGCATATTTTTTAAAAGAATGCAATGCCCCAATTTTTCAGCACATAACCTAGGTAAATCTGACTTTTTGATTTTAAATTAAATCTGTTAAGTAGTTTCAGATCTCTAGTCTGTTAAAAATCATATATTTTGAGTTGTGGGACTTTAACCCCTCTCAATTCAAAACTACAAAGTGTAGGAAGTCAAAAAACTGAGAATGCACGTAATTATTTTGCTAATTCATAAAACAACCAATATTAGAATTATCATCCTAACTGGATCCTATTCACTATAGTTATGCAATGAAGATTTAAAAAAAAGTCTGATACTTCCATTTGAAATTTGCTTTTGACTTGTATCTCCAGTAAGATTCCTCCCAATATTGGGGGCTGTTATGGTGAATGAGGAATATGCTAGATCATAGGCATCAGAGCTGAAGATAATTGATAAAGCAACAGCTGCGGTGTTTACTGTTCTTCATAAAGACATTAGCCCAAATGAAGAGCCCTGCTCCTAGGTCAGCTAAACACAAAAGTATCATACAGTACCTCATCTTCATGAAAGCAAACACCACTAACATCAGAGATCATGATCAGCCAGTTCTGGAATAAAGCTCTTGAGCTGACTAAATAGCTTTATTAAGACCAGGATATGTGTCAAAAGCATACTTGAATAAATACTAATTTTGTTTAACTGACCAGCTCGCTCAGAAGTGGACCCTATTCTTCAAGGAAGGATCCATTCTGTGTCAGATTCTCTTGATTTATTAACATTTTTCCTCATTACTGAGTCACTATGTTAGCCACTGAATGTGAAAAAAGTTGCTTTCTAAAATCTTCAAATTTATGTGCCTAAAATTAGGCACCTAACTCCAAATATAGGTTCTAATCATGCAATCAGATCTCCATGGATGATTCCAGTGCATTCAAAGACCTCTACAGACTTTAGTGGTGCCATACAAGAGCAGGGGTCTGCCCAGGTAGACCCACTAACAGAAACAAGATTTCAACCAGTTAAAACAAAAGAAAAGAGAACAAAACAAAAACTTTGATTTTCAGTACAGAGCAGCTACAGACCCACCTGCTTTTTGCCAGATTGGTGAAAACCAGATAATCAGGCATAACAAAAAAGATTTCACAGCAAATACCACCATGTAGCACCCTCAGTGCTATTATTCTGAACCTCATTTTCCTACATTTTTACCAATAACAGTTTGTTAATGACAAGTCACCCTTTGCAGATAAACTACAAATATGGCAAGATAGCTAAGCACTTCAACTGGGACTGACAAAAGTGTAACCTGAAATTCTTATGAAAAACAGAGTTCAGGAAACAGAACCACTACAGTCCAGTTGGACAGAAGCTGGACAAATCTGGACTCCCATTAGAAATGGCAAAATATTTTTGATAGTGTCAAATTCAGAGCTATATGGTCTTTCACCATTATCAATTTCTTAAAAAGACTTGGACTGTGAAGATCCACAAGTGAGTTAACTACTTTATATTACTGGTTGCAAACCCCTTGAATGCATTCTTCCTCTCCCTCATAAAAAAGCTTCAATGTTTTTTCATTTGAAACATAGGCTGAACATAGCACCCATTTATAAAAAGGGGAACAAGAATAACCCGGGAAACTACAGGCCAGTCAGCTTAACTTCTGTGCCAGGAAAGATAATGGAGCAGGTAATTAAAGAAATCATCTGCAAGCAGTTGGAAGGTGGTAAGGTGATAGGGAACAGCCAGCACGGTTTTGTTAAAAACAGATCATGTCAAACCAATCTAATAGCTTTCTTTGATAGAATAATGAGCCTTGTGGATAAGGGAAAAGCGGTGGATGTGGTATACCTAGACTTCAGTAAAGTATTTGACATGGTATCACATAATATACTTATCAATAAGCTATGCAAATACAACTTAGATGGGGCTACTATAAGGTGGGTGAACAACTGGCTGGATAACCGTACCCAGAGAGTAGTTATTAATGGTTTTCAATCCTGCTGGAAAAGTATATCTAGTGGGGTTCCACAAGGGTCTGTTTTAGGACCAGTTCTGTTCAATATCTTCATGAACGATTTAGATATTGACATAGAAAGTACACTTATTAAGTTTGCAGATGATACCAGGCTGGGAGGGGTTGCAACTTCTTTGGAGGATAGGGTCATAATTCAAAAGGATCTGGATAAACTGGAGAAATGGGCTGAGGCAAACAGGATGAAGTTTAATAAGGACAAATGCAAAGTGCTCCACTTAGGAAGAAACAATCAGTGTCACACATACAGAATGGGAAAAGACTGCCTAGGAATGAGTACAGCAGAAAGGCATGTAGGGGTTATAGTGGACCACAAGCTAAACATGAGTCAACAGTGTGATGCTGTTGCAAAAAAAGCAAACATGATTCTAGGATGCATTAACAGGTGTGCTGTGAACAAGACACGAGAAGTTATTCTCCCGCTCTACTCTGCGCTGGTTAGGCCTCAGGTGGCGTATTGTGTCCAGTTCTGGGCACCGCAGTTCAAGAAAGATGTGGAGAAATTGGAGAGGGTCCAGAGGAGAGCAATGAGAATGATCAAAGATCTATAGAACATGATCCATGAAGAAAGGCTGAAAGAATTGGGCTTGTTTAGTTTGGAAAAGAGAAGATTGAGGGGGGACATGATAGCAGTCTTCAGGTATCTAAAAGGGTGTCATAAGGCAGAGGGAGGGAACTTGTTCTTCCTTGCATCTGAGGATAGAACAAGAGGCAATGGACTTAAATTGCAGCAGGGGAGGTTCAGGTTGGACATTCGGAAAAAGTTCCTAACTTCAGGGTGATCAAACACTGGAACGAATTGCCAAGGGAGGTGGTGGAATCTCCATCACTGGAGATATTTAAGAAGAGGTTAGATAGATGGCTTTCAGGGATGGTCTAGAAAGTGCTTGGTCCTGCCATAAGGGCAGGGGGCTGGACTCAATGGCCTCTCCAGGTCCCTTCCAGTCCTACTCTTCTATGATTCTATGATAACATGACATCCAAAAGCTAGTCTGGAAAAAGACTGTTTTCCTTACTGTGCCCATCTGTGCTTTCATCATTTACAAAGCTACATAAATCATAAACAAGAGAACAGGAGGCAAGCAAGATACCCAAATAATGGATTTCCAACAAGGCAAATGGTGAGATTCATGATTTTAAGGAAGTCAAGTCTGCTTTTATAAATGTTTCACATCCATTAGGACCAGATATACAAAGGTATTTGGGTGCCTAAATTTTGAGATAGCAAACCCAGCTCTATTCAAACTGACCTATTCAAATAGTCTGAAGGGCTGCATCTACACTAGCAAGATCTTTCAAAAAATCCATCCCTTTTTCAAAAGAACACGTGGAGCATCTATGCATAAAATGTGCTTTCAATCCAAAATAGGAAGAACATGGCTCTTCTTCCAGAAGCCCTCTTCCACTCCTAGATCAGGAAGAATGCCTATGCAGACACTTCGCTGGGCCCTTCTTTCAAAAGAGCATGCCTTATAGAGCCAGATTATTTGATCCCTGGCCCACTCTTCTGAAAGAGCAGGGGCTATGTGGACATGCTCAATCAAAAGAGAGGATGGATCTTTTGATCTGCTTTTTGTGTGTGGATGCGATCTTTCAAAGTAAGATTTTTCAGAAAATCTCTCCCAGCAGAACTTCTTCTGAAGGAGCACCGTAGCGTAGATGTAGCCAAGAAGGGCTTTTTCTGTCAAAATAAATGCTACCACAGGTGAAGAAAAAGACACAGCACAGAGACTTTGCTGGCTGCAGTGCTACCAGGAAATGATAACACAGAATAACCCAGAAGAGGGCCCCTCACTTGCCTGAGCACACAACCCTCCCCTGTCCCACCACTTTGGAACAGCAATGTCAGCTGCGCTTCAGGCCGCGCCGGTACACGAGAGTCACTATTACAAAGTCCACCTCCCCCGGGAAATCGCAGGGGCGCAGCCCAGAGGCTGCCCCTCTCCTCCCCCTGCAGCTCACCTGAGCGGCGGCTGGCGAGTCCCCCCAAAGCGAGGCTGGGAAGGGCAGAAAGCCCGGACACCAGAGGCAGTAAACCACCCGCGGGGGCTGACCCGTCCCTGGCGCCAGCGGCTCGTTCAGTCTCCACCGCAGCTCCCGTTGCCTTCCTGGTTAGCCGGTAAATACAGTAACACGCGCCGGCCCCCAGCACGAGCCCCGCCGCCGCCGCCCGCCTGGCGTCCCCCATGCAACCCCGGGGCTCCCCTCAGGCAACGTCCAGGCTGAGCCGACGCAGTTTAGCCGACGCACCGCCTTCCGCTGCTCGGCGGAAACTGGACGCAGCACCTCAGTCGCTCTGCTCCTCTGAGCTCCGCCTCCTTACGCGGAACCGGCGGCCTCGCAGCCGCTCTTTGGGTCGCGGCTCAGGTCAGCGCTTCAGCGATAGCTTCGGGTTTGGGGGCGCGGGGCCGGAGCAAGTGGGGTCTCTCCCCGGCCTACAGCTCCTCCTGCCACTGCTGGGGAGCGGGTTTTGGCGCAGGGTTCACCCGTTCCCCGACTGGAGCTGACCCTGCCATTCCCCACCGGCCCAATGGTCATCTGCCACTGCTTATAAACAAAACCTCCGACCTGCCGCACATCGCAAGTGATGGTCCCTCACTAATTTAATCAATAGCCCTCTAGAAAAATTACCCCAGTTGTGGGCAGGCTGCATTATATTTAAATGCCAACAAAAATGTGGAGTATGAAAAACTGAAAACTAGACTGAACCAACCAAAAAGCTCATGAGAACACGTGATTTGATTTAATTTCTATCATCATGTGCAATATGCCCCCTCCCAACACAGAGAGAGAGATTAGGCTGCAAACTCTTGGAGGGCATGGATGGTATTTTTTATTTTGTTTGCACTTAGCAAAATGGGATACTGGTCAATAACTATTGTTCCTAGGTACTAGCATAATATGGGCTGATCAGAAAGAAAGGAGAGCGGATCATGAAGTGAGAGAGCTCAGAGATCATAAATTGGTGACCCAGAAGAAGATCTTGCATCTTACGAGACAGCAAACAGAGCTGCTGTTGTACCTGGTACAGGAACACATAGCCCCACTTCAGCCCATGACCACATGACCTCCTTACCATGTTCCCATATCTCCCTGCCCATTGGCACCTCAGGATGTGGGGAGGGAACTCAAAGGTAGCCTTGATTTCATTCCCAGGGATGCTTCTGATAGCAGAAGGCTGACATTCCTCTACCTGTGATAGCAAAATGCCCTCATTTACCCACCGCTGAAGATCCTACCCTGAATTTCCTTTGCGTTCCCTAAATAAAAATGATTAAACTCACAAAACAGTGTCCTTATAGCTTGTGTTTGTGATGGGGTTCAGGGGTCCCCAAGCTCTGCACCCTGTCCACAGGCAGGATTAACTCTCACTCAGCAGAACAGGGCCCCCAGAGCCAGGGCCTTGCCCCCTCTTCTGTCTCTCTCCTAGCCCAGACTAACTGCTTTCCAACTCCCAGTTCCAATTCAAACCCCTCAGTCTCCACCTTCCCCTTTGTCTGCAGTCCAGAGGTGTCACCTGGTCGCCTCGGTTACCTTCAGCAGGAGCTGCACATCCTCTGTGAGCCACTCATGTACACACAAGTACCTCCCACTCCATCACAATGTTACTCTGGGGCAGATTTACAAGCAAAAACGCATCACTCAGGGGTACTTCCTTAAGAGCAACAGACATGACTGTCATGTTAGTGTCTGATCATTCATAGACCTGCTTTTCAAAGCCTGCATAATTAGTGTTTTGCCTCTTACTGTGCTGTTCGTATTGCCCTGGTGTCTGGCTGCTCATAATTACTTGCCAGTGATCTGCATCAACCCCTCAGCTTGTCATGAAATCCCCGCTCCCCCGGCCTCCCAGACCACTTGCTCTCACATAAATTATGAAGCACACAGCAGACTGCCACCACAAGGGGCATGTTGCCTTCTCTGAGGTCTAACTGAGTCAGGAGGGTCCTGAACCTGGCTTTTAAATGGCCAAATGAACATTCTACTACCTTTCTGCACTTGCTCTGCCTGTAACTGAACTGCTCCTTACTGTGGTCCAGAATGTCTGTGTATGGTTTCATGAGCCAAGGGAGCAAGGGGTAAACTGGATAACCCGGGATTACGATTGGCATCTCCATGTCTACAATGGTGCTTTTCTGGTCTGTGAAGAAAGTTCCATTGTGCAGTATTCCGAATACACCAGAGTTCCCAAAGATGCACCCGTCATGCAACTTTCCCAGCCATGGCACACTGATATCAATGAAATGACCCTTGTTATCCCCCAATGTCTGCAACACCATGGAGAGATATCCCTCACAGTTTATATGTACTCTTTGGCAAGGTGGTCTGATACCAAGATAGGGAGGTGTGTTCCATCTATCACCCCGCCACACTTAGGGAACCCCATCATGGCAAAACCGTCCACGATGTCCTGCACATTTCCCAGAGTTGCCGTTTTTCAAACCAGAAGTGTATTGATTGCCTTAGTTGCCTGAATCAGAGCAGCCACCGCTCTATATTTGTTCAGTCCAGATTGCCCACTGACCTGTAACTGTCTGGCATTGCAAACTTCCACAAACCTACTGCCACATGCTTCTGAACTGTCAGAGCACATCTCATTTTGGTATTGCAGAACTTCAGAGCAGGGGAAACCAATTTGCAGAGTTCCATGAAAGTGGCCTTATGCATACCGAAGTTTTGTGAACACTGCTTGTTGTCCCATGCCTGCAGAACAATGCAATCCCACAAGTCTGATCTTGTTTCATGGCAGCAGAACTGGTGCTCCACTGTGTACAAAGAATTGACTGCAGCCAGCATCTCCCCATTCCTCCTCTTCAGTGTTTCATATACAGGTATGTCCATATCCTCCTCAGAATATTCATGGGTCTGAAGGCTACTTAGGGTCTGCACATTCTACAGCACAGTGAAAGAGCTCCTCACGATATCTGTCACAACAGTTTGAAGTTATACAGGTTGCATACTTAGTCTTGCAATGGTGTCTGCACAGTTATGAAAAAAGGGTGTGAAAACACCTTTTGCAGTTGCTTTCCAAACAGAGGGGCAGGAGACAGGTGTGCTATAGAATGCTGATGACACACACCCAGAACCACCTGTGGCACATTTTTGTCCTGTCAGATACTGCAAGATTAATCCACAATGCCAGGGACACCAGGAACTCTAGAATAGGTATCCATGGTGCACTGCTGACAAAGTTGAAGCTGGCAATGCTACGGGGGACACACTCTATCGACTTAATATTTCAGTATGGACATGCACCATTGACTTTATAAAATTGGGTGCTAGAAATTCAACCTTAACAAATCTGACCTAATTTTGTAGTGTAGACATACCCTTAGGTCTCAACAGGGCCGTCCTTAGGCAGAAATAAAAGTGGTATTGTACAGTACTGGCACACTTACTGTCACGCTGCTGCTGCTAGCAGATTGATATCTTCAGAGCTGGGAATGCTGCTAACAGCTTCCACTCTCAGGCCATCGAGCTCTGAAAGCAGTGCACAAGTAAGACTGGCAACACTGCAACCCAGCACTGCAACTCCCATTTGGGTCAGGAAGACCCCTAATTTGAGAAATGCTGGTGTCTCCCACTAAATCTTTTACAAAAGCACTCAAGAGACAAGATTTAATGGGGGAGACCAGATTTCACCGTGTGTGGAATGTTTGCCATGGGTGTGAATTTGGTAGGGCCCAAGCAGTGTGGTATGGATGAGGAATTCAGTAGTGCATAGCAACAATCACTATGATTGTGAACTGTATAGAGGCTCAAGCAGGGAAGTGATGGAGTATGGATGGGAGTTTGCTTTACCTAGGACAGTGGTGTCCAATAGGAATTCAAAGATTGCCACACTTGTGGCTGTCATCTTTCCAGATGTAGTTTGATGGTTTGAGCATTGGCCTTACTAACCTGGGGTTGTGAGTCCAATCCTGGAGGAGACTATGTGGGGGTCTGGATTAAAAAAAAAATCTGTGAGGGAGGGTGCTTGGTCCTACCAAGAGGGCAGGGGACTGGACTTGCTGATTTCTCAAAGTCCCTCTTAGCTTTATGAGGTATGTATATCTCCATATTTGCCAGGTTCCCCTCTCCCCAGTTCTAATTCAATGCTGGTGACTCACTGGAGCTACCTTGGGAGCTGCTGCTGCCATGTGCTTCTTCCACCAAGCTGTGAGGTGTGTGGATGGATGTCACTCTCTGCATGTGGCTTTCAGGAGGTGCTACATTTAAAGGCTCCAACAGCCACATGTGGCTTGAGAGATGTATGCACCACAATGTAGTGTCCTATTTGCTGTGAGTAGCAAATGTATTGGACACCCCTGATTTAGGAAGTATGTGTGGTGCATGAGGGTGAGCTAGGGGTCTAAGTGTAGATGCAAAACTGGGTGTAGGAATGGCGTTTATGAGTATGAGTAGGGGCATATGAGTATCGGTGTGGTATGGGGGCTGTGGGCATAGGATCTGATTTCCCCTCTATCAGGGGGATACTTGACCCCAAGACCTCGCTTCTGCCCTGCATCCTCCCCATCCTGGAGCTTCCTGAATGCTGCAAATCAGGTGTTCCCAGCAATCTGGAAGCACTGGGAGGGTAGGAGACAAGTTGGTCAGCAAGTGAGAGGCATGGAAGTGGGGTATGGATGTAGGGGGAGGAGCATGGGTGCCCAGCACCCACTATTTTTTTTTCCTGTAGGTGCTTTAGTCCCAGAGCATTCATGGAGCTCGTGCCTATGGCTGGGGGTATAGATGGGAATAGGGATATAAATGTGAGTGGTGGGCGTGGTGTAGTGCAAGTCAGGGCACACAGAGTTGGAATGAGGCGATTTGTGGGGGTAGGCGTGGAGGGGGCAGGAAAGAAGTTCAAATGGGCTCTGAATGTAGGGCTTGGTGTGAGGGGAGGGTGACGCTATGAATCCACTTGGGCACCTGGCTGAGGGGTCCATGAGTGGGGGCTGGGCAGCGGGCAGAGTTGGGTTGGATGGATGGATGAGTGAGTGGCCGCAGCAGGTGGGAACGCACCTGCGATAGATGAATGGGGTACAAGGAGCGGCTGACTCTAGGGAGAGCTGGCGCGGAGCAGGAGGGACAGAGTTGGGACGAGGGTGAGCGGGGCGCGGTAGAGTCGGGACGGGGGAGGGCGGACTGCACGCTGCACTCCCCTCGCTCTAGCGCCCAATGAGGGCTGGCGGCCTGTGGCCGCGGGTTGCTAGGCGACCGGAAGCACCGCTGCCTCAGCCTTAGGACGCCGCTGCCTGGCGGCGAGGGGCCCGGCCCAGCCATGTCCTCCCTACGCAACGCGGACTCCGCGCTCAGAGCTTACTTCAAGCGCCACAGGCTCCTCGACGCCTACGAGGTAAAGGGCCGGCTGAGCTGCCCGCGCTCCGCCCCGAACAGGCGCTGGGGTTTGCAGCGCTGCGAGCTGGGCGTGATACGGGGCGCTGGGCTCCCGGAGGTGCTGCGGCCCAGACCCTCGCGGGCTGAGAAGCTTTTACTCCCGACTGCGAGACCCTCTGGGCCGCAGCAGCAGCAGCCGGAGCTCGGTTTGGGGCTGCGGGGGGAAGAGGCGGAGGGTGGTGCTGACACCGTGGCGCCACCTGCCGGGGTTTGCCGCTTGCTGCGTGACGCGGCAGAAGATGAACTCGCCTGTTGGCCCTGGAGCAGTAACGTTCGGCCCCTAGCGCAATCCTGCGCCCGGCCGTCCCACTGCAGCTCAGCCAGGCTCAGCCCACTGAAGTCAGTGGGAGCTTTGCTGTTTCACCCATTGACTTCAGTGGAACTTGCGGGTGCTCACCTATAATTACATCCGCCCTAGAGGCTGTACCTCTGCCTGGACGCACACCCGCAAACGGCAGTTCTTATTCCAGAATCTGCTTGTGGGCTAGGCCTAATTGTCTTGCCTTTGACTAACTTGATTTTCTGTCCAATGCCGGAGGGCATTTGTGGCCTCCTGTTGTGCTGTGGTTGCATTCATGGAAGGTCAAGCGTTTCTGCTGCCCCTCTCTCTGACCACTGAAGCAGAGGTTCTGAGCATTTCACTTTCTGAGCCCCACTCCCAACATGCTCAAAACCAGAAAATGTGGCAATGGCAGAGGCGGTTAAGGACTTCTTTGTTTTGGTTGTCACTAAGAGAGTGGGTGGTGATTGCACATCTGTTAAAGTAAATGTCGGAAAAAAGCAGGTAGGTCCAGAAGTTAAAACAGGAAAAGAACAAAGCTGAAAATTGCTTATAAAAGTTAGATGTGTTAAATTCCCCAGGAATGCATTCTTGCATACTCTCAGAGCTGATTGAAAAGAAATCATGGAATTATAGAAGACTAGAACTGGGAGGCACCTTAAATGGTCATCAAGTCCAGTCCTCTGCCCTCACAACAGGACCAAACACCACCTGTATTATTCCTGTTAGATATTTATTTTAACTGTTCTTAAATATCCCCAGTGATGGAGATTCTAATACCACCCTAGGCAATTTATTCTGGTAATTAACCACCCAGTTAGGAAATTTTTCCTAATGTCCGATCTAAACCTCCCTTGCTGCAATTAAACCTATTGCTTATTGTCCTATCATGAGAGTCTAAGGAGAATAACTTTTCCTGGGGACAGGTCAGGAAATCCTCTCTCTGTCCCAGAGGACTGGACTTAATGACCTCTTCGAGTTCCTTCCAGTTCTAATATTCTACGATTCTCTGTTATAAAAACTCCCCAGTTCCACCAGTGCCACAACTATTTTACTGCATATGAAAAATGGGATTACGGGAGTGAATGTCTAGAGCCCCTATGCCATTGGGAGCCCCACAAAGCTAAATGCCCCCAGCTTTGGTTTCAGCCTGGAAGGTGGGGACAGCACCATTGACACTAGACATTAAAATCCAATTGCCAGGAGAGGTGAGAGGGTGGTAGGCTCCCTATCTGGCACTGTGTGACTTCCTAGAAACAGCAACATTTTCCTTTGGACCCTGTGTGCAGGGAGTGGGGGCTCCCATTCTCCCCCTGCCCAGAGCACCAACTCAATAGCTCTCATTGGCTAGGAACTCTGGCCAATGGGAGCTGTGGGGGCTGTGCATGTAGATGAGGCAGCACCCAGAGCTTTCTCGCTTTGCTTCTGCCTCGGAGCTGAGGGACATATCATCTGCTTCTCAGGAGCTGCCTGAAGTAAATGCTGCTTAGAGCATTTCTGCTCCATGCACTTCACCCCCTTCTGCATCCTGCCCCAACCCTGAGCCTCCTCCCAAACTGCTTCCCAGAGTCCATACCCTGCACCTCCTCCTGCGCTCCAGTACCTACTTGAGCTCACTCCTGCACCTAAACTCCCTCCTGGAGCCTGCACCCCAACATCCTGCTGCACCCGCTTGCCCTGAGCTCCCTCCCACATGCAAACTCCAGCCTGTAGCTTGAACCCTGCACTGTTTTATTCACCCCAATCCTTAGCCCAGCTCAGAACTCCCTTATGCACCCAAACTCCCTCTCGGAGCCCTCAGCCCTTCCTGCACTGCAAATTCATGCTCCGGCTTGGAACCCCCTACTCATCTCAGAGCCTATACTCCTCACACCCCAACTCCCTGCCTCATTCCAGAGCCCCCTCCCACACTCGGAACCCCTCAGCCCCACCCACTAGCCTGGAGCCCCAACCAGTACTCCTCATTCCTGCCTCTACAGCAGGGCCTGCATCACCAGCTGGAACTGTCACCCCCCTCCAGCATCCAACCCGTGACCTAGCTGGATGAAAATGAGTGAGTGAGTGAGGGTAGGGGAGAACAAATGACAGAGGAAGGATTGCTGAAGCGAGCTAGAGTGGGGATGTGGCAAGGGGTGGGACTCAAAAAGGATTCAAGGTTGTTCAGTTTTGTGTGATTAGAAAGTTAGTAACCCTAGCTTCAGCCCTGCATATGAGGCTTCAGGTTTCTGCTTTTGGCCCCTGTGAGTCTAACATTGACCCTGCATGGCAACCCACCTGAAACTTGCTCATGGACCCTAGGGAACCCCAGAACCCTGGTTGAGTTCTGTTTCACTAAAGTAACACACTTTAAACAGTATGTACCTTGAATATATCAAAGAAAAAAAATTGAATTGACCTTTATTTGGATGAAACTCAGTGGTGTCCAAACTTTACCTAGTTGTGTGCTGCATTGGCTTCTCCCTCAAAATGGAGAATAATGGAAGTTCCCCTAAGATGAATGATATAGAAATGCAGTTTTTAAAGATTTCAGATGTAACATTACTACATGCAGTGCAGCCTGGTGTGTATCTCAAGTTGAAACAATTTATGCTGTGTCCTGTAATATTTGTATGACATATACATAGTCATATCAAAGATGAAGATTGTCATTGACTCCCATGGAATTTGGCGGGCCATATGTGGGACATTCCAGCAATAAACAGGGACTTGAGGACTTTTATTAAACTGGTGAAATTGCATATGGCAACACTAAGGATTTCAGGTAGGGAAATCTTCAATGCTGTAAGGATAGTAAAATGAATACGTAATTTTAGCTTTAGCGTTGTAACCTGATTTTCTCCTACCCTTTTTACTTCTGTTGGTTTCTTCCCTGTGCAAATCATTTGAAACTATGGAGAAGCAGCCATATTTCCAATTTCTAGAAAAAAAATAAAGTCACCATGTATGACAAAAATGAAAGGCACTTTTTTTGGGTATTCATCATCTACTACAAATAGACAAAATTTATAGTCAGGGTTGCCATGAAAACTTAAATAAAGAGGTTTTGACAAATCAAGATAACTGTAGAGCAACTCAAGCATCTCCTAATATGACTGGCAATATTTGATAATACTGTTCGTTTCTTAAACATAACACATTTTAGGATACAATTGGTTCACGTTTTCAGGCTTCTCTCTGTAGCCCTAAGTGCCAGAAATATCCACTAGAATCTCAGTTTTCGTTATTTAAAAAGTGTCTTTTTGGTTCAAGCAGCTAGGGCTTCAAGTAAAATATCAACTACAGTAAATTAACCCACATTCTATTATCTGGAACTTTCAAATAACTGGCATTTTAACCATAAATAAATTTTAGTTATGTTTCCATAAGTACAGTATAGTGAAAGTAAATACAAATAAATACAGCAAATACAGTATAGCTGTGGCTACACTAGCACCCCACTTGCGAAAGGGGAATGCTAATGAGCCACTTTGGCAGGTGCTAATGAGGCACTGCCATGTATATGCAGCACCTCATTAGCATAATGGCAGCTGGGCGCATTTTGAAAGTGCCACTTTCGAAACACATGCTGCCGGTGTAGACGGGGGCCTTTCGAAAGGACCCCCAGATTTCGAAAGCCCCTTCTTCCCATTTGGTTTTGGGAAGAAGGAAATTTGAAATCCAGGGAGTCCTTTCAAGAGGCCCCTGTCTACACCAGCAGCGCGCGTTTCAAAAGCAACACTTTCGAAATGCGCATGGCCGCCATTATGCTAATGAGGTGCTGCATATGCATGGCAGCGCCTCATTAGCATCTGCCGAAGTAGCTCATTAGCATTCCCCTTTCGAAAGGGGTGTGCTAGTGTAGCCATGGCCTATAAGTTTAGCATGTACAATACTGCAGTTGTTGGTAAATAAAGTACTCTGCATACATTTTTGGTTTGTTTCTTAATATCTAATCTTGTTTTTCTTAAGTGTTATGCATTGCGAGGCATACCTCTCTATTATCTAGATTATTTGATTATCCAACAACCTCCCAGTCCCAGGACTATATTAGAAGGCTGCAACTGAGTGAATTGACATCACTGACATGTTCTCCAGATGGCACCTATTAATTTTGGAACTCTCATGATATTTGGGACTATTACTTTTTAAATCTTATTAGAACTCTGTCAAATGATGCCATTGGATGAAATGATGGGGACATACAACTGTAAACGCTGCTTTTGAACAACCTGATATCTGAAGTCTTATGGGGTAGCCAGAACCCTGAGATCCAGCATCTTGGAGAAGGGAGAACGTAAGACTTGGCCTAGACAAGCACACTGTTAGTTTCCTGCTGGCCAGAACCTTCATGAAGAGAGATTTTCAAAGGCACAGATGGAGTTAGGTTCCCTAATTCCCAAGGAAAGTAAATGGGAGTTAGGTGCCAGTCTTTTTGTCCCTTAGGATCTCTGTCTCTCAGTATTATCAGAACCCTCAGTGGCCATGTGTAGTATTAATCTTCCCAGTGATTTGAAAGACTATTAGGCTGTGTCTGCACTAAGAGAAATCTTTGAAATAGCCATGCTAGTGGCCATTTCAAAGAATATTAATGAGGCGCTGAAATGCATATTCAGTACCTCATTAGGATGCTGCCGGCCATGGCACTTCAAAATTGCCACTTTTCACTCCTGCATGGCTCGTCCAGATGGGGGTCCTTTTTGAAAGGACCCCACCAACTTCAAAATCTCCTTATTTCTATCAGCAGATAGGAATAAGGGGATTTCAAAGTTGACGGGGTTCTTTCAAAAAGGACCCCCATCTGGACGAGCCATGCGGGAGTGAAAAGCACAAAAAGACTGGCACCTAATTCCCATTTACTTTCCTTGGGAATTAGGGAACCTAACTTCCATCTGTGCCTTTGAAAATCTCTCTCTTCATGAAGGTTCTGGCCAACAGGAAACTAACAGGGTGCTTGTCTAGGCCAAGTCTTACGTTCTCCCTTCTCCAAGATGCTGGATCTCAGGGTTCTGGCTACCCCATAAGACTTAAGATATCAGGTTGTTCAAAAGCAGTGTTAACATCAGCTGATAGGAATAAGGGGATTTCAAAGTTGGCGGGGTCCTTTCGAAAAGGACTCCTGTCTGGTCAAGCAACGCAGGAGTGAAAAGCGGCAATTTCGAAGTGCCATGGCTGGTGGAATGCTAATGAGGTGCTGAATATGCATTTCAGCGCCTCATTAGTGTTCTTCGAAATGGCCATTAGTATGGCTATTTCTAAGATTTCTCTTAGCGTAGACGTAGCCATAGAGCTGAAGAGTTTTCAAACAAACAACCTGGTCATAAATATAAAATCTTTATTTTTTATCAGTTCAGATAATGACCTGGCTGATTAATAATCTCACTTTGTTTATGTGTGAAAGAGTGAATCAATGGCCATTTCTACACAGGCCACTTCCTTCAAAAGTGGCATGCTAATACAGGGAGTGAAAGATGCTAATGAGGCGTGCATGCAAATTCCCTGCACCTCATTATCATAATGTCACGTGATTTGGAGTCCGGAAGATGTTCTTCCAGACTCCAAAACGCCGTGTAGAAGCACAGCCCCGGTGGGGTACTTCCGGAAGGAAATCCACCTTCCGGAGGCCCCTTCTTCCCTAAAATTTTAGGGAAGAAGGGGCCTCCGGAAGAAGGACTTCCTTCCGGAAGCCCCCCCAGCACCATACTTCTACACGGCGTTTTGGAGTCCGGAAGAATGTCTTCTGGACTCCAAATCATGTGATGTTATGTTAATGAGGCACAGGGAATTTGCATCCATGCCTCATTAGCATCTTTCACGCCCTGTATTAGCATACAACTTCCAAGTGGCCTGTTTAGAAACGGCCAATGTGTTTATGCAATGTTTGAGCAATTAGGCTACGCATACACAGCAAAGTTATTTTGAAATAACAGCCATTATTTTGAAATAACTTTATAAGCATCTACACGATACACAAGCTATTTCAAAATGAATTTGAAATAGGGGGCTCATTATTTCAAATTCTGTAAACCTCATTGCAGAGAGAATAATGCCTATTTTGAAATAGCTTTTTTGAAATAGTTGCTGTTAACACACAGAATAGTGCTATTTTGAAATAAGCCATTATGGGCTATGTCTACACGTGAAGCCTACATCGAAGTAGCCTATTTCGATGTGGCAACATCGAAATAGGCTATTTCGATGAATAACGTCTACACATCCTCCAGGGCTGCCAACGTCGATGTTCAACATCGACGTTGTGCAGCACCACATCGAAATAGGCGCAGCGAGGGAACGTCTACACGCCACAGTAGCACACATCGAAATAAGGGTGCCGGGCACAGCTGCAGACAGGGTCACAGGGCGGACTCAACAGCCAGCCGCTCCCTTAAAGGGCCCCTCCCAGACACACTTGCACTAAACAGCACAAGATACACAGAGCCGACAACGAGTTGCAGACCCTGTGCATGCCGCATGAATCCCCCGCTGCAGCAGCAGCAGCCAGAAGTCCTGGGCTAAGGGCTGCTGCACACGGTGACCATAGAGCCCCACACGGGCTGGAGAGACAGCGTCTCTCAACCCCCCAGCTGATGGCTGCCATGGAGGATCCCACAATTTCGACGTTGCGGGACGCGGATCGTCTACACGGTCCCTACTTCGACGTTGAACGTCGAAGTAGGGCGCTATTCTGATCCCCTCATGAGGTTAGCGACTTCGACGTCTCGCCGCCTAACGTCGAAGTTAACTTCGAAATAGCGCCTGACGCGTGTAGCCGCGACGGGCGCTATTTCGAAGTTAGTGCCGCTACTTCGAAGTAGCGTGCACGTGTAGACACAGCTATGATGTCCAGTATTTCAAAATAGGCACTAAGTGCCCCAACATGCTATTTCAAAAAGCATTCTTGTATGTAGCTGTGTTATTTTGAAATAAGATATTTCTGAGTAGCTATTCCAGAATGGATTATTTTGAAATAATCCTGCTATGTAGGCGTAGCCACACTGAACACACAGGAATGGAGCCTAGAGAAGTGGTTCCCCTGTTTGTACACAAGCAGCTTTAAAGATGAATGCGCATTATATTTTTTCAAGAAGTTACAAACAAATTTCTTAATCCTTAAAAAATCACTAATTAATTGTGCCTAGGGATGTTAATGTTTAATTGGTTAACTGGTAAGCCTCACCCTAAACGGATGAGGCCTATCAGTTGCAGTTAACTGGTGCAGGCGGAAGGAGCAGTCCTCATCCACAGTTGGTCCGATCCCAGAGCACTGCAGGCAGGGGTGCTCCAGCAAGGCCAGAGCAGTCCTGGACCATGGCAGCGCTCCTGCCCAGCCAGAGGAATCCCCATCCACGGCAGCTGTCTCCCCAGACCTCCCACTTCAATCAGTAAACAGTGAAAGCTAACATTTAACTTGCTAACTAATTAAATGGGATTTTGCATCTCTGATTGTCACCTAGATTAGGCAATTGTAAAAGGTCTGTTATTAATTGTATCGGAAATGTGTTGTGTGATTATATGGTGGGGATCACCCACCACACAATAACTGAAGTTTAAGTCAGAGACATTGGTTAATTGACTGTGGAATTGTAGTGTACATGCTAATGGCTTGAATCTGGGGCCTTGTTTGCGCTGTGGAGACCATAACTATGCCACACGACCTTTCAGCAATGTGGACACAACCTACTGTAATGGAATGGTTTTTTTTCTGTCCCTGTCCCTCAGCACTGGGAGCCAGGGTCTAGTCATAATTGGGGGTTAGGCTAGTATAAATGTGTTGCTCCAGACTGTGACTGTGAGTGATATATCTATATTGGTCTGCATTTTAAGCATGCCTGGGATTGACTTGTTCTTTACTAGATTTTGTCTTATGTACAAAACTTAGGGTATGTCTGCACAATGAAATTAGGTCACATTTGTTTAGGTCAATTTTCTAGCATCCAATTTTATAAAGTCAAGGGTGCATGTCCACAGTGGCACATAAAATAACGGAGTGTGTCCCCATTAGCATTGCCAGTTTTGACTTTGTCAGCAATGCACTGTGGATACCTGCTGCCCAGTTGCATTGTGGGTTTCAGTCCCAGTGTCTGATCGGACAAAAATGTTCTGAGGTGGTTCTGGGTGTGTGTTGTCAGCATCCCATAGTGCGCTTGACTCCTCCTCCCTTTGGCAAGCAATGGTAAAAAGTGTTTTTGCACCTTTTTTCATATCTGTGGAGATGTCATTGCAAGGATAGCATGGAAGCCGTACAGCTTTAAACTGTTGTGGCAAGTGTCATGAGCAGCTCATGCTTTGCACTGCGGTATGTACAGAGCCTAAGCAGCTGTGAGAGCGATGAAGACTCCGAGGAGGAAGTGGACATATACGAGTGGAAGACACTGAAGAGGAGAAATGGGGAGATACTGGCTGCACTTGATTGTTTGCACAGAGTGGAGCATAGGTTCTGGTGCTGTGAAACAAGCTCAGACTGGTGGGAGCGCATTGTTCTAGAGGTATGGGATGATCAGCAGTGGCTACAAAACTTCTGCGTGAGTAAGGCCACTTTCATGAAACTTTGTGAATTCCTTTTCTTTACACTGAAATGCTGTGGTACCAAAATGAGACCTCCTCTGACAATTCAAAAGTGTGTGGCAATAGCTCTGTGGAAGTCTGCAACACCAGACAGCAACTGGTCAGTGGGCAGTCAGTTCAGAGGAGGCAGATCTACAGTGGGAGCTGCTGTCATCCAGGTAGCCAAGGCAATCAATGACCTTCTGGTGCAAAAGACAGGGACTCTGAGAAATGTGCAGGACATCGTGGATGGTTTTGCCATGATGGGGTTCCCTAACTGTGGTAGGGTGATAGATGAAACACACATCCCTATCTTGGCACTAGACCACCTTGCCACAGAGTACATAAACTGCAAGGGGTATGTCTCCATGGTGTTGCAAGCATTGATGGATCACAAGGGTCCTGTCACTGACATCAGTACAGGATGGTTGGGAAAGGTGCATGATGCATTTATCTTTAGGAATATTGGTCTGTTCAGAAAGCTGCAGAATGGAGCTTTCTTCCCAGACCAGAAGATCACCATTGGAGACATGGAGATGCCATTAGTGATTCTGGGTGATCCAGCTTAACCTTTTCTTCCCTTGGGTCATGAAGCCATACACAGGCAGCCTGGACCACAGTAAGGGGCAGCTCAACTACAGGCTGATCAAGTGCAGCATGGACTATGCCTTTGCCTGTATAAAAGCCAGATTTAGGACCCTCCTGGCTCAGTTAGACCTCAGCGAAGGCAATGTTCCCCTCATGGGGCAACCTACTGTGTGCTTCATAATTTATGTGAGAGCAAGGGGGAAATTTCTTTGCAAGCTGGAGGGCCGAAGCAGATCGCCTGGTCAGTAATTTTAAGCAGTCAGACACAAAGGCAATAAGGAGAGTACAGAGAGGGACACTTTATTAGGGAGGCTTTGCAAATAAGCTTTATGAATGATCAGATAGTGACATGATTGTCATGTCTATTGCTTTTGAGGAGGTGCCACTTGAATGATGAGTGCTTGCCTGTAAAGCCTATAAACATCCCCCCTCCTGCCATGCAACACAGACAATAAAGAGACTGGTTTCATCAGCTTAATCATTTTTATTTAGGGGACACTAAAGAAATTTGTGGCAGGTCTTTGGGGGTAGATAAGCAAAGGCATTTTTTTCATGACAAGTGGGAGTATGTCAGCCTTCTGCTCTCAGAAGTGTCCCTGGGAATAGAATGCAAGGCTGCCCTGTTAGCCCAACACAGATAGAATTACAAAAATTACCAAATTTGTCAAAAGATGGGCTGGTCTGCAAGGCTCTACCCCCTCCGCCTTTATCATTGGGTAATGTGTAGTTATAACAAGGTAGTAGAGTAAAGATAACAATGTTTTATTTACCTATAATACAATACAGTAACAGAAAATAGGACTCCCTAGAGCATACAAGCTATACTGAACAAGGGCTTGGTTGTTAGCTCAATTAACCTTCCAAAGAAAATTACGAGGTAAGAATGGATCGGACAATACCAGTTTCCCAAGCGACAGGAGAGTTTAGGAATTAGCTTTCAGGGATGTTCCAGGCTGAAGACAGGAACTGTCAAGTGAGGACATGATCTTCTTCCCTCTTCTTTCTTCAGCTCTTGACTTGCCATCCTGTCTGTAGAATGCCTAAAGAAAATGACCTTCCGCGGTGCTCATGGGTGTGTATATAAATTGTCTCTAACTCAAAAATAAGATAAAATAAATATCAAAGTAGACTGACCTATGAGGCCTAGCAATCTTCAGATTGCTTCCCGAGCTATCAGCCATCCTCTCTCTAGCTCTCCCTGTCAGACTGGCCTACAAAGCCTAGCAGCCTGCAGCTGTCGCCCTAGCTACCAGCTCTGACAGGAGGCCCTCGAGAGTGCCCCACAGGAAGTACTACCATACTGAGGCAAAAGGCCTTGAAGGGCAGGCTCCGCCCCTTTATTTACAGGGAAAAGAAGGGAGGACAGGGAAAGAAGGGAGGACAGGGAAAAGACAGGGAAAGAAGGGAGGAGGTGTTGCCTTGTATATTAAAAATGTACACACTTGGACAGAGGTGGAGATGGATGGGTTGAAAGTCTCTGGGTTAGACTCAGAGGAGTAAAAAACAAGGATGAGGTCCTACTAGGAGTCTACTACAGGCCCCCTAGCCAGGTGGAAGAGGTGGATGAGGTTTTCTTTAAACAGCTAACAAAATCATCCAGGGCCCAGAATTTGGTGGTAATGGGGGACTTCAACTATCCAGGTATATGCTGGGAAACTAATACAGCAGGGGACAGACTGTCCAATAAATTCTTGGATTGCATTGCAGACAACTTTTTAGTCCAAAAGGTTGAAAAAGCTACTGGGGGGAAGCTGTTCTAGATTTAATTTTAACAAATAGGGAGGAAATTATTGAGAATTTGAAAGTGCAAGGATGCTTGGGTGAAAGTGATCATGAAATCATAGAGTTCACAATTCTAAGGAAGGGTAGAAGGGAAAACAGTACAATAGAGATAATGGATTTCAGGAAGGCAGATTTTGGTAAACTCAGACAGCTGGTAAGTAAGGTCCCATGGGAAGCTAAACTGAGGGGAAAAACAGCTGAGGAGAGTTGGCAGTTTTTCAAAGGGACATTATTAAGGGCCCAAAAGCAAGCTATCCCGCTGCATAGGAAAGATAGAAAATATGGCAAAAGACTGCCTTGGCTTAACCAGGAGATCTTGCATGATCTCAAACTAAAAAAGGAATTGTATAAGTAATGGAAACTAGGACAAATTACAAAGGACGAATATAGGCAAACAACACGAGCATGCAGGAGCAAGATTAGAAAGGCTAAGGCACAAAATGAGCTCAAACTAGCTACAAGCATAAAGGGAAACAAGAAGGCTTTTTACAAATACATTGGTAACAAGAGGAAGACCAAGAAGAGGGTAGGGCCATTGGTCAGTGAGGAGGGAGAAACAGTAACAGGGAATTTGGAAATGGCAGAGATGTTTAATGATTTCTTTGTTTCGGTCTTCACTGAGAAATCTGAAGGAATGCCTGACATAGAGAATGCTAGTGAAAAAGGGGTAGGTTTAGAAGTTGAAATAAGAAAAGAACAAATTAAAATGTACTTAGAAAAACTAGATGTCTGCAAATCACCAGGGCCTGATGAAATGCATCCTAGAATCCTCAAGGAGCTGATAGAAGAGGTATCTGAGCCTTTAGCAATCATTTTTGGAAAATCGTGGGAGACGGGAGAGATTCCAGAAGACTGGAAAAGGGCAAATATGGTACCCATTTATAAAAAGGGGAACAAGAATAACCCGGGAAACTACAGGCCAGTCAGCTTAACTTCTGTGCCAGGAAAGATAATGGAGCAGGTAATTAAAGAAATCATCTGCAAGCATTTGGAAGGTGGTAAGGTGATAGGGAACAGCCAGCACGGTTTTGTTAAAAACAGATCATGTCAAACCAATCTAATAGCTTTCTTTGATAGAATAACGAGCCTTGTGGATAAGGGAGAAGCGGTGGATGTGGTATACCTAGACTTCAGTAAAGCATTTGACACGGTCTCACATAATATACTTATCAATAAACTATGCAAATACAACTTAGATGGGGCTACTATAAGGTGGGTGAACAACTGGCTGGATAACCGTACCCAGAGAGTAGTTATTAATGGTTTTCAATCCAGCTGGAAAAGTATAACTAGTGGGGTTCCGCAGGGGTCTGTTCTAGGATCAGTTCTGTTCAATATCTTCATGAATGATTTAGATATTGACATAGAAAGTGAAAGTACACTTATTAAGTTTGCAGATGATACCAAGCTGGGAGGGGTTGCAACTTCTTTGGAGGATAGGGTCATAATTCAAAAGGATCTGGATAAACTGGAGAAATGGTCTGAGGTAAACAGGATGAAGTTTAATAAGGACAAATGCAAAGTGCTCCACTTAGGAAGAAACAATCAGTGTCACGCATACAGAATGGGAAAATACTGCCTAGGAATGAGTACAGCAGAAAGGGATCTAGGGGTTATAGTGGACCACAAGCTAAATATGAGTCAACAGTGGGTGATGCTGTTGCAAAAAAAGCAAACATGATTCTAGGATGCATTAACAGGTGTGTTGTGAACAAAACACGAGAAATCATTCTCCCGCTCTACTCTGCGCTGGTTAGGCCTCAGGTGGAGTATTGTGTCCAGTTCTGGGCACCGTAGTTCAGGAAGGATGTGGAGAAATTGGAGAGGGTCCAGAGGAGAGCAACGAGAATGATCAGAGGTGTAGAGAACATGACCTATGAAGAAAGGCTGAAAGAATTGGGCTTGTTTAGTTTGGAAAAGAGAAGATTGAGGGGGGACATGATAGCAGTTTTCAGGTATCTAAAAGGGTGTCATAAGGCAGAGGGAGGGAACTTGTTCTTCCTTGCCTCTGAGGATAGAACAAGAGGCAATGGACTTAAATTGCAGCAGGGGAGGTTCAGGTTGGACATTAAGAAAAAGTTCCTAACTGTCAGGGTGATCAAGCACTGGAACGAATTGCCAAGGGAGGTGGTAGAATCTCCATCACTGGAGATATTTAAGAAGAGGTTAGATAGATGGCTTTCAGGGATGGTCTAGAAAGTGCTTGGTCCTGCCATGAGGGCAGGGGTCTGGACTCGATGGCCTCTCGAGGTCCCTTCCAGTCCTACTCTTCTATGATTCTATGATTTACACTCTTGTCTCGAGCAGTTTGAAATCACTTCTCGCCCTAATTTTCACACCTTAATCTTCCCGCCTGGAGAAGGAGACGAAGTCACAGCCATCTTTAAAAATGGAAACCACACAGGGAATCCATTTTGAAACAGAATGAAAAATGGATTTCTATTTAAAGAAATTGCACAAAGCTGTAACATTCCAACTTAACTCTAACAGCCCTTGACTTCACTTCCCTGCATTCTGGGGTTCCTAGGGAGGGAGGTTCGGGAAAATGGTGAGGAGGGTATGTGGTTCATCATGGGCTGCAGTGCTTCTGTATCCTGTATCAGGCAGTGCTGGAGCTCTTTTGCTACATCATCCTCTGCTGCATCTTTTGGGTCTCCAGTTCACGCTCTCTAATCTCTCTTCTCACTTCATGATCTACTCTGCTTTTGTCCTGATCATTTTGCCTTTCCTCCAGCATGGTTCTCCTCCATGCATTTAACTGTGTAAGGGACCTGCTTGACTCAGTTCACTTCCAGACATACGGCACAGACTGGGGGCATGCTTTCAAGCCTGTGATTGTAAAAACAGTTTCTGCACCTTACATGCTGCAAGTCAATGGGGTGGAGGGGTCTCGGGGCTGTGGCAGTGGTGGTCACCCCATGCTTCCTCTCCTGTGTTGCTGGGGCATTGATCTTTTTCCTTTCCCCAGGGACCTAGGGAAAGAGAAGGTCGGGGCAAATGGGAGTGCAGTTGTGCTATTGGGCTCATTGTATACCGTGCAGTGGTTGTTCCAATGCTGCTATATGCATGTGAAACCTGGACAAGATACAAGTGCCATCCGAAGGCCCTTGAACAATATCAGGGGTGTGTGGGGTGTCCAATGAGGGATAGCACTTGCAGTTTGGGGGACTTGTCTTGTCTCTTCGGGGGCAGTTCATGCACCTTTGGTCCCCACCTGGCACTCAGCTCTCACCTGTGGCTCCAAGAAGCTGTAGCATGTGCAGTGGCCACAGCCCAATAAACTGCTTTGACAGGTGGGCTAAACCAGGGGAGGGTAGCTGACAGGTCTGAAACCTTTAGTGATATAGGGACTTGCCTATCCCAGCATGCAAAATTGGCTCTGGTGGACTGGACGGATGAGATCAACAGAGAGATCCAACGACCAGGAAGGTGGCTTGCAACAGTCTGGAAGAGCGAAGGGCGTGACAAGGCACTGAAGATGGTATGGCCATCCACTGCAGCCTAGGAAGTCTCCAGCCGTGGTGACTTATGCTGCCACTGGAACCAGGCTTCTGAGGCCAAGAGAGTGGAACTGCCCTGTGCAACAGCTTTTCCACTTTAAACATTCTCCTGCACAGGTTCTTTGCACATTCTCATCTCTCAAATCAGCCTATTTATTAGTCTGTTTTATCCTTCTACATCTTCTGTTTTCTTCCAAGTCCTGCAACAATGGGGGAGGGGCAAAGTGACAGGTGGAGGTGTCCACTGAGAGTTGTAGTTCTAAACCTGCATACAGGCAGCCTGTGGACTTTGGTCACTCAGCTCTGACCCTGGGACAACAGAAGAGTTTGGCAACATCCCAGGTGACTAAGCAGGCCTTTTTAGGAGGACCACTGCTCACCCTCAAATGAGAGAGAAGACCAGAAACGGTGTCCCAAAAATTGCTTGTTCCAACCAAACTGGCTAGCATGCCGCAGCTGGCAGTTTTTACCCTCACAGTGGTCAAAAAACAGTGAAAAGAGAGATGATATTTGGAGCATGGAACATTTGCAGCCTCTTGGACATGGCGAAGACTATGAGGCCTGAGAGAAGAACGGCTCTCATAGCAAGAGAACTGGCACACTATGACATTGACATAGCTGCCCTGAGCGAGACCAGACTTGCAGAGGATGGATACATCTGCAAACCAAAAGGAAGTTACACCTTATTCTGGAAAGACAGGCCAGAAGACAAAGACAGAAGCCACAGAGTGGAACTTGCCATCAAAACATCACTTCTGCGCCAGCTTCCTGACCTACCAACTTGCATCAGTGAGTGTTTAATCAAGCTCCACTTCCCCCTCAACCTCTCGTGCCATGTTGCAGTCATCAGCACTTACGCTCCCACTCTGACCAGCAATGATGAAGCAAAAGAGAGTTTTTACAAGGACCTTGACCCTCTTGTGAAAGCAACTCCTCTTAGTGGCAAGCTTCTCCTGTTGGCTGACTTCAATGCCAGAGTCGGCAAGGACTGTAGGAACTGGAAAGGGATGCTGGGGCATCACGGCTTTGGTAACATGAATGCCAGTGGCCTTCTTCTGTTGAGCTTGTGTGCAGAAAATGACTGGATGATTACCAACACTCTCTTCAGGCAGGCCGATAAATGCAAGACCACATGGATGCATCTGAGATCAAAACAGTGGCACCTGATTAACTATATCATCAGTCGCAGGTGGGACATTCATGAAGTTAAGATCATCAAGGTCATGTGGGGAGCTGAGTGCTGGAATGATCATAGACTCATCAGATCTGTCCTTATGTTGCATGTCACACCACCACACTGCAAGAAGCTCAAGGTTGTCAGACCCTCCTTCAACATCAGGAAGCTGTAACATACTGGTCATCATGAACAATTCGCTGCCCACCTTGATGAAGTGCTGACAACGCATGGACCTCTCGCTGGAGACCCAACACAAAAGTGGGACCAGATTAAAACCCTGGTGATGGAGGCAACCAAGTTGACACTAGGACTAAAAAAGGGAGTTCACCAAGACTGGTTTGACGAAAATGACGGGACCATCATAAAGACCTTAGAGGAAAAACAGAATGCATTTCTGTTATGACAGAACAATCAGTTGTCCATGACACAGACTGTACTTCACAAAATGCAAGATGAGTGGTGGGAGAGAAAAACTGATGAAGTCCAATACTATGTTGACACCAAGAACTCCAAGATGTTCTTCAGTGCTATCAAAGCTATATATGGACCTTCAAAGCCAAGTACTACACCTCTTCTGTCTGCAGATGGCATGGCCCTCCTGAGGGAGAATAGCAGCATCAGTGATAGATGGGGAGAGTACTTTGGCAACCTAGTTAACACGCTCTCCATTGCCGACCCTGTGGCCCTAGACCAGATCCCTCAGAAACCCACAATAGACAGTCTTGACCTGCCCCCTAAAATGGAAGAGGTCAAAAAGGCAATCAGACAGACCAGCTCTAGCAAAGTCCCTAGGATGGATGGTATGTATCCCTGCTGAAATTTTCAAGGCAGCAGGACTAGTGTCACTTGAAAATTTTCACAGCATTTTGACCAGCATCTGGGAAGAAGAAGACATGTCCTTTTCCTCATCCACTATGTCCTCCTTGCTGTTGCCTGAGGCTTCCTGAGAAATCTTTTTAAGGTATCCACAGACTCTCTGGGGACAGTGGTTGGGTCACTCCCTAGAATCCCACACAGCTGCTCATAGAAGCGTCATGTTTGCAGTGATGACCCAGGATGTCCGTTTGCTTCCTTTGTTTTATGGTATGCCTACCTGAGATCCTTTTTTGTGTGTCACTGCTGGGCATACCTCATATACACTTTTTTTTCCATGGCCTTGAGATCTTGGTGCAGATGTCTGCTTTTCTTTTGCTGCTTCATAGTTTTCCCAGCATGGAGTCATCCCTCTCCCCCACGCAAGCAGCAAGGTTCTGCATCTCCTGCACATTCCATGCTTATCAGTGACTCTGGGACTTCACGGCTAGCTCTGCTGCTGAGCTCTGCTGCCTGCTCTGCTCACTATGCTTGCCAAACAGGAAATGAAATTCAAATCTTCCCAGGCTGTTTCCTACATCCTTGGAGAGCAGCATAATTAATGGTGGCCAGAATGGTCACATTGGGGCACTGTGGGATATTGCCAGGAGGCCAAGAAAGCAAAATTTCACAACATTCCATCTACACTACCCTAAAGTCAACCATGCAACTTCAAATTTTCTTTATGAAAAGCAGGAGTACAAAAGTCAAATTTACAAGCCCTTAATGTCGACGGAACATACCCTGTAGTGTGGATTGATTCCTTTGAAATTTGACCTGATCTCCTAGTGGAGACCAAGCCTTAGGTTTAGGTGTTATTAATAAAGACTTTCAAATTGTGGAACTGTAAGTTAAATAACAGATTTTCTAGATTATTGGATAGACAAAGTTCATATAAGAATTAGTCTGATTATTTGAGATTATCTTAATTTTAATTTAAATTCTTTTGGAATTTTTAATTGCTAGTTAGCTATGTAATATTACGTTACGTGAGAGGCAGTTGTATTATGGTGTGTGACTGTGCTTTCATTTGAGTTGTTGAATGTGAAGGATAATTTTTGTAATTTATAAACTTAATTTATAATTATCTCAAGTCTTATTTCTTTTGGTTAAGTAATGGTCTCCACTAAATCATTTGGAACCTAGGGGAAGTTAATTAGAACTTGTCAGTCTTTGGACTGGTTAAATCCAGTTTTCTCACATCTATATTGGGTCTTATCATCATTAAGAATTATTCCCATGAGTAAGGCATGCAGGATCAGGCTGTAAGAACATTTCTTGGACAAATTTTTTAAAAGGAATTCTCAAATCTAATTTTGGTCAGATATTTTACATTTTCTTTGGTCAAATTTTTGTGTGCATGCTATACCTAGAAGATTCATTGGAAGAAAAGGAGTGAACATTCAAAAGAAAAAGAAAAGTCATAAAAGAGCTCCAAATCTGTGAAAAATGCAATTTAGCAGACTGGTGCTGGTTCAATCCAGCAGGGGGAGCATTTGAACAGCCTTAAGTCCTTTTCGGAAAATGTATTAAGATGAAAACGTACATGAAGAGAGTTATTATATCGTCTGCTTATTTAGTCTTCTCCTTAATATCATATTATTTATGCTGTAATTATTATACTAAATGGTGGATTTATACTTGTTGATTTTGCTGAATGCACCTAGCTATTGTCACCTGCATACGTTCTTGGAGATTGCCTTTTTACTGGTGAGGTTCAGTAGAAGGCCACAGGGGGAACCTTGAGCAAGCACTGTATTGTCCACTGCAGATCAAACAGTAGACTTTTGAATGGACTTAAAGGGCCTGAGACTGCAGTGGTAAAGATCAGATATCTATAATTGTCAGGATGCAAAGCTAGGAGAATGGGAGTGAAAATTTTGGTGGTAGGTCAGTTCTAGAATCATAGAGCTGGAGGGGACCTCAGGAGGTCATCTAGTCCAGCCCCCTGCTTCAAGCAGGATCAATCCCCACTAAGTCATCCTAGCCAGGACCTTGGTAAGCCAGGACTTAAAATCCTAAAGGGATGGAGAATCCACCACTTCTCAAGGCAACACATTCCAATGCTTCACCACTCTCATGGTGAAGTAGTTTTTCCTGATATCTAACCTACGCCTCTCCCTCTTCAACTTCAGACCATTGCTCCTTGTTTTGCTATCAGACACCACTGAGAACAGTTTCTCACCCTCCTCTTTAGAGCTCCCCTTCAGGAAGTTGAAGGCTGCTATTAAATCACCCCCAAGTCTTCTCTTCTGTAAATTAAACAAGCCCAAATCCCTCATCCTATCCTCATAGGTCTTGTGCTTCAGCCCCTTAGTCATTTTTGTTGCCCTCTGCTGAACCTGCTCCAGCACATCCACATCCTTTTTATACTAGGGGGCCCAATATTCCAGATGTGGCCTCACCAGCTCTGAATAGCGGGGAACAACTCCTTCTCTAGATCTGCTCGAAATGTTCCTCCTAATGCACCCTAGTATGCCGTTAGCCTTCTTGGCTACAAGGGCACACTGTTTACTCATATCCAGCCTTTCATCCACCATAATCCCTAAATCCCTTTCTGTTGTACTGCTGCTGAGCCAGTTGGTCCCCAGCCTATAACAATGCTTGGGATTCTTCCACCCCAGGTGCAGGACTCTACACTTCTCCTCACTGAACTGCATCAGATTTCTTTTGGCCCAGTCCTCCAATTTATCCAGGTCACTCTGGATTCTCTCTCTACCCTCCAACGTATCTACCTCTCCCCCTAGTTTTGTGTCATCCGCTGTAGGGTGCGAGAAGGTTTTGTAATGGTCTCATGAGAGCAGTCCAACCCCTCTGTGAACCCTCAGAGAAATCCTAAACAAACCAGTCTGTGTAAGATGAAAAGCTGCAAAACGACTAACCATGACAACACCTGCAAAACAAAGCACGCTTGCCAACACTTCAAGGCTACACTGGCAGTAGGCCACAAGAGATAGTGATAAGGAATGCATAGGCAATTTTAGGCAATCTTATGTTAATGAGTTAAGCTTTGTCAGCTAGTGTTAGGAGGCCTGTTACAGAGCCTCTTCCCGAGCGAAGCTCCGACGCATCGGGTTTTCCCCCACTGGTGACTGCGGTGTCTCCAGGGCTCCCGTCGTGGGTGTCATGCGCTTTCAATAAACCAAATATAGCACTCGCCTTCTGGGTGCAGCCTCGTTTCTGGGGAACCCGAGCCTGGTTGGTTACATCCACAAACTTGCTGAGGGTGCAATCCAGTCCCTCATCCAGGTCATTAATAAAGATGTTGAATGACACCGGCCCCAGAACCAAGCCTTGCAGCACTCCACTTGAAACTGACTGCCATACAGATATTGAGCCATTGACCTCTACCCGTTGGGCCTGACCGTCAAACCAGCTTTCTATTCATCTTATAGTCCAAGGATCCAATCCATATTTCCTTAACTTATGGGCTAGAATGTTGTGGGAGACTGTATCAAAAGCTTTGCTGAAATCAAGGTATATCACATCCACTGACTTCCCCATGTCCACAGAGCCTGTTACCTCGTCATAGAAGCTAATCAGATTTGTCAGGCAGGTCTTGCCCCTGGTGAATCCATGTTGGCTACTTTTGATCACTTTCCCCTCTTCCAAGTGATCCAAAATGGATTCCTTGAGGATCCCCTCCATTACTTTCCCAGGATTGAGTTCTAGAAGTGTTGTATAGAGTGAAACTGCAAGATTTATACACGGAGATAGGTTTGAGTCAAAGATGACATCCATTCTACAGACCTGTAGAAGAACCTGGAGAATGGTGCTGTTGGAAAGAGACAGAAGGCTTAAGAAACATGGTTATCCATTTTTCAGTATAGAAAAAATTCTGGTATCTCAGTTATTGCTGTGTTGTAACTGTTGACAAATGCTCTCCTATATTTTCCACTGGTCGGCACAGGGGAACATTTATATAAACAGTATGCTGTTACTGACAATACTGATCTGTAGAAGAATGGTTTCTCCTCCTGATTTAGGAGTGCAGTTATGGTGGAAAATTTCTACCCTGTGCTCCTCTCTTTTAATGGGTATGCTGGACTATATCTTTGTGCATATAGCCATAAATTGTCCTTTTGTGCGTAACGTAGCAGCTCAAAGAGTTTGATTTCATCTTTCTTGCCATACTTAAAGACAGAATCCATTAGCAAATCCTGACAGATTGCGAATCCTGATACATTGTTTCACCAGGCTTGTTTGGCCATTCTTCTGAGAAAATATCCTTGTTCATTTTAATCTTTAAAAAATGAATAATGAATTAGTTCCTTTGGGAATCCCATAGGATCATGGAAAATGAATGTATTCACATCTACCAGGAGCTTAAGGTCTCTTACTATCACTTGAAGTCACTGTAAACCCTTTGGACTCATGCATTTGACCTTCACCGGTGCAATTTTACCACTGAGGAAGCTGACCAGAGTTCAGAAGATGGAACAAATGAACACTTTGGCTCTGGCCACACTAGCCCCTCCTTTTGGAGGGGCTAAGGTAATGTGGCACTTTGGGATATGCTAATAAGGCACTGCCCTGAATATGCATCTCATTAGCATAATGGCAGCTGCACACGCTTCAAAACTGCTGGTTTCAAAATGCACACCGCCTGTGTAGAGGGAGCCTTTTAAAATGGCCCCCTGATTTGGTTTTGTGAATAAGGGGCTTTCGAAATCAGGGGTTTGTTTTGAAAGGCCCCCGGCTACATGGATGCTGTGCAAGTTGAAAGCAGCACATTCAAAATGCGTGCGGCCACCATTATGCTAATGAGGTGCTCCATATTCATGGTAGCACCTCATTAGCATATCCCAAAGTGCCACATTACCAGAGCCCCTCTGAAAGGAGGGACTAGTGTGGCCACAGCCTTTGTGAAATACTCAACAAAGTAACTCATAGGCAACCTGTGCAAAGCATGGCAGATGAAGATACTTGCTGCACCAATGGAAAATTAAAGGCTCTTCAATGTGTGACTCTGGTCACTCAGAACAGACCACAGAAATATAACAAGTTAACACCTGATTCACAAATATGAAGTGGCAAATGTTTCGTTGATCTGATATGACCAGTGCCACGTTGGTTACCAGTTAAAATATACTGATACATACATTATGGCATTCAAAATAGGATTAAATAAAGGAAACAATGATTAAAAAAACAGAGAAGAATTGTATACATGTTATATCATTTAAATTTGATTTGGTAGTTGTGTTTAGCATAAAAGTTTTAAGACTTAGTAAAGATATTAATTTTCTCTGTTCCTTTTTGCAGGCGCTGCTCTGTGGTATATTTATTATGTGCCCAGAAGATCCGCTTAAGTTTTTAGAAGAAAAGATCAGAGAAATAATGGAGAAGGGACTAGATGGTATTTTATGGTACATATAAAATGTTTGTATGTTTCTGTGCAATGTGAATTATTGAAATGATAATTTAAAAACAGCGCTAATGTTGCATTAACTGTCATCTACAGAATCCTTTACTTAAAGATAAATAGTTTCATGTTTCCAGTATGATTCATGGGAGGTCATGCTCATTGAAGAGATGATTTCTGAGGCACAGGTTGAACTTTTCTAATTTGGAGCTCTCTCGTCTGGCAACATCCTTAATCTAGCATGATTTTAGTTAGTGGCCAAGTTTCCCATGGTTCCATAAAGTTTGTTTACAGCCACTAGTTCTGGCTCTCAGTGCTCTGTACTGTTATTTAGCTGTAATTTACCCCTAAGTGTCTTCTAAGAGCCCAGTGAGCAGTGGAAGTGTTAATTATGCGCTAGACAATATTGACCTCTCGTAATCCAGCATATTATCTCATCCGGCACAAGTCAGATCCTGTGGGTGGTGCATGAGAGAGGTTCAACTTGTACTTAAGTCCAATCTATATTGGCTTTGAGTATCAGTATCTTGAACTGGATTCCTTTCTGTACAGAGCCAGTTCAGAGAGCAGAAAAGTAGTCTGTTGTGCTGTTGATGACCTGTGTTCCTGGGCATTTTATGTTTTATACCAAGTGCATAGCTTCATTCATAGAGACAATTAATGCAATAATGAACCCTGAAATGTTGAGCTATCATAATGATTAAGCTGACCTATAGAATAATTTGTAGGAAAGCCTCAAATATATTATCCCTCTTCTAAGATGGCATTGTAAAGAAGGAACAGAGGCGGGAGGCGGGGTGTGTGGAAAGAAAATGAGCATTTTTATTACCTCTGAGGTTAGTAACACTCTCTACATTCTGGAGGCCAGTGGGAATCTTGTCCAAGAAGCAGATATGGATTGAAAATGTATTAAAGTTTGTATTATATAGACATTGGATGACTACATAACGTGCAGTTTCTTGGGATTCTCCTTCAGTGCATCTGCCTTGATTGATATATACTATAATACTACAGGACTGTTCCTGTGAAGTTCTGTGTATGTTAACATCCAATGAAGTCAGTGGGAAATTGAGTTGTTCAGGTCCCAAAAGGCATAGTTGGTGCTTATAGCTAGACAACAGCTAGATAAGTTAAGGAACTAAAGATGGCAAAGGACAGGGGAAGCGAAGATAATGGAGAAAAGCCATGATGAATACTTGGAAAAATATTTGCCTTTTGATGTTTAAAATGTCTTTAATTTCATAGGGCCAGTTTATGATGGGTCCACATGGAGGTACACAGAGAGGAGGAAGGGAAATATTCATGGGACTCCCTTCCTTGCATACCCTATGCAAGGGTCACACACAATTTTACTCTTCACACATGGAGTAGTTGCTGTTTCCCTAGACCGGCAGGGTCCCGTACCACACTGAAGGGAATAGAGGCAAGGAGAAGATGGTGCCATGTCCCTATCTTCCTTTGTATTAGCCCATGGAGTGGGCCAGGTGACCTTTAGAACAGATGGCACTATCCATTAGTATGGTGCAGTTTGTACAGTCTTTCTGCATACGAGGTCCCCTCTCCTGGAGCTCTGTGACAGTGGTCCCCAAACTTTTACGTCCATGTCCCCCCTTATCTACTAGTCTGTGCCCTACCTTACCTGGTTCACACTTCTCCAGGAGCCAAGTTTGGGAGTTGCGGGCCATGGATGGGAGCCAGGGACTGTGATCTGGAGCTAGGGGTTACTCCAGGAGCAGGCCCATGGCTGTGAGCAGGCCCATGTTCAGAGCTAGAACTTCAGCAGAGGCTGTTGTCAGGAATGGAGTTTCAGCTGCAAGTGGGGCTAGGAGCTGGTGCTCAAGACTGGGTGTCAGACCTGGGGCTAGGGCCGGTGGCAAGACCAGAATAGAGCAGGTGGCAGAGCAGGACTGAGTGGTGTCTATCCTCCCCTCTTCCCCCATGTGGGCTGGCTTGGGCTTCACTGCACTCTCCTAAACATTTTTTCTCATTCCACAGTTTGGGGACCTCTATTGCAAGGGATTATAGGACTTTGTAAATAACCCATAGTGTTATTTAGCTGCTAAATATAGCAGTGTGGTTCATAATTAAGGGGTCTTTTGTGTTCACTTTCTATTATTTTAATGTCTTAAAAGGTTGAAAGCAAAATTTCTTTTTCTGTTGATTTTATCATCAGACAAACACTATTTTTCCTGCCAAAACAAAAAGCAGTCAAGTAGCACTTTAAAGACTAGCAAAATAGTTTATTAGGTGAGCTTTCGTGGTACAGACCCACTTCTTCAGACCATAGCCAGACCAGAACAGATGGCTATGGTCTGAAGAAGTGGGTCTGTCCCACGAAAGCTCACATAAGCTGCGTCTACACGTGCACGCTACTTCAAAGTAGCGGCACCAACTTCGAAATAGCTCCCGTCGCGTCTACACGCGTCGGGCGCTATTTCGAAGTTAACTTCGACGTTAGGCGGCGAGACGTCGAAGTCGCTAACCTCATGAGGAGATAGGAATAGCGCCCTACTTCGACGTTCAACGTCGAAGTAGGGACCGTGTAGACGATCCGTGTCCCGCAACGTCGAAATTGCTGGGTCCTCCATGGCGGCCATCAGCTGGGGGGTTGAGAGATGCTCTCTCTCCAGCCCCTGCGGGGCTCTATGGTCACCGTGGGCAGCAGCCCTTAGCCCAGGGCTTCTGGCTGCTTCTGCGGCAGCTGGGGATCTATGCTGCAGGCACAGGGTCTGCAACCAGTTGTCAGCTCTGTGTATCTTGTGTTGTTTAGTGCACCTGTGTCTGGGAGGGGCCCTTTAAGGGAGCGGCTGGCTGTTGAGTCCGCCCTGTGACCCTGTCTGCAGCTGTGCCTGGCATCCCTATTTGGATGTGTGCTACTTTGACGTGTAGACATTCCCTCGCTGCGCCTATTTCGATGTTGGGCTGAGCAACGTCGAAGTTGAACATCGACGTTGCCGGCCCTGGAGGACGTGTAGACATTATTCATCGAAATAAGCTATTTCGATGTTGGCTGCACGTGTAGACGTAGCCATAATAAACTATTTTGCTTGTCTTTAAAGTGCTACTTGACTACTCTTTGTTTTGATCGTGTATAGACTAGCACGACTCCTTCTCTGTTACTATTTTTCCTGCGTTTCTCCTGGAAGTATAAATCATATGGCTTTGTTTTGTTCATTTGGCTTGCAATTACATTTTTTAAAGTTACTTTTACTCCCTCTGCATGCTCACAAACTTCTGTAGAACAGCAGAAAACATTGCATGAAGCTCTGTAAGTTATACATAAATAATGGTTGTTCAGAGAAAAGGAAAGCATTAAAAGTGGAAAAATATTTTGTAACTTAAGCATTTTCTACAGGTAGTATTTTTTTAAACATGGGTTAAATTTTGATCCAAAATGACTCAGCTGTATCTCTGAATGTAGCACTGAACATATATTTTTTCATATAGTAGGTGAACATAGTTTTAAAACTTTGGCTCATTAACATAGTTGGTATGAAGGCAGTAAGGGTATTAACTAAGGTATAAGTGCAATGTTGTAATAATCCGTTAGCTGTAGAGAAGAGATTTATTTTCCTTCAGTGTTATTAATGTGATTTGCTTTTTTTCGTTTGTTTTGCAGGGATACATGCATTGACTCATTCTTGAGGCCAAAATTAAAGAGGATTTCAGAAACTTACTTGCATATCCTTTTTGGACTGAATGATGAACAGCTGGTAACAATCAATGAGCAATTGCTCTGAATATGTACTTTAAAAAAATCTTACATAAAGATTTAATTCTGCCTTCAAGGTTATTTAATGATTTTGCCATTTCTGTTGTAATTTAAATGAAGGAACCTTGCATTTCTTTCTATTTCTTAGCTTTGTGATCTTACAAAATATACGTCTTCATATTGGCATGTTGTCTGTGCATATGATAGATCGCCAAAAATAGCTGTGGACAGAATTACCAATATAATTAACATATTTCTATTTTGCAATCTTTCCAAGTGCATTGGGACCCAGTTTCAGTTTCATGATTTTCTGTGTATTATTTGATTTGATTTAGTCTATTAAATAAGAATATTAAGGTAATTGGCAAAGGTGAAGAAAAGATTTTTTTGGTATTGGACAGTGGTCCTATATAATTTATGACATTACAGAAAGAAATCTTTAAATGTACTGAAGATTTTGAATAGTTAATTTTAAATAGATTCATATAAATAGCTATATAGTTTACTATAGTTCAGCAAAAATTAAGCATATAGCATATAAAGTATATGCACTGATACGTGATGGGACTAACATTCAGCTTTATGTTCAGTAGCATTGGTCATCCTAAAGAAAATAGCATTATTTGGCTAATCATTAATATATGTTCAGTTAAATGTCCAGTATCCCAAAAGCTAGTCCTAGAAAAAATCACTTGATACAGAATTCTATCCCCAGGTTTCATATGAATGGTCTTACTGGGTCAGATCAATGGTCTATTTAGTTTAGTATTCTGTCTTCTGGGCAATGCCAGATTCTCCAAAGGGAATGAACAGACCAAGGCAATCATCAAATGATCTAATTCTCTTTTTGAAACCAGCAGTAGTTTTAGCCTTCACAAAATGCCCTGGCAACACATTTCACTGTTTGACTATACATTGTGTTGAAGAAGTAATTTCTTTTGTTTGTTTTAAATATGCTGGCTGTGGCCACACTAGCCGCTCCTTTTGGAGGGGCTGTGGTAATGTGGCACTTGGGCAGATGCTAATGAGGTGCTGCCATGTATTTGCAGCACCTCATTAGCATAATGACAGCCGCTTTCAAAATGCACGCCACCCAAGTAGCTGGAGGCCTCTCAAAACAACCCCCTGATTTTGAAAGCCCCTTATTCCCATTTGGTTTTGTGAATAATGGGCTTTTGAAATCAGGGGATTGTTTTGAAAGGCCCCCAGCTAGATGGGTGGTGTGTGATTCGAAAGCAGTACTTTCTAAACGTTCACGGCTGTCATTATGCTAATAAGGTGCTGCATATTCATGGTAGTGCCTCATTAGCATCTGCTCTAGTGTCACATTCTGTTGGCATCACGGAAGCTTGGTGGGATAATACACATGATTGGAATGTTGGTGTTGAAGGGTACAGCCTGCTTAGGGAGGATAGACAGGGAAGAAAGGGGTAGGTGTTGTCTTATCTATTAAAAATGTACACACTTAGACTGAGGTGGAGATGGATGTAGGAGATGGACATGTTGAGAGTCTCTGGGTTAGACTAAGAGGGATAAAAAACAAGGGTGATGTCCTGCTAGGAGTCTACTACAGGCCGCCTGCCCAGGTGGAAGAGGTAGATGAGGCTTTTTTTAAACAATTAACAAAGTTATGCAGGGCCCCGGATTTGGTGGTGATGGGGGACTTCAACTATCCAGATATATGTTGGGAAACTAATACAGTGGGGCACAGACTGTCCAGTAAGTTCTTGGATTGCATTGGAGACAGATTTTTATTCCAAAAGGTTGAAAAAGCTACTGGATGGAGGCTGTTCTAGATTTGATTTTAATAAATAGGGAGGAATTAGTAGAGAACTTGAAAGTGGAAGGCAGCTTGGGTGAAAGTGATCATGAAATCATAGAGTTCACAGTTCTAAGGAAGGGAAAAAGGGAAAACAGAAAAATAGAGATAATGGATTTCAGGAGGGCAGATTGTGGTAAACTCAGAGAGCTGGTAGGTAAGGTCCCATGAGAAGCAAAACTGAGGGGAAAAACGGCTGAGGAGAGTTGGAAGTTTTTCAAAGGGACATTATTAAGGGCCCAAAAGCAAGCTACCCTGCTGCGTAGGAAAGATAGAAAATATGGCAAAAGACCACCTTGGTTTAACCAGGACATCTTGCATGATCTCAAAATAAAAAAGGAATCATATAAAAATGGAAACAAGGACAAATTACAAAGGATGAATACAGGCAAATAACACAAGAATGCAGGAGCAAGATTAGAAAGGCTGAGGCACAAAATGAGCTCAAACTAGCTACAGGCATAAAGAGAAACAAGAAAGCTGTGTCTACACGTAAGCGCCCTTTCGAAAGGGAGAAAGTTGAAGTTCAGCTTTCGAAAAAGCGGCCATTGAAAGAGAGCACCCGCCGCCATTTTTCACATCGGCGTTCCGATCTGCTCTTTCGAACTGCCGTCAAGGTCTTTTGAAAGAGAGCGCCCACATGGCTCCAAGCTCTCTTTCAAAAGAAGGGAGGCAGGAAATGCTGCGGACGGGGTCCCATGGCCGACAAGCCCTTCCGGGGCTGCAGCCAGCCACCTCCTTTAAAGGGCCCCTCCCTCCGCCCTCCCCTCCACACGAGCCGAGTGCTGCCCAGCCTGTCCCAGCCTGGCAGAGCCCACTCGTGCCCACCATGGAGGCCCAGTGACAGCTCCTGCAGGAGGATGCCCTCATCATGGATGCCCTGCTGGCAGTTCTGTGCACCCTCGCCGCAGCTGCACCTGAGCTCATTGGGTGGTTGTGCAGTCCCCCCGGGGCCACAGGGCTCCCCACACTGGGGCACCGCTGGGCACCCTCCCAGGTGCACTGACACCTCTGGACCCACCCCAGCAGCACCGACTGGTGGGAGCACGTGGTGCTAGGGGAGTGGAGCTAGGAAAGGTGGCTGTGGAACTTCCACATGTTGAGGCAGACCTTTGACAAGATCTGCCACTGGCTCGCCCCCACACTCCAGCACCAGGACACCTGCATGTGGCCAGCCCTCACTCTGGAGAAACGGGTCACGATTGCCATCTGGAAGCTGGCCACCCTGGACTCGTATCTCTCCGTGGGACAGCAGTTCAGGGTGGGCAAGGCCACCATCGGGGCTGTACTTATGGAGGTAAGGTGGGGAGGGGTGGGCGGGAGGGCTGGAGCAAGGGGAACCCTCCCCTGCAAGGGGCCGGATGGGGCAGGGGCTGAACGGGAGGGGGCGGGGGCTGCACGGGCCAGGGGCCGGACGGGCGTGGGGCAGAATGGGCCCGAGGCGGGGGGCAATGGCCGCCACACTTGCACTAGAGAACGTGTCCCCCTTCCCCCTCTGCAGGTCATCAGGGCCATCAATGCAGTGCTGCTCCATAGGGTCATCCGCCTGGGGGATGTGGACAACACCATCGCTGGTTTCCAGGACCTGGGCTTTCCGACCTGCCTCGGCACTTTGGATGGCACGCACATCTGCATCCACGCCCTGCCACACAGCGCCGGCCAGTACGTGAATAGGAAGGGCTACCATTTGGTGGTTCTGCAGGCCCTGGTGTCTGCGAGGGGCTGGTTCACTGACCTCTACGTGGGCTGGTCCAGCTGCACTCATGATTCCCAGGTCTTCCGGAATTCCGGCCTCTGCTGCCGCATGGGGGCCGGCACCTTCATCCCCCAGAGAGAGATCCCCGTGGCGGAGGACATCACCATGCTGCTCTGCATGGTGGCAGATGTGGCATACTCCCTGCAGCCGTGGCTCATGAGGCCCTACATGGGACACCTCAACACCACCCGGGAGGCGTTCAATGAGTGCCTCAACTATGCCCACAACATGGTGGAGCGGGCCTTCAGGCATCTAAAGGGGCGGTGGAGGTGTCTCCTCACATGGCTGGAGGTCGGGGTCCCCAGCGTGCCCCAGGTGGTGGGCGCCTGTTGCGTCCTTCACAACACTGTGGAGGGAAAGGGGGACGTCTGTGTCCCTGGTGGGGGCCCTCCAGTTAGCGCTGTCTATGAGCAGCCAGGCACCGCCCCCATCTGCCAGGCCCACCGGGACAGCCACCGCATTTGGGAGGCCCTCAGGCAGGCCTTTGCCGACGGCCACCTCTGACCCGCACACCCCCCCACATCCCACGCACATCCGTCACCCACCATCCCTGCCACCCCCAACCCCACTCCCACCAGCACCGCACCCACACATCCACCAGCTACCGAAGAGCACGGAGTGGTGAATAATAAAGAGACGTTTATATAATGTGGGTGTTCGTAATAATATGTACAGGGGGAAACCAAACTTGGAGGGGGGCAGAGGGAACCTAACTCGGAGGGGGGAACTTAACTTGGAGGGGGGCGGGGGGAACCTAACTTGGAGGGGGGCGAGGTGCTCATTCCGGGGCGGGGGTGGTGGGCTGCGAACTCCGTCGGCCCCTGGAGCCCCTGCCACCCCTGGGTGCGGGGTCCCTGGTGGCGGCGGGAGGGTGCTGGTAGCACCGGCACATATTGCCAGCGGGTGGGCCTGGTGGGGGCGGAGGGAGCAGGCTCGGTGGAGGCAGAGGGGGCAAGCTCCGGCAGGCTTGGTTGGGGCGGAGGGGGCAGGGGCAGCAGGGGGAGACGCCGGGGGGGGGTGAGGAGGCTGTCCACAGTGGCCATGTGCTCCCACACAGCTTGGCCATTGCCCTCAAGGGTGTCCAGCAGTCTATCCCAGCCGTCCTCTGCCCCTCCATGTCGGCCCGGGCGAGCTGGAGGTGCTCCTCGGCCATCTCGGCCTGGCGCTGGGTCTTCCTCGGCCCTCCGGGGGGCCCTCCAGCCATGGCCCCGATGGTACACTGACTGGGGTGGAGTCCGGACACCTCTGACAGCTGCGGGTGGGCTCTCTGGGACGAGGGATGGCACGGGGCTCTCCTGGCCCACAGATGGTGTGGCTGTGTGGAGAAGAGGAGAGCATGTCAGTAGTGTGCCCCGGACGGAGGGGCCCGGCTGTGTCCTACCCGCCTGAGCCCACCCTATGGGGCCCCCAGCCCCCGCAAGGGACACTGACCCCTCCAGGGAGCACCGACTGGCCCCCACCGGGACCAGACCTCCCAGCCTGGGTGTGATTCCAGGGGTCTCTCACACAGGTGACCCTTCCCAGCCTGTGGTGTGCGGGCCCCGGGTGCCATCTGGTACCAACCGGCCGCCACCCCTGTGCGGCTTACTGTGCTGTCCACTGGGGGCGGGTGCTGGGCCATGCTCGTGTGGCACCTTGGGGTCCTGCATCCCATGTGGGGGCTGGTCTGTGTGCAGCCCGGGACCACCAGTTCCATGTGCGGGCACCTAGCTGTTGCATCGCTCCCACCCTGTGGAGTAGGTGTCCGGAGATGTCCGGCCCTCGGTCGCCCGGCTGAAGGAGCGTGAGGGGATCACGCTTGTCAGCTCCCCCTCCTCGCTCGACCAGTCCGTGGAACCCTCGCCCTCCTGGGTCCCCCATCCGGGCTGCTCCTCCTCCTCTGGCTGCAGCTCCTCCCCGGAGGTGTTCAGGAAAGCCATGGGGGGTGGACTCTCCTGGGGCCCCAGGATGCTCCGTAGCTCCCTGTAGAAGGGGCACGTCGCTGGTCCTGCCCGTGAGCATCTGGCCTGGTCCCTGGCTTGAGCATATCCCTGGCGCAGTTCTTTTACTTTGGAGCGTACCTGCTCCATGGTATGCTCTGGGTGGCCCCTGGTGTGGAGGCCCATTGCCAGGTGGCCGAAGTCTGCGGCATTGGCTGCTTTACACCCATGTGGCGCAGTATGTCCTCGTCCTGCCAGAGGCCGAGGAGGTCCCACAGCTCCCGCTCCGTCCAGGAGTGAGCCCTTTTTTTTTTTACCCCCCTGGGAGCCCTGGGAGTCTTGCGGGGGCTCAGAGGCAGGGCTGTGGGGCTCACGGGGGGGCTGGCTACTGGCCATGAGGGTGCTGGAGTGTCAGGCTGGAGCACGTGTGCAGGCTGCTCCTAGCACACTCTCAGCTTCCTACCACAGGTTTCCTGCATGCATGTGGCTTTAAGGCAGCCAAACGCAGGGACCATAGAGCCCTGCTGCAGCCGGCTGGAGCGGCCCCGCGCTCCAGCTGATTGGCGCCATGGTGGACTTGTATTTTGAAAGCGCAGACTGTGGAGCGTCTACACGCGTACTCTTTCGATTTATTATTTCGAAAGGGAGCGATCTTCCTCATATGGGATCGGGGTTCGTATTTCGAAGTCTGCACCCCATTCTTTTGATTTTCTTTCGAAAGGCGGGTTTACACGTGTGGATGCTTCTCCCGCTCTTTTGAAAAAGGGCCATTTATTTAGAAGTTTTTTGCATGTGTGGACACAGCTGAAGGCTTTTTATAAATATATTAGAAACAAGAGGAAGACCAGGGACAGGGTAGGGCAATTGCTCAGTGAGGAGGGAGAAACAGTAACAGGGAACTTGGAAATGGCAGAGATGCTTAATGACTTCTTTGTTTCGGTCTTCGCTGAGAAGTCTGATGAAGGAATGCCCAACACAGTGAATGCTAGTGGGAAAGGGGTAGGGTTAGAAGTTGAAATAAAAAAAGAACAAGTTAAAAATCACTTAGAAAAATTAGATGTCTGCAAGTCACCAGGGCCTGATGAAATGCACCCTAGAATACTCAAGGAGCTGATAGAGGAGATATCTGAACCTTTACCTATGATCTTTGGAAAATCATGGGAGGCAGGAGAGATTCCAGAAGACTGGAAAAGGGCAAATATAGTGTCCATCTATAAAAAGAGGGAGTAAGAATAACCCAGGAAACTACAGGCCAGTCAGCTTAACTTCAGTGCCAGGAAAGATAATGGAGCAGGTAATTAAAGAAATCATCTGCAAGCACTTGGAAGGTGGTAAGGTGATAGGGCACAGCCAGCATGGATTTGTAAAGAACAAATTATGTCAACCTAATCTGATAGCTTTCTTTGATAGGATAATGAGCCTTGTGGGTAGGGGAGAAGTGGTAGACGTGGTCTACCTAGACTTTAGTAAAGCATTTGATACGGTCTCTCATGACATTCTTATCAAAAAACTACGCAAATACAATTTAGATGAGGCTACTATAAGGTGGGTGCATAACTGTTTGGATAACCGTACTCAGAGAGTAGTTCTTAATGGTTCTCAATCCCTCTGGAAAAGTATAAATAGGGTTCTGCAGGGGTCTGTGTTAGGACCGGTTCTGTTCAATATCTTCATCAATGATTTAGATATTGGCATAGAAAGTATGCTTACTATATTTGCAGATGATACGAAACTGGGAGGGGTTGCAACTTCTTTGGAGGATAGGGTCATAATTCAAAATGATTTAGACAAATTGAAGAAATGGTCTGAGGTAAACAGGATGAAGTTTAATAAGGACACATGCAAAGTGCTCCGCTTGGGAAGGAACAATCAGTTTCACACATACAGAATGGGAGAGACTGTATAGGAAGGAGTATGGCAGAAAGGGATCTAGGGGTTATTGTGGACCATATGAGTCAACAGGGTGATGCTGTTGCAAAAAAAGCAGACATGATTCTGGGAACCATTAACAGGTGTGTTGTGAACATGACACGAGAAGTCATTCTTCTGCTATATTCTGCACTGCTTAGGCCTCAGGTGGAGTATTGTGTCCAGTTCTGGGCACCGCAGTTCAAGAAAGATGTGGAGAAATTAGAGAAGGTCCAGAAAAGAACGACAAGAATGATTAAAGGTGTAGAGAATGTGACCTATGAAGAAAGGCTGAAAGGATTGGGCTTGTTTAGTTTGGAAAAGAGAAGATTGAGGGGTGACATGATAGTCGTTTTTAGGTATCTAAAAGGGTGTCATAAGGAAGAGGGAGAAAACTTGGTCTTTTTGGCTTCTGAGGATAGAACAAGAGGCAATGGACTTAAACTGCAGTAAGGGAACTGTAGGTTGGACATTCGGAAAAAGTTCCTGTCAGGGTGGTCAAACAGTGGAATAAATTACCAAGGGAGGTTGTGCAATCTCCATCGCTGGAGATATTTAAGAACAGGTTAAATAGATGTCTATCGGGGTGGTTTAGACAGTACTTGGTTCTGCCATTGGGGCAGGGGGCTGGACTCAATGGCCTCTTGAGGTCCCTTCCAGTCCTAGCATTCTATGACTCTGTGTTTACCATAGCCTCTCTGAAAGGAGGGGCTAGCGTGGCCACAGCTGCTGTCTGTTAATTTCACTGGATGCCTCTTGGTTATTCTATTATATGAATAGGTAAATAACACTTCCTTATTCATTTTCTCCATGCCATTCACGATTTTATAGACTTCTGTCATATCGCCCCTTAGTCACTTCTTTTTCAAACTAAATAGTCTGTCTTTTTAATCTTTGCTCATATGAAAGCTGTTCCAGACCTTTAATTATTTTTATTGCCTTTCTTTGTATCTTTTCCATTCCTAATGTTTTTTTTTGAGATGGAATGACTAGAACTGTGTGCAGTATTTAAGGTATGGTCGTACCATGGATTTATATAGAAGCATTATAGTATTTTCTGCTTTATTATTTATATATTTCTTAATAGTTCTTAATATTCTGTTAGCCATATATCTTACTGCTGATGCATATTGAGTGATTATTTTCAGAAAACTATTCACAGTTTCTCCAAGATCTGTTTCTAGAGTGGTAACAGCTAAATTAAACCCCTTCATTTTGTAAATATAGTTGGGCTCTTTTTCCCAATAGGCATTATTTTACATTTATCAACATTGAATTTCGTCTGCCATTTTGATTTCTATCTCCCAGTTTTGTGAGACTTCTTTGTAATTCTTCACAGTATCCTTTGGATTTAACTACCTTGAATAATTTTTTATCATCTGCAAATTTTGCCTCCTATTTACTTCTTTTTCAACATACCTTGTGAATTTGTTGAACAGCACCAATCCCAGTACAAATTCTTGGTGGGATTCCTATATTTTTGTTTTTCCATTGTGGAAACTGACCATTTATTCCTACCTTTTGTTTCCTGTCTTTTAAAAAGTTACTGATTCATAAATAGACTTTCCTCCTTATGCCATGACTGCTTAGCTTGCTTAAGAGCCTTTGATGAGGGACTTTGTCAGAAGCTTTCTTAAAGCTCAAGTGTGCTACATCCACTGGATCGCCCTTCTTTATATGTTTGCTGGCCTGCTAAAGAATTCCAGTAGACTGGTATGGCAAGTTTTCCCCTTACAAATTTCCCCATTGCTGACTCTTTAAAAAAATCATAGATTTGTTTGAGAAAATCTACTCTGATTCTGTGAAATCCTGTTCATCTAAGGCTGTGGCCACATTTGGCCAAAACTTTGAAATGACCATGCAAATGGCTGTTTTGAAGATTACTAATGAGGCGCTGAATTGAATATTCAGCGCCTCATTAGCATTAGGACACTTCCAGCTGCAGCACTTTGAAAGTGCCGTTTTCGAAAGCGCGCGGCTCGGCACGGCTATACAGGGGTCCTTTTTGAAAGGACCCTGCACATTTCAAAATCCCCTTATTCCACTTAGCTGAGGGGAATAAGGGGATTTCGAAATGTGCAGGGTCCTTTCAAAAAGGACCCCTGTGTAGCTGCACTGAGCTGCGTGCGTTCGAAAGTGGTGCTTTTGAAGCACTGCAGCCGGAAGCATCCTAATGCTAATGAGGCGCTGAATATTCAATTCAGCGCCTCATTAGTAATCTTCAAAACGGCCATTTGCGTGGCCATTTTGAAGTTTTGGTCAAGTGTGGCCACAGCCTAAAAGTGTTTGAGAATTCTGTTCTTTACTATAGATTCCAGAAAATTGCATGATTTGCAGATGTATGTCATGCTCTGTAAGGTTAGCTGTAGGTACCTGATATAGCAGCTGAATTTTGTTACGTCATTGGAAAATGGTATTAATTGTTACATTTTAACTCCTTGTTATTACAGGTAAAGCAACGATCAGGAAATCATATGGGTTTTATTAATTCAAAAGCAAGTACAAGACAGGAACAAAAAGCTGGAGGCACAGATGAGGCCAGGGCTAGGAGCAGAGCCAGGGCAGAGCAGAATTGGGTGGTGCTGCCTCTCCCCCACCCTGAAGGAGTGTAGAGGCTGGCCCAGGCCCCCCCAAGGCCTCCCAGAATGTTCCTTCCCACCAGTGGTCCCTCTAATTTTTTCCATTCTTGGAGGGAATGAATTCTGTTATGGGCACCAAGGCATGTGCAGAAGTGCACCAAGAATAGAAACTTGTGCTGCTGTCTTTGGGTGCTGTGGGCACTCTGCTAATCATCTGGGTAGACTTGAATTTCTCCCTGGTGGCTGCCAAAGTGCTCAGCTTAAAGGGATGCTGTTTGCTCCCCATTTTGGGGAATATGCTGAACATTTTGGGGACCACTGTCTTACAAAGTGTGCAGCAAAATGTGTGGTGAAAGGAAAACATGCTAAATCTGCCATAATACATCTTCCAAAAAGAAGGAGCAACACACCAGATAAGATTCAGCTTCCTAATCTCAATTTGTACTCTCAGCTACACCCACACAAAAGACAGAATTTGATCACTTCTGTGTAAAAACTGTGAGCATTTTACACGTAATGAAGAATATTCTTAAATTTGAAAAATTTGGCCTTAAGTACTGTAAAGTATTGCATTTTAAAGACCATAAACAATTATAAATAAGGACTGGATTAGAATCATATATAAGATTTAGGCCTCTTGATTAATCACATTTAACTCATGATTAACTCAAAAATTATTCACAATTTAAAAATTGTGATTAATTGCAGTTTTAATTGCACTGTTATGAATAGACAATCAAATGTATTACATTTTTAGATGTTTTCTACATTTTTGTAGAATTACAGAACTGGAAGGAACCTCAAGAGGTCATCAAGTCCATACTCCTGCACTCATGGCAGGACCAAGCACCATTTAGACCATCCCTGACAGGTGTTTGTCTCACCTCCTCTTAAAAATGTCCAGTGATGCAGATTCTACAACCTGAGGAGGCAATTTATGCAAATTTTTTGTTTTTTTGTCTGTTTATCATCATGGCAGGAGTTTTTCCAAATGTCCTACCTAAACCTCCCTTGCTGAAATTTATACGCCTTGCTTCTTGTCCTGTTATCAGCGATTAAGGAGAAATTTTTTTTCCCCTCCTCCTTGTAACAACCTTTTAGGTATTTGAAACTGTTAAGTCCACTCTTGGTCTTCTCTTTTCCAGACTAAACAAACCCAGTTACTCCACTCTTCCCTCACAGGTCATGTTTTCCAGACCTTACATCATTATTGTTGCTTTTCTCTGGGCCTTCTCCAATTTGTCCACATCTTACCTGAAATGTGGCACCCAGAAGTGGACATAGTACTACAGTTGAGGCCTAATCATCATGGAATAGAGAAGAATTACTTCTCATGTCTTGCTTACAACACTTCAGTTGATACATCCCAGAACTGTAGTAGCTTTTTTACAGAAGTATCACACTGTCAATTCGTATTTAGCTTGTGGTCCACTGTTATTCCTAGATCCCTTCTGTGGTAGTCCTTCATAGGCATTTTCCCAAGGAAAATGTATGTATTATGTATGTGTTATGCAACTGATTGTTCCATCCTAAGTGGAATACTTTGCATTTGTCCTTACTGAATTTCATCCTGTTTATGTCAGAACTCTTGCATTGAAGTCACCCAAGATGTACAGTTGTTCACGAGCAGGTATTTGCGCTACAGCAGCACTAAGCATGTCATAGAACTTGTCTTTTACTTCTGGTGTGGCGTACAGGGTTGGAGCATAAGCGCTGATCAGGTGGACAGGACTGGCGCAAGTTTGAAGCGTGATCCGAAGAAGTCTTTCTGATCCGCCCATGACTAAATCCACCATTTGTAGAAGGGTGTTTCTGACAGCAAAGCCAACACCATTCCCTCTGGGTTCTTCTTGGGCTTTACCCTGCCAGAAAAAGGTGTAGTCCTTTTCCTTTAGAGATCCCGAATCTGCGAGTCGCGTCTCTTGCAGTGCAGCGATATCAACTCTAAGCCTCTTCAGTTCCTCGTTGATGACAGCGGTCTTTCGGGTGTCACTGATGCCTGAAGATCTTCAGTCAAGCCGGTCAGCATGGTCCGCACATTCCAGCAAGCAAGCTTAAATTGTTGATGTTTCTCATTTCTTGTTGATTTTCTTATTGGTTTGCCTGGTGCCCAAATTTCAGTCACTTGTCAGGTTCAGGAACCTTAAGCCTCACGCACCCAGCGAGGCAGGTGAACTGTGGCGGGACAGTACCCTATTGGCTGGGGGCTGCCCAGCTTGAGGCGGGCGGTGACTGTCCAGTGAGATGCGAGGATCTCTCCCACCGTCAAAGGCAACCCCTGGCATTCGTTCTCTATGCCAATTGAGCAAGAGCTTATAACTGGTATCTGTTGCCTCCCATGTTGATGCAACGCTGTTCAGCGATGCTGGAGTACCTCTCCGGGCGCGAGCCTGGGCACTTATTATGGAGACTCTGGGCTGCCCAGACACCAGTGTCCCCCTCTCAGCTTTACTGATATAGTCCAAAGGAGAGGATAACCTCCACATCTGGTACCAGCTCAGCTGCAGGAGTTGCCGGGACAGTGCCAGAACTTGACAATGAACTGCCTTCGGACTCCACTCCGGATTTTCTGTCAGGGTTCACTCCCTTAGCCTTTCTCCTTCCCAGGGTAACCCACAAGGCAGTGGGGTGTGGAGAATGTGGTTAAAGATCCCACTACTTCATACCTCTCTGTCACCACGAGTCACCATAGCTCCCTAGAACATTGTCTGAAGAGTTGGAATTGGAGCTGATTGGGCCTCATGCCCTTCCTGCTTAGGACACTTTGGTGTGGGAAAAATGAATGACAATGGACAGCGTCTCCTTGAACTGTGTACATACCACAATCTGTGCATCACAAACACATTCTTCTGAATGAAGCCACAGCACAGAGTGTCGTGGAGACACCCACGCTCGAAGCACTGGCATCAACTGGATGTGGTCATCACTAGGCGTAATAACCTCAAAAACGGCCTTCTGACACGCAGCTGTCATAGTGCTGACTGTGATACAGATCACTCGCTAGTTTGCTCCAAGCTCAAGCTGAGACCCAAGAAGCTGTACCGTTCTAAACCTGCTGGAAGGCCCCGCATTGACGCCAGAAAGACGGCAAACTCGGAGAAAGCTGAAAAGTTCAGAGAGACCCTCCAGGAAAATCTGCGCAGCGGCCCTGGGGGCGCCGATGTGACATCCAAATGGCAACATCTGAGGGATACAGTTTACAACACGGCCTTGTTGGTGTTTGGAAGAAGAGCTAGAAACACGAACAACTGGTTCGAAGCTAACTCCAATGAGATGATTCCAGTCATTGAAAAGAAGCGTACTGCACTGCTGGAGTACAAACGCTCACCGAGCCAGAGTACCCAGCAAGCACTTAGAGCAGCCAGAAGAACAGTACAGCAGACAGCCAGGCGCTGTGCCAACAACTACTGGCTCCAGCTATGCAGCAGCATCCAGACCTATGCTGACTTTGGTAATCTCAGAGGAATGTACGAGGGTATGAGGAAGGCATTAGGACCCACCCAGAACAAGATGGCACCTCTGAAATCCCAATCTGGTGAAGTAATCGCTGACAAAGCCAAACAGATGGAGCGCTGGGTTGAGCACTACTCCCAGCTGTACTCACGCGAGAAAGTTGTGGTTGACGCAGCCCTTGATGCCGTCGAGCTCCTACCAGTAATGGACGAACTGGATCAAGAACCGACTGTGGATGAACTGAAGAGAGCCATCGACAGCATTGCAGCAGGAAAGGCCCCTGGTCAGGATGGTATACCACCAGAGGTAATCAAATGTGCCGTGGACACACTCCTGGAACCCCTACATGAGCTACTGTGCCTGTGCTGGAAAGAGGGTGAGGTTCCACAGGATATGCGCGACGCTAACATTGTAATGTTGTATAAGAACAAAGGAGACAGAAGCGACTGCAACAACTACCGTGGAATCTCCCTCCTAAGCGTCACTGGTAAACTGTTCGGTCGCGTCATCCTTGGCAGACTCCAGAAGATTGCTGAGAGGGTGTACCCTGAATCGCAGTGCGGATTCCGCGCAGAGAGGTCTACCGTTGACATGGTCTTCTCTCTAAGGCAGCTGCAGGAGAAGTGCAGGGAGCAGAGAAAGCCACTGTACATAGCCTTCATCGACCTGACCAAGGCCTTTGACTTGGTCAGCAGGGATGGTCTGTTCAAACTGCTCCACAAGATAGACTATCCTCCACGGTTACTCAAGATGATCCAGTCGTTCCATGAAGACATGAGAGGAACCATCCAATATGACGGCACATTATCGGCTGCTTTCAGAATCAGGAGCAGCGTCAAACAAGGATGCGTGCTTGCTCCGACATTGTTCGGGATCTTCTTCGCACTCTTCCTGACGCATGCCTTTGGATCTTCAACAGAGGGCATCTTGCTGCACACAAGATCTGATGGGAAACTGTTTAACCTTGCAAGGCTGAAAGCTAAGCCTAAGGTGTGAGAAGTCCTCATCAGAGACATGCTGTTCGCAGACCATGCTGCTGTAGTGTCTCACACAGAAGACCAGCTTCAAAAAGTGCTGGATCAGTTCTCCAAAGCGTGCAAGGACTTTGGGCTTACCATCAGCCTAAAGAAGACAAATGTACTCAGTCAGGATGTTGCTGAATCCCCATCAATCAGCATTGACAACTGTACGTTAGAGGTCATCCACGAGTTTGTTTACCTCGGGTCCACCATCACTGACACCCTGTCATCGGACACTGAGCTAAATAGGAGGATTGGAAAAGCGGCCACAACTCTGTCCAGACTCAGCAAGAGAGTGTGGAATAACAACAAGCTGTACACTCACACCAAAATACAAGTCTACAGAGCCTGCATCCTCAGCACCCTCCTTTATGGCAGCGAGACTTGGACCCTGTATGCCTGCCAGGAAAAGAGGCTGAACGTCTTCCACTTGTGCTGCCTCAGGCACATCCTTGGAATATGATGGAAGGACAGAGTGACCAACACTGCCGTCCTCGAGCAAGCTGGAATCCCAACCATGCACACCCTCCTCAGGCAGCGTCGACTCCGCTGGCTTGGCCACGTCCATGGGGTGAATGATGGAAGGATTCCAAAAGACATCCTGTATGGTGAGCTAGCCTCTGGCAAAAGACCTCCTGGACTCCCCCAGTTGCGCTACAAAGATGTCTGCAAGAGAGACCTCAGAGAGGCAGACATTGAGCTGGACAACTGGGAAGAACTAGCAGACGACCGCAGCAGATGGAGGCAGGGGTTACACAAGGGCCTTCAGAAAGGCGAGATGAAGATCAGACAGCTAGCAGAGGAGAAGCGAGCACACAGAAAGCACAATAAGGACTTGCCAGACACCCACTACATCTGCAAGAGATGCAGCAAGGACTGTCACTCTCATGTGGGTCTTTGTAGTCACAATAGACGCTGTAAATGAAGTCCTCAATTGAAACTTTAAAGGGCGAGATCCATAGTCTATGCAGACTGAAGGATGCCTACTACTATGTCAGAACATTTCTACAATTTGTCCAGACCATTTTGAATTCTAATCCTATCCTTCAAAGCACTTCCAACACCTCCCAGCTTGGCATCATCCACAGTCTTTATAAGTGTGCTCTCTATGCCATTATCCAAACCATTGATGAAGATATTGGACAGAACCTCTCCCTGATCTGCTCCTTACAGAAACCCACTTGTTATGTCCTTCCACAATGAATGTTAACCGTTGGTAATTACTCTCTGGGAATGATTATCCAGCCAGTTATGCACTCATATTAGTTCCATGTAGGCCATGGCTGGGCAAAGTATGGCCACAGTATGGAGCCTCAGGCAGACACAGAGCCTGCCCTGCCCCAACATGCCTCTTGGAAAATCAGCTGTAGGGCCTTGTTTGTTTTTCAATAGCTGCAAGCCAGGCTATTGAAAGAGGCTTCACAGTCCCATTGACTGGTGTCTGACCAATGGAGCTTCCATGATGACAACACTCATTAAAAATAATCTGCTAATTAAATTTGAGACTTAATGCCTTCTGGGAGAATTGTAAATCTCCTGCACTGTTCTACCTGCATCCTGCCTTATATTTCATGGCCTACCAGTCTTGGATGATGACCCAGCATGTTTCCATGTGTTCCTCCCTTTCCATCAGGCTTATAGCTATTCATAGAAGCACATGGCTCCTGCCCTGGTATGTCAGGTAAGGAGCCTTCCTTAGACATCAGCTGGGCTGACGGCCAGGATTCGCCCTGGTACCCCAGCCCCTCTCTGCCCCCAGTCCTCTGCTGCCCCCACTCCTGGTCCCCTGTGTCACATAACCCAAACCCTCTGCCTCTCCTCCTCCACCCATACCCCTCCCAGACACTGTACCTCAGTCTGTTGCCCCAGGGTGACAGTAGTGTCCTTCAACCAAACTCTCTCCCAGACCAGACACCCCTCCTTCACCCCAGTCCCTTACCCCAAGCTCCCTTCTGCACCCAACCTCCATCCCAGACACCACACCTCCTCCATTCATATAAAAGAGTGCAGCCTTTGACCACTTCCCAAATTCTTCGAGTGCTGCCCCCATCCAGATTTATTGCCCACTCTGACCTAGGTTGAATTTCCCTAGTTTAGTAATGAGAAAGTCATGTAAGACTGTATCAAATGCCTTACTAATGTCTAGCTACACATCTCTGCCACTTCTGCCTTATCCACAGGACTTATTATTCTATCAAAGAAAGCTATCAGGTTGGTTTGACTTGACTTGTTCTTTACAGATCCATACAGATTGTTACTTATCACTTTATCTTGTATATATTTGCAAATTAATTCCTTAATTATTTGTTCTGTTATCTTTCCTGGTACAGAAGTTAAGTCGACTGGTCTGTAGTTCCCTGGCTTTTCCTTATTTCCCTTTTTATAGATGGGCACTATATTTCCAGTTTTCTGGCATCTCTCCCATTTTCCATGACTTTTCAAAGATAATAGCTAAATGGCTCAGATATTTCCTCAGTCAGCTCCTTGAGTATGTTAGGATGCATTTTATCAGGCTCTGGTGAGTTGAAGACATCTAAAATGTCTAAGTAATTTTTAACTTGCTCTTTTCTCATTCAGGTTCTGTACCTACCTGCTCCATCTTCAAATATATTGATTTCAGTTACAACACATAATATGAAGTGTACAGTGGGCATTTTATATTATTTTTATTACAAATGTTTGCACTGTAAAATAAACTGATAAACAAATGAAATAGTATTTTTCAGTTCACACCATACGAGTACTGTAGTACAATCTGTTTATTATGAAAGCACAAGTTATGAATATAGATTTTTTTATGGTACGTAACTGCCTTCAAAAATAAAACAGATGTCCACTGAGTCTTATTTCTTCCTCAGCCAGTCACCGAGACAGACATGTTTCTTTATATTAATGGGAGATAATGCTGCTGTCTTTTTATTTGCAACATCACCTGAAACTGAGAACAGGCATTTTCATAGTACACTATTTCTGTGATTGGCATTGCAAGGTATTCAAATGCAAGATGTGCAAAACATTAGCGTGCCCCATCATGCTTAGGCAACCATTCCAGATGACATGTTTCCATGCTGACAATGCTCGTTAAAAATAATCTGCTAATTAAATTTGATATTGAACTCCTTCTGGGGAGAACTGTCAATCTCCTGCTCTGTTTTACCTGCATCCTGACATATATTTCATATCCTACCAGTCTTGGATGATGACCTAGCATGTGTTCATTTTAAGAACACTTTCACTGCAGATTTGATGAAATACGAAGAATGTGAGATTGTGCATCTCAGCCCCTGACCCCCAGCTTCCTTCTGCACCCAACCCAGGCTTTCAGAATCTGAAGGGTCTTCCAAAATCTGAGAGTAATGAGGAGTGAAATATGCTTTTGGAAGGCTTAAAAGAGCAACAATACAATGTGGAAACTACAGAAACTGAACTAGCAGCACCACCCAAAAAAAGAAAACAAATCAACCTCATGCTGATGGCATCTGACCAGATGTTGAAAATGAACATGCATCGGTCTGCACTGCTTAGAATTTTTATTGAGCGGAGCACATTATCAGCATAGAGACAGCTAGGCAGCTCCTCTGGAAAAGTGGTTTGAAGCATAAAGGGTCATATGAATCTTTAGTGCATTTGGCATGTAAATTCTTGTGGTACCAGCTCACACAGTGCCAAGCAAATGCCAGTGAATTTTGGAGAAGAAATATTGACATGTAGCTAGATTAATGTTTTCTTCATACATAAAGTTCAATTCCGTATTTCAATGCAAATTTGTTTTTACCTTCTAAGTTTAGGCCTGTAAAAGTAAAGTTATTTATGGACAGTTATTGACAAAGGAAGAAAAACACACAGTTAATTTGCATTGATCAATGTGGTAAATAAAATTGCCAGTATTTTTGCCTACTTTTAAAGCATTCACTGTGTAATACCATTTTTTAATTTGTGTATTAATTATTTTTTTAGATGACTGAAGAGTTATATGGAAGAGCGTGGAACTTCTACAGCAAAAACTTAAAGAAATTGTACTTTCAGTAAGTATATGTACTGAACATGTAGACTACTAAAATTTGTAGGAAAAAACTTTATTGTGTAGAAAATTTAGTGTTATTGCAGAAAAAGGTTGCTTTCAGTGTAATGAGCATGAATGCTCTCTGGACAGGCTCAAGTGAAAATACTAACCCTGGACAGACTGTTAAGATGAAGGGCACAAATTCCAAACTGACTGTGAGTTCAATCCTTAGATTTCACCAACCAAGTAACAATTGTAAGCGCCTCTGGTACTATACAGCCTTGCTATGGAATCACAGACCCCTTAGGCATTCCAGTCTATCTTACCAACCGGACAAGCTTGAGTCTTTGACAGGTGGTCACTTTATACAAAAGATCACACAATACTGAGATTACTCCTAGTCCCAAAGGACCAGTCACTTATTCCAAGTCAATTTGCACTTTAGATCTCATGCGAGAGATAGTGCTTGTAGCCAGACCTGTAAAATAATAACTAAAAATATATTCACGAGGGAAAATAAATGAGAGCTTTTACAAGGCTAAAGTATGTAGTCCTAGGCTTTTTACTAAGTTTTTAACTTTTCTGGCTCTGTCTAGACTAAAGTGTTTTGTTGACAAAAAACCCGTGAGGCTGCCTGCTGGCAGCAGGGCTGTGTTAGGGTGGAATGGCACAGTCCCCTGGGGATGGGGGTTCCTCCCCCAACCTCACCCCTCACATCTCCAACCCTGCATCATAATGGTCCCCCTTTGGTGGGACACCCTCCCGATTCAGGGACTGCAGCCGAAGAGTGCCTTACCTCCATGAGGAGGGCCCCGATGGTGGACTTTTCCTACACCAAACTGGTTTCCCACCGAATGGTAGCTGTCAGGGGTAGCAAACTTCCACAGGGTGACTGCAACCCACTTCTCCACAGGGATGGTGGGCTGCAGCCAGGTGTCCTGTCTTTGGAGGGCAGGGACAAGCCAGGCACAAAGCTTGGTCATTTCACTGCCCCATGACTAGCCTCCAGATCCACCTGTGAATCTGGGGGAGGAAAGTGGGGCGGCAACTGCAGGTGACCATCCAGCAGCAATGGTGAGTTCTTTGAAAGTGGTGTCAGGATCATCCTCCCTAGGAAGGAGGAGAAGGACAGCTGTTAGGAGGTACAGCAGGTGCTGAAGCACCTCTGCGTGGAGTCTGAGCAAGCCCAGAAGCATGGTGCTCTGGCACCATGACTCACTGGAAAGAGCTGTGTCTCCCAGGAAGAGCCAAAGCCCTGCTCTCACAGCTGTGCTGTCCCTTGTGGAGGTAGGCATGCTTCAGCATGGGGAGGGAACAGGTGTCTGGGGGACCCCTTTAAGGGCACGTCTCACTGAGGCTCGTGGAAGGGACTGCTAACCTGTGACCCTGTCTCCTGTGGTTCTGGATGGCTGTTTGTCAAGAGAGTGGCCAAGCAGTCTGGCCTCTCTCTTTTGATAGAGAGGCTCGAAAGAACAATCCAGAAGATATTTTCTGACAAAAACTTCTGTTGACAAATCATTCTAATCTAGACATAGCATTTGATTGGCATAGTTATATATCTTCTGTACAAACTCATGTACGTGTTACACAAATGAGTTACAATTTTAAATTCAAACGAGAGTAGAAGCATAAGACTTCTACTTTGTTTAAGGTTTTGCTGCTATCTGACTTTACAATTGGAGTTGGATTAGAACCATAAGATGTTACATTTCCCTGTAACTCTCAGCTATGGTCAATTAAATTACATTTTGCTTCAAATTGGAGTGTTTTTTCACACATAAAAGTGCTGTCATAAAGCCTCATTTCAGTGGCTATCTTCATGCTGCTCTGACAAAGCAAAATACTGTAATATAACTAACAAACTGATTTTTTGAGAAAATACTTTTCATTGGGCTCTGAATACTTCTATGTTACTTTAGAGAGCAATTTTTAATATATTTTTGTGCAAGGATTATATGGTTTGAATTTTTAATATTGATTTATATTCTTTCATTTTAGTTTTTATTCACATTGTCAAATAAACTTAACAAATATTTTTAGACCCTAGTTTAAGAAAGCTCCTAAGTATCCATGACTATTTGAGAGCTTGCTTATACAAATGCTTAACGTTAAGCATGCATTTAAGTTCAATTTTTTTCATGTGCTTAATTACCTTTTTTGGGTATGGATACTTTCTTGAATCACAGCCTCAATAATCATATACTATCTGGAGCAAGTTACGAATAGAATCAGTGAGATATTTTACATATGAATCAAAGGCAGAAACTTTACTAAAAATCAAAGACAACAAGAAGTCCTGTGGCACCTTATAGACTAATAGATATTTTGGAGCATAAGCTTTTGTGAGCAAAGACCCACTTCGTCCAATGCATGAGTGGGGGTTCCAGAGGAGGCTCTAAATTTATAGGCTCATGAAAAGGAGAGAGTCACAGTCAAGAGGAGGGCTAGAGTTGACAAGGTCAGTTCAGTCATGGGAGATGTGGCCCATTAACAGCAGCTAATGTAGAGTTGTGAACATCAAGAGAGGAGAAACCATGTCAGGGAGGATATGGCCTATTATCAGTAGCTGATGTGGAGGTAGATACAAACTAACTCAGCTACCCCTCTGATATTTATTAAAAATGGTATGATTAGGAGGAACTATGACTGATGTATGTCAAATAAGAATGTTATTAAAAAAAACCTTCAACCAATATGTGAGCTAGTTTGAAATATGAAATTTATGTTGATCAGGTTGTCTGCCATATGCTTTGAAATGAGTTGTAGAGTTTTATGCATTTTATTTGGATTGAATAAAATAAAATTTAAAACTGTGCCTTAATGTTGCAGTGGATGGATGCAGTATTGTCTGTTGCAAAAAAACAATAGAGCACTTGTGAAGCAGAAGCTGGCTGTTGCAGCAGACCATTATGACACTAGAATAACCAGAGTAATAGTACAGAAGTGGAGAGCTTGGGTACAGTTTCACAATGAACAAATAGCATGTAAGTCTTCCTAACTACTCTACATAAACAAAAATACAGTTTATGTACTATAAACTTAATAGTGTGTGAAAAACATAGAAGCCAAGCATCTTTGAACTCTTTTGTGCATGCAGCTCGTTAATAACTCTGCACAGTGCTTTTTTTGTAAGGAAAGAGGAGCCAGTACTCAGCTGGCTCCCCGTTCCCTTCCCTACTCGCCAGGGTTCCTGTGGCTGGGGCTGCCAGTGGGGCTCTATGCCCTACCCAGCTCCGAGCCACAGGGCTGGCAGAGTCTCTCCGCCACCTGGCTAGGGATCCCCCGTACACAGTACCAGCATGTACATGCATAAAAAAAGTACTGGCTTTTCATAAGTCATAGGATTTTAGATTATTGTAAGTATTTGTGTAGTGTTCTTATAGGACAAAATTAGATCTTGTATGTATCACTGCAGAGAAAAATTTTTTCTTGTTATAAAATAATTTCTGGGGTTTTGAGTTTGGTGAAAATGAGACATTAAATTGTTATTCTTAGGGATATAATTCTGAAGTGAATTGTTAGGACTGCTTTAACAGAAGATCTGTTTTAAAACAATAACATCAAAATCCTGGTTGCAGAGTTGGTTTATTTTAGGTCCATATCAATCTCTGCTGGGTGACATCTGCATGACTTTTAAAAGCTCATTGAGTTACTTATAAACATGTGATTTGTAAGAGTTCTTGTGACCCAAAGACGAGGCAAGTAGTTGGAAGTCTTTTAAGGTGTTCAGCTTATTTATTTTTGATGTTCAAGACAGTTTAGTTTCTGTGTGTAAAAATAGTAATATAAATTTAGTGTGAACAATTTAAGATATATTTAAAATGTCAAAATGAACAATGGAGAATTCTGCTCGCAGGAGTAGTCTTAAAACAAATAGTCCCCGTGAGTTAAATGTGACTACTTATGTGAACAAGAGGTAGTGGGATGAGTTAGAGTTTGCAGGGGTGGGAATAAACCTTGTGTTGGTACAGGTTGATTCTCTCTAATTTAGCCTCCTCAGGACCTGACTGGTGCTGGATGAGAGAATTTGCTGGACCACAGGAGGTCAATATTGTCTAACAGCATTACCAATACTTTCACTGCTTACTGGGCTCTTAGAAGAAACTTAGGGGCAAATTACAGCTAAATAACAGCACAGAACACTGAGAGCCAGGACGCGTGGCTGTAAACAAACTTTATGGAACCATGGGGAACTTGGCCACAACCATGATATGTTGTCATCCAGCTAACTAAAATCATGCTGGATTACGGATGTTGCCAGATGAGAGAGTTCCAGATTAGAGAGATGCAGTATATTCTCCTACAAATTGGGAAACAGAATTTGTCTCATATCTTTGTATAGTGTTGTTTACATGTGAATTATACAAATTATTTAAAATCTATTGCGAAATATGTAATTTTAAAGGGAAAAGAGACCAAATATAAAGGTACATATAAACCAAGTATAAAAGAGGCAAGAATTTTTGATGAAAATGAAAATGACAGCTTTTAAGAAAATTCTTCGGCATGTAATCACAGTGATACATAGCTAGCATCTACCAGTTTTATAGTAACATGTGGTTTGACAGTCCTTTTTAAACCACTTTGACTCTGTAATTAGTTAAAGTAATTAAAATCAAATCTCTTAAATTAAAAATTTAGATCAGACATATTGGACAAAGAACTATCACATTTAAAATATGAAATACTGGAATATTTACCTGGAGTTTCTTGGGTCCTTAACTCCATATTTGTTTTTCTTCATTTAAATCATTGCTTTGGAGTGAGGTTGGGGATGAGAGGCTCAGTGTGCAGGCTGATCAAGGGAGAGAGGACTAGCTCAGCCATCTCTCACTTCAACATCTCAGGGCCATGTGAGAATGGCCTCTCCATGACCACTCCAGCAGATACATACAGGGAAGAGTGCATCCTCCCAGCCAAACCCTTTCATCCATCTGGTCATTCTGTCTTTTTTCTGTTGGTTTTATGAGAAGGAGGCCCATTCCAGGCACATCCCATTTTCCTGGCCCAACCAAAACCTTACCTTGCTTTAAATTATGATAGGAGGAAGCTCTGTTCTGAGTTTGGTGGGCCTAGCTCTTACCGTTTAGGAGGAGTTATTGAACACATAGATGGCGGGACAGAGAGAGACAAACTCTCTCATATATATGTATATACTAGATAAAATAAAACTTTCATAGAGAGACGTTAAGACTACATTTTATAATTATATTGAAAACACTAATTTTCCTTTATTATTGTTGAACCTGCACACTCTCAAATTGTTACATATAAATGGAGCGAGTGAGTTATGTGTCCTGTTTCTTATCACTGAGGGCAGCATACTTTTTATTTATTTATTTTTTTGTGACATCGATTTTCAGACTTGCTGCTTATTCTGGAACTGAAGAACTGGTGAACTTAACTGATTTTGAATGGATCTAGTTTGCAATTTAATCATGCCTTTGTAGATCCCTAGTAAAATAAGATCATGTAATCCTTTTTTATCTGGTAACTTACTGCATTTGTATGAACTAGTACACATATTGGAGAGTGCTAGTGCTGCTTGTTTTATTATAAAGAACATAGCTATGGACAGTTATAAATCTTTAGAGATGGCTGTGTACAGAATTGCATTTCTTAAAAAGCATTTAACTACAGCTTCTATTCAGAAATCAGATCCTTGTTTTTGTAACCTCTGTAAACCAATACTTTTTCTAGTGGCAGCAATGAGGATTCAAAAGGTCTTCAATGACAATTTGCACAAAATTATCCTAAGGGCGTGGCATGCAGAGGCTCAAAGTTCTGCAAAAACAAGAGCATATTTTGAGGTACATTACATACAACTTTAAGTATAACATGCTAAATGAATAAAGAATATGCCTCTGTGAACTGATGCTGCTGTGGGAAAGTAATTTTATGTACATAAAATTAAAATGAGCTATTCTACCATACTGTTGCCACCACTGTGATTACTTAGTACTTCGGTGACACTGCATTTTCAAAACATTGTGCAAACAATTTGTTAAACATACAATTCTGTTAATGCGGGAGTTGCTTTGCAGGCTTGCAGTTTTTATGAGTTTTAACAATTACTGAGGAATCTCCATTGCTGGATACATTTAAGAGCAGGTTAGATAAACATCTATCAGGGCTGAGCAAACTTTTTACATCAGGCCCCGCTTTTCATCCCTGCAATAAGCAGCCCCCCTGTCCTCAGCTAACGTAATCCAGACTGATGTAAATTTCAGTTATGTTCATATGGAAAAAAAAAAACCCTTTGGCAAGTGTAAGGAAGTATTTAGAATATAAAAACTTTATTAATTAGCATATAAAAATGTGAATACACATACATAACAGTAACATATTTTAACATTTTAATGAGATGCATGAGCCTGACACGTAGCAGCCAGTTGTGCTGCACCCCCTCTTATGAAATTTCATGCCCCCCAAGGGGCCTTTCCGCCCAGTTTTCTCACCTCTGATCTAGATGGTGCTTGGTCCTGCTGTGAGTGCAGGGGACTGGACTGGATGACCTCTTTTCCTTTCAGTCCTCGTATTCTATCATTCTGTCTCCTCAGACTTTTACCTCTCTAAAAATACATTCTGAGTGCTGTTATTTTTTGCGGAATTGTAAACATAAGGGAAATTTTCCATCAACAGACTCTTTTCCAACTTCAGTTAAAAGGTAGCATAATATTTTTTTAACAAAATATGTAGACAGTTTAACCAAAACTGTGCCAGGGAGATATCAGGTACTGCTCTCTGTGCTAGCAGAACCCCATTACCTCTGGATGGCCAGATAGCTTTTCTGTCTCTGTTTATAATATATGTTTGTCTTCAGTATAATGTTCTCTTGTGTTTGAACATAATTCTAAAGATATCAGTTAACTGACATAATGCTGACCATGATTTCACATTCCTTGTAGACCAGGAGGTTGGGTGTGTTTGGGGAATGGAGGCTCTGGATGGGATGGGGTTGAGAATGAGGGGCTTGGGGTGCACAAGGGGTCCCTTGGCAGGGATAGGTGGTTAGGGTGTGTGTGGAGGGGTGAGGGCTCTGACTTGGGGTATGGGCCCTGGGATGGGGTTAGAGATGATGGATTTGGGTTGCGAGAGGAGACTGTGGGTGGGGGCAGGGTATTTGAATGTGGGGTCCTGTTAGTGCTTGCCATGGCTTTCAAGAAGTAGCTCCCTATTGCCTGCAGCTGTTAAGTGAATGGCCTTCCAGGGAATTTCCACAGCACACTGTGCTTCTGTCTTGCCTGCAGATGCTGTTTCTCGCTGCTCCCATAGGTGCTCCCATATACTGCTTCCTGCTGCTGTTCCTAGCCAATGGGAACTGTTGAGCAGGTATTTGGGGCAGAGGCAGTGTGCAGAGCCTCCCAGTCTCTGCTCACCCCATGTGCCTAGGGAATGCAGGGACCTGGCTTCAGCTTCTGGCAGGAGTGCAGAGCCCGGCAACTAGAGAGCCTGCCTTAACCCCCACCCCCTGCTGCAACTTCAGCTGGCCTTTCAGCAGCCTGGTTGGCAGTGCTGCTGCCAGGGGCTCTTTGACTGGGAGTTCTGGCTGAAAACTGGATGTCTGGCAAACCTAAATGTGATTCATCCCAGTCTTCAGTGACTACTAAGTTGTGGTCAGTATCATTGCAGCTACTTTGATTCCTGACGGCCTTGTTCCAGAAAAATGTATGACTCCTTTGTGGATAGCTTTAATTTCCTTGGAGCTCCCCTGCTGGGAATCCTTAGGCTAAAAGACTCCAATAACTGACTTCTTGGCTGTCTTAGCCATAAACATTTTTCAGACAGCATGTTTGGGAAGTCTAGACTCCTTAAAGCATCCTACCCCATTAACTCATTAAGAGGTACAGCAGCAGGTACTTTGTGATAACCTTTTTATCCTCTTCACATGGTTTACTTCCAAAGTGTTCTATTGCTGTTTACCTCACCCAGTATTGAATATGACCTATATATAGGGTTAACGCATGGCAGACTTAATGCACTAAAAAACTTAACGGACATTAATGCTTGTAAATTGACAGTGCTACTTCTTACACTTCCCAGGGCCTGAGGCTGTTGTAATTCAAACCAGAGGTTCCACTTTGTTTTGCACTGCTGTAGAGATTGCTTTGCATTACCTTGCTTAGACCATTTAGATGCTAATTTTGCAAGCCCTAACAACCCACAACAAAAAGTTTGTGTGTTGACTGGAAAGTAATTTTCTAGGTGCTGGGGGAGAGACAGAGGGTGAAAAGGTGGAGGTGCTGGAATTAACTCTTGTAAAACTGCTGTCTTGCCAAATAAACAAGCGGTCATGTAGCACCTTAAAGACTAACAAATTATGTGTGAGTTTTTTCTGTATAGTTGATGGAGCTCCATTCCAAATGTTTAAATGTTGTGCCTTGCATGTTGAATAGTAACAGACAGGTAGCCGTGTTAGTCTGTATTCTAACAAAACAAACAAACAGTCGTGTAGCACCTTAAAGATTAACAACGCTACCTCTCTGTTACTGTGCGGCTTGCAGAATGGTAACCATATGAATAGTTTGGTAAAGCTACAATATATTGTCTAGGGAGCTAGAGAGAGCTCTCAAACTTAAAGGTTGTAATTAAATTTTTCAAAAGGCCTGGAGCACACCAATGTCCTTTGTAATGAGATTAAAGGGTAGGGTGACCCTATCTCCCTATCCCAAATACAGGACAGGGAGATATGAGGGGAGGGGGGCGGGGCGGCTCCTCCTGGCTCCACTGAGGTATGGGGAGCTGGGAACCAGGCTGCAGCCGTGCGGGTGGGCTCCCATCTCCCTACACCCTGGGGAACCAGGAAGGAGGCAGCAGCCATCGGTGATCCCTCTGGCTTCCTCGCACCTTGGGAAGCCAGGAAAGAGGCAGCAGCCACCAGTGTTCCGCTTGTCTCCCCCTAAGCCCTGGGAGCTGGGAATTGCGCGGCAGCCATGTAGGTGGGCTCTGGGTTCCCCACTTCTCAGTGGGGGCCAGGACCCTGGCTTCAGCCACACCTGTCTGGCTTCCGGCTCCTGGTGGGTGTGGCAGGCAGCTGGCGTGTGGGTCTGGCTCCCAGCTCCTGGCTGTATTGCTAAGCCCAAGCACTGAAAACCCAGGAAATTTGATTTGAAAATCAGGAGATTTGTAGAAAAGTAAAACTTGGGTTCTGTTTGTTTTCTGGATTCTGGTCCCTTAGGGTTCCCATGTTCAGGGTTTTCTCTACAACCATAAAGGCTAAATTAAAAAAAAATTATTATTAACAACGTGATTAACAGTGCAATTAATCATGATGAATTTTTTAATCATGCAGTTAATCAAGATTATTTTTTTAATCACTTGACAGCCCTAATACATACATGTAAAACAAGTATCTGGAATACCAGAACCACGTACATTGGCACCAGTACCCCAATATACCACAGTTGGATTTGCAACCATAAGATACTGCCTCGGTTGCGTTAAGAATCATGAGGCTTCAAACCTTGTTTTCTGATCATTGAGGAGTCCACCAGCAACCTATTACAGCACACCTGCTTATGGATTTTTATTATCAGAGTGCATCTCCTCTTTTCCTTTTTTCTTATTTTTAAATTCCTGCGATTTATCTTTCCAATACAAAAGGTAGTTCTTAGAAGAGTAAAATAACACATTAGAAAAAATATTATAAACACTCCTTTCTCAATTATTTTGCATGTGTTTATTGATGTATTCATTTCTGGTTTCTTTTTACTTAGGTTATCTGGTCTAATTAGGCTCCTTTCCCTTCTCCACTGCTTATGGTTACTCTTTCAGCTGCAATTTTTGGCCAATTTGCCACTTTAGTTACCATTTTATATCGAAATTATTGGGGCCTCAATCCTGCAAGTGATGTTGGGAATAAATGAATCTTCTTCCTTTGGAGGATTGGGCTCTAAATTACTGGAAAGGTCAACTTAGTCCCTGATCCTATTGCCCTTGAAGTCAGAGGAAAAAGCCAAACAACCTCTTATTCCTTTCCAAGTTGCATGTGGAGGCTTTTAATTGTTATGAAAAGAAATAATTTAAAAAACCCAGAGAAATACAAACCTCTGCCTGAAAAATAACTGCTCATGGGAGAAAGATACAACCTAAAACTGCTGCTTTTCCCACCTGTTCTTTCCTTCTTCCTAATCTCCCTTCCTATTGTCCTTCATTTTTTCCTGTTTCCATCTTTCCCTTCACCTTTTCGTTTACACAGCAAATAACTATATTTCTACTGTACTGAATGTACAAAATAATATGAAACAGGTGTGCTAAAATGCACAGTACATGTACTTGTAAAATACTTCATGAACATCATGAGATTGTGTCGTATTTGTTATTTTATTGAGTGGATTTATAACTATGATTTAAAAGTTATTTGAGAAACTATATATTAATTGTTCTTTTATAATATTTCAGAACATATTGAATTTTGTAAGAAAAGATGACACTGTAATTTAGATAAGGATAGTTATACTTCTGTTGCATTATTTTTTTCAGCGTTTGGTAAAGGGAGACCAGGAAGAATATCCTGAAAAATCAGATGATGTACAATATTCTTCTACTTCAGAAACAGTCAAAGATGAAATATCAAATATACCGGAAAGAGCGGTGTTATTGGTTGGTAAAAATTTGTGTAATTGATGGATTTTATTTGATCAGTGTATAAAGAAAATGATTGAATTATCTGTTAGTGATCATGGCACTTTTAGACAGCAAAGCTCAGTGTGATGAGATATACAAACCCCACACTCCTTAGCGACATCTTCCACTAGAGTATTCTTTTGAAAGATGATTTTTCAGATGACACAGTTTGAAAGATTGACTTTCGAAAGAGCTTCTCTGCACACAAAGCAGATGGTGCCTGCGATTCGCTCTTTCGAAAGATCGTTCCGCCCTTTCGAAAGTGAGCGTCTACACGCCCACAGCTGCTCTTTCAAAAGAGTGCAGCAGGGAACGCTGCAGATGGGGTTGCATGGCTGACAAGCCCTTCTGGGGCCTGTAACCCTTTGCTTCCTCAAAGGGCCCCTCCCTAACACCCCCACCCTGCCCTCACTCAGGCCAACAGAGCTGCCACAAGCTGTGCAGAGCCCCTTCACAGACATGACGGTGTATTCAAACCTGTCTTGATGGACCCCCAGCAGTGGCAACTTCTCATCAAGCTGGCCATCCTCCACGTCTTGGTCAGCCACCTCTCCACATTGCTTGCTGCCACCCTCCAACTCCTCATGTGGGCGAGCCCCCCACCAGGGCCCTGGAGCTCCTCACCCCCCTCCACAATGCCTCTGGAGCCACCTCAGCCTCTGTGACTTCTGGGAGCGGCTGGTGCTGAGGGACTGGGATGGCACTTGATGGCCACAGAATTTTCGAATGAGCAAGCAGACATTTTAGGAACTCTGTGACTGGCTCGCTCCTGCCTTGAGGCACCAGGACACCTGCATGAGGCCCACTCTACCCCTTGAAAAACAGAAGGTAATCGCCATCTGGAAGCTGGCCACCACAAACAGCTACCAGCCTGTGGGACACCAGTTTGGTGTGGGCAAGGCCACCGTTGGGGCTGTCATAGTGGAGGTAAGGCATGCTCTGGTCATGTATCCAGCATTAGCAGGGGTGAGGTGGATCCCAGCCAAGGCGTATCCTTGGTGGCTGGGGGACATGAGTGGAGGGGTTAGGAGGAGGGTTCAGGGGGTAGAGGGATGGGTGGAAGTAGGGGGGAAGGAGGCTGAGTGGGAGCAGCGGGGAAGGGGCAGAGGGGATGTGACCTGTGCATGCCCCATCACGTCTTCCAGAGACTACATGCACTCCCTCCTATGCAGATCATGTGCACCATCAATGCAACACCACTGCACAGGATCATCCACTTGGGTATATGGATGCAGCTGTCATGAGATTCAAAGCACTTGGCTTCCCAAACTGCGTTGGTGCCTTAGACAGGGCGCACATTCCATCTGCACCCCAGAACACAGTGCAGGAACGTACATCAATAGAAAAGGCTGCCACTCAGTACTGCTCCGGGCACTGGTGGCCAGCAAAGGCCATTTCATGGACATTTATATGGGCTGGGTGGCACAGCCACGTGACACCTGCGTGTTCCGTAATTCTGGACTCTCTCGCCACATGGAGGCTGGGACATATGTCCCCTGGCGGGAGATCCAGATGGGGGATATGACCATGCCCCCTGTATTGTGATGAATGCTGCCTACCCTCTGCTGCCCTGGCTGATGTGGCCCTACACCGCCCCCCCACCCCACCCAAGAGGCATTAAACACTCTCCTCAACCAGGCCTGAATGTGGTGAGGCAGGCCTTTGGGCATCTGAAGAGCTGTTAGTGGTGCCTCCTCACGAACCTAGAGGTTGGGCTACAGAATGTCCCCCAGGTGGTAGGTGCCTATTACATCCTGCACAACATTGTGGAGGGAAAGGGTGAGGTATTCCCCCCCCAGTGGGTGTCCGAGTATGGCCACAGCCTTGAACATCTGGTCTGCACCCCAAGTCTTCAGGCACAATGGGAGAGGGCCTGCACTGGGGGGCCCTTCAGGAGATATTTGCACGTGAGCAACAGTAACCACCATCCACAATGCCCACATGCTGGTCCCTCCCATACACCCCTCACCATACCACTACCATGACCCCATCACACACACACATATCCGTAGCCCCCCATCAGCCCATCAACAGCATGGACCCAGGGATGGTTCAAAAATACAGATTTAAGCATTCATAAAAACTGTCTTATTTACAACTGTGAAAAAGTAAATGTAGCAGAGAAGGGGTCAAACTGTGTGCAGTCGTGCCCTATAAAGGGGGTGGTGGTGTAAAAGCAGGCCTGAACTGAGATTGGAGAGGGGTAGACCTAAACTTGGAGGGGGAGAATTAACTGGTAATGGGGAGGGGGAGATCTCAAGTGGGACTGGTTGGAGTTGTGGACCTTAACTGGGAAGGGAGTGGGGGAACTATTATGTAAAGGGGGAAGGCGGGGACCTTAACTGGGAGGAAAGGGGTCACTATTATGAGAGGGGGATGTGGGGGAATCTTAAACAGGAGTGGAGAGGGAGGGCCCTACTCTGGGGTGGGGGTGGATGGCCCTGGGCTCCTTTCTCACCTCTGGTACGGGGTCCCCAGTGGGGCTGGGAAGGGGCAGGCAGCGCGGGAGGTAGGGCTGTGGGGAGGTAGGGTAGAATCAGGATCAGCAGTGGGGAGGCAGGGGGGCAGAGGAGGATGTGTGCTTGGGAGGGTGTGCAGAGGGGGGCAGGAGCAAGTGTGTCAGGTGCCATGTATGCTCCCTGAGGACATCCAAGATGTCACTGAGGGGGCCCAGCAAGTCATTCTGTGCCTCCCTCTGCCATGCACAGTGTCCAGGGTCCATCTGAAGGCACCACACTGCAGCCTCCACCAGACGGGTCCCGTAGTTTGTGTTGGGTCGCCGTCGCAAACGCCTCCTTCAGCCTCCTTGTGCTGCTGCTTGAGGTGGTGAATGTTCCCTCTCCTCCTCCTGCTTCTCTGGCAGCACGGAGGGGTCGGGGCTTTCCTGGCCCTCCTGCAGTGCTGCTGCAAATATAGATAGGAAGACAGAGTCAGTCCCTTGTTATGGCATGGTGGCTGTGCCTCCCACTCCCCTGAAGGCAGCAGTCCCCCTCCAGTGGCAGCTGGCCTTGGCATACCATGTGTGCCGCGGGGGTCCACAGCCATATGGGCTGTTCCCAATTTGCAGACTGAACTATTCCACACCTCCCCACTTGTGCAGTTTATGCTGCTGTCCCTGGGTGGATGTCGTCAGCAGTCGTTCGACATAGTGTTAGCCATGGCCACCTGTGCTGTGCCTGGCCTGTGAATGCTGGGTGTGTGGGTGGCCCCCTGGCTGCTGCGGTGCCCCTGCCATTCAAAAGCTGGGATATGTTTTCTGCCATGTACTTACCAGAGGGTCCCTCCCTAAGGTCCACTGATGCCTGGCTGGCCATAGCCCAGCTTGACTAGCGGGCCGGTATGTCTATTAGAAGGCCCCCATCGTTGCCAGAGAACTCAGAGGTGGCCAGTTCCATCTCCTGGATTTCTGGTCCAGGCCCCTCCTCTGCCACAGGGTGCAGCTCCTCCGACATGGTGTCCAGGAGGGATGGAGGTGAGGAGATTTCCCAGGGCCCCAGGAGGCAGTGGAGCTCCCTGTAGTAGGGGCAGGTTGTGGGACCTGTCCCTGAGTGGCTGGCAGAGTCCCTTGCCTGGGCATACCCTGCATAGCTATTTTACTTTGCTGCACACCTTGTCGACAGTGGGTGCAGGGTGCCTTCAAATTGCCAGCTGCTTGGAAAGCTGGGCAAATGTTGCCTTATTTCACCTCTTGTGCCCCATCTGCTTCAGGACCTCCTCATCTTTCCACAGCCCCAGAGGGTTCCCCACCTCAGGCTCGGTCCAGGAGAGCACCCTTTTTTGGTGGGATGTTCCCGGGTTTTGGCTGCCCTGTGAGGGCTCGGTGGAGGGGCACTGGAGCTGCTGTGGAGGCTGGCTGCTGTCCATGGCTTGTGGTCACTCCTGCTGGGGTGGCTGTGGGGCATGCTGCAGTAACTCATGCTTCAGCAGCTGCAAGAGTGCTCTCAGCTTCCTGCCCAGGGCTTTCTGGGACTGTGGGGCTTTAAACGTGGCCAGAAATGCAAACCATAGAGCCCTGCTGCTGGTGTGCAGGGTGTCTTCGCAGTCCTCAATAGCTGGCACCAGGGATGACTCCTCTTTCAAAACCGTGAACTGTGGAGTGTCTACACAGGTTCTCTTTCGAAAGAGTTCAAAAGGAGGCGCTCTTCCTGATATGAGATCAGAGGAACGCTTTTGAAATCTGCACCTCATTTCTCTGATTTTCTTTCAAAAGTGTACGTTACCAATGTAGACACTCCATGCGCTTCTTTGAAGAAGGGCTAGATATTGCAAAATTGTTGACTAGTGTAGCTGCAGCTACTAAGAAAGAGTTAATGAATAATGGGCTGTCAGTCCTACCCTGCTGCTTCTGCACCAGGTATCAGGACTGGAGATTAAAGATGAATAGCCCAGCTCAGTTGCCACGGAAGGAGAGCAGACCTCCAACTCTTACTTTATGAGAAAAGCTGGCTTTAGAGACTGATATCTGCCAGAACCTCCCTGAGGAAAGGTAGGCTGTGTAAAAGACCACTCTGGTGATTTGCTTATTGTTGCTGGGCAAGACTGCTGCAGGTTGTGCCCCACCAGAAGTAGATGACAGCCAGATGAAAACCTTCTGTACATAACTGGGGACCCTGCAGATGTCAGGTTGCTAATTCAGCCCCTGAAGGAGCATATTATATTCTTCACAGCAGCATGATCATCAATAACATTATTATGTTTTATACAGTGCCAATTGGGGCTTAATATATTTATCAAATATGCTATAAAAAAGAGTGAAGACATTTCCCACAGTACTGCAAATACACTTCTTACATATTTCTAATGACGTTCTCTATAAGGACAGCAATTTTTAAATTGGATTAAAATCAGACAGATTAATAAAATGCAGTTGGAGTTTGTTTGAAATGTCAAACTTGTGTTAAATGTTCTTTATCTAATCAGAGAAATTGAGGGTGTTTTTTAATTTTTTTAGTGTCTTATGTTTATTGCTATAATGACATCAACAGCTGCATCTTGAAAGCATGCTCCACTCTCTTGCATGATCATAGAATCATAGAATGCTAGGAGTGGAATGGACCACGAGAAGTCATCGTGTCCAGCCCCTTGCCCTCATGGCAGGACCAAGTACTGTCTAGACCATCCCTGATAGACACACATCTAACCTGTTCTTAAATATCTCCAGAGATGGAGATTCCACAACCTCCCTAGGCAATCTATTCCACTGTTTGACCACTCTGACAGTTAGGAACTTTTTCCTAATGTGTAACCTAAACCTCCCTTGCTGCAGTTTAAGTCCATTGCTTCTTGTTTTATCCTCAGAGGCTAAGAAGAACAAGTTTTCTCCCTCCTCCTTATGACACCCATTTAGATATCTGAAAACCGCTATCGTGTCCCCCCTTAATCTTCTTTTTTCCAAACTAAACAAGCCCAATTCTTTCAGCCTCTCTTCATAAGTCATGTTCTCTAGACTTTGATCATTGTTGTTGCTCTTTTCTGGACCCTTTCCAATTTCTCCACATCTTTCTTGAACTGCGGTGCCCAGAACTGGACACAATATTCCAACTGGGGCCTAACCAGTACAGAGTAGAGCAGAAGAATGACTTCTTGTGTCTTGTTCACAACACACCTGTTAATGCTTCCCAGAATCATGGTTGCTTTTTTTGCCACAGCATCACACTGTTGACTCATATTTAACTTGTGGTCCACTAGAACCCCTAGATCCCTTTCTGCCATACTCTTTCCGAGACAGTCGCTTCCCACTCTATAGCTACGTCTACACGTGAAGCCTACATCGAAGTAGCTTATTTCGATGTAGCGACATCGAAATAGGCTATTTCGATGAATAATGTCTACACGTCCTCCAGGGCTGGCAACGTCGATGTTCAACTTCGACGTTGGGCAGCACCACATCGAAATAGGCGCTGCGAGGGAACGTCTACACGCCAAAGTAGCACACATCGAAATAAGGGTGCCAGGCACAGCTGCAGACAGGGTCACAGGGCGGACTCAACAGCAAGCCGCTCCCTTAAAGGGCCCCTCCCAGACACAGTTGCACTAAACAACACAAGATCCACAGAGCCGACAACTGGTTGCAGACCCTGTGCATGCAGCATGGATCCCCAGCTGCAGCAGCAGCAGCCGGAAGCCCTGGGTTAAGGGCTGCTGCCCATGGTGACCATAGAGCCCCGCAGGGGCTGGAGAGAGAGCGTCTCTCAACCCCTCAGCTGATGGCCACCATGGCGGACCCCGCAATTTCGATGTTGCGGGACGCGGATCGTCTACACGGTCCCTACTTCGACGTTCAACTTCGAAGTAGGGCACTATTCCCACCCCCTCATGGGGTTAGTGGCTTCGACGTCTCACCGCCTAACGTCGATGTTAACATCGAAATAGCGCCCAACACTTGTAGCCGTGATGGGCGCTATTTCAAAGTTAGTGCCGCTACTTCGAAGTAGCGTGCACGTGTAGACACGGCTTATATGTGTGAAACTGATTGTTCCTTCCTAAGAGGAGCACTTTACATTTGTCTTTATTGAACTTCATCCTGTTTACTTCAGACCATTTCTCCAATTTGTCCAGCTCGTTTTGAATTATGACCCTATCCTCCAAAGCAGTTGCAACTCCCCCTAGCTTGGTATCGTCTGCAAACTTAATAAGCGTACTGTCTAGTAGTAGTAGTAGGCGGCATCCTTCAGTCTGCATAGACTATGGATCGTGCCCTTTATAGTTTCAATTGAGGGCTTCATTTACAGCGTCTACTGTGACTATGAAGACCCACACAGGAGTGACAGTCCTTGCTGCATCTCTTGCAGATGTGGTGGGTGTCTGGCAAGTCCTTATTTTGCTTTCTGTGCACTTGTTTCTCCTCTGCTAGCTGTCTGCTCCTCATCTTGCCCTTCTGAAGGCCCTTGTGTAACCCCTGCCTCCATCTGCCGCAGTTGTCTGCTAGTTCTTCCCAGTTGTCCAGCTTGATGTCTACCTCTCTGAGGTCTCTCTTGCAGACATCTTTGTAGCGCAACTGGGGGAGTCCGGGAGGTCTTTTGCCAGAGGCTAGCTCACCATACAGGATGTCTTTTGGAATCCTTCCATCATTCATCCTGTGGATGTGGCCAAGCCAGCGGAGCCGACGCTGCCTGAGGAGGGTGTGCATGGTTGGGATTCCAGCTTGCTCGAGGACAGCAGTGTTGGTCACTCTGTCCTTCCATGATATTCCAAGGATGTGCCTGAGGCAGCGCAAGTGGAAGACATTCAGCCTCTTTTCCTGGCGGGCATACAGGGTCCAAGTCTCGCTGCCATAAAGGAGGGTGCTGAGGATACATGCTCTGTAGACTTGCATTTTGGTGTGAGTGTACAGCTTGTTGTTATTCCACACTCTCTTGCTGAGTCTGGACAGAGTTGTGGCCGCTTTTCCAATCCTCCTATTTAGCTCAGTGTCCAACGACAGGGTGTCAGTGATGGTGGACCCGAGGTAAACGAACTTGTGGACGACCTGTAATGTATAGTTGTCAATGCTGATTGATGGGGATTCAGCAACATCCTGACCGAGTACGTTTGTCTTCTTTAGGCTGATGGTAAGCCCAAAGTCCTTGCACGCTTTGGAGAACTGATCCAGCACTTTTTGAAGCTGGTCTTCTGTGTGAGACACTACAGCAGCATGGTCTGCGAACAGCATGTCTCTGATGAGGACTTCTCACACCTTAGACTTAGCTTTCAGCCTTGCAAGGTTAAACAGTTTCCCATCAGATCTCGTGTGCAGCAAGATGCCCTCTGTTGCAGATCCAAAGGCATGCTTCAGGAAGAGTGCGAAGAAGATCCCGAACAATGTCGGAGCAAGCACACATCCTTGGTTTGACGCCACTCCTGATTCTGAAAGAATCCGATAAAGCGCCGTCATATTGGATGGTTCCTCTCATGTCTTCGTGGAACGACTGGATCATCTTGAGTAACCGTGGAGGACAGCCTATCTTGTGGAGCAGTTTGAACAGACCATCCCTGCTGACCAAGTCAAAGGCCTTGGTCAGGTCAATGAAGGCTATGTAGAGTGGCTTCCTCTGCTCCCTGCATTTCTCCTGCAGCTGCCTTAGAGAGAAGACCATGTCAACGGTAGACCTCTCTGCACGGAATCCACACTGCGATTCGGGGTACACCCTCTCAGCAATCTTCTGGAGTCTGCCAAGGATGACGCAAGTGAACAGTTTACCAGTGACGCTGAGGAGGGAGATTCCACGGTAGTTGTTGCAGTCGCTTCTGTCTCCTTTGTTCTTATACAAGGTTACAATGTTAGCGTCACGCATATCCTGTGGAACCTCACCCTCTTTCCAGCACAGGCACAGTAGCTCATATAGGGGTTCCAGGAGTGTGTCCGCAGCACACTTGATTACCTCTGGTGGTATACCATCCTGACCAGGGGCCTTTCCTGCTGCAATGCTGTCGATGGCTCTCTTCAGTTCATCCACAGTCGGTTCCTGATCCAGTTCGTCCATTACTGGTAGGAGCTCGACGGCATCGAGGGCTGCGTCAACCACAACTTTCTCGCGTGAGTACAGCTGGGAGTAGTGCTCAACCCAGCGCTCCATCTGTTTGGCTTTGTCAGCGATGACTTCACCAGATTTGGATTTCAGAGGTGCCGTCTTGTTCTGGGTGGGTCCTAATGCCTTCTTCATACCCTCGTACATTCCTCTGAGATTACTAAAGTCAGCATAGGTCTGGATGCTGCTGCATAGCTGGAGCCAGTGGTTGTTGGCACAGTGCCTGGCTGTCTGCTGTACTGTTCTTCTGGCCGCTGTAAGTGCTTGCTGGGTACTCTGGCTTGGTGAGCGTTTGTACTCCAGGAGTGCAGCACGCTTCTTTTCAATGACTGGAATCATCTCATCGGAGTTAGCTTTGAACCAGTCGTTCGTGTTTCTAGCTCTTCTTCCAAACACCGACAAGGCCGTGTTGTAAACTGTATCCCTCAGATGTTGCCATTTGGATGTCACATCGGCGCCCCCAGAGCCACTATGCAGATTTTCCTGGAGGGTCTCTCTGAACTTTTCAGCTTTCTCCGAGTTTGCCATCTTTCTGGCATCAATGCGGGGCCTTTAGAGCAGTACAGCTTCTTGTGACTCAGCTTGAGCTTGGAGCAAACTAGCAAGTGATCTGTATCACAGTCAGCACTATGATAGCTGCGTGTCAGAAGGACGTTTTTGAGGTTATTATGCCTAGTGATGACCACATCTAGTTGATGCCAGTGCTTCGAGCGTGGGTGTCTCCACAACACTCTGTGCTGTAGCTTCATTTGGAAGAATGCGTTTGTGATGCACAGATTGTGGTACATGCACAGTTCAAGGAGACGCTGTCCATTGTCATTCATTTTTCCCACACCGAAGTGTCCTAAGCAGGAAGGCCATGAGGCCCAATCAGCTCCAACTCTTGCATTGAAGTCACCCAAGATGTACAGTTGTTCACGAGCAGGTATTTGCTCTACAGCAGCACTAAGCACGTCATAGAACTTGTTTTTACTTCTGGTGTGGCGTACGGGGTTGGGGCATAAGCGCTGATCAGGTGGACGGGACCGGCGCAAGTTTGAAGCGTGATCCGAAGAAGTCTTTCTGATCCACCCATGACTAATTCCACCATTTGTAGAAGGGTGTTTCTGACAGCAAAGCCAACACCATGCTCTCTGGGTTCTTCTTGGGCTTTACCCTGCCAGAGAAAGGTGTAGTCCTTTTCCTTTCGAGATCCCGAATCTCGTTGAAGAAGATATTGAACAGAACCGGTCCCAATACAGACTCCTGCGGAACCTCACTTGTTATACAATGTTATATAATGTGGGGATCTGGCCAAATATAGGAGATGAGTGACAATTTTACTCTGTTCATCTTGGTGGATTGACAAGAATTTGTATGCTTCTGGGAGCGCATGAATGGGATATCTGAAAGGCTATAAGATGTCATGATTTGGAGCCTAAGCCAACTTCTAACCATTGCCACCCACTTGGGAATCCTATAAGTGCAGTATGATTTTTGCAGAATTTTAAAATACTGCACCTAGAATATTTATTTTTGGTGCACAGTTCCCTCAGGATATATAATATATATAAATGTGCACAACACTGCTCTTGTTTCTAAGCACAATCCATCTACAGATCCCCAAAACGCTGTTGAGTTCATTAGGTAAATGTTATATTATTTGTATGAAATGGAAACATTACTTGGAAATATGAATGTCTGTTAATTGACTCAAATGGTTATTATTTTATGCGATTAAGTTATGCATCAGATAGGAGATACACAAGTAACCTATCTGGCTAACTAGTTTTCTGAGTAGTAACAGAGAAAGCCATGCTAGTCTGTATACTATCAAAACAAAAAATCAGTCAAGTATCATTTTAAAGACTAACAAAATAATTTATTAGGTGAGCTTTCGTGAGACAGACCCACTTCTTCAGACACTTTTTCTTCTTGGTCTGAAGAGGTTGTCTGTCCCACGAAAGCTCACCTAATAAATTATTTTGTTAGTCTTTAAAGTGCTATTTGACTGATTTTTTGTTTTGATAGTTTTCTGAGTTGATGGATGTTTGTAGTAGGCAGTAGTAGTAGAAATCCGTCAATCCCAGAGGACTATGGTGTGTTGTTGCACCCGGGGTTGGATCGACAGCAGAGTCTAGTGTGGCTGTAAAGTCCGATTCTTGAGTGACAGTCTTTTCCGCACAGGCTACAGGAGAACACTGAGCCCTGGTAGATGAACTGGGGGCGGGACTTCCTCAGGGTTCTTTTCTCTTCTGCTTGTTGCCTGAGGTTGACTTCATACTGGGACAGTCCTTTTTTCACCCGTAGCTTCCACAGGCATCGATCGGTGGCGAGTGTCTCCCAGGTGGCAGTGCTGATGTTAGCAGCCTTCAAGTCACGCTTGCACACATCTTTGTAGAGGAGATGAGGTCTTCCAACCGGCCTGGTCCCTGTCACCAGTTCACTGTAGAGCAAATCCTTAGGTATGAGACCATCTTGCATGTGGGAGATGTGACCTAGCCATTGCAGGCGTCTCTGCTTGATCAAAGTGTGCATGATGGCAGTCCCTGCTCGTTCGAGCACCGTGTTGTTGGTCACCTTGTCCCTCCAGGAGATTCCCAGGATGCATCTCAGGAAACGCATATGAAATGAGTTGAGCCTCTTTTCATATTTGGAGCTCAGCGTCCAAGTTTCGCAGCTGTACAGGAGGTTACTCAGTATACAGGCTCTATAGACTTGTGCTTTGGTGTGCTCTGTGAGTTTCCTGTTGGACCATACTCTTTTTGTTAGCCTGGATAGTGTGGTGGCAGCCATTCCGATACATTTGTTAATCTCGCTTTCAAGGGAGAGGTTCTCAGATATTGTGGAGCCCAGGTAAACGAACTCGTGGACAACTTCCAGCTGGTGATCGTTGATGCTTATGGCAAGTGGATAGTTAGTGCCCTGACTCATCACTTGTGTTTTCTTGATATTGATGATAAGCCCGAACTCTTTGCAGGCATCCGCAAAGCGATTCATGAGGTGCTGTAGTTCCTCCTGTGTATGAGTTGTAATAGCTGCATCATCCACAAAGAGGAAGTCTCGCAAGCACCTTGTTTGCACTTTGGTCCTTGCTTTTAGCCTAGACTGCTGGAAGAGCTTGCCATCAGATCTCATGTGAAGGTAAATGCCTGTTGTGGCTGAACCAAAGGCATATTTGAGCAGGACAGAAAAAAATATTCCAAGAAGTGTAGGGGCCAGAACGCAACCCCGCTTCACTCCACTGTGGATACTGAAAGGTTCGGAGGCGGATCCATCATAGACAATGACTCCCTTCATGTCCTTGTGGAAAGACTTGATGATATTGAGCAGGGTGGTGGGGGACAGCCAATCTTTTCCAGAATTTGAAAAAGACCATTTCTGCTAACAAGGTCAAAAGCCTTGGTTAGGTCGATGAATGCAACGCATAGTGGTCTTTGCTGTTCCCTGCGCTTTTCCTGCAGCTGCCTAAGGGAAAATATCATATCAATGGAAGATCTTTTAGCTCTAAACCTGCACTGTGACTCAGGATAGACTCGTTCTGCAAGGACTTGGAGCCTCTTTGATACTACCTGGGCAAAGAGCTTTCCAACGATAATAAGGAGGGATATACCATGTTAGTTGTTACAGTCGCTCCTGTCACCCTTGTTCTTGTAAAGAGTGACTATGTTGGCATCTCTCATGTCTTGTGGTACTTTCCTCTCCTTCCAACACTGACACAGCAGCCCATGCAGTTCTGGAATCAGGCTGCTCTTAGCACACTTGAGAATTTCTGGTGGAATGCCGTCTTTACCTGGGGCTTTCCCAACTGCCGGTGCGTCAAGTGCCTGGCTGACCTCCGGCGCTGTTGGTACATTGTCGAGCTCTGACAAAGTTGGAAGGCAGCTAATGGCGTTCAGTGCTGCTTCTGTGACAGTGTTCTCCGAAGCATACAACTCTGAGTAATGCTCCACCCACCTTTCCGTCTGTTTGGAGCGGTCCTTAAGGATCTCTCCATTGAGTGCCTTCAGGGGAGCAATCTTATTTTGAATTGGTCCAATGGCTTCCCTGATTCCATCATACGTGCCCTTTATGTTGCCATTGTCTTCACAGGTGTGGATTCTGGAGCAGAGCTGAAGCCAGTAGTCATTCGCACAGCGCCTGGCTGTCCTTTGGACTTTACCACAAGTGGCCCTGAGTATCTGCAAGTTCCTCTCGCTAGGGGATGTCTTGTATTTTGTCGCTGCGAGACGCTTCTCAACGATGGGCAGCAGCTCCTCTGAGTGTGCTTCAAACCAGTCAGCAGACTTCGTTTGCTTCTTACCAAAAGTCGACATCGCTGTGTTGTAGATGGTATCCCTAAGGTGTGCCCACCTTCCGCTGGCATCTGCACTGGTTGGGCCAGGAGGGCCACATCGAGGGCACGGGTAAACTGTGCAACCCTCTCGGGGTCTTTGGTCATACAGATTCGTGGCCTGCCTGCATTCTTTGTTCGATACAGCCTCCGAGGTTGAAGCCTGATCTTGCTGGCAACGAGTGAATGGTCGGAGTCGGAGTCTGCACTATGATAGCTGCGAGTCAGCTTGACGTTGCCTATGCAGGTGCACCTTACAAGGATCAAGTCCAGCTGGTGCCAGTGTTTGGACCTGGGATGATGCCATGACACCCTGTGCTGGGGCTTGGTCTTGAAGAAGGTGTTGGTAACACAGAGACTGTGCTGGCAGCACAGCTCCAGCAGTCGCTCCCCATTCTCATTTAACTTCCCAACTGTGAATTGCCCTAAGCATGTGGGCCAGCTGGAGTGGTCAGCACCAACTCTTGCGTTAAAATCCCCAAGAATGATCAGTGGCTCGCGAGTTGGAATTTCTTTGATTGAAATGCTGAGCTCATCATAAAAACTTGTCCTTAGCTTCTTGGGAAGAGGTCAGTGTTGGAGCATAGGCACAGATGATGTTGGTCAGGCCTGCAGAGGTTTGCACCTGGAGTTGTATAAGCCTTTCCGAGTGCCCTGTAGGTGGTATGATGGAGCCAATCAGACTGTTCTTGATTGCAAAACCCACACCATGCTCTTTGGTCTCACTAGGGGGGTTTCCCATCCAGAAAAAAGTGAAATCTTTGTCCTTTAGACTGCCGGAAGATGAGAGTCTTGTCTCCTGAAGGGTGACAATGTCCATTTTTAAACTTCTCAGTTAGTTGTTAATAACAGCTGTCTTGCGGATATCATCTGTGTCTTCAAGGTTGTCTGAAAATCCAGTTATCATGGTTCTAACATTCCAGGTGCCCAGTCTAAGAACCAGGAGCTTTTGTATTTTTTCTTTTTGTTTGGTGCACGGATTTCAGACCACCTGTTGGGATTGATCCCTAAGCTCCATGCACCCAGTGAAGCAAATGGGCTGTGGCAAGACAGCACCTTATTGGCTGGGGGCTGCCCAGTTTGAGGCAGGCGGTAGCTGTCCAATGAGGCTACGATGACCCCTCCCACCATTGGAAGCAACCCCTGGTGTCAAGCTCTTAGCCAACGAGCTATGACTTATAACCGGTATACTGTTGCTTCCCGTGTTATGCTGATGCTGTGAGGCGACGCTGGAGTGTCCTCTCCAGGGCGCATGCCTGGGCAAATTTTGTATGGAGGAGGAGCTGTTGCCCATATAGTGGATCCCCCCTCTCCATGTTGCTGATGAATCCAAAGGAACAGTGAGCCGGTATAGTTTGGCATCAGCAGCATCACAGGAGTTGCCAGGAAGATGTCAAAAGTAACATCAGGCTGCCTTCGGGTCTCCAATTCCGTATTTTTCCTCAGGGTTAACTCCCGAAGCCCTTCCCTAGAATGGGTGTGACCGCAAGGCAGCACGGGTTTGAAATCAGAGTTTACCTTCTCCTAGGTGAGTGACCGACCAAGGCTAATGAGCCTCACCTGGATGTTTGTACAGAAAGGCAAATGCTGGGTTAACTTTTCAACATGTTACCAGCTTTCTTTTTTCTTTTTTTTTTTTGAGCCTGAAAATAATTACTTTGCAATATGTTGAGATTTATACAATTCAGCAGCCTAACATTTTCAAGAGATATAATGGGGAACATCAGTTTGGAAATTGAGACAATCTGATGTTGGGCATTACTTACTATGTAAATATATATAAATTATATGTTTGTACTTACTGCATTTCTTAGATTGTTTCATCAGTTTGAAAAATAAAATATTGGAGTGCTAGTTAAAGGCCTGTTAGCTGGTATTTTGTATCTGTTCAGAAATATGTAAATTTCAAAGCCGGCTTGGTTGTCATTTGATACAGATAATCAGTCTGTCAGTCACGCACAAAAGTCTCTGCCATTTGTGCAGAGCTCACATTGACTGCTAGACAACTTGAAAATAGTGATTTTGTTTCTTGTAGTTTGGCAGGAAGTACAACAGAAAGAAATCATGCGTTGATGAATTTGGAAAGCACGCGGGTCTCCTTTGGATGAAAAGTACAGCTGTATTAAGAAGACAAACTTGTTATGTTGTTTAATACCATAGGAAGCACAATGTTACTCTTTAGCAAAAAAAGAAGTAATATTTCTATTAAATTATTAAATAATAATGTTACATACATGTTTCTAAACTCCGCAGCTACTAACTAATATGTATAAGCAAAATTATAGGTTAGTGGATGGAGTTTGACCAATATTAAAATAAAAATGATTTAAAATCCTGATGAAACTATTTTATTAACATATGTAATTATTAGTCTTCATGTGAAGCAGGGGACCACTGCTTTATGACATGTATTTTATTTTCCAATTAAGTAATGTTAAATAGTTGTGTCTGTTTGGTGGTGACACACAAATCAAGTTACTAAGAACTTTTGGAATAGTGACTTTGTCAAACACTTGTTAATCTTAATAGGTATTTTATGTCAATTTCATTTGGATGTTACAGGCCAAAAATTGTTCTTAAACTACGACGGGATTAGAACATGAATAGGGTTCACACTGTGTTCTCATCGAAGTGGGGCATAAGTTTAACAAGTTATCACAGCCTTTAACATAGTTGAAGACTGTTTACAGATATCTCCCTCAGTCTTCTTTTCCCAAGGCTAAACATGCCCAGTTTCTTACCTTTTCTCATAAGCCTGGAGTTCTAACCTTTTATTGTATTTTCTAGCTCTGCTGTTTATCCACATCTTTCTCAAACTGTAGCACCCAGAACTGGATACATAGACCAGCTGAGGCCTCATCACTGCTGAGTCAATAGGAACAGTCACATCCCATACTCACTTGATACACCCCAGAATGGTATTAGCCTTTTTCACAATCTCAACTCTATGTTAACTCATATTCAATTCATGATCCACTATAATCCCAGGTACTTTTCAGCATCCACTGGCTACGTCTACACGTGCAGCCAACATCGAACTAGCTTATTTCGATGTTGCGACATCGAAATAGTCTATTTCGATGAATAACGTCTACACGTCCTCCAGGGCCGGCAACGTCGATGTTCAACTTCGACATTGCTCAGCCCAACATCGAAATAGGCGCAGCGAGGGAACGTCTACACGTCAAAGTAGCACACATCGAAATAGGGATGCCAGGCACAGCTGCAGACAGGGTCACAGGGCGGACTCAACAGCCAGCCGCTCCCTTAAAGGGCCCCTCCCAGACACAGTTGCACTAAACAACACAAGATACACAGAGCTGACAACTGGTTGCAGACCCTGTGCCTGCAGCATAGATCCCCAGCTGCCGCAGAAGCAGCCAGAAGCCCTGGGCTAAGGGCTGCTGCCCATGGTGACCATAGAGCCCCGCAGGGGCTGGAGAGAGAGCATCTCTCAACCCCCCAGCTGATGGCCGCCATGGAGGACCCGGCAATTTCGACGTTGCGGGACGCGGATCGTCTACACGGTCCCTACTTCGACGTTGAACGTTGAAGTAGGGCGCTATTCCTATCTCCTCATGAGGTTAGCGACTTCGACGTTTCGCTGCCTAACGTCGAAGTTAACTTTGAAATAGCGCCCGACGCGTGTAGACGCGACGGGCGCTATTTCGAAGTTGGTGCCGCTACTTCGAAGTAGCGTGCACGTGTAGACGCAGCTACTGTGACCTAGGCAGTTGTATTACATTTTGTAATTGTGCCTTTTGATTTTTCATTCCTACCTTGTACTTGGTCTCTATTTAACTTAATCTTGTTGATTTCAGACCTATTCTTCAATTTGTCAAGGATATTGTGACTTCTGATCATGTTATTCATGGTGCTAGCAACCCCTCATAACATGCAATCATTCACAAATATTAAGAATTACCTTCATTCCATTATGGAAGGCATTTATGAAAATATTGAACAGTACAAAATCCCACAGGACTTCACTAAATTAAAAAATAGTCTATTTTCAGCATCCCATATTTCAACAACTGCTGATGAGATTTTTTCCTATTTCTCTTGTTTAAAAAAAAATCACCTCTGTGTTGATACAACCTGCACAGTAAGTTTAGGTTGTGAGGGAAGAATGTTCTAAATGAAAACTCCATACCTAATCTTAATTACAGCATTTGCGGCTAGATACCCACTGTGCAGCTAATAAAATCAACTGATCAATTAGGTTGGATGGCATGCTTCCTTGACACAGAGCTTGTGTTTAACTGATATGTGCGGAACTGATAAGTAAGATTTGCATCTTCCCCTGCCGTGTGGCCTCATTTTAAAAATTAATATTCACATAAAGATCCTGATTCAGAAAGCAGCCACATTTAGAACAGATTTAAGCATGACCTTAAAGTGTGCATATAAGTACTGTCCTGACTAGGGCATAGACTTAAGTAGATAGTTAAGTGTTTTCCTGAAATGAAGTTTGGTAGGGCTGATTCTGTGTGGCAGACTTGGTGGGCTGGGAGGATCCATGCCTGCAGTCTGTGGTTCACTGATGATGGTCTCAGATATTGAACTGCTTGTTTGGGTTTGTTTATATTTGCTCTTTTAAAATGTCAACTCTTTAGGGGTTTCTTAGATTTTAAAAGAGCAAATATAAACAGCTCCCATTTGATGTCAGTGGCAGACCTTTCAGGAGATCTGCCACTGGCTCGCCCTGCACTCTGGTACCAGGACACCTGCATGTGTCACGCTCTTATCCTGGAGAAACAAGTCATAATTTCCATATGGAAACTTGCCACCCCAGACTGCTACCGCTCTGTGGGACAACAGTTCAGGGTGGGCAAGGCCACTGTTGAGACTGTACTTAACGAGGGTATGGCAGGGCTGGGTCGTGTGTCCCCCACAGGTGGGGGGGGCTGGGGCAAGGGGAACCCCCAGCTGGAGGGGGCAGGACAGGAGGGGGCAGGGGGCAGGACAGGGCTGGGATGTGGGGGGAGAGATGGCCCGCCACACCCTCAGTAGAGCACATATCCCCCTCTTTCCCATGCAGGTTGTCAGAGCCATCAACGCGACGCTGCTGCACAGGGTCATTCGCCTGGGGATCCAGGTACCACCATCATGGGCTTCCAGGACCTGGGCTTCCTGAACCGCTTCGATACTTTGGATGGCACGCACATCCCCATCCATGCCCCGCCACACACGTCAACAGAAAGACTACCATTCAGTGATGCTCCAGGCCCTGGTGGATGCTAGGGGATGGTTCATGGACATCTATGTGGGCTGGGTCGGCTGTACCCATGATGCCCAGGTCTTCTATAACTCTGGGCTCTGCCAGCGTATGGGGGCCAACATGTTCATCCCCCAGAGGGACTTCCCAGTTGGGGAGGATGTCATCATACTGCTCTGCCTGGTGGCAGATGCAGCCTACCCACTCCAGCTGTGGCAGTACATGGGATACCTCAACTCCACCTGGGAGGTATTCAACCAGTGCCTCAACCACACCTGCAATGTTGTGGAGCAGGCCTTCGGGCACCTAAAGGGGTGATGGAGGTGCCTCCACATGCAGCTGGAGGTTGGGGTCCTCAGTGTGCCCCAGGTAATGGGCGCCTGTTTCATCCTCCACAATGTTGCAGAGGGAAAGGGGGATGCCTACATCCCCCGGGGGGCCCTCCGGCCGGCTCCAGCTATGAGCAGCCGAGCACTGCTCCCATCCACCAGACCCACTGGGACAGCCACTGCACTAGGGAGACCCTCAGGCAGGCCTTTGCGGATGGCTGCCTATGACCTGCACCCTCACCCACCCCCAGGCACGTCTGCCACCCACTGTTCCTGCCAGCACCACCCCTGCCAGTACCACACCCACACATCCACCACTCACCATCCCTCCCTGAGGAGCACAGCACGAGGAGGTCCATGGTAAATAAACATTTATCAAGAATGGGACAGTATGTTGAACTATGTACAGGTGGGGGAACAAGGTGTGGAGTGGGGGTGGGGGCTCATTCCAGGGCCAGGGTTGTGGGCCATGAGCTCTGTCAGCCCATGGATCCTGGATCCCCTGCTTCCTGGGTGTGGGGTCCCTGGCAGGGAGGGGAGGGTGTGGGGAGCACTGGCAGGTAAGGCTGGGGGGGTGCTTGGTGTGGGCGGTGGGAGCAGACTCGGCTGGGGGAGCTGCTGAGGGGGGCCAGGAGGCGGGCAACATTGGCCGCATGCTGCTGGAGCGTTTGGACAGTGCCCTCCAGGGTGTGCAGCAGTCTCTCTCACGCAGCTCTCCACCACTCCATCGCTGCCTCCGCAAACTGCAGGTGCTGCTCGGCCACCTCAGCCTGGCACTGACTGGCTGGGTCCTCCTCGGTCTGGCAGTGGGCCCTCCGGGTGCGGCTCCAATGGCGTGCAGTGTGGGGTGGTGCTTGGCTGCTTCCCACATCTGCCGAGGGGCTCTCGGGGATGAGCGACAGTGCTGGGCTCTCCCTGCCCACAGATGGTGCAGCTGTATGGAGAGGGGGACAGCGTGTTAGTAATGTGCCATGGCCAGGGGGAAGTCTGGCTGCAGCCCACCCCCCTGAACCCCCCTACAGGGTGCCTGCCCCCCCCACGGGGCGCCAACCCCCTTCTTGAGGCACTTGCCCCCCATGGGGTGCCAACCCACCCCCCATGGGTTGGGCATCCTATCCTATGGTGCATGGTCCCTGAGTGCTGTCCAGCACTGACTGGCCACCCTGTGTACAATTTGCAGCACTGTTCACTGAGGACGGGTACTGGGCATCACTGGTGGGCCACCACAGGGTGCTGCATACCATGGTGGGCTGGCATGTGTGTGACCTGACGCCACTGGTCCTGTGTGCAGCTGGCTGGCTGGTACGGCGCTCCTACCCTACAGAGCAGGTGCGCACCCCACCATGTACGTACCAGAGGGTCCCTTGGTGACATTCAGGGATACCTGGCTGGATGAGCAGGAGGGGATGTAGATGGCGAGGTCACCCTCCTTGCTTGACCACTTGATGGTGCCCTCACCCTCCCGGGTCCCTAGTCCGGGCTGCTTCCCCACCTCCAGCTGCAGCTCATTGGCAGATGTGTCCAGGAATGCCGAGGGTAGGGAGCTGTCCCGAGGCCCCAGGACGCCACGGAACTCCCAGAAACAGGGGCAGGTGACTGGGGCTACCACGGAGTGGCTGGCCTGGTTCCTGGCCTGGGCATAGCCCTGTCGCAGCTCCTTCACCTTGGAGTGTACCTGTTCTGTGGTATACTCCAGGTGGCCCCTGGTGAGGAGGCCCTGAGCCAGGCAGCTGAAGGCTGTGGCATTGCATCGCTTCACCCCCATCTCTTGGAGGACCTCCTCCTCCTTCCAGAGGCACAGGAGGTCCTGCAGCTCCCCCTCCATCTAGGAGGAGGCCCTTTTTTTTCTCCCCCCTAGAACCCTGGGAGCCCTGGGGAGGGGCTTGGGGGTGGGCATGGAGCTTGTGTGGGGGCTGGCTTCTTGCCATGGTTTTGGCACTGGGAGCATGGGGCTGGAGCATGTGCAGGGGATGCTCCTAGCACACTCTTAGCTTCCTACCACTGGGTTCCTGCATGTGTTCTGCTTTAAGGCGGCCTTGAGGGATCATGGAGCCCCACTGCTGCCAGCTGGTGGCCCCATGCTCCAGCTGACAGGTGCCATGGTGGACCCCTCTTCCAAAACAGTGGGACGTGGAGTGTCTACATGTGTACTATTTAGATTTAGTTTTTCAAAAGGGGACAATCTTCCTGATACGGGAACGAAGTTCAGATTTCAATGTCTGTGCCCCATTCCTTCGATTTTTTTTGAAAGACGGTGTTGCACATGTAGATGCTCCCCCCATTTTTTCAAAAGAGAGCCACTTATTTTGACATTTCATGCATGTGTAGACACAGCTATAGTGTTTTAGGATTTATGCACAAATTGTACTGAGCATGTTACCCAAGATGTTACATTAAGAGATCTTAGAGTCATCTATTTAATGTGTAGTGACTGTCAAAAAAGCAAACATAATGTTGGGAATCAGTAAGAAAGAGAGAGATAATAGGACAGAAAATATATTTCCTTTTATATAAATCCATAGTACAGGTACATCTTGAATATTGCATGCTCATGTGATTGTCCCATAAGAAAAAACAATATAGTGGAATTGGAAAAGGGTCAGAAAAAAGGCAACAAAAACAATTAGGGTCATGCAACAATTTCTGTATGAGGAGAGATTAATAAGACTGGTACTGTTCAGCTTGGAAAAGAGATGACTAAGGGGGGTATATTAGAGGTCTATAAAATCATGACTGATATGGAGAAAGTAAATAAGGAAGTTTTTTTTACTGTACATAACACAAGAGCTCGTGGTCATCAAATGAAAGTAATAGTCAGCAGATTTAAAACAAAGGAAGTATTTCTTCAAACAATGCATAGTCAACCTGTGCACCTCCTTGCCAGAGGATGGAGTGAAGACCAAGTCTATAATAGGGTTCCAAATAAAAGTAGATAAATTTCTGGAGGATAGGTCTGACTCAGTATGACTGTTCTTATGTGTTTTGTGATCTTCAACAGTACATTATGACTGGTTTTCTCAAGATCATCTATTGGCACAGCTTTAGTATAGTCATGTGATCTTTACTGGCATAGTGTTATTCTTTGGTTGCTTACTTATGCCAAGCTTTCTTAAACTTATGGCCTTGTATGGTTAACATTGAAATTTTATAAGCCTCAGCCTGTAGGTCTTGTGTTTTAGCCCTGCTTTACTTTTTCAGATTGAACCTCTCTAATCCGGAACTCTCTCGTCCAGCAAACTGTGTAATCCAGAGTGATTTTAGTTAGTCAAATGACCACTTATCGTCAGTATGACCAAATTACCTCTGGTACCATAAAGTTTATTTACAGCCCCAGTCCTGGCTCTAAGTGTTCCGTGCTGTTGTTTAGCTGTAATTTACCTCTAAATGTCTCCTAAGAGCCCAGTAAGCAGTGGAAGTGTTGGTAATGTGCTAGAAAATATTGACCTCCTGGCAAATTCTCTCATCTGGGACTGGTAAGGTCCCAGAGATGCCCAATGAGAGAGGTTCAGCCTGTATACCCTAATGCATACTTATCAATCCTAAATACTTGTTAATATTATACTTCTAAAATACATTTATTATATTTGACATAACATAGGAGCTCATCGTAATATCATGCACCACACAGATAAATGGAAATTATTTGGTTACAATGAGTGCCTAGAGATAGACTTTAAAATGTTAAAGCAAAAATTGAAAAAGAGAAAGCTCTGTCTTGATGTGGAAAGTGTAGTGTCAGTTCTAGCATGTCATTTGTTATCTAAAAATAGAAAGTTCTAGTGCTGAAATCTGTATGCAGTTTAATCACCTCACTTGAGTTCTAAGAGAAGTAACTTCAGGCAGAGGACCAGTGGCTTCTCAAAAGAGATGATTCTAAATTATTAATCTCAAAATGTTTGTGGAGATATAATTTTTGAGAAACAATAATATAAGAGAGACATGGAAAAGAAAATTCACACTGATATCTCTAAGATACAGATTGTGACCAAATCAGTTACCATATGGAGGCTACTAATACACTGTATCAAGCAATATCAGACTCTTAACAGAGATCCATCGGGTAAATTTCATCACAAACTCTGCTCTAGCTGAGCTAAAACTTGTGAAAGAGGTCACAGAAAAGGTGATATGGTATCCTCATTCCTGTGGCTCCTTTTAAAATCTTCCTTTTATGACTTTGTTAGCTGAGAAAACTTATCCTTTGATAGCCATATCAGGTACTTGGTCCTAAGTGATTACCTAGTGTCCTGTCTGACATTACATGTTTCTAGAGATCCTACTTCTGCATTACATACTTCAGTCATAGAAAATAGCCAACAGAAGCATTTTAAGTGTTGTTTTGGGGTCATTGTCTTTTTTTTTTAAAGTCTAGTGGTATTTCTTAAACAATATTTTCTATTTTTATACACTTTGTTTTTCTGTCCTAGATCTTCCATTATATCAACATAATTGATCTGGCAAGATGTGCTCAGGTTAGCCGATCCTGGCTGTTGCTTACACAGACTAGTTCAATATGGACTGATGTAAGTCAGACTACTTGCAATTGTGACACAATAAAAGGTTTATTGTTTTATTTCAACTTTATTAAAAATAAGAAGAAACCAAGCCAGTAACTTACTGTTTACAAAAAATTATAAGGATCTGGGGTGAAATCCTGATGCCACTGAAGTAAATGCCAACATTCCTTTTAATTTCAGTGTGCCCAGTATTTCACATTTCTGCTCCATTCTATAAATATAAATTAGGAGTAACTCCACTTAAATCAATGGTTTAACATCAACACAAATCTGGTGTAAGGGAAAAGAGAATCAGATATTGGCTATGTCTACACTATCCAAAAACTTTGAAATGGCCATGCAAATAGCCATTTCAAAGTTTACTAATGAAGCACTGACATACATATTCAGTGCCTCATTAGCATGCGGGCAGCCACGGTGCTTCGAAATTGACGCGGCTCACCGCCGCGTGGCTCGTCCAGACGGGGCTCCTTTTCGAAAGGACCCCGCCTACTTTGAAGTCCCCTTATTCCTATGAGCAGACGGGAATAAGGAGACTTCGAAATAGGCAGGGTCCTTTCAAAAAGGAGCCCTGTCTGGACGAGCCACGCGGCAGCAAGCCGCGTCAATTTCGAAGTGCTGCCTGCATACTAATGAGTCGCTGAATATGTATTTCAGCGCTTCATTAGTAAACTTCGAAGTGGCCATTTTCATGGCCATTTCGAAGTTTTTGGATAGTGTGGACATGGTCATTATGTATATTGTGATGGAGTAGGGAAAAGGCAGCCCAAAAAGAGTGAAAGGCCAGATAATTAAGGGAGAAGGGCTGCAGGACAATTAGGAGCAGCTGGCAGGGAGCTGGACCAGGGTGATTGGGGCCTATTGGCTCCACTTCAGGCCCACAGGAAGCATTTAAAAGCCTCCTCACTATTTTCCCATTTTTTGTTAACACATGGGAGTATGTCTACATTACCAAGTTTTGTTGAGGAAACTAATGTGGACATGCAGATTTTGCCATTAAAATGGTCTCCAAAACATGTTTCCACTTGCTCCCTCTTTGTACAGATTGTGTCCACATCTTTATTTTCCTCTCAGTAGGAGCAGTGCACTCTGGGTATGTGTTCCCCAGTGCCTGATAACACCATCTTTTGCTTAGTGTTGTGGGACATTAGAACAGAGTGCAGGTTATCTAGGGTTGCCAAATGTCCCGCAACGTGCAGGACCGTCCCAAAGTTCCATGAAAAGTCCCATGTCCTGCATGTATCCAAAAATGTCCCACAGCAACATTTTTGCATAAATGCAGGACTTCTCATGGAAATTCCCAGCCCCCACTGGGTTTCCTGCAGCTGGGGCTGTCAGTGGGGCTCTACTCCTCTGATGGCTCCCAGCCATGGGAACCTCCGCCGAGGGGTGAGAGACTCCAGCAGCCCTGCAACTAGGGCTGCTGGGGGCGCTTCATGCCTCAGTGGGTTCCCAGCCATGGGACCCCCAGCGGTGGTGGTGGTAGCGGGGGAATGTTGGCAGCCTCATGGCTGGGGCACAGAGCCTGCGAGCAGCCTGAGCTGCAGGAACTCCAGCCATGGGGCTGGGGGAAGCCTGGCAGCCTTGCAGCTAGGAGCTGGCTGGGTGCAGGGTGCCCTAGCCTAGGGGTAGCCTCCCAGTCATAGCCAGTCACAGGGCTGCTGGATTTCCTCCCCCTTGCCTCCTTCAGCTGGGGATCCTGCAGTTGGGGCTGCCTATCCCACAAACCTTTCCCAAAAATCTGGCAACCATAATTTGGAACTGTGCAGAATGGACCGTCACACATCACTTTGTTCAGGGCCTTTTGGCATTCTTGCGTGCTTTTTTGCCAACTGCCATTCCCTGTTGTGTACTCCAGCATCTGCAGCAAGAAAGAGTGAATCACGCATTTCTCTCGCATGCTGTTAGCTGTCATCAGGTTCTCATGCAGGGCAGTTGAAATTGTCTTCGAATTACTGACAGAGGAAGAAGATTCTGATAGGAGTCTGGTAGTGTGCAAAATACAGAGAGTGGAAAACTGTCATTGCATTCTCCAGTCACAGAGCAGCAGGGGGATAGATTGGCACTTTTAGACTACGGAAACAAGCACTAATTGGTGGTTTTGCATAGTCATGCAGATATAGGATGAAGAGCAGTGGCCATAGAGTTTTAAGATGTGTAAAGCAACCTTCTTGGAGAGCTGTGTGCTGAGCTGGCCCCTAAACTACGGCTCAAGAACATCAGAATGAGAGCTGCCCTCTTGGCTGACAAGTGTTAGGCAATTGCTGTGTGGAAGTGGACATCTCCCAATTGCTACCAGTCAGTTGCAGATCAGTTTTGGAGTGGGGAAATCTACTGGAGCTGTACTGCTGCAAGTGTGCAGGGTGCAGAAGACTGTGACTCTGGGAAACGTGCGTGATATTGTGGTTGGTGTGCAGATGAGGGATTTCCAAACTGCGGAGGTGGGAAGAGAATAGATGGCACACGTATTCCAGTTTCAGTGCCGGCCCACCTTGCAATCATGTATATCAACAGGAAACTTTATGGTACTACAGGCTATTGTGGATCACTGTGGGTGTTTCACAGACATCAACTTGGAGTGGTCTGGAAAGCTGCATGATGCACACATCTTCAGGAACACTGACCTGTACAGAAAGCTGCATGGGGAGATTTTGTTTTCAGACCACAAGATTACTATAACTGTGGTGAGTGAGGAGGTGGAGGTGTCTGGTGGCTGTGCATATGGACAAAAGAATTCCGTCCATGGTCAGAAAATTCCCTTTTCAGGGACATAGTTCTAACTGTGCCCTACTTCTCCAGTGGCAGGTCACACTGTGGCAGATCTCTCCCTACTCAGAGTAAGCAAGGAAACGAAGGCACAACTTTTCCAGCCTTGTGGCTTTTGCCTCTTCCATATGCAGCCCACCTATGTTCTGCTTTGGTTCCTGCACAAGTGACTGATGAATAGTACTGATGGGAGTGATTGGGGGGAGGGGAGAGCACACCTGCATTGCCATGGATCTGTGGCAGAAAATTTACAAGTATTTCTGCAGGACTCCATTGAGATTGCAGCAAGTACTCTGGGATCTGATGGGAGCCAGGGGTCCAGCCCAGTCTGCAGCCGCCTGCCGGTCCAGTGGCCCCAGCAGGTTCTCAGGCTCCCAGGCAGCGAGCACTAGGCAGGCCTCTTGTACCTCTGGAGGCTGGAGATTAATTGAGCCCCCAGGCTAGGCTTTTACAGTCCTAGCCCCGGGTCCTGACTTCCAGTTAGGTGGCTGGGAGTTAAGTTCAGCCAAAATGGTTCTCTTTGTGGGTTGGTCGGTATGCTAGCCTGCACATAGTAAATATAGTAACAGAGAGAAAGCCATGCTAGTGTATATACTATCAAAACAAAAAAGCAGTAAAGTAGCACTTTAAAGACTAACAAAATAATCTATTAGGTGAGCTTTCATGGGACAGACCCACTTCTTCAGACCATAGCCATACCAGAACAGACTCAATATTTAAGGCACAAAGAACCAAAACAGTAATCAAGGTTGACAAATCAGAAAAAAAAAATATCAAGGTGAGCAAATCAGAGAGTAGAGGGGCGGGGAGGGAGGGAGTCAAGAATTAGATTAAGCCAAGTATACAAAAGAGTCCCTATAATGACCCAGAAAATTCACATCCCGGTTCAAACCATGTGTTAATGTGTCGAATTTGAATATAAAAGAGAGTTCAGCAGCTTCTCTTTCCAAAGTAGTGTGAAAGCTCCTCTTCAGTAAGCCCCCGCCCCTCTACTCTCTGATTTGCTCACCTTGATCTTTTTTTTTTTGATTTGTCAACCTTGATTACTATTTTTGGTTCTCTGTGCCTTAAATATTGAGTCTGTTCTGGTATGGCTATGGTCTGAAGAAGTGGGTCTGTCCCACGAAAGCTCATCACCTAATAAATTATTTTGTTAGTCTTTAAAGTGCTACCTTACTGCTTTTTTGTTTTGATAGTAAATATAAGTCTCAGTCCTGCAAACACTTACGTTCATGTGTAATTTTATGCATATTAATATTGTACTAGACTATTTGAATGTAAAGAAGAGAATGTCTTTCAGCATTCCTGGTTAAAGTTTGAAATGATACACTAGATTTCTAACAGCACTTTCATGTATTTTGTATATATAACAGCTTTGATATCTTTATGATATCTGAATTATTTCATTTGTTTAGATTGATTTTTCTTCAGTAAAACACAAGATCCAGGACAAAACAGTAGTGAATATACTGAAGAAGTGGCGTCCTTATGTGGTACGTTTGAATCTCCGTGCTTGTTCTGCTCTTCACTGGCTGAGCTTTAAAAGCATTAGTAAGTATTCTAATATTTCTTTTAGTTCTGTTTCTTCTTACTCCCTTTCTCTTTCATCTTTTTCTTTTGTCAGATGTCTTACTCTATCACTATATATTTCTTCTGCTGTGCAACATGTGAGTGTCTCTATAATTCCAGCTGTGGTGAAGCAGAATGCTGGAGATGCTGATTTAAAAAAAAAAAAAAAAAAAAGCCTCCAGCAGCAGTCCTAGCAGTTACAGGCCAGTAACCCCAACTTCAGTACGAAGCAAATTTGTTGAAACTGTAGTAAAGAATAGAATTATCAGACACACAAATCAACACAATGGCTTGGAGTGTCAACATGGGCTTTGTAGAGGAAAGCAATGCCTCACCAATGGATGAGAATTCTTCACCTGTGTCGTCAAGAGTGATCCAGATGATATAGTGTATTTTGACTTTCCGAAATAAATTGTCAGCTTTCACAATAGAAAGAAGTAAACTGTAGGGTTTCCCAAGGATCTGTATTGGCACCTGTGTGGTTTAACTTATTCATAAATGATCTGTAAGAGGGCAAACAGTGAGGTGACAGAATTTGCAGATGCTGCAAAGTTACTTAAATAGTTAAACTCAAATCTGACTGTGGAGAGTTACAAAGAGATTTCACACAACTGGGTGACTGGGCAACAAAATAGCAGATAAAATTAATTTTTGTAAGTGCAAGGGATTGCACGTTGGAAAGATTAGTCCCAAGTACCTATACAAAGTGATGGATTAAATTTACCATTCAAGAAAGGTCTTACAATCGTCATGGGTAGTTCTCTGAAAATATCTGATCAATGTACAGAAGCACCCAAAAACACTAAGGCTACGTCTACACGTGAAGCCTACATCGAAGTAGCCTATTTCGATGTGGCGACATCGAAATAGGCTATTTCGATGAATAACGTCTACACGTCCTCCAGGGCTGGCAACGTCGATGTTCAACATCGACGTTGCGCAGCACCACATCAAAATAGGCGCTGCGAGGGAACGTCTACACGCCACAGTAGCACACATCGAAATAAGGGTGCCAGGCACAGCTGCAGACAGGGTCACAGGGCGGACTCAACAGCCAGCCGCTCCCTTAAAGGGCCCCTCCCAGACACACTTGCACTAAACAGCACAAGATACACAGAGCCGACAACGAGTTGCAGACCCTGTGCATGCAGCATGAATCCCCCGCTGCAGCAGCAGCAGCCAGAAGCCCTGGGCTAAGGGCTGCTGCCCACGGTGACCATAGAGCCCCGCACGGGATGGAGAGACAGCGTCTCTCAACCCCCCAGCTGATGGCTGCCATGGAGGACCCCACAATTTCGACGTTGCGGGACGCGGATCATCTACACGGTCCCTACTTCGACGTTGAACGTCGAAGTAGGGCGCTATTCCGATCCCCTCATGAGGTTAGCGACTTCGATGTCTCGCCGCCTAACGTCGAAGTTAACTTCGAAATAGCGCCCGACGCGTGTAGCCGCGACGGGCGCTATTTCGAAGTTAGTGCCGCTACTTCGAAGTAGCGTGCACGTGTAGACACAGCTTAAGAGTGTTAGGAACCATTGGGAAAAGGATAGTATAGTAATCCCTAGATTTACAGAGAGGTTGTGTTCTGAGCAACCTCTGTGTAAGTTGAATTTTGTGTAAATTGGGGAGGTGTTGGGGGAGTGGGCAGCTGAGCGATGTGGAGTGGGGGGCAATGATGTGGCCCCCAGCTTCTCCCAGCTGTGTGCCTTCTGGGCTTCCCCGCTGGGGAGCCAGGTGCACAGACAGCTGCTTGTGGACAGGTACTCTCAGCTGGGGAGCCCAGCATGCAGACAGAAGCTTGGAGCCTAGAAGCAGCATCACTAACAGCTCAGGACATCCAGTTTCTATGCTTTCATTTGCTGTGTGCCTCGCCTACAGTAGCCTAAAGCCACAACTGTGGGAAATGTCCTCCTCAGCCTCTTGTTGGAGTATTGCTAGTGTGGATAGAATCTTTGAGTGCAGCTGCAAAGATCTAGTAAGTTTCTACTGAGCATGTGCAAACTATTTGGCAAAGGTTTGTAGCCAGTATTTCCTGTAAGATGAAAACTTGGACAGCTATACAGGAGAGATTCAGGTGCCATTCAGCTGATTGGCAGAACACCCCCAGATGCCCACAATTTTTTATTGGTGGTGTACATCTGCATATGCCTCAGTGTACATAACACAATTTATTCCGCACAAGGATAGAAAAAATTATAGGGAACATTCTTTGCGACTATACCAAATTTTTGAAGCTTTACAGGGATGGCACAAGGCACGTCCCTAATACAAGGCCACCCCTCTTCCCTATTGCCAACTTTCGGATCTCTGCTTCAAAGCATGAGGATGCTAGAGCTTCTTAAATACAAAGTTGCTAGAATTGTTTAATATGGGCAAGCCAATGTATTTTCCTCTTTCTTTGTCCTTGGAACCAGTTGAACTGTTTTGACTTAATTAAAAAAAATCAGAGACAGACAGCTGGCATGGAAAATTCCAGCCTTAATGATTAGTTTGTGAAAGTTTTAAGCAAGTGAAAACAGGGTCTGATAATGGGAAATATGGGGAACCTTGATAATAAATAGTGCCTCACCTCCAGTTAATCATAGTACAGTAATAACTTCTTTATGTTGTGGGTCTTTGTGCATAGCTTTAATATTAATTTCTCTAATTTTGGTACATGATCACCTTGAATATGGGGGCAGAAGAATAGGTGCACCCTATCCTGGGCACCATGGCAGCTGCCCTGGCCCATCTGAGTCCCACTTACACGTCTGTCCCTCCTTGCGGACAAAGTTACTTCCTCCTCTTTGGCTGAGGTGTGCCCCACGAATGCGAGGGGAGAGGGGCAGGAGCTATCCAGAACCTAATTGGCTCTTAGCTCCCAAAAAGTCAGGTGATAGGGAGGCAATAGCTGGAGCTGATGGTAAGGAATGAAGTTGGAGGGGCCATGGAGCTGAGCATGGATAGAAACATATATCAGTTCCTGCAATATTTCCATTTCTGGGAGCCATCCCTTACTGCCCCTGGTACCAGGGCAATGTTGGCTTGTGTTATTAAAAAGTGGCATTCCAAGTCCAGTTCTTTAGGCAAATAAACAACTTTATATCTCTATTAAGTATTAGATCATTTATTATAGGTCTTCCCTGATTAGTGATGAGAGTCTTTTTGAATGGAATACCTCACTTCTCTTAATGCTACTGGTAAGGGTGAATGTCTTCAATTGTCTCTCCTTGTCACCTCTGTAAAAAACAAAAAAACAAAACAAAAAAACCCATACAGTATTGATTACCTAACTAGATCAGTGCAACTTGTAAGCCACAGTGCGCCTTAGTTTATCTTAAATCTGCACATCAAAGACACAAAATGTTATTCTGTATGACTGTACCCTGTGTCTACAAGCTGCATGTCTTTCTATAGTTGCTGAATTTCCGCGTATCTTCAGCAAGCTCAGAATTAAAGATAATAACCTTTTTAACTGTTCAGTCTCATTTGTTAAAAGTCATTTGTGGTAGTTAGTGTGACAGTCTGCAAAGAATCTTACATGTATCTCTGAAACACCTTGTTCTAATTATGATTATGTATATTCAGTGATCCACTTTAAGTGTCAAAGGCATTTCAATCAGTGGTGTTTGTTTGTTTGTTTTGCTATTTAAATAAATACCAAAAATGTATTCCATTAGATGTCCATTGATATTGGGTGTGCAGCTTGTCTGTATCTTTTGAACTGTTGTGGAAGTTCAGTTGAAGCAAAGAGTAAGATAGAATTCTTTTATTGCTGCAGGCCTGTATGAGATCACTACTTTTCAAAGGTTTTTCTTGCTAACAAACTGAATTGAATTGTTTGTTTAAGCATAGCCTAAATATGTCATGAGCTTTCTACTCTAAATGCCATGAACCACAGTTCTAATGTCATTATTCAAGATGAAGCCAAGATTACATAGATTTCTGGCAACCTTTTAAAATTGTTAATGATGAAACAGCATTGGTGTTGGCTGCTTAATCATGCTGATTGGCTGGCTAAACAAGTTTGTATTTGTTATCCTGAATGAATCAGTTGCAAAATATTGGGGTTTTTATTGTTTTATGCATTCACATAAAGATATGTGCATGATATGTACTGTAGCAGTTTTGTTAATGCAGATATATAAGTTATAATATTCTTCCAATTCCAGCTGACTTTGATGAAGGAATATATTATTGTGCCAGAAGCAAATAAGCGTATTGTAAGAATAAAGTACAGCTCACTGTTTGGGGTATTATTCCACCCACCCAGTGATCTGTAACAAGGGAGGCATCCTGGGGAACTGTTTGACCTCCAGATGTGCCTGAGAGTTGCATTTAGAGCTTGCTGCTATTAGTATTCACAGCACAGGAATTGAAGATTTGGCAAGGAGTGTTATGCTGATTCTTGACATCTGTGCATTTTAGAAGGCATCCATATTTTGTGACAGTTTTGTTTTCAGTTACAGCTTTCAGAGACCTCCAAACACTGTACTCATTAGGAGAAAAAGAAAAGCCCCTGACACAATTGTTTATTGGAGACATAGTCAAAAATATTGGAATAGAGTGGTTGTAGGGAAAGAAAGAGATTAAGGGGGCTGTCGGAAGTATCTCAGGACTTTCTAATATCTTTTGGACTCAGAATCTTCTCAAGCTATGGTTACACTAAGTACTCTGTTGACAGAAGTTGCTGTTGGAAGAAATTTCCTGACAAAACTTCTGTTGACAGAGTGCAGCAACACACAAAAGCCAATTGGAAGAGCATTGGGGTCTGTTGCCAGAGCACCTGGACTGCCTGGCTGCTCTCTTGACAAAACAGGAACCCAGAAGCACAGCAGACAGGGCTGCCCATTGTTCTGGATTCCCTGTCTGTTGAGAGAAGGCCCCTCAGAGTGTCCACACAGCTTTTTTTGTCGACAGAATCTGTCAACATCAGCGTTATGCCTCATGGCTGAGACCAGAACACAGCCAGCAAAAATGCTTAGTTTTGTTGACAACCTGTCAACAAAATGCATTTTCTGTGTTGATGCTCCACCAGTTTTGTCTGCAAAACTCCCTGGTGTAACCATAGCCTCAGGGACATTTGTGATTAAATGGTGTAGAGGAAGAAATGTTAAGATGCAAGTGTGGTTTATGGTTGTGGTGTTTCAGTTGAGAACATGTTCTGATTTACAAATAGCAGATCTGCTCTTTTAAAAAATAAACATCTCCTCTATAATTTTACAGTTTTTCTTCCTGATCTGCTATTTCTCCTCTTCCATTTTTGTATGCCCCTTCTCTTTTCCATACATTTATTTTTCTCATGTTTTAATTTGGCTGCCTTCTTCTGTTGTTTGTCTCCATGCTGTTGTTATTCTTTCTGCTGCAGGCCCATTTCTGTTATTATTGAAACCAACTTCTATTCTCCACCACCTTTTCTTTTAGGGTAATTACAAACATTAAAGTACCTCAGACTCTGATGTATGTATGGTGGACTTTCAGTTTTCACAGAGTTCTAGCACTTTATTGGCTTCACAGGAATCACTTTTCATATATGTCTAGTATGTAAAGGCCCTTTAGTGCCATTGGTCTAAGAGAAATAGTGCTGTAACTCTATGTATAAAGGATTATAGTTGATTGTAATTAGTTATATATGCTGTAATCAAATTTAAAAAACTTGGGGCAGTCCAAGAAAAAATATGGGGTTGATGGCTCTTAGATACTCTTCAGAATGGGGTGCAACTTCCATTCCATCTCTCTTTTGAGGGCAGAGAAGTGTTTATTTTTCCCCTTCCATAACAAAGATCTGGATAGATTTCACCTCAAGTTTCCTTTCTTTCTTTTAGTGCTGTTTCAGGAGTCATGGTTATTTCTTGAACATAGTGGTATTTGTGTTTGAAGGATCCTTCCACAGGGCAGTTATCAAACCACAATCTCCCTGAGCCACCAATTAGATATGTCCTCTTTTTACTGGGCTTTCCTCTCTATTTAAAATGATAACCAGTGTTTTCAGCTTTGTCTCTTTAAGAAGTTGTGGCTGTTGATTGTCTTCTGTGACAGTTTCCAGACTCTGGAATTACTGTTTCTTTGAAAAGCATGAAAGGTTTGTCCATCTAGCCATTAATGATTCTTTTAAACAGTTGTTTTCCATGCATCACTGCTATTCCCAAGGGCCTTGGCCCTGGTCGGACTACTTGAGCAACAGTTTAATGATTCTGTATCACTGTAGCCTTTAGACTTGTCATCTGCAGCAGGCCACCCAGTTCTTACACTCAGACTTACCTGTTCAGCTCCTTGAGTTTTTAAATTTACTGGCTACAGACCTTCCACACTATCTCCCACCTATGCTCTGTACATGGATGGTGTGCTGTTTCTTCTGGTCCTCATTCTGGCATTCCCCAATGCGTTCTTTTTAAAATACTACCTCTTTAGCTACAATGCTGGCTTTTTTGTCCATAACAGTTGACCCACGTGGTATATAAATTCACTTTTTCCTGCTCTACATTTCTCCAGTCACTAGCTTTAATGTCAAAAATAGCTATTCTCTTAAGGTTCTATTATCTGTCCTTTCCCTGTCTTCTCAGTAGTTCTATTGTTCTTAGTTGTCCTCTTCTCTACCGTCCTGAGTATCTCTGTGCTGGCAAAATCCCCAAGATTTGGAGAAAGTAGTTCACTGGCTGATAGCTACTGTCTGCAAGATATTTTTTTCTTTCTGGAGCTTTTAAATGTTTCAGGTGGTACCAACAGATAGCATGTATTTTACTGGCCAAGGGGGAAGATTTTCTAACCCCCCAAGCTATCCTTTAATATTTAAAATCATTCTGGAGCTGGCAACAGTGAAGAATAGTGCAACAGGTTTTTCTACACAACTCTTCAGAGGGTATGCAAAAACTGTCTAAATTCTTCAGTTTGGCAACCTAGCATCTGTAAGTAATTTACTTGTTACTAGAATAAGGGGTGTGAAAGAATGCCTCAGATCACAGAATATTTTCTGCTGAAGAATCCTTTGGCACTTCCTCACACTCTTACCATGTCCTGAATTTTAATTTGTTTTCATGTTTTATATTAGAAAAAGCTGTCACCAAATGCTCTGGATTATATTTTTAGTGCAAAAGTACATATGTGAGCCTTTGGGCAGGAGCGCTGGAGGGATCCACAGCCACTAAAATGCTATGTAGCGTTTGAAAGCTACAATTTTTTTCCCACTGCACAGCCTTCCAGAGGTCCTCCCATGGTTAGTTGCTTGCATGTATTGTCACGCATTTCAAATGTAGAGCCTAATTCTGCTTCCTGCACTCATGCATAACTATCAGCGATGTAGGAGATGAAGCAGGATCTGGAGTGTGATCTGGGACATCTGAGTCTGATCTCAGATCTGTCACCAGTCTGGTCTTGGGCAACTTACTTAACTCTTCTTTGTCATTGTTTCCCCAGCAGGAGTGCTAATGTCTCCTTCAAAAAGGAAGTTTTCAGTTTGGTTATATTAACTGATGCAAACCTTTAGAAAAGTAAATACTGTACAGATGCTAAATGTTATCACTCTATGGCTGTGTCTACACTTGCCAAAAACTTTGAAATGGCCATGCAAATGGGCCATTTTGAAGTATTAATGAAGCGCTGAAATACATATTCAGTGCCTCATTAGCATGCGGGCGCTGGCACTTCGAAATTGACGTGGCTCGCCGCCGCGCGGCTTGTCCAGACGGGGCTCCTTTTCGAAAGGACCCTGGCTACTTCAAAGTCCCCTTATAGAAACTTTTGGGAAGAAGGGGCCTCCGGAAGAAGCACGTCCTTCCGGAAGCACCCCCGGGGGCCATGCTTCGACATGGCGTTTTGGAGTCCGGAAGAACGGTCTTCTGGATTCCAAATCATATGGCATTATGTTAATGAGATGCAGGGAATTTGCATCCATGCCTCATTAGCATCTTTCACTCCCTGTATTAGCATGCCACTTCCGAAGAAAGTAGCCTGTGTAGAAACAGCCAATGAGAAATAGTGCCTATTTTGAAATAGCAGTTTTGAAATAGGTGCTGTTAAGACAGGGGCTATGTCTACACTAGCATTCCTTTTTTGAAAGATGTATGCAAATGAAGGGAATCAAAAATGCAAATGAGGCACAGATTTACATACCTGACACCTCATTTGCGTATTATTCTTTTGAAAGAAGAAAAGCAGTGTAGATGCGGCTCTTTTGAAAGTAATCCCCATCTTCGAAAGAACCCTTCTTCCTATTTTTTTAGACTAGAGCCACGTCTACACTGCTTTTCTTCTTTTGAAAGAAGAATATGCAAATGAGGTGCCAGATATGTAAATCTGTGTCTCATTTGCATTTTCGATTTCCTTCATTTGCTTGCCTCTTTTGAAAGAGGAATGCTAGTGTAGACGTAGCCAAGGAATAAAGCCTATTTCAATATTAGCCATAGTGCATCCAATGTCTCTGTTTTAAAGAAGGCACTGTGTGTAGACGCTGTGTTTTGAAATAGCTAAGTGCTATTTCAAATTGCATTTATGTGTAGCTGTGTGATTTCAAAACAAGCTATTTCTGAATAACTCTTCCAGAATAGCTTATTTCAAAATAAAGATGCCACGTAGACATACCCTGAAGTTCATATATACGACTGCTGTTCTCATAGTATGTGAACAGCTCACAACTTTTAATATATTTATCCTTACAACATCCATGTGAGGTAGGGAAGTGCATTATTTTCATTTTATAGATGCAGAACTGAGGCACAGAGAAACTAAATGATTTGCCCAATGTCACACAGGAAGTCTATGTCAGAACTGGTTAGTGTCAGAACAGACTAGTACTGTGATCACTGGAAGGTCCTTTCTCTCTGTTCCATATGGAATTCCCATTGATTTTGTACCCTTTTGAAGTTCAGTTTGCATTTTGATTATTTCATATAACTATCACACACAAAACAACTGGTGCATAAAATGCACAAAATTTTTCCAGGGAACAGATCAAGGAACGAATAAATATAAAGAAATTGCAATACATTCAACACATTGATGCTATAGGCCCAGTCCTGCAATGATAAGGTGACCACATTGATGTATGGCAAATATGGGACATCAGCCTCTGAGGATGGGGGCGGGAGAAGGCTGTTGTCTCATGTCAGGGCTCCTCAGTGATGGAGGTTGCTGCCCCACAGTGAGGCACTGGGGATGAGGTCTGCGCAGCCTTCTAATGGGGGAGGGAGCAGAGCATGGTAGTTCCACAAACTCCTGGCAGAGGGTACCAAGAATAGGGATTTTGCAGCCTCCAGGCAGAGACGGAGGTTGTGGGGTTGGAGTGGCGGGGGGCAAAGAGAGGAGAGCAAGAAATGTGGCAGCTGTACCATGGCAGGGGTCCCTGGTGGCGGAGTCTGGTGTGCCAGAGAACGTGGAAGTTTCCCCATGGAGGAGCTTCCCCACAGCATGAGCTGCCTCCCTGAGGCATGAGGTGCCGGGGAACAAGGCAGCAGCCCTGTGGCGGGGCTAGCTGGCAGTGCGAACTGCCTCCCCTAAGCATGTGGTGCCAGGGAAGCTGCCCCGTGATGGAACTTGCCAGCAGTGGGGGCTGCAGGCCTGGGGTTCCAAGGAATGGGGCCACTACCCCAAAGAGGAGTACCCCTGCAGCAGGAGCAGCCCCAAGGCACAGGACACTGGGGAACTGGTCAGCTGCCCTGCAGCAGAGCTACCCAGCAGCAGAGGCTGCTGCCCTGATCCTGCCAGGGAACAGGAGGCCGCCTCACCCCCAGATATGGGACAATGTGCCCATTTTCTTCAAAAAAGTATGTGGGACTGTCCTGGTAAAAACGGGTTGGATGGTCACGCGGTGGAATGAGTTCCATGGCCATGCACAGGAAACTGCAGGTTCATGCCCTGCTATGCATAATGTGACTTATTTCCACTATAGATCTATATCTATATCTCTCCATGTATACTTTGTAAGTTCAATTAGTGACCCAAACAGTAAGGGTGACCCAAAATAAAAATGGTCAGAAACGGTACATTTTTATAAAAGATGATGTATAACTAATACCATAACTGAAATTTAAAAAAAACAAAACACTATATAGGCAGATATTTCCTTATGGACAAACAACACAAGTGGCAAAAATGTAAACAGTTTTTTTCTGACATAAAAATATGATAAATCTGAATCTAATAATAAAGACATTTGCAAATTAATCTATTACAGTGACAATTACACCGTGCTTCTTTACTGTTTTAACTGATTGTTCTTTTTGTCGTTCCCATTCCTCGTCTTCTTTGTCTTGCTCAAATGTTTCTGGATAAACTGGCAGCTTGTCTTTTGGACATTCCTCATAATAACTTCGGACATATTTTTCAACAGTCCACCCTTTGTATTCCTCAGGTATTTTGCATTCTAGGCCACTGTAGTAAACATTGTAGTGATGCTTCAACCAGTAGAAAAGGTAATGAATGTTGTAGTCACATCTCCAAGGATTCTGTCTAAGCTGTAATATTTTCAAAAAGTATAGATCTTCTAATACGCCATATTCAAAATTTTGCAGTGTGTTGTTTGATAAATCAAGCTCCTCTAAGTTAATGAGTCCTGAAAAAGCAGCTGATCAATTTTAAAAATAGTTATTAAAACACAGAATAAATAGAAAAAATAGGAAAAGGTACTTGTAACAGGGAAAGCATTGTGATATTAATATGGCTTAACAGTATTACAATAAGGTGGTCAAAATCACAGTTTATACTTTTATTAAAGGACTACAATAATGGCATCTTGTAAATCTAAACAAAAAAGAGTGGTTCTACTCTTGAGAAGTGGCATGTAAACTTTTACATCAGATCTGATTTATTCAGAATCACTTGTGCTGAATTTATAAGAAATATAAATGACCTCTTCTTGGTTTCTCTTAATAGCACAGTAGAGAAAACACAGCAAAAAGCCAATGAACTGGAATGTAACTTTGCATTATGAGAGAATTGTTTCACTAATCACTTATACCTGTGCCACACCCATTATTACCAGTGCAGTAGTCCCCCGAGTTATGCTAGGGTTGAGTTCCTGCACACCCTTGCATAACTCGAATTTTGCGTAATTTGGGGTGGGCTTTGGGAGCCAGCTGGCAGCCTGGTTCCCAGCTCCCCTGGACTTGCGGGAGCCGGGTGTGGCTTCTCCCCTGCTCTGCTCAGCTGTTGCAGCATAGCTTCTCCCCAGCTGGGGGAAGCAGGGGAGAAGCCCCACCGCAGTGGCTGTCTGCTGTCCCCCAGTGCGGGGAGCCTGGTAGGCAGACAGCCGCTATGGCAGATCTTCTCCCCTGCTTCTCCCAGCTGGGGTAGCTAGGGCTGGAGTGCTTTCGATTTGCACTTAACTTGTGTTAATGCGAGTGTAGGAGGGTGAAAGTGAGGCCAGGCAAGGCAGGGGGTAAACAATGCCTGTTAGCCCAATCAGCCCCACCCCTGTTCACCTGCAACCAGTGTTAGGCCTGGAGGGGTATAAAGGGAGGGAAGCCAGCCCAGCTTGGGGCTGACCAGCAAAGAGGCAGGAGACCCCAGGCTAGAGCTGCTATATAGTTAGCTGCTAGAGGGTACAGCCCAGGACCCTCCCCCAGGTACTGAGGGGGAGTGGGAGCCCTTCTTCTGCCACAAGGGGGAGCTAGATTTTTTGGGGCCATGCCCCAAACTCAACCTATAGACACTTGGGTGGGGGCTGCAGACCCACCCAACAGGCCCTGGCCAGGGGGCCTAGCTGCAAACTGTTCACAGTGAGTTAAGCAGAAATTGAAATTGCACATACCAGGGGATTACTGTAATATAGGTTCTGAAGGTCAAATTAGAAGTGCATTGACACTTTTGCATTGTTTTCAGATTATACTCAGACTTTACCTGCGCACAAGGTTGTGTGACCATAGCAATACTTGCAATGAGGCAACATGTGAAATGTAGACTGATCTGTACACCGATTTTGTACTACTGAACTATTTTGGTTAGGGGTCTGGTTTTGTTGGGCTGAAATTGTTTTAATGTTATGGGTGTCTAATGTCGACACAGTTGTACTGGTATAAATGTGCCTTATGATGGTATAACTTACCCCCCCATGATGATAAGCCAGCAGGGCTGACAGCCAGCATAGGGCCTGGGGCAAGGTATGTGGCTGGCCCCAGCTCTGAGCTTTGGACAGTCAGCCCTTAGTGCTGCCCAAATTGTAGTATGCTCCACACCTGCCCCCTGAGTTGCAAGGAGTGATGCTCTGGTGGCAATTCAAAGGGGTCTGAAGCTTTTGCTGCTGCTGCAGCAGCAGCAGCGGATGAGACCTCCATGCCCCTTAGACTCATCAGGCCTTGGGACAGCTACTCCCTTTGCTGCTCTGTCAGCAGGCCTGTAATAAGCTAAATGGGTTTATACAGGTATAACTATGTCCACATTAGGGGGATTTGTAACACTGTAACTATACCAGTAAAGCTGTACAGTTTTTGTGTAGGCATGGCTTGAGGGTACAAGAAGAGAATAGAGCTGTGTAGATATCAGGAAATACCTGATCTGACATCTCTATTATTGGGAATAATGATGAGGGAGGTAATTTCTCTCTCAATTCACACTCAGGTTGAGTTTGTGGGACTACTAATTATTAAAAAACCTAACTTATAAAGAGTACATTTGATAGGGGGACCAATGAGAGACAATAAACATGGAATTGAACAGTGCCACTTTTATAGTCACATTTCAGAGATGACCCCATAATTTAAATAAACTTTGTGTTCATTATATAGCGCATCTTAGTTTGAGGAGTTGAGCAATGTATTATTTTTGATCTCTTAAACACTATTTTATTGAAAGCACTATTATCCACCGTTACTAAGCTTTCAGAATGCTGCAAAAGAAAGCAGCCTACTCTTTGTGTTTCTTACTCCTCTCTTCTTCCTGTTTCTGGTTATTTTCATCATATAAAATATACATACACACTGAACAAACAGCCTACAGTGCACTAAATCAAAACCATTCTGAGATCTAGTAATATTACACAGTATCTAAAATACCAAATTTCATTAACTTTTTCATTCTCTATATTATAGTAACTTTAATTTAAAAGCAACTATATAAACTTAAGCAAATTTTTGTCAGATTTGACAAGGAGAGTTTCAAGATATATTTAATTATACAGCATGTGGGACTGATTTAATCTTCAGTTCCCAAAATTTTTCTCCTGTTTAAAAATTCCTTAAAATACAGAGTACACCAAACTCCATGGTCACAACTTTGACTACAGTTTGGTTGCCCACAATGCAAAAATATATGATAAAGAAATAGCTGATTTTAATAAACCACAGTTTGCTATTTGTACAAATAAATAAAGTTGTTCTTACCAGTATCTATGTAAACTATTCCATTACTGCTAAGGTTTAATATCTTCAGTTCATTAACATCTTCGAACTCTTTGGCTCGTAGTTGTTTGATTTTGTTGTTAGATAAATCGAGTTTAACAATATCTGGAGGTATGTTGCCTGGGACTTTCTTTAACTCTTTTAGAAAAATGAAAAGACAAATGTTATATCATCTGTCTCTTATCTCTACAATTGGCATGTTACTATAAGAGCAATCTGTGCCAGCATGTTAAAAAGCCTTGTGTTCCTTGCATTTAGAAATAGATAGGTGCAACTCTCAGAAAAATAAATTTATGGAAGTATTTACTAACATCTGGGAAGACACAGAATTGCCTCATGCCTTGCATCTTTCTACTTCTTTTCCTGCTCCTTCTGGTCATCTAACACTGACCTTTCTTGATCCATTCTCAGTCTTTTCACACTGTTAGCATGGAAGTAGTTTCTTATCAGCTTCTCTTGACTGGGATGGCGTAACTTGACTGTCTGATTTTTACATTTCATTTGAAATAATTTCTGTTCTTTATGGTAGTACATGGTATTGTCTCTTCCCATAATGTAACTTCTTATTTTGCCTTTTATACGGGTAAATAATGCAGTTACAAAGATGCTATGCAAAACTAAGGCCTTGATTTTAATGCACTTCCTCACCTAAGTGAAACCAATGGGGCTACTTGTGTGAGTAGGTGTTCATCATCCTGAGAGAGTGTTTCAGAATCAGAGATGAGTACACTGTATTATACTATTTGTTTCACACTACCAAAAGTTGATGTGTTCTAAGTTTTAATACTAGTGAAAATACTATAGGTATTACCTCATGTAAAATAATGAGACATTTCTAGGGTTTTTTAAATATCTATCTATGCAAGGTATGTCTCACTGTTATGTTACCAGAGCACCTCCCAGTCTTTAATGCAGTAATTTCCACATCACTATGAGAAAGGGAAGTACTATTACTCTTATTTTAGAGATTGGGAACAAAGTGATAAAGAATCTAAATCCTGGTCTATGCTACAATGTTAGGTTGAACTTAACTGACTTAGGTTGATTTTCTTAGCAGTGAGTCCACACTACTGGATCTATTCAGCTAACTTTATGGTCTCTTAAGGTCAGTTTTGGTACTCTTGCTTCTTCACAAGGATACTGCCAAATTTGTCCATGCATGGTCGAATTTAGGGTAGTGCAGACGGAGCACTGTGAAATTTGATATTCTTGGCCTCCTGGAGGTGTCCCACACTCCTCCAGTTAGACCACTGCAGCCAGCACTTACAGCTCCGCTAGTCTCCAGGTGTACAGGAAATGATCCAGGAAAGCTTGAATTTCATTTTCTGTTTGCCCAGCATAGCACGCAGAGCCTGCAGCACATCTGACCATGAATTAGAAGTGTTGCAGATGAGCTCCAGCCTGGAGCATGCAGTAGATCCATGACTGCATTGCTGCATGTTGGGGGATGAAGCTGTTCTCAGAGGACTACAAAGCAGCAAAAGAATCGCAGGCATCTACATCAAGATCCCACGGGGCATGTTAGAGAGAGGTTACAGCAGGGATGCCCAGCAGTGCTCCATGAAAATAAAGGAGCTCAGGCAGGTGAATGAGAAAACAGAAGAAGCAAATGGTTGTTCTGGGTCATTGCCTCAAACATGCCATTTCTGTGAGCAGCAGCATGGGATTTTGGGGGGACACAACCACTGTCCCCAAACTGTCCATGGATACCTATCTGAGATTCTTCGGGCAGCCGCTGGGAGCAGGCAAACAGACCAGCTGATCTCACTGACAGCAAGGACCTTTTTTAAACTTTGGATCCAATCCCCTCCTTGTAGGATGTTTTGCTGCCGGACTGATGGTGGGGAGAGCATCTCTGGTGAGTTCTCATTTTTAATCGTGCTACAAGTGGGTTAAGGCACTTAGGTGTGATATATGGGAGGTGCTGTACCTGCATAGCTGGAGCCCCCTGGAACAACTTGTTAACATGTCTAGGGATGGAGCAGGAATCCTCCTTGTAAGTCTCCATAAAGCTCTCAGACAGGTACTCTTTAATTTTTCTCGTAAGATCTTTGGGGAGGCCTGCCTTGTTTTTGATTTCCACAATAGTACACCTTTGTGCCAAGCAAGCAGAAAGTGATCTGGCATCATTGCAGCACAGACAGTGCAACATGCCAACAAGTTTTCCGTCCACATTCAAGTCAGCATCCATTTCTTATCAATGTGTGTTATTCTAAGAAGGCTAATATGTCATTGCAACATAGAGGAAGCCAGGGAAGGAATATGTAATTTAAAGGCATTAAACTAAGAGCACAAGATGCACGGTCATGCCTGGCTCACTGCCTCCCACCCCTGGGATCCTGGAGGATGGGAAACTTTTCCTGTGCCAAGGGAAATATTTCCAGCCAATGTGGGGGTGGGGGGGGGGGAGGAAAAAAGCTCATAATGATTGTGATAGCAACAGCCCTGATAGCCACCATGCCCCCTCCCCACACACACATACAGTGTACAGAGCTGCAGAACCTGCTTTTGAACCCATGGTCCTGCACATGGCTAGAATGCATGCTGTAGTCTGTGCCTTACCATGCCTGAAAGCAAGCTGAGACAAGCAGGCCCCTTAACACGTCTGTGTTGTACCTGCTGCACAGAGGATACCTAAAAGCAAAACTTTGTACATAACGCATCCCTATTGTTTTCCACATACACTGTTTTATGAAATTACTTTCTGTGTTGTAAAACTCTTCTCACTTACAGTGAATGTATCTCCCTAATGCCTGTCCTTCACTAATTTCTGTTGCAGCATCTGGAATAATGATTTGTTCCACAACTGCCACCCTCTCTCCCTCCAGCTATTAGACTGGCGCAGATCAGAAGGCAAAAATGGATGTGGGAAGTTCATTGTAGTTCATGAACGTTCCTTGAGCACATGCGATCTGCCTACATGGACAGGGCACAGTTAAATGTGTGGAGAACACACTGGAAGAGGGCAGGGTGGATCAGGAAGAGTGGAGAGTGCCCAGGAAGAGTGAAGTCCAGACCCAGGAAGAGATGTTGCAGCTTCTAGTGCAGCAAACAAAGCTCCTGAGGTGCCTGGTAGAGGAACAGAGCTCTACAAGTGCAAAAAACTTCAAAAAAAAAAAAAAAAAAGACCCTTTTTCAAAAGAGTGGGAGGAGCATCTATACGCATAAAACTGTCTTTTGAAAGAAAATCAAAAGTACGGGGCTCGGAAATTGAAATCCGAACCCCGATCCCGTATCAGGAAGATCTCTCCCTTTCGAAATAATAAATTGAAAGAGTATGCATGTAGACGCTCCACGGCCCACTCTTTCGAAATACAGGTCCGCCATGGCACCGATCAGCTGGGGCTGGGGCCACTCCAGCTGGCAGCAGTGGGATTCTATGGACCTTGCATTCGGCTGCCTTAAAGCAGCACGCACACAGAAAACCCGTGGCAGGAAGCTGAGAGCATGCTGGGAGCAGCATGTGCATGAGCTCCAGCTGCATGTTCCAGCCATGGCCAGCTACCAGACCCCCTACGAGCCCCATGGCCCCCCCTCCGAGCCCTCTCCAGCCTCCCAGGGATCCCAGGGGGAGAAAAAAAAACGAGCCCCCTCCTGGACGGAGCGGGAGCTCCGGGACCTCCTTGGCCTCTGGCAGGATGAGGAGGTCATGCGCCACATGGGGGTCAAGCAGCAGAATGCCGCAGCCTTTGGCCACCTGGCAACAGGCCTCTGCACCAGGGGCCACCCAGAGCGTACCCCAGACCAGGTACACTCCAAGGTGAAGGAGCTGCGCCACGGATATGCCCGGGCCAGGGACCAGGCCGGATGCTCCCGGGCAGGTCCAGCGACCTGCCTCTTCTACCGGGAGCTCCGGAGCATCCTGGGGCCGCAGGAGAGTTTCCCCCCCCGTGGTCTTCCTGGGCACCTCCGGGGAGGAGGTGGAGGAGCAGCCTGCATCGGGGACCCAGGAGGGCGAGGAGACCACCGACTGGTCAAGCGAAGATGGGGGGCGCTGACCATCCTCATCCCCTCCAGCTGGGCGACTGAGAGCCGGCCATCCCCGCACATCACCAAGGGACCCTCTGGTACATACAGGGAGGGGCGCACACCTACTCCAAGGGTGGGGGCGATGCAAGGGCTAGGCACCCGCACAGGGGACCGGTGGTCCCGGCCTGTACACAGGCCAACCCCCACGTGGGAAGCAGCACCCCATTGTGGCACATCAGCAACGCCCAGCACCCGCCCTCAGTGGACAGCACCATAAGCCGTGCAGGGGTGGCAGCTGGTCAGTGCTGGACGGTGCCCGGGGCCCCCATACCACAGGCTGGGAAGGGCCACCTGCAGGTGAGACCCCTGGAATCACACCCAGGCTGGGAGGCCCAGTCCTGGGGGGGAGCAGGTCGGTGCTCCCTGGGGGGGGGTCAGTGTCCCTTGTGGGGGCGGGGGCCCCATGGGGTGGGCTCAGGCAGGTACGCCACAGCCAGGTCCCCTCTGTCTGGGGCACACTACTGACATGCTCTCCTCCTCTCCACACAGCCACGCTATCCGGGGGCTGGGAGAGCCCTGCACCATCCCTCGTGCCGGAGAGCCCACCAGCTGCAGCCGTCCAGATGTCACCCCAGGCAGGGCGCTGTCAGGGACGTTGCCAGAGGGCCCTACACCGGGCCGAGGAAGACCAGGCCAGCCAGCGTCAGGCCGAGGTGGCTGAGGAGCACCTCCAGCTCACCTGGGAGGATATGGAGTGGCGGAGGGTGGCCTGGGACAGGATGCTGGACACGCTCCAGGGCATTGGCCAGGCTATGCAGGAGCACACAGCCACTATGGCCCACCTCTTGGCCCCCCTGGAGACTCCTCCTGCTGGTCTTGCCCCCGCCGCCCCCACTGAGCCTGCCCCTCCTGCCCCCTCTGCCCCCACCAGGCCCACCTGCCAGCAATATTTGATGGTGGTACCAGCACCATCCCCCCCCCGCCAGGGACCCCACACCCAGGGGAGCAGGGGCTCCAGGGGCCAACGGGGTTCGCATCCCACCACCCCTGCCCTGCAATGAGCACCTCGCCCCCCTCCAAATTGGTTCCCTCCTCCCCCCTCCAAGTTGGTTCCCCCCAGCCCCCTCTGAGTTAGATTCCCCCTGCCCCCCTCCAAGTTAGGTTTCCCCCTGCACATATTATTCCAAACACCCAAGTTATATAAACATTTCTTTATTATTCATCACTCCGTGCTGTGCTCCTCGGTGGCTGGTAGGTGGTGAATGTGCGGGTGCGGTGCTGGTGGGGGTGGCAGGAATGGTGGGTGACAGATGTGCATAGGATGTGGGCGTGCGTGCGGGTCAGAGGTGGCCGTCCACAAAGGCCTGCCTGAGGGCCTCCAGGATGCGGTGGCCGTCCCGGTGGGCCTGGCGGATGGGGGCGGCGCCCGACTGCTCATAGACAGCACCAGCCAGAGGGCTCCCCTGGGGACATAGACATCCCCCTTTCCCTCAACAATGTTGTGGAGGATGCAACAGGTGCCCACCACCTGGGGCACATTGGGGACCCTGACCTCCAGCCGGGTGAGGAGACACCTCCAGTGCCCCTTTAGATGCCCAAAGGCCCGCTCCACCATGTTGCAGGGGTGGTTGAGGTGTTCATTGAACGCCTCCCGGCTGGGGTCGTGGTGTCCTGTGCAGGGCTTCATAAGCCACGGCTGCAGGGGGTACGTCACATCTGCCACCATGCAGAGCGGCATGGTGACGTCCTCCGCCACGGGGATCTCCTTCTGGGGGACGAAGGGGCCGGCCCCCATGCGGCGGCAGAGGCCGGAGTTCCGGAAGAGCCGGGCATCGTGGGTGTGGCCGGCCCAGCCCACGTAGAGGTCGGTGAACCGGCCCCTCGTGTCCACTAGGGCCTGCAGTGACACCGAATGGTAGCCCTTCCGGTTGATGTACTGGCCGGTGCTGTGTGACGGGGCACGGATGGGGATATGTGTTCCGTCCAAAGCGCCGCTGCAGTTCGGGAAGCCCAGTTCCTGGAAGCCGGCAATGGTGTTGTCCACATCACCCAGGCAGACGACCCTATGGAGCAGCATCGCGTTGATGGCCCTGATGACCTGCAGAGGGGGAAGGGGGACATGTGCTCTAATGCAGGTGTAGTGGCCGTGGCCCCCTGCCTCAGGCCCATTCGGCCCCCCTCCCCTCCGGCCCCTGACCCATGCAGCCCCTGCCCCCTCCCGTCCAGCCCCTGCCCCATCCAGCCCCTTTCAGGGGAGAGTTCCCCTCGTCCCCCCGCCCTCCTGGCCCCCTCTTACCTCCATAAGGACAGCCCCGACGGTGGCCTTGCCCACCCCGAACTGCTGTCCCATGGAGCGATAGGAGTCCGGGGTGGCCAGCTTCCAGATGGCGACTGCGACCCGTTTCTCCACAGTGAGGGCTGGCCGCATGCAGGTGTTGTGGTGCCGGAGTGCGGGGGCGAGCCAGTGGCGGATCTCCTCAAAGTTCTGCCTCAACATGTGCAAGTTCCGCAGCCAACTTTCCTCGCCCCACTCCCCCAGCACCACGCGCTCCCACCAGTCAGTGCTGCTGGGGTGGGTCCAGAGGCGTCGGGGCACGCGGGGGGCTCCCAGCGGTGCCGTGGGGGGGGAGCCCCACGACCCCGGCGGGACCTTGCAGCCACTCGATGAGCTCGGGTGCAGCTGTGGCGAGGGTGCACAGCACCGCCAGCAGGGCGTCCATAATGAGGGCGTCCACCTGCAGGAGCTGTCGTCGGGCTTCCATGGGCACGAGTGGGCTCTGCTGGGCACGAACAGGCTGGGCAGCACTCAGCTCATGCGGAGGGGAGGGCAGAGGGAGGGGTCCTTTAAAGGAGGCGGCTGGCTGTGGCCCTGGAAGGGCTTGTTGACCATGGGACCCCGTCCGCGGCGTTTCCTGCCTCCCTTCTTTCGAAAGAGAGCTTGGAGCCACGTGGACGCTCTCTTTCGAAAGACCAGGGCGGCACTTCGAAAGAGCGGATCGGAACGCCGATCTGAAACACGGCGGCGGGGGCTGTCCTTCGATGGCCGCTTTTTCAAAAGCCGAACTTCGATTTTTGCCCTTTCAAAAGGGTGCTTACATGTAGATGCAGCTTTAGTGACTTAATGTCCTATCATGCCCTAAGCACTGGAGTGTCCTTCCTTCTAGGGGCTAAATACTGCTTGGGCCTTAAAAGATGTCAGTCAGTAAGTAGCCTGTCTATTGCATAACCCATATAAGGAGCAGGTGGAATTTTATTCCTTTGCTCTCAAAGAATCACAGTCTGGCTACATGATACCCCAAAGCTTGTGGGAGGGCTAAGCAAGCAAGAGGCCAAGCCATGGCTTTAACATCTAATACACCACATAGAGTGAGAAGGAAATAATGTATCGCAGGAAAGAATTTAGCAACGTGTCTTTGAGCATAGAAAGCTAAAAGTGCTGGGAGATGCACTTTTAAAATACATAATTTTGTTGGGAACAACAAGAAGTCCTGTGGCTTCTTATAGACTAACAGACATTGTGGAGCATAAGCTTTCATGGGCAAAGACCCACTTCATCAGATGCGTGAGTGGCAGGTGGTTTCAGAGGGGTATTTAAAGATTGGGGTCCCATAATTTTGTTGGGAGGCCATATTTTTATCTAGAGTTGTTTTTGGGGAAAAACATTTTGTTTTGACTGACAAGATGATGATGATGATGATGATGTTTAAGAAGTAGCTACTGTGCATGCCTGGGGAGAGACCCTTAACAGGTGTAATTGATTTTGAGGCTCTGACCAGTTTAACTACCTAAGGATCTGCCCTAGTGTCACTATTTTCCTTAATGGTTTATCAACCCAGAGGTTCAGCTTACTTCTCAAGGTTTCCCAGAGACTCTTTCTGAGTTTTATTTTTAGTGGAAGAACTGTGTCATATCAGACTTATTTATGTAGTACTATTGAAGGACTGTAGTATTATTATATCTGATAACATTTTAAGAGCAATATTATAGTGAATTTTACAAAATTTCCACTGAAATTTGATCGTCTACATGGAAAATGTCTTCATGTCATACTTTGACACTGAACCAGTTTGTGTCTGAGCTCAGCTACATGAACTTAAAAACCAGTGAGATAAGGAATGTGGAAAAGGAAATTCTAGCGTTGTTGTTGTTGCAAATTTGACGTACAACCATTCTATCTGAAGGAAACCCGGGTCCTTTTTTTTTTATATGATTCCGTTCAGTCCTGCTCTGGCTGCTATTTTCTATGTTCTTTGGGTGAAGTAGTAATACAGTCTTTTCTCAATGCCTCTGAGGGAAATTTAAATTTGAAAATTAAAGATCAATGATAATATATTGTTTCTGCTAGTAGCCTTGCATGGAGCAGGGGGAGATCTAGAGAGGATATAACAAGAAGTATGGAGCTTAGAAAAGGAGTAATCTGGGAGCCTCGGAGCCCCAGGGAAGCAGTGGCTGCCAGTGCTTCCACCCCCTGGAGCCCCAGGGAAGTGGCAGCCACTGGGGCTCTGGGCTCCGGAGCCCTGGAGAATCAGCGGCTGCCGGCACCCCCCGCAGCCCTGGGGAAGAGGCATTCGCGAATAATTGAATTTGCAAATGTCACGCTAATATCTAGGCCTGAATGTACAACCTGCAGCCTTCATAAGCTAACAGGTCAGACTGTAGAAACAAACACTCTCAGTTCATTCTGGAAACTTCTACTTTTCTTGCGAAGCCAAAGACAGACTTTATTTGGGGACTTGATGTATCAAAGAGTTTTGTGGTATTTTTTTTTTTTTTTAATGGAAAGACACGGGTACTACAGTAACACTAGTCACCTAAAACTTAAATAGATCAGAGCCTTCGGATTATTTAGCAGTAATGTAGTGCAACGTCATATACAATGACAGGCTGCTCTAACCAGGAGGAATCTCAGTTTTATACTCTGAAACGTTGGCAAATCCAGGATACCTTTGATTTTGTGAGTGCCTGCTTAGAAAAAGTATAAAACTTGATTGTGTACACATTTTAAAAAATCTTAATTGTGCGTTTTCTCCATCAATGGCTTTATGGCACTAATTTAAAGAGTAGAGGCCTGTCCATATCCTCAGCCAACATACTTATGCCTTCTTTGCTAGTCAGCCCACCCACCCGTTAAGTGATTTGGGTTAAATCTTGTTAGGGGCTGCGCGTTACTCCTGTTTTTCATTCAGGATGAATGTTATGAAAGTTACAGAAAAACTAGAAGTGTTCAGACCAAAAGCATGTGTCTGCCACTAGAACAAAGGCTGGGTCTACATGTGCCCCTTCCTTTCGAAAGGGGCATGTTAATGAGCAGGTTTGAAATATGCTAATGAGGCGCTGCAATGAATATGCAGCGCCTCATTAGCATAATGGTGGTTGTGGCGATTCGAAAGTGCGGCTTTTCAAATCGTGCGCCGCCCATGGAGATGGGACCTTCTGAAAGGACCCCCCCCCAGTTTTCGAAAGCCCTTCTTCCTATCTAGTGATCGGAAGAAGGGCTTTCAAAAACCGGGGGGATCCTTTCGGAAGGTCCCGTCTCCACAGGCAGTGCACGATTCAAAAAGCTGCATTTTTGAATCGCCGTGGCCGCCATTATACTAATGAGGCGCTGCATATTCATTGCAGTGCCTCATTAGCATATTTCAAACCTGCTCATTAACATGCCCCTTTCGAAAGGAAGGGGCACGTGTAGACCCAGCCAAAGAGAAATACAAGGCTGCCCAGAAATTTGAATGAACCGGGCAGAGGATATTCCTAGGTATAGCGTGATAAGAGGGGTAATTGTGTGTCTAAGTAAGGGAAGCAGGAAACCTTACACAGTGAGGGATAGAACCAGAGCCTAGACAAGCAGTTTGTAGGAATCTGAAGGGAGCTTAGAGAGGTGGCTTCTGAGCCAGTGGATGGTTAAAAAGGCTTTGGACCATAAGCCAAGAAACTGACTCTAGTGGTTTAGTTCCTCCTGTGGCCAGGGAAGCAGGACTATATACATACTTTTCAAATAAACAAGATTGTATTAAATAAATGCCTCTCAGCAATTTCTCCTCCTAACCAGAACAACCCACAGCACTGTGAATTTGGCTAACCATTTCTGTACTTGAACTTCATGGTTGCCTTAGAGGGTATATGAGAGAAGTGGCTCTAGTACATTTTTACGGGTGTTGCTATTATAACACACATTTTAAAACAGCCTGAAGAGTCCATAAACCCACAACCAACAGTTGACAATGCTGAGGGGCTTCAGGAAGCTTGAAGGAAGAAGTCACAGGGTCATGGTGCCTGCATTCTCCTGTTTATAAGAATTCTGAGTCCTTTCAAGCAGGTATTCAACTCAGGTGAAAATCAGCTCAAATCAGATTTGCTCCCCTCTGCGTGACTTGTACAGAGAGGATGCTATGACCTAAAGCATCAGCCAGGACCTTCAGCATTCACTCTCATTTCCTTATATCTGCAAATTTTATCAGCTGCCTGGTTTTGTTCTTTGATGATGTTTACTGGTGCCATAAAGGGTGGCACAGCTGAGACCCTGTGATATCTTATACTCTAAGGGCAAGTCACCCAGGAGGAAAGAGTAAGGGTGCAAATCAAAAGGAGCAAATAGCCTTATGGAAAAAGTGGGGGAGGGAGGAGGAGGAAGAATAGGGATGAGCACCCCACAGAAAAGGAGGTGGGAAAACAGAGTATTTCTCACATGATGTTCATCAGCCAGTCAGTCACAATCAATGATCAGTCCTGTGGAGTCTTCCAGTCAAACTGGCACTCAGCAAGCTCCCTGTCTGCCCTGGCCCTATGCCTCCAGCCCTTTCCCAGGAGCAGCCAGAGCACCTACGAGTATGTGTGGCTGGAGTTGGAGGGGAGGAGTCTTGGTGTGTTGCTCCTGCCTGCAAGCATAGACCCGCCCAGCTCTCATTGGCCAGGAATGGAAAATTGTGGTCAATTGGATCTGACAGGGGCAGTGCCAACAGAGGGGGGCAATGCACAGAGCCACATGCCCTCTGCCTCCCACCCCTGGAGCCACAGCAGCTTGTTGGCCCCATCTGGGAGTGGCACATGTGTAACTCTATGTGGAGGCAAATGTCTACCCACGGATAGACAAAGGGATCTGTGGGGCTCTGCTTCCAGGAGATGCTGGGGCCAATGGAGAGGATTGCAGTGCTTGCTGCCACTCCTGGGAGCCAGTGCCCTGTGCCAGCAATTCCTCCTGGCTGCGTGGCTACACTGTCCCAGCCCTGCAGCCAGCCAGACTGTATGACCTGTCATGGGAGATGTGGCTGAAGTTGGATTGTGTTCAGTACATATGCACGGTCGGGAGGACCTGCTGGTGCCAGGCACTAGCTCCTCACGGCAGTGACACCACACTCCTCTGCAATGGCTGCAGTGTCTCCTGGGAGTAGGGCCCTGTGGATCAGCAGATACTGATGTCTATCGAGGTAGACATTTGTATCCATATGGGGCTCTAGCGTGGGGTTAGGACTGGCAGGGAGCCTGATTTGGCCTCATTGCACCACTGACCTGTAGGGGCTAGTGGCAAGTGCTGCTAGGCAGAAGCCTGCACTATGACCCCCCAGCTGCCTCCCAGAGCCAGCACTCTTTCGTGCACTTCTGTGCCAGCCCTGACCCCCTGCTACAGTCAGTACCCCAATACCCTGCCTCAACCTGGAGCCCCCTCCAAAAGTCAGTACCTCAAACATCTGCCCCAGCCCTGACCTCCTCCCAGAGCCAGCACCCTGAACCCTGCTACAACTCTGAGCCAGCCACCCATACCCCCTCCTGCATCCCAAGTGTCTGCCCGAACACCCACTTTGAGAGCCAGTGTAATCGCTGACAGATGGACCCCAACCTGGGACTTCTGGAGCTTTGTGCTGGAGCCTCTACAGTTTGAGCTAAAAGCCAGCAGGCTCTCAGCTAAGGCTGTAGAGGAGACTCATTCTTTCTCTGTGTAAGTGGTCTAGGTGTCACTACATGGGAGAGTAAACCACATCTTTAGGTGTGTGGGTTACACTAGGACCCTTCACTTCCTCCTGCACCCTGAACTCATTCTGCACCCCAAGCACCCCGAGCCAGGACCCTGCACCCTCCTGCTCCTAAGTTCCCCTCCTGGTCTTCAGGTCCCTGCTTTAGTGGAGTAAAAGTGAGTGAGGGTGGGAGAGAGCAAGAGATGGAGAGAGGGAGGAATGGAATGAGCAGGATGGGGCTTTGGGGAAGAGGCAGGGCCTTAGGGAAAGAGCAGGGTAGATCTTGGGTTGTCCTTAAATTTCAAAAGTGATCTTGGGCATAAAAAGTTTGGGAACCACTGATGCACACCATGTGGTCCAGGCTCAAATGTTTAATGTATGCACATTTTTTGTCTCTTGATACTGACTTCTGAGCTTGTCTATCCTAGCTGGCATGGATAGCAGCAAAGACGGAGCCACTCTGGAACTGAGGGTAGGGGACAGTAACACAATAAAAGCAGTTACATAAACACACAATCACAGTGAGGCAAATGGAAGGAAACAGCACAGCAGTTTGGCAAGCGTGATACAAGATGAAAATAGCTAACAGAGTGCAGTGGTCAGCCGCTGCAGGTTGTAATTTGCAATAGTTGAGCAAAATCCTCCCTGAGCAGGGTACTTAAACCTCTTTGTACTGGTGTTAATTTTATGCTTTATAAAGCTGAAGAGAATACCGAACAGAATACACGAACAGACAACAGTTTGCAATGAGTTTAACCAGAGAACAGCTCAGATCAGAATTTTTTAATGTTTTCTTTGGTAGTTCTCAAGGGATAAAATATAATAGAAAGCATAGACAATCCTGCACTTAAGTTGTCGCATCTCCAAGATGGGCAAATATTTACAATTAAGGTTCAGTTATGGCCCCTAATAGTCTGAGATGCATTTGGGGTAGGGAGGAAGCACTCCTCCTAGTAGTACCTGGAAGCATTATGACTTTGAAACCTGTTGTCCACTGGGAGGAAGAACCGCTACAGCTGTTCAAAAGGAACAGCTGGTACTTTCCACTGTGCAGGAAATCTGGAATACAGAGGGTGGAGCCACAATGCCTTTCCATTCAGTTGGGCCCTTTCTGGGGCCTCTGAGTGTTTCTGGCAGATGTCTGCTGTCAAATTATGGCTCACTTTTTGTGCGTGTGCAGAGGGGAAGAGCTTTCTGTGCTCAGTCAGTGCAGTTACATTTGAACAATTATAATTTTGGTTATAGATTTATTGGCTTATGTAACAGTAGCATTACTGGAGTGAAACCGGACAAACCTAGGCTCTGATGCTACAATAATTTAAACATAATATATTAAACATTTATCTTTGGCATTGTGATTTCAGTTGGAGTATTCCTGCCAATAAAATTAAATACATGCAGAAGTTTTATTGCAATTAATTTTTTTTGGTCTTCTGTACTTATAAATGTCAGTCTGTGTTGGAAATGAGATTGATCTGAAGAAGTGGGTCTGTCCCACGAAAGCTCATTTCTGAATAAATCATTTTGTTAGTGTTCAAAGTGCTACATTTCTGCTGTTTTGTTTTGTTGGAGTACAGACTAACACTGCTACCTCTCTGTTGCTATTCTTGCAGAATTGGAGCTCTTAAATGGAGATGAAATACTGCAAGAATTCCAATCATGCTTTTTATAATCACAAGAAAAAAGAAGTTATTAATACTAATTAAAGGAAATTAAAGCAAAAACTCCCTTGATCTGTACTGATTTTCTATTACTTACTTAACATGAAAAGAAATAGAGCAGCAAAGGAGCAATAACTTTAAATTTTGTCATTGAATTAAAAATAAGTAAACAAACCTTTTCTTTTGCAATCCAGTGTTTGAATGGGAAATACATAAATGTGACAAAGAGAGGAGTCAAACTCTGGTTTGACAGCTTCAGACTTTGGTACTGCTAGATTTTGGGGGTGCAGTCTTTCCTCTTCACTACATAGCTGTTCAGCTTCTATCAGCTTTAGCTTTTGATCTTTCAGTTCTATAGGGTGTACACACTTGGCATAATTTCCCAAATTTCTGTTTGTTGGAACCTGCAACATTGTAATAAGACTTTCCATCTCACAGGTGCAATGCCAAGGGTTATCATAAAGACGCAGGTAACGTAGACGGGGCATATAAATAAAAACTTCCTCTGATAAAATCTTAATCTGGTTATGTTGAAGTAAGAGTGTAGTAAGTTTGTTTAAACCCCAAAAAGCCTCACTTTCAATTTTTGATATGTCATTCTGTTGTAAATCCAGACTTTTTAATGTTTTGTACCTGGAAAACATATTATTCTTCAGTTTGCGAATCCTGTTTCTTGCTAGCAGCATGTGTCTTAAATCCTCTGGCCAGTCAGGAGACACAAAGATCAGTTTTCGTTCTTGGCAGTCTAAGTATTTCTCATGAAGGTAAATATAAACATCACAGGGGAGGCCTGGGGCATAACGTTTAACAGTACTGGATGCTTTTCTTAAGCTGTTTGCCCTTCCATTATTTACTTTGTTTTTCAAACTCCCATTCCTTATCTTCCTGAAGTAGGCTGCTTTACAAAAGAAAAATAGTATTATAATAGTAACCACTTTCATTCTGATATCCAGCTGGACCCAAATACTTTCTGTGACCGTTGGAAGAGTCAAAGTATTCTTTTGATATCTGCGTTTGGAGCTACAGCTGCAGTATATGGAATACCTGTTTTGGAAGAAAAGTGGACTATCAGAAAGTGTAAAATAGACATTTTCACAGAGACTGGTAGTCAGAATGAATTGTTACAAAATGATTGAGCCATCATGTAGATTCACTCAACTTGAACATTTCTCAGACAGGAACATTATTGTTCAGTTGTTTTCACTCTCTCTAGCTGTGTCTCCACATGCCCCCTCTGACAGGATGGGGCATGTTCATGAGGACTTCATAAGATGTTAATGAGGTGCTGACATAAATATGCAGCACCTCATTAGCATAATGCCAGCTGTGCACGATTCTTGTCAGCGCCTTATTAGGATCTTCCGAAGTGCCTCATTAACAAGTCCCCTCCAAAAGGAGGGTGCACATGTAGACACAGCTTCTGTGATCTACTTTCATTCAGTTTGATTAAATTTAGCAAAGTAGTAAAATACAGGGCTAGATTCTAGATAGCAGGGCACACATAGATTGAGGGGAAGGACGCCAGGATCCCTCTGTGGAGGAATCAAGCATAGTCCCAGTCCCTGTTATCAAGGATCCTTCCTTCCTAGCACACAAAGGACTGCAAACCATCACAGAGGAGCTGGCCAGCAGGGGAGAATGTCCTGCCTTCTTAAGGGATACTAAAGCATGTGCACTCCCTATGTAAGTGTGCTGGCACAGATTGTGTAGAAGGGCTGCTGAGAACCATTAAGTCAAACTGTAAACCCTGGATATGATGGAAACCACATCAAGGCAAGGGGTGCTGCAGCACCCCTGCACACCTAGTTCCAGCACGTATGTGTGCAGAGGTGTAATCCATCCTGGAGTTTCCTTTGGGGAGATGCAGCTTTGTACGTCTCTGTTAAAGGATTTGCAGATTATATAATGTAGTCCTAAAAGTCCTAAGTTTTGGCAGAGATGCAATAAACCTTGAGATTCTCTCATTATCTGCCATTTACTCCTACATAATTCCAGCTGTTGGCTCACCAAAGAGGGCCGGATGTGACTCCCTCTGGAGCCTGTTCAGTGTTGTTTTTGAGTCAGCTGCAGGATGATTCCTTCTTCCCTGGTCCTATTCAGGATGCAGAGTCCTTGCTGGTCTGAGAATTTTGAATAAACTCCAGACCATTATGAGATAGTTTTGGGCACCACTAAACCATCATTGTGGTCTCAAGGCCATCATCTTCACAAAGAAAAAGGTGTGTTTTTAAGTTAACTAACGAGGTAAAATTCTGTTGAAAGCAGTTTGTAGTATATACACAAGTTAGCAGGTCAAGATGAAAACTACAGGAAAGCCTGTAATTTACTTTTGACCTGTGTGACAGGGTCCATGTATCTCCTGGGCCCCAGTCCTCTGCTCAGTCTGTAGTCCTGCCGTGTGGGGCCCAGTTGCCCTTGCCAGGGTTTGGGCTTTGGTCCCTGGACTTGAAGGGCAGTGGCTGAAATTCCCCTGGTTTGGCGAGGCTGAGTACCCAGTCCCCTCAGACTTTGGCTGAGCCCAAGGTTACCTGCAGGAGCTGCTCACTATGGCTACGTCTACACGTGAAGCCAACATCGAAATAGCTTATTTCGATGTAGCAACATCGAAATAGGCTATTTCGATGAATAACGTCTACACGTCCTCCAGGGCTGGCAACGTCGATGTTCAACTTCGACATTGCGCGGCACCACATCGAAATAGGCGCTGCGAGGGAACGTCTACACGCCAAAGTAGCACACATCGAAATAAGGGTGCCAGGCACAGCTGCAGACAGGGTCACAGGGCGGACTCAACAGCAAGCCGCTCCCTTAAAGGGCCCCTCCCAGACACAGTTGCACTAAACAACACAAGATCCACAGAGCCGACAACTGGTTGCAGACCCTGTGCATGCAGCATGGATCCCCAGCTGCCGCAGCAACAGCCAGAAGCCCTGGGCTAAGGGCTGCTGCCCACGGTGACCATAGAGCCCCGCAGGGGCTGGAGAGAGAGCATTTCTCAACCCCCCCAGCTGATGGCCGCCATGGAGGACCCGGCAATTTCGACGTTGCGGGACGTGGATCGTCTACACGGTCCCTACTTCGACATTGAACGTCGAAGTAGGGCGTTATTCCGATCCCCTCATGAGGTTAGCGACTTCGACGTCTCGCCGCCTAACGTCGAAGTTAACTTCGAAATAGTGCGCGACGCGTGTAGCCGCGACGGGCGCTATTTCGAAGTTAGTGCCGCTACTTCGAAGTAGCGTGCACGTGTAGACACAGCTTATCTCTGCTGTCATTTTTAGTTGTTTGCTCCTCCCTCTAACTCCCTCCTCACTTGTTTCAATCCCCACCCTCCTCTCCAACCCCTACCTCCGACACTTTCCCCTGTCCCCCTCTGGGGGAAGGTTTTTAAAAGGCAGCCTCAAGTGGGACCAGCTGGCCCTAATTGATTTGGGGCAGCCTCTTCCCTGCTGCTCTCACTCTGGCTGATTGCCAGCCCCATTTCTGCTTTTATGAAGCTGCTTTTGCCCTTGTAAGTTACTCGCTCTGTCATACCTGCTAACTCACCAGAGAACTATGAACTGTCTTGTCTTCAATCAGATTTTACCTTGTGCTAGTAAACAAGAGTGAAGAGCTGTGTCTACACAAGCCCCTTCCTTTTGGAAGGAGCATATTAATGAGTGAGTTCAAACGATGCTAATGAGGCACTGCCATGAAGATGCAGCACCTCATTAGCATAATGGTGGCCGCAGTTGATTCGAAAGTGTGGCTTTCGAATCGCGCACCGCCCGTGTAGACAGGGATCTTTCGAAAGGACCCCCCAGTCTTCGAAAGCCCTTCTTCCTATCTGGCGTTAGGAAGAAGAGGCTTTCGAAGACTGGGGGGTCCTTTCAAAAGGTCCCCATCTCCACAGGCAGCATGCAATTTGAAAGATGCACTTCTGAATCGCCGCAGCTGCCATTATGCTAATGAGGTGCTGCATATTCATGATAGCACCTGATTAGCATCTTTCGAACTTGCTCATTAATACACCCCTTCCCAAAGGAAGGGGCTCATGTAGACATAGCTAAGAACGCTCCTTTTTTTTGCTAATGAGGATGCAAAATAATACAGTCTTTAAAGAGTAGAAATAAATTGCTGTCACGTTATCGCTGGCATATTTGTAATATTTCTTTGGATCAGAAATCCAACATTTAAATCTTATTATTATATTGGAAAATAGAAAAAATGTAACAGAAAAAGAAAAACGTTGTCTTTCGGAACACAATTTGGTTGTTTCTTGGTAAAAATTAAGAAGATTTATGCTGCTCTTGAACATATTTATTTTGTTGGAGAAGCCTCTCAATGCATTCTCAGTTTTGTTTCCTCACCTGCCAGCTCTCTCCTTGTTCTGGTAAAACATAAACATTCAGAACCCTGTGAACTTTTAAAATATTTTTGTGAATTTGTTTTATACAATAAAAATATTGTTTTATTTCTTTTTATTACAGTTACATTTATAAAATATCTCGTATCACCACGTATACATCAAAACAGTGTATAAATCCCAGTTTGTCTATGCAACTTCATTTTATTAGCGCTGCTCATTATTCCATACTCCCCAATCCCCACAACAGTTAGCCACTCGAGAATACCCCAAGCAGGTGTTTAGGGTTCCCCTTTTGAAATTTTATTCAGCAATTACATCTTCCAAATAGCCCCCACTTCTCCATGCCTACTCAGTGAAACAAACCTTATGGAATACCCATAACCCCATGACTTCCTTCACGAGCACCCCACCCCAGTCCCCCTGTATCCCAAGTTTCATTATGTCTCCTTATATATTCCCCCTCTCCCACTGATCCTCAGTTTCCCCAAGCCCCCCCAAAAACCTCTTCATCACCGCTTAAATATTCCCTCTGCCCCACTGAGCACCAAAACTCCATCTCCCATTAGTCCCAGGGCCATCTCTCCTACCCTACTCTCTCATTGAGCCCCATTGCCTCCCATTAGCCTCTCTTCCATGAGAAAGTCAGGGTCTTCTGCTTGAGAGATAGGCAGTCCTGAGAGGAAAGTTACGAGTAAGCCAGCATCACATTCACTAGGCAGGACCCAACTCCCCAGTCCAGCAGGCACTACACTCAGGTTTGGCCTGGCTGCTCCTCAGTCATGATTACAGAGGAGCAACTGGGCCAAATTTGCCACAAAAGTGGCACTGCAATTCCAGAATTGACTTCCTGTTCTCCTATGGTGATGGAGGTGTAGCTGGGCCAAAGTTGAGCAGCATTACAACCCCATGTGCCAGGTCACAGCAACTGGAGCAGGGAGTTGGGCCCAACCACATGGAGTAGAACCAGGATCACTATCAATTTTATGTCCTCTTCTATGTTCATTTTTGGTTTATTGCTCTATTTTGCATTTGGACACACATACAGCTCTGATTATAATTATTGCTTTTGTACATTACATTCTGTGACAAACAGAAGGAATTTTATTTGTTATATTTTGGGAATTACATGTTGTTCACTCCAACTGAGGTTGCCAGCAGTCCCATAGTACAAGGGATGTCCCTAATTTAAAGAGAAAATTGCCTGTCCCATACTAAATCATTATGGAAAACCTTATAATCCCATATTTCAACAGTCGTGGACTAGTACTCATGGGTGCATCGCTGTACTTCTTCCCTGGCCCCTCAGTGATACATGAGGAAAGCAGACCAAACCATGCTCAAGGACCAAGACTGTGAGGGGAGTGGAAAGATTCACCCATGAGTACTGCCCCCTTCTGGACTGGTTCCTCTGCTCACACCTCCTCTTGAGCACAGCCCTATCTGTTTTACCTGCACAGGCTCCATCTGGGCAAGTGAACAGGGCTATATACCTCATAGCTGCACTAAAGAGCCAAGAACCCAGCAAACGTTTGAGGAGTAAAGGGACTTTGAAGTAGCACGGGCACTTTGAAATACCTGTGGGTTAGCTGTGGCTACACAGATGCTGGCACTTTGAAGTTTGCTGCTTCAAAGTTGCCACGGGGGAGAATTAGCTTAATGAAGTGCTGCATATGCACCACAGCACTTCATTAGTAATCTCTCTACACCTTACTTACCATGCTCCCTTCAAAGTTGGGAGCTAGTGGAGACACAGCCTCATTTATTTATTTATTTATTTTAGGTGAATGTAAAAATTTACAAGACCTAAATGTCTCTGAATGCCAGGGATTAAATGTAAGTATTATCAGATTTCTTCACACAGTTCAAATAGTCTGGAGGGTTGAAATTTTATAGAGGTGCAATCTCAGAAATTTCTTTCTTTTTGTCTGGAGGAGGAGTATTTCTTGTGGTTCATGGGAAATATAGTTTGTCTTTTAGTTTTCTTAAATCATTTTCAAACTTAATTGGCTGCTGTTAATTCTCTCTAATGTTTTCATAAGTCCCCTTCTGCTGAAAAATACTTTCTGCATAAACCTGATTTTGAAATGAGATTGTTTTAATGCCAATTTGTATTTTCTTATCTTGAAAACAAGGCAAATATTTCCTATATATTACATAGCTTATTCATATTGTATTATAAATCTATCTTGTATGTGTAGCTGAAAGTTTTCTTATAGTGCTGTATTTGCTGTGGATAAAGAAATTTACAGACCACATCCTCAGTTGGTGTGAATTAGGGTTGTTAGGTGTCCAGTTTTCAACCAGAATGCCCAGTTGAAAAGTGACTCTGACACTTCAGTCACCACCACAAACTGGGCCATTAAAAGTCTGGTTGGCAGCATAGCAAGGCTAAGACATGCTCCCAGCCTGCCATGACTCTTGGAAGGCAGCCAGAAGGTCCAAACACTGCTCTCACAGCAGGTACCGACTCTGCAGCTCCCATTGGCCAGGAACTGTGGCTAATGGGAGCTGTGGGAATGACTCCTGTAAACAGGACATCAGAGAGAGGAACTCCTTGGAAGTTAGTTCAGTTATGCCAGATTAGTATCTGAGCAAAAGCGTATAACTGTATACGATACTGATTTCCACGCAGTTACTTGATTTGCATATGGCAGTCTGGAAGTATTGACACATACTTTTTTTGAGAACAGCTCCCTATGCCAGTGTTTGAAGATTTGCTTCTTTATGTCTGTATTCTAATGTAGTGATCACTTAGGTAAGCAGAACAAGATAGATGGTTCCACTTTCAAAGAAGATTAAAGAAAGGAACTGACTCAAATTAAAAAGTAATTTTTTTGGACAGTGAGCACTCTAATTGATGGACTAGTATGAATAGCTAAAAAAATGCACTCCCTGGATTTTAGAGAGGCATCTTAAGTTGTTTTCTATAGATCAGCTAGCTAAGGTCTTGATTCAGCAAAGGCCTTAAACATGTGAACAGTCTCAGTAACTTTATTAGGATTATTTGGTTCTTAAGTGATTTCTTGAATTTCTTGCATAGAAATAGTCATATTTACAGTCAACAAAAATAATTCCATAAACAATATAGAATTTTTTTAGAAATGTCTTTATTTGTACTGTTGCATTTAATACTTTAAAGAAATTAATTCAGTTTTTCTGCTACAGTGTAGAAGAAGCTTCATATACACACTAAAATACAACCAAAACCTAATGTGACATGCTTATTGTTATTGTTTATTGTTATTATTCAGGATGAATCAATGAGACTTATATCAGAAGGTTGTCCTGCTCTTCTCTATTTAAATCTATCTTACACAGATATTACTAATGGGACACTAAGACTGTTATCAAGGTAAATACATCTCCTCCTCCATTTAGATTAGTAATAAACAGGAGTCATATGTACACCACGAAAATATGAATTTGAGTGTTATATTTTCAAGAAAATATAACTTTTACTGAGTATTTTACAGGACTCCATCTCTTTTGTAAAGACGTCACCTATATTGTTCTTAGCATGTTTCTCCTCTGTCTTTTAATTATAGTAAACATTTACACTGGAGTAGTTTGTATCTCTTGCTAAATTTTACAGAAATTTGTGAGATTGCTAGTCAAAGTTCTTTTGAAAAACGCCATCATTGGAGCTTGTGGGGAAAGCATCAGGACTGGTTTGATGAGAACAATGTGGAAATTGAATGCCCGATTGAGGCAAAAAAGGCTTTAGGGCTTGGCAAAGCAACATCAACTGTACAAAGGAGAGAAGTGCATGCCAAGGCAGAAGTCCAATGTAAAACAAGGACTCTGAAAAGTCAAAAGGTGCGTGAACTCCAGGATCTCGTAGACATCAATGATACAAGAGGTTTCTTCAATGCCACCAAAGCTGTTCAGGTACCAAGAAACCATGAAATCAATCCTCTGAGATCAAAGGATGGTACCCAGCTCTTGAAAGACGATGAAGCCATTGCTTTTCACTGGAGGAAGCACTATAATGAGCTCTTGTACTTCCGCTCCACCATGGTCCTAGAATCCCTTGACCAAATCCCTCAGCAACCCTGAGTGAGTTTCAAGCTGCCATCAAAGTGACGAAGAGCAACAAGGCAACTGGACTAGATGGAATCCCTGCCAAAGTCTTCAAAGAGGGCAGGCCAGAGCTCCACGAACAACTACACCTCCTGATTCTCAAGATTTGGGTGAGGGAGCAGTTGCCGTGGGAGTTCAGAGACACACTGATCATAAGTCTCTTCAAGAAGGATGACAAGTCAGATTGTGGAAACTACAATTTCATCTCCCTCCTACAATAGCAGGAAAATCTTAGCTTTAATCACTGCAAACCGACTTCTGCAATTCTCAGAAGAAGTTCTCCCAGAGTTCCAGTGTGGCTTTCCACTATTCCGAGGAACAGCGGACATGATCTTCACTGCCTGGCAACTTCAAGAAAAATGTCATGAACAAAACCAAGCCTTATACATAAGTTTAACTCACCTGACCAAAGTGTTCGACTCAGTCAATTGTGGCATCCTGTGGACATCCTCTCAAAGATCGGCTGCTACAAAAAATCCGTTAGTGTCTTGAAGCTGCTTGACAACATGACTGCCACACTATTGACCATCAACAGATCACAAAGTGACCCCTTTGAGGTCAAAACAGGAGTCAAACAAGGCTACATTGTTGCTCCAGCCCTGTTTTGCTTCTTCATCACCATGACCCTTCGCCTCATTGATGGAAAACTTTCTGATGGTGTGAAGATTATCTATAGAATGAACATGAAGCTTTTCAGTCTCAGGAGACTGAAGGCTAAAAGTAAGACCTCTGTGACCTCGATCATGGAGCTCTCATATGTGCGTGACAACATGGTTGGTGCTCTTTCTGCCATAGGCATTCAGACCCATCTGAAGTGCTGTCATCAAAACATATGAGAATCTTGGCCTCACACCAAACATCAGAAAGACCAAGGTGCTCCACCAACCCTCACCAGTCTCAAGTACCTTCTATTGAAGTCAGTGGAGAACTGCTGGAAAACGTGGAGAACTTCCCATACCTTGGAAGTCATATTTTGCTAACATCAACATTGATGCAGAAATCCAACATCATCTGAACTGCGCAAGCTCTGCTTTTGCCCGCCTGGAGAGACTTCATCATACTGACAACCACTTCTGTTATAATTATCTATTCAGTGAGGAGAGATTTTTATACTGAGTTTTTGGGGTAAAGTTTCAGTACCTCAATAATATTGTGGTCTAGTCTTGATATTTATAGGCAGAGGACAAACACTCAGTTCTTATGTGTTCTAAATGGCTTGGATATAGTTTTTAAAAAGTTCGCAAAATTGTCAAGCAATATTGTGATTGTGTCCTGCCTGCTCTATGTTTTGTCCCTTATTTCCTCACAGGTTTGCTTAAGATGATCTGTTTTGACTTTGTTTATGGGATAGTAGTGGGTTTAAAGAAGTTAAACAGGAATTTTTTTTGTTTGTGAATTGAATCCAACAAAACTAATCACAAAATGTACAAATTCCCATTTATCACTTGAACCTACTCTGGGTCTCAGTAATTTATACCAGTCATGCAGGCACAGATAGAAAGATGTCACTTTATCTGAGATGTGGCAAAAAATACTCAAACAGCTGCAGAAAACTGTGAATTTAGAGTACACATAGTTTCTGAACCAAATATTTCTTGGACAACTGAAAAAAAAAGTTCTGCCCAAAGGATTGCTTGAAAGGAAACGCAAAAATTTCACACTATTCAGGTAAATTGTGTTGTAATAGGAAAACATCAGTTGTGTGAGATGTGTGTTGATTCTAACTGGTGGGCTGAATACTGAACAGGTCCCATCTGCTTATCATAAGAAGCAGTAAAAGAAAGCTGAGTTACTTCCATAGGGCTTTCTCCTTTGTTGGGATTTGTTCAGTTCTTCTCTGCCCCTTACAGAAAACAAAATTTGACTTTTCACAGCAGGCCCATATATTCCTGGAGTGTGTTTTTACCTGCTGTTTGAACAGTATATTTTGGACCCGTGGATTTGCCCTGCAGCAGTGTGATGCCTTGGAACTATACCAGCCCATTGCCAGATTCTTGGCTTTCTTCAGGCAGCCTTCCTCCCAGCATCTCTGCACAGTGTTGTTCTTTCTATCACTTACATAAAAGTCTGTAGGTTTTTTCTCATTATTGGCATAATTTTTACCTTCTTCTAGTTTCAATTTCTTCATGTTTAAATTTGGAATGATTTTTCTGAGGTGGCTGCCAGCCCGTGTTATCCTGGCTACCCAGCTTCCTGTTACCACCAAAATATTAGAGCCAGCTGCTTCTGTTAATGTGTGGGCAAGACCTACCAAAGAGTGGGTCAGCCAGGTTTGTGGCTATGTCTGTTATGAATAGTGAAATTTATAAATAAGGCAAAATGTCCTCTTTGTTTGGATCAATAAAATGCTGGGGTTTTATTAGTGGATTTCTATTGTTTTGCTTACAGTGTTTTTTCTTAATTATGTAAAAAACCATTGGTAGCAAATGATAATTCTGAATGAAAACAACCACATGCAATACATTTTGTTGAAGACATGGACCTAAAGCTATGCTATAGCTCTTTCTGAGATTAATGGTTAAAAAGGCTTTTAGTAGCAATCAAGTTGCCACAGCAAGAAGTGTCATCTCTAGGATGCTCAAGAAGTGGCATCTCTCTACAGATACTTTGTTTCAGAGAGCTTACAAAGAATTTAGCTAACATAAATGCTTTTGGTGATAGAGACCACCATCCAATGCTTCACTTTTATCTTGCTCCTCAATATCAAGTGTTCGTTACTGGAAAAACCATCAAAGGGCATTCTTGATGATCTGGAAGCTGATGCCCATTTCACATATTCCTCTTCCACTCTTTCATTGCATCAAGGGAATTCAGGTATTGAGTTACACGGGTGATTTAAGATGATGTGACAAGCTGGAATTACACTTAATATTCCTCCTCTGATCAAGTTATACTGCACACTTTGCCATATACATGAAGCCTGTAAAAAACAACTATAGAGGATTATTCTGTCAAATTGTTTTTAAAAAGTTACTGTATTAAGTTATTGATGCCAAATGATAGAATTAATCACAAAAGCCAAGATTTTAGGATCTATATCTGATTCAGACATAAAATAGGGTCCAGCACACAGGCAACTGTAAATCCATGCCCTAAATTAAAGTTCTGTAATCTATTTTTGTGCTGCTGAGAAAGTTGACACCTTGAAAATGTCAGAAGAAAGCAGGAAACACAGAATTCATAAAAATAGAGGGCAGAAAAAGAGTTACACAAAAATGTGTAAAGACAATGAAGTTGCCTATGAGAAGTCTTGAAATGCTAGAAGAAGATACTGATTCCCAGTCTTCAAATTACAATGGAGCTTATTCTGCCTTAGGCAACCAATGCTACAGAAGGATTGGAACAAAACTGTCAGAAAACTTTCAAAAGCATTCTCTTACAACAGTGTGTTTTATAGAGACTAGGCCTAGGAATGTATCTTCTGAAAAGCTGGTCAACAATCCTGAGCATATCTACTGTACTTGCTAATTCAGTTTACTCCAATATGATGCAGAAAGGCTTGTGCTTCTAGACAGTAACTTGGCAGTGCTTCCATTTCTTCATTAAATGTAGAAAGAAACATCTTCCAGTTAAACAGATCCCAGAACTTATTTTCTATTGTCTCTTTTTTGATTGCATGTTTTATTTGCCTTTTTTCCTCAATATGAAATGTAATCATCACATGTATTTAACATTTTGAACAATTACATTATCATTCTCCCTGTTGCTTTCCAACTTCTTATCCTCCTTTTTTCTGCCAAGTTTGAATTAAAAGTAGATCTTCTCCATATACATTCAAAACATAAAGGGAATTCCAGCAACAATGTTGTGACTCACTCCTTAAGTAATCAGCTCCATGGTGGGTATTCCTGCCTCCCTTCAAAATGCTTAGTTTTTGCTGACTTGCAAAACTGGCCTGAGTACATCCCTAAATCTAAATCTCTTTACAGAGCAGCACACCCTAATCCTAATTGTAGGTTTGATTTTTTTCTGCAAGATTTTGTTTCTGGTAATTATGGTATTGCAATACTTGCTTGTTTCAATTAGAAATGTAGTATAATTTATAGTCTTTAATATATTATATGCCTAAATTTGCATAATAAAAACTTTAATATATTTAAAAAATACTAATTCATACAGTAAACCTAAATTTTCCATTTACATAGTTTGCTACTGTTCTTTTCTCTGATATCATTTAAAAATAACAAATTTAAACTTCATTTAGAGAAGTGAATTCTTTTGTATGTGGATGCGTTAGTTTTGCATCACTTTCCACTTTATATTTGTTTTCATAGGGTTTCTTTAAAATGGAAACAGTTACATGACCACAGAAGGTTCAACAGTGTGTTTAGTCCCTGTATGCTTTTAACATCCTTTGATAGAGTTCTGGTTTTCATTTCCAACAGAAACAGCTTATAAAATCAGTGGCAAAGTAAATCCTGAAACCTTTCCCCCAAAGGTCTGTTGGGTTCCAAAATATACACATCCAGTCCCAACTTATTACAAAAATGTGTGCTTTTGCAATTTTGTGATTTATCCTTTAATTAATATTTATATGAATATAGTTAAGGATGATATGATATACTGTATTGTAGTACTACTTCCAAATAATTTACTATACCTGAAACAAGGAAGACTAAATTGTTTTGAATTGCAACAAGGAGAGAATCTCAGTTAAAATCTAGCATCTCTTCTTCTCAGAATGTTTAGAAAGATGTTAGCCATGGTATCTGATTGCATCTGTGTTCTATAACCCACTGTTGTAATAACTGTTTTTTCTTCCTGTCTTTTGTAAAGGAGCTTCTCCAATTTACAGTATCTGAGTTTAGCTTACTGCAGAAAATTTACAGACAAAGGTTTACAGTACCTGGGATCTGGGAAAGGATGTCACAAGCTCATCTATTTGGACCTTTCAGGTTGCATTCAGGTTTGCATTTCACTTCTCTCTTTCATTCTGTGATGAGGGGAATCCTTTCCATGACTGGCTGCGCCCAGCACTCATGGTGCACTAAAATACTACAAGTACTGCAGCACACTTTTCAGAGGTTTTAAATTACATGAACACAGCTGCTTACATTTTTACTGAGAACTAGCACTATAGGCTTTGGCTCATGCCCAGCATAGTGTCATATCTATAAACAAAAAGTACTCACTGCATAATGAAAGCAAGCATTAGTTTTTGCAGACTTAAAATAGACTAATTTAGTATTGTGGCACTCTGTATACAATGTGAAATTTAAATTTCAGAGCCTTGAAAATACAGTTTCTACCAAGATATCAACAGACAAAAATCTTTGTGGAAGAGCTTGTAGAGTATTTCCTGAAAAGGAAATTAATGTAACAGTGAGCTTCCTAATACTACTACAAAATAAGTTTCTAATGCAAATTAAAATAGTGTGTAATTCTGCAATCTAAAAATGGCTAATAAGTTGGGAGAGTTTATTTTATTTGCCTACTAAAACTTTTAGTTAGTTTGGAGACTTTCAATTGTATATTATATCCTGAAGTATCTCTTCTTAAAGCACTGTAAAACGTTAAACTGTGGAGCAGTAATATATCACCAATATTTTAACAAAGGATCTCCACATAAATTCCCCCCATGTGATGTAGTTGCCTGCTCTTTCCTTCGTGTCTTGATATTGTAATAGAACCACTCTATCTATCCACCTCAGTACTTAAATTGCTATAATCACAGTAGCATTTAAGAAATAATATGCTTGTGAATCAGGGACGTATCATCCCCCTTTCACAAATGGAGAACTAAGGGACAGAAGGTAACTTGTCCAAGGTCATACAGGATGCTTGTGTCAGGAACTGAACCCACATCTTACAGTCCATTGCCATAATAAGATTGTCTATTCTCTCATTAGGCATAGCTTTAAGGCAAGATAGTTATATCAAAGGAGTTATAGGCCGAGAAAAATTAATTCAAAAGGTAGGTATGGAGATGATATACCTTGAAGCAGCAGGGACTATTTAAAAAGTTGGATTTAAAAATGTAAAATATTTAGCGTGAATCAGTATTAATGCATATATCAAGATGTTGCTACAGATTGAATTTATCAGACTGAACCTTTTAATGTGTTAAAGGCCATATGCTTGGTTGTAGGGCTGGTGGTGTTCAATATCTTTATGAATGACCTGAATGAGGGGCTGGATTGTACCCTCAGCACATTTGCAGAAGATGCTAAACTAGGGGGAGAGGTAGATACCTTGGAGAGTAGAGATAGGATCTAGAGTGACCTCGATAAATTGGAGGATTGGGCCAAAAGACATCTGATGCGGTTCAACAAGGAGAAGTGTAGAATCCTGCACTTGGGACGGAAGAATCCCAAGCATGGTTATAGGCTGGGACCGAATGGCTAAGCAGCAGTGCAGTGGTAAGGGACCTAGGGATTATGATGGATGAAAGGCTGGATATGAGTAAGCAGTGGGCCCTCATATCCAAGGTTAATAGCATATTAGATTGCATTTGGAGGAGCATTTTGAGCAGATTTAGAGAAGTTGTTCCCCTCTGCTTGGCACTGGTGAGGCCACAACTGGAATATTGTGTCCAGTTTTGGACCCCCCAGTTTATAAAAGATATGTATGTGCTGGAGCAGGTTCAGCAGAGGGCAATGAAAATGATTAAGGGGCTGGAGCACATGACCTATGAGGAGTGGCTAAGGGATTTGGGTTTCTTTAGTTTTCAGAAGAGAAGACTGAGGGGTGATCTAATAGCAGCCTTCAGCTTCCTGAAAGGGAGCTCTCAAGATGATAGACAGAAGCTGTTCTCCATGGTGACAGATGGCAGAACAAGAAGCAATGGTCTGAAGTTACAGAACAAGAGGAGTAGGTTGGGTATTAGGAAAAACTACTTCACCAGGAGGGTGCTGAAGCACTGGAATGTGTTACTGAGAGAGGTGGTGGAATCTCTATCCCTAGAGGTTTTTAAGTCCCAGCTTTGACCAAGTCCTGGCTGGAATGACTTAGTGGGGGTTGATCCTGCTTGAAGCAGGGAGCTGGACTCAAAGACCTCCTGAGGTCCCTTCCAGCCCCATGATTCTGTGGTTCTATGCAGGGCTTTCCCAAGGACAGCATGTGACCTGGGACAACACATATGGCCCAGGGCAACCTCCCCACCACAGGCCCCACCTCTCCCCTCCGTGCCCCAAACTCCACCCCTGCTTTGCTTTTTTCCCCCTCCCCCAAGCAGCACAGACCTGGAGATTACAGGGGCCTGGCACAGCAGCAGCAGGGTTCAGCTTGTCCCACTCACAATGAGAGTGGCAGGAGGAGGGAGCTGCAGTGTCTCGGCAGCCTGCTCCACACTGCAAAGCTACCCTTCCAAATGGCTGTGCCACTTCTCTGTGGCAGTTGGAAGTAGAGCTCCCTGGGGGCCAGAGCACTCTGCTTCTGGCCACCACTGAGAAGCCACACATAGCAAGCCAGGGAATGGCATCAGGGTGGAGTGGAGCAGACTGCCAGGCTGCTCCAGCTCCCATCATCCACATGGTGAGTGGGAGGCTGTGGGGAGGCAAACCTTGCTTCCACTGTGCCAGGCCCCTGTAATCCTCCAGGTCTCTCCCATCCACAGGATGGTTGGGTCATCTGCTGTGAGGCTCCCAAAGTGTAGGGCCTGGGCAGCAACCCTGATTCATCTGATAGATGGGATGGCTCTGACTGTAGGCCTTGATCCCACAATGCACTGTGAATAGTGATGTTGATTTTGCTGTATCAGGGCATAGTGATGTATGGGTGAGGTGGGGACATGTAGAGTCAATGGTCTGTTCTGTCCCAGGCACCTGGATCTGAATGGGGAGCAGAAAGCTTGGTACCAGCCACTTCTCACACCAACTGCTCCAGGTCATTGCTCTGTGTAGTGCGGTGGCTGTCTGAAAGAGAGCCTGTCTGGGCTGGCAGCCTATTCCGCACATCCGCTCCCCACCTTGCTTTGGCTGCCGTTGACAGGGGCTGAGCAAACTAGCGACATTCTGTGGGAGAAGTGGAGCTCTGGCTTGCTTGGCCCCTGTGCCCAGCATCTGACCAAGTGGGGAGCAAATGGGTAAGACAGGGTGCCACCACAGCCAGCTCTCTTGGGCAGTTGCCATACTTCTCAGAGCAGAGACTCTTGGCAGTCAGCTTCAGCAGTGTGAGAAGCAGCTCTGTCCTGCTCCCCATCCTAGCCCAGCTGCCACAGAGAACAGCTGAACATATGGGATAGAGGAGGAAGATGCAGTGAGAGATGGACAGAGCCTCCCACAAGTAACTCTAGTGGGGTGGGGTGGGGTGGGGGGGATCATGGTGGCCCTGGGCTGGGCACAGGGTGGGAGGCTTGCTGGGCAGAAGAGAGATGTGGGGCAGTTTTAGAAAATGGTATGTGCAGCATATTGGATACCTAATGCAATGAAAAAGGAGCAGCAATGTAAATAAAAAAAATAGAAAATCAAAATCTGTTGTACAAGATATGCAAATATTGGAAATATCCTGTAGAAAATTATTTGGAGAGTGAATAAGCAGAATGTGTATTGTCTTTCAATAGCTATCCAGAAATCTTTGTTGGAAGAGCTTAACGCTTCCATTGCTCTCACAAGGTGTAGAAGTCAGTGTATTTCTTGCTTAAGAGAAGGGAGAGCTGGCAGAAAGCATTCTCAACAGCTGTTAGCCTATAAAACCTTTGGGAGCCTCCTGGGTACACAGTTGTGGAGGATATACCCATTCCTTAGGGATACATACCCATGGCAGTGTATTGTGATGCTGTTTCAGGCACTGTATGGCTGACTGAAGCTGCGCCTGACCCAAGCAAAATCACAGATTTCTTGTAAGCCAGTTGTATATATGTAGGGAATGTGGCAGAAGGAATGCAGTGCTGCTGAAGGCTGGGAGGAATGAGTCTCCCAGAGGTCATCTGCATGAGAATGCAAAAGGTGTGCATGTGTGATACCTTTTCAGGCAAAGCCTAATGGGTAGCAAGTAAGCCATGAGATTTGGTCTATTGTAAACATGTAGTTGTAAAATCACAATTTAAGCTGACATTTAGGGTGGGAGTTGTGAGATCTCACCAATGCTCTGGGTTGTTGTGGGGGACAGGGCAGTCGCCTTAGCTGTGTAAGACATTGATTACACAGGGCTCCCTGGTTTAAAGCATTGTGAGAGAGCAAGGGGGAGGGTATGGGTTGAGCCAGCTTGCTGAGTGCCTTGGCCCTGCCTATGCCTTGGCCATATAGCTATAAGCCTGGCTTGACTAACCCTCCCCACCTGTTAAAAGATAGAGCTGGATACTAGGGTGTTTGTGAAACCCCACACTAGAGATACCAAGAGCTGAAATCACAGAGTGGCAGCTGAGGCCACACAGAGCTGAAATCACTGGGTTCTGCCTTAGGGCAATCCCAAGCAGTGGGGTTAGGACCAGCGGACAACAGCAGGACCAGCGGGCGGCTGGTAGGAGCGGTGGCAGCGACGGCGACCGGCGGGCGGCTGGTGGGAGCGGCGGCGGTAGACGACGGCGGGCGGCCGGTAGGAGCGGCGGCGGTAGACGACGGCGACCGGCCGGTAGGAGCGGCGGCGGTAGACGACAGCGACCGGCGGGCGGCTGGTGACAGCAAGGGGAGGCTACAGACAAGTGGACAGCTAGTATTGCCCTGGTGATGTATCTGTGGGCTTTGAATTTGGGACTGCACCGCAGAGGGTACACCCTGTAACTGTGTGTGTGTGGAAAAGGGCCAAGAGCCCCAGCAAGAGACTGGGTTCTACTGCACATGGGGATGGTATCTGGGTAAAAGGGTTTTTGTCTCTTCTGTGCTGAGATATACTGCATCTGTCGCTGTAACCTTGGGGTAGGTTACGGTCATTAAACAAGCCATTTCTATCTCAGACTCTGTGCTTGCGAGGCGGGGGAGAAACTGCCTTACAGGCACCCAGCACGGGGATGAAATTGTCCCAGGCCACTGGGTGGGGGCTCGAGCCGGTTGATTGTATCTTTGATAGGAAAACCCCACAAGAGTTGAACCCGGCCCTTTTGGCAGGCATCTGGCGTTAACAGAAGGGTTACATATAATATCGTGGAAAAGAAAATTCACTGAGTCTCAGGGCAACCCTGGGTACATTTCTTTCCTGATTGAGTGATGATCAGTTTGCCTGCTATAGTTTGCTACAGTCCAAAGACTTCACTGTGGTCATCTGCAGTATTTTAGAGCTTAGACAGCAAAAAGTGAGAGGCGGTGAAGCTCAAGATTTCTTTTCCCCAGTGTTGCCACAAACAAATCAGTGTCTTTTTGGTGGGAAGATTTTTCACTATCAGGCTCAGTACTGCAGAAATGGCAGTGTATTAAAGGTTTGAAAGTCATTAATTGTCATATTAGATTGTTTTATCCAGACAACTCAGAAAAAGTATTTTCAGTTAAGTAAAAGGCAAGAAGATTTTCACGAAATCCAACTCTCTCCTATGTCAAGATCTGGTCAGCAGGTGGGGGAAAAAAGGAGGCCTGACAAGGAACAACTCATTGATTTTCAAACTGCAATCAGTTTATCCACAGTGAAAATTAGAACAACCTTGGGTTGTTTTAACTTACAGATGTAAGGAATGTGCCAGCAGGAACTCCATGCTGCTGAAGGCTGGGAGGAATGTGTCTTCCAGAGATGATTTGCAGGAGAATGCAAAGGTGTGCATGTGTGATACCTTGCAGCCAAAGCCTGTTGGGTAGCAAGGAAGCAATGAGATTTTGTCTAATGTAAACACATTGTTGTAAAATCACAATTTATGCTGACACTTAGTGTGGGAGTTTTGGCTTCTCGCCAATACTCGGGATTGTTGTGGGGGACAGGGCAGTCACCAAAGCTGCATAAGACATTGATTACACAGGGCTCCCTGGTTTAACACATGGTAAAGTAGGAGAGGAGGGATATTAGTTGAGCTAGCTTGTGTGCCTTTGCCCTGCCCCACCTATTAAAAGAGAGAGCTGGATACTAGTGTTTTCTTATGAGACTCCTCATTGGTAAATATTAAGAGCTGAAATCACTGAAGCTGTGTCTACATGTGCAAAAAGCTTCAAAATAAATAGCCCTTTTTTGAAAGAGCAAGAGGAGCATCCACATGCATAAACCTGCCTTTGAAAAAAAATTGAACAAAGAGGGCACACACTTTGAAATCCAAACCCCAATCCTGTATCAGGAAGCTTACCCCCTTTTGAAATACTAAATCAAAAGTGTACATGTGTAGATGCTCCATAGTCTGCTCTTTTGAAATATGGGTCCGCCATGGTGCCGATCAGTTGGAGCGCGGGGCCGCTCCAGCTGGCAGCAGCAGGGCTCTATGTTCCCTGCGTTTGGCTGCCTTAAAGCCACATGCACACAGGAAACCCGTGGCAGGAAGCTGAGAGCGTGCTCGGAGCAACCTGCACACGTGCTCCAGCCCCATGCTCCAGCACCCACATGGCCAGCAGACAGCTCCCCCTTGAGCCCCACGGCCTCCCCTCTGAGCCCCTCCAGGGCTCCCGGGGGAGAAAAAGAAAAGGGCCCCCTCCTGGATCGAGTGGGAGCTGCATGACCTCCTCGGCCTCTGGCAGGACAAGGAAGTCCTGAACCCCATGGGGATTAAGCAGCGCAGTGCCACTGCCTTTGGCTGCCTGGCACAGGGCCTCCACACCGGGGCCACCCAGAGCGTACCGCAGAGCAGGTACGCTCCAAAGTTAAGGAGCTGCACCAGGGCTATGCCTGGGCCAGGGACCAGGCCGGATGCTCCGGGGCAGCTCCAGCATCATACCCTTCTACAGGGAGCTCTGGAGCATCCTGGGGCCCCAGGAGAGCTCACCACCCCTGGCATTCCTGGACACCTTCAGGGAAGAACTGCAGCCAGAGAAGGAGCAGGAGCACACCAGATCAAGGATCCAGGAAGGCAAGGGGACCACGAACTGGTCGAGCAAGGAGGAGGAGCTGACCATCGTGATCCCCTCCCGCTCCTCCAGCCGTGCGACTGAGGGCTGGACATCCCTGGATGTTGCCGAGGGACCCTCAGGTACGTACAGGGAGGGGCGCACACCTACTCCACAGGGTGGGGGCGACACAACATCTAGGCGCCCACACACAGGACCTGTGGTCCCGGGCTGCACACAGGCCAGCCCCCACATGGGATGTGGCACCCCACGGTGGCGCACCAGCAATGCCCAGCACCTGCGCTCAGTGGACAGCGCCATAAGCCACACAGGGGTGGCGGCTGGTCGGTGCTGGATGGCGCCCACGGCCCGCACACCGCAGGCCGGGAAGGGCCACCTGCAGGAGAGACCCCTGCATGCACACCCAGGCTGGGAGGCCTGGTCCGTGGGGGGTGGGGTTGGTGCTCCTTGGGGGGTCAGTGTCCCTTCGGAGGGTGGGGGCCCCATGGGGTGGGCTTGAGGGGGTAGGCTACAGCCGGGTCCCCTCCGTCCGGGGCACACTACTAATGTGCTCTCCTCCTCTCCGCTCAGCCGCATCATCCGTTGGCTGGGAGAGCCCCGTGCCGTCCCTAATCCCTGAGAGCCCGCCCGGAGCCGTTGGAGGTGTCCGGATGCTACCCCATGCAGCGCACTGTCGGGGGTGTGACTGGAGGGCCCCCCGCCAGGCCGAGGAGGACCCATCCAGCCAGCGTCAGGCTGAGGTGGCCAAGGAGCACCTCCAGCTCACCTGGGCCGACATGGAGTGGCGGATGGCGGCCTGGGATAGACTGCTCACCACCCTGGAGTGCTTTGGCCATGCCATCTGGGACCATACGGCCACTGTGGCATGCCTCCTGGCCCCCACAGTGGCTCCCCCTGTTGGTCCTGCCCCCTCTGCCCCCACTACAGAGCCCGCACCCTCTGCCCCCACTGAACCCCCCCCACCACCCTCACCAGGCCCACTTGCCGGCAATATTTGCTGGTGATACCAGCACCCTCCCCTCCCCGCCAGGGACCCTGCACCTGGAGGGGCAGGGGCTCTAGGGGCCGACGGGGTTTGTGGCCTACCACCCCACCCCAGAATGAATGCCTTGCCCCCCCCAGCAAGTTAGGTTCCCCCCCGCCAAATTAGGGTGCCCCATCCAACAAGTTAGGTTCCCCCTCCAAGTTAGATTGCCACCTGTACATAGTTACCAACACCCAGTTATATAAATGTTCCTTTATTATTCACCACTCCGTGCTGTGCTGTCCATGCTGTGCTCCTTGGGGGATGGTGGGTGGTGGATGTGCAGGTACAGTGCTGGTGGGGGTGGGGGTGGCAGGGACAGTGGGTGACAGATGTGTGTGGGATGTGGGCATGCATGTGGGTCAGAGGTGGCCATCAGCAAAGGCCAGCCTGAGGGCCTCCCAGATGCGGTGGCCATCTGGGTGGGCCTGGCAGATGGGGGTGGCACCCGGCTGCTCATAGACAGCACCGGCCAGAGGGCCCGCCCCCAGGGACATAGGCATCCCCCTTTCCCTCCATGATGTTGTGGAGGACACAACAGGCGCCCACCACCTGGGGCATGTTGAGGACCCCAACCTCCAGCCACGTGAGGAGGCACCTCCACCGCCCCTTAAGGTGCCCGAAGGCCCACTGCACCACGTTGCGGGCGTGGTTGAGGCGGTCATTGAATGCCTCCCAGGTGGGTTCAAGGTGTTCGTGTAGGGCCTCATGAGCCACGGCTGCAGGGGGTACGCCGCATCTGCCACCATGCAGAGCAGCATGGTGATGTCCTCCGCCACGGGGTCTCCCGCTGAGGGACTAAGGTGCCGGCCCCCATGCTGTGGCAGAAGCCGGAGTTCTGGAAGATCTGGCCATCGTGGGTGCGGCTGGCCCAGCCCACGTACAGGTCAGTGAACCAGCCCCTCGCGTCCACCAGGGCCTGTAGCACCACCGAATGGTAGCCCTTCTGGTTGATGTACTGGCCGGCGCTGTGTGGCGGGATGTGGATGAGGCTATGTGTGCCGTCCAATGCACTGATGCGGTTTGGGAAGCCCAGGTCCTGGAAGCCGGCGATGGTGTTGTCCAGATCCCCCAGGCGGACGACCCTCTGGAGCAGCATTGCGTTGATGGCCCTGACAACCTGCATACGGGGAAGGAGGAACATGTGCTGTAGTGCGGGTGTGGCAGCTGTCGCCCCCCTCCTTGGGCCCATTGTGCCCCCCTCCCAGACCCTGGCCTATGCAACCCCCGCCGCCCCGCCATCTGGCCCCTTGCAGCGGAGGGTTCTCCTTGCCCCAGCCCCCGCACCCACCTGGCCCCACCGTACCTCCATAACTACAGCCCCGACGGTGGCCTTGCCCACCCCGAATTGCTGTCCGCAGCCATCTTTCCTCGCCCCACTCCCCTAACACCACGCGCCCACCAGTTGCTGCTGCTGGGGTAGGTCCAGAGGCATCAGGGCACCCGGGGGGGAGCCCCGTGGCCCCGGGGGGACCGCCCAGCCACCCGATGAGTTCGGGTGCAGCTGCGGTGAGGGTGCACAGCACTGCCAGCAGGGCATCCATGGTGAGGGCGTCCTCCTGCAGGAGCTGTCGCTGGGCCTCCAAGGCGGGCAAGAGTGGGCTCTGCTGGCCTGGGACAGGCTGGGCAGCACTCAGCTCATGCGAAGGGAAAGGCGGAGGGAGGGGCCCTTTAAAGGAGGTGGCTGGCTGTGTCCCTGGAAGGGCTTGTTGGCCATGGGACCCCGTCCACAGTGTTTCCTGCCTCCCTGCTTTCGAAAGGTGGCTTGGAGACGTGTGGATGCTCTCTTTCGAAAGACCTCGACTGCACTTTGAAAGAGCAGATCAAAGTGCCTATCTGAAAAATGGCTGTGGGTGCTCTATTTCGATGGCCGCTATTTGGACCACCCAACTTCGATTTTCCCCCCTTTCGAAACGGCACTCGTGTAGACACAGCTTGAGTGGCAGCTGAGGCCACCGGGAGCTGAAATCACAGGGTTTTGCCTCAGGCCAAATCCATAGCGGCTGGTAAGACGAGCAGTGGACGACGCAGCCAGCAGCTGGTAGGAGGAGCAGCAGATGGCGCGACTGGCAAGCAGGAGGAGCAGTGGACGGACGGTGCGACCTGTGGGTGGACAGTAGGAGGAGCAACCAGTGGCCAGCAGGTGGCAGTCAGTGGGATGCTGCAGACAAGTGGACAGCTAGTACTGCCCTGGTGATGTATCTGTGGGCTCTGGGTGTGGGACTGCAGTGCGAGAGGTACATCCTGTAACAGTGTGTGGAGTAAAGGGAAAGAGCCCCAGCAAGAGACTTGGTTCTATAATGTATGGGGATGGTATCTTGTTAAAGGGCTGTATCTCTCTTTTGCTTAGATATATTGCATATGTCACTGTGTAACAGTGGGTTAGGTTATCGTTATTAAATAAGCTGTTTTCATCTTAGACTTTGTGCTTGTGGGGGGAGGGAGGGAAGAACTGCCTTACAGGCACCCAGCAAGTGGGGTGAGATTGTCCCAGGCCACTGGGTGGGGCAGTGGGTTGTATCCTTGACAGAAAACCCCTAGGAGCTGAACCCAGCCCTTCTGGCAGGCACCTGGCATTAATAGAAGGGTTACATAAATGGGGGCTGGCCCGGGATCACTTTGCTGGGTAGTACCCCCTTGAAAGCACAAAGTCTAAGATGGAAAGAGCTTATTTAAAATGATAACCTAACCCAAATTTACACAGTGACATATGCAATATATCTAAGCAAAGGAGAGATACACCCCCTTTAATGAGATACCATCCCCATACATTATAGAACCAAGTCTCTTGCTGGGGCTCTTTGCCTTTGCCCCACACAGCTGTTACAGGGTGTACCTCTCACGGTGCAGTCCCAGACCCAGAGATACATCACCAAGGCAGTACTAGCTGTCCACTTGTCTGCAGCATCCTGCTGGCCACTCCTCCTACCAGCTGCCCACACCATCCTCTATGGGTTTGGCCTGAGGCAAAACCCTGTGACTTCAGCTCTTAATATTTACCCATGTGGTGTCTCATAAGAAAACAGTAATATCCAGCTCTCTCTTTTAACAGGTAGGGGGGAGTGCTAGTCAAATCAGGCTTATGGCCAAGGCACACAGCAAGCTGATTCAACCAGTACCTCTTCCCTCCTGCTTTACAATGCTTTAAACCAGGGAGCCCCGTGTAATCAATGTCTTTTGCACTTATGGCAACTGCCCTGTCCCCCACAACAATCCCGAGCATTGGCGAGAAGCCAAAACTCCCACACTAAGTGTCAGCATAAATTGTGATTTTACAACGTGTTTACAATAGACAAAACCTCATTGCTTCCTTGCTACCCATCAGGCTTTGGCTGCAAGGTATCACACATGCACACCTTTGCATTCTCCTGCAAATGATCTTTGGAAGACACATTCCTCCCAGCCTTCAGCAGCATGGAGTTCCTGCTGGCACATTCCTTACATGTGTAAGTTAAAACAACCCAAGGTTGTTCTAATTTTCACTGTGGATAAACTGATTGCAGTTTGAAAATCAATGAGTTGTTCCTTGTCAGGCCTCCTTTTTTCCCCCACCTGCTGACCAGATCTTGACATAGGAGAGAGTTGGATTTCGTGAAAATCTTCTTGCCTTTTACTTAACTGAAAATACTTTTTCTGAGTTGTCTGGATAAAATAATCTAATATGACAATTAATGACTTTCAAACCTTTAATACACTGCCATTTCTGCAGTACTGAGCCTGATAGTGAAAAATCTTCCCACCAAAAAGTCACTGATTTGTTTGTGGCGGCACTGGGGAGAAGAAATCTTGAGCTTCACCGCCTCTCACTTCTTGCTGTCTAAGCTCTAAAATACTGCAGATGACCACAGTGAAGTCTTTGGACTGTAGCAAACTATAGCAGGCAAACTGATCATCACTCAATCAGGAAAGAAATGTACCCAGGGTTGCCCTGAGACTCAGTGAATTTTCTTTTCCACGATATTATATACAACTGGCTTACAAGAAATCTGTGATTTTGCTTGGGTCAGGCGCAGTTTCAGTCAGCCATACAGTGCCTGAAACAGCATCACAATACACTGCCATGGGTATGTATCCCTAAGGAATGGGTATATCCTCCACAACTGTGTACCCAGGAGGCTCCCAAAGGTTTTATAGGCTAACAGCTGTTGAGAATGCTTTCTGCCAGCTCTCCCTTCTCTTAAGCAAGAAATACACTGACTTCTACACCTTGTGAGAGCAATGGAAGCGTTAAGCTCTTCCAACAAAGATTTCTGGATAGCTATTGAAAGACAATACACATTCTGCTTATTCACTCTCCAAATAATTTTCTACAGGATATTTCCAATATTTGCATATCTTGTACAACAGATTTTGATTTTCTATTTTTTTTATTTACATTGCTGCTCCTTTTTCATTGCATTAGGTATCCAATATGCTGCACATACCATTTTCTAAAACTGCCCCACATCTCTCTTCTGCCCAGCAAGCCTCCCACTCTGTGCCTAGCCCAGGGCCGCCATGATCCCCCCACCCCACCCCACCCCACCCCACCCCACTAGAGTTACTTGTGGGAGGCTCTGTCCATCTCTCACTGCATCTTCCTCCTCTATCCCATATATTCAGCTGTTCTCTGTGGCAGCTGGGCTAGGATGGGGAGCAGGACAGAGCTGCTTCTCACACTGCTGAAGCTGACTGCCAAGAGTCTCTGCTCTGAGAAGTATGGCAACTGCCCAAGAGAGCTGGCTGTGGTGGCACCCTGTCTTACCCATTTGCTCCCCACTTGGTCAGATGCTGGGCACAGGGTTCCTGCTGGCACATTCCTTACACAAAGTTTGGCTGCACTTACTAAGAGAGCATGCACCAGATGAGAATGGGTCAGCCTCATCCTTTCCCTCCCTAGCATGCTGCGCTGTACACTGAGATGGGGGTGAGCATGTTGGCATGAGAGTTGACTGCACCAGTTTTGTGACATCTGAGTTCTACCTCTGCAACCCCCTACCATTTCCACCAGCGCATCCTCAGCATGACAGCTGCAGCTAAGAAATGCAATTTTGAGTTCCAATTACTGGCTGTTGAGAAATCTCAAAAATAAGGGGGTCTGTTAAAGACATTGAAGTTCAAAATAAATACACTATGCAATTGTCTTGTGACTATTTATTAAGCATTGTTCACAGATAGTGGTCTGTATCTACCTAGTAACCACCAGACTTGGTTTCTTCTGTAATAAAAAGTACCTTTTCAGTATATAGTTAGCAGGTATCTAGCAAAATAAGATTTATCTGATGTATTTGTTTGTGAGAATAAGTCAAGGTGTAAATACGTATAATATTGTAGCAGACCCTAAATGTGGAAACATGAATTATTCAAATCTCCTGTCAAAGCCTGTTTTGCAGCTGAATTTCCTCACTTTCTGCCTTAAAGCTGCTGTTCCAAAGTTAAAGAAATACTTTGTCAGAGTTCCACACCACCCCCAAAAAAAGTTCTATACAGTGATCCCATTGGTTGGTTCAGCATGATTGCTTTTGGCTTTGCAGTGAATAATATACTCAACTGCTGCTATTTGTGGTATCAGTCTGCCCTTGTGCAGAAAACAATGTTTTTCCAAGCAAAGAGATTAAAAGTCTTTTCAGTTGTGTTTTTATTTAGTGAAAAGTTTATTGAACTCCAGAAATTTGTGGGATACAACCATGCTACTCCTGCCCATATGCATGGCTAAATTTAAACAACTCCTTCTTAGAGCAAGAATTGAATTTAGCAAGCTAGGAGGGAATCAAAAGAGGGTCAGGAAAGCAGCAAGTTTGGCAGCAAACCAGGGGCAGCAGGAACAAGGTGGCTCAGCAGCAGGCACAGAGGTGGCCATGGAAGGAAGCAAGCTATCCCTGTCTCCGTAACCAAACACAAGGTGTGGCCAATTACTGATCAGGCTTCCTGGACATTAGGCCCTAGTGCATAGCTAATTTCTGACAGTGGGCCGTCTGGTGGGTTGTGCACCTTGGCTGATGGGGCAGGGATGACATAGCTGCCAGTGGGCCACGCACAGGCCTAGTGGCCCAGGGCCAGACATATCCTGGATGGCTGTGGCCCCTGACACGCCATGGTGCCTACTGGTAACAACCAGTGCCTGCCCCCATGGACAGCTCCATGTGCCACACGCTCAGCAAGAGGCAGATGGGACTGGACTGCACCCAGAGACAGTCCCACATCAGCAGGGGATTTCCTGTATGTCCCTGATACCCCATGGACATTGTGCCTATGCTGTCGTGGAGGTGGGGAGGTGTTGTCCCCACGTACGTGGCCCTGAGATCCCTGATCAGGGACTGAAAGGCTGTCTTTGTCTCCTTTCAGCGGTGCCATTCAAGGGCTGGCAGAGTCCAGTGCCCTCTATGGTCTTATCAGACTGGACAACCAGCATCATTGGAAATTACACAAACTGATAAAGTACACATCAAGTCTTTGTTCCATTACTGGCTTCCTGTGTGATTTTTGGGCAAGTCATTCAGCCTCTTTGTGCCTGAGTTCCTCATGTGTCAAAAGGATAATAGCACTGCCTGCCTCAGAGGGGTGTTGTGAAGATAACTATATTACAAGAATGAGAAACTCTGAGATCTACTGATAAAAAGCTTTCTAGAAGGTCCTAGGTATTATCTTCGCTGCTACAAATTCTTTAGAAATTACATAATTTCAAATATCAGAGAGGTAGCCGTGTTAGACTGTATCTTTGAGAACAACAAGAAGTCCTGTGGCACCTTATATAGACTAACAGATGTTTTGGAGCATAAGCATGAAGTGTGTGTTTGCCCACAAAAGCTTATGCTCCAAAATATCTGTTAGCCTATAAGGTGCCACAGGACTTCTTCTTGTTCTCAGAATTTCAAATGTTAGATGAACCAATTCTCAGAGGACAGCACTTAAATTCAAAAGAAACGGAAAACGTGCCTATTATACTATGTTTTATGTTATTCAAAAATAGTTATTTTAAAAATGGACTTGAGCCACAAAATTCTGATCTAGACTCCAAGCATCCCAGGGCTTGGGCTAGGTCCACTATAGAGATAAGGGAAGGCTGTGAAATTCATACCAGGATTTAGATTTTGAAATACCACCTCCTCTGAACTGCAAGATAAAACAGTTTAGTTCTTTAAAGTGGCACGTCAGATATCTCAAAGCCTCCACAATTGTAAGGTATTATACTACTAGATAGATAGATGGATGGATGTTCTTTTCTTGCTTATTGGTCTGTATTGATATATTTTATGGTTAATTCAGTATAGAGCCACAAACAGTTCTCCAATACGATAACATATGTCTGGCTCTTACCATACTGTTCTTCATGAAGTGCTTGACTGTGTCCATTCCAGTTTAGGTGTATGCACACCACAAATAAAGTTGCTGGAATTTTCTATCCTAGTGGTTTCAGTTACATCAGCTCCAGCACACTCTGGTGACGTGCGCTCAAAGCAATTGTATAAATGGCCCAACCAACCCCACACCTCTTGTCTTTTTTTTTTTTTTTTATTGCTCATAACTGGGTGTGACTCACCACTGAGTGTCCTCCCTTTGGTCTCTTTGGCTACGTCTACACTAGCACATTATGTTGAAGTAGCCTATTTTGAAGTAAGAACATCGAAATAGGCTACTTTGACGATTATCGTCTACACGTCCTCCATGGCTGGCAACGTCGATGTTCAACGTCGAAGTAGCGACGGGGAACATGGAAAGGAGCCGCCCTGGAAGGAAATGCAGAGCGTCCACAAACACAAGCACCCTATTTCGAAATAAGGGGCCAGGAAAGACCGCGGACCGGGTCACAGAGCACACTAGCCCTTCCAGGGCAGCTGCAAGCCGCTCCTTTAAAGGGCCCCTCCCAGACACACCCAGCCTGCCCAGCATGAGGTCTGCAGAGCAGTAGCCACACTCTCGCAGACCAAGTCACAGCAGATATGGACACCCAGCAGCAGCTGCAGCTGCAGCAGCAGCAGCAGGAGGAAGCGGAGGCCCTCCAGGTAGCCATCCAGGGGGCAAGCGCCCTGCTAGGTGCTGCCCGGGAGGCTGCCCAGTGGCTCCTGCCAGAGGAGCCCACCCTGGAGGCAGACAGGGATGCCCCTGTCCACCGAGCTCCCCTCTCTCTCCCTCACCGGCTGCTCCCCCGCCTCTGGAGCTACCCCACCAGCTCTGAGTGGTGGGAGCAGCTCGTCATGTGGGACTGGGACGACGATATGTGGCTCCGGAACTTCCGCATGCGCCAGCAGACCTTTCTCAAGCTCTGCCAGTGGCTCACCCCAGCACTGAGGCACCATGAACCTGGATGCGGCACGCCCTCCCTATTGAGAGGAGGGTCGCAATAGCCGTCTGGAAGCTGGCCACTCCAGACAGCTGTCGCTCCGTGGGACACCAGTTTGGAGTGGGAAAGGCCATGGTCAGGGCCGTTGTCATGGAGGTAAGGAAGCCTGGGCACGCACCCACTGGGGGGCGGGGGGGCCAGGTGTGGGCTTAGGGAGGGAGGGGCCAGATGTGGGGCTGGAAAGGGAGGGGTACTGGGGAGGGACGGGCTGGGCAAGTGGGGTACCCGGGGAGGTGCCTGGGAGGGGGGGCCTGGGGGAAGGGCCCTGGGGCACCCTGCACAGCCTCATGGGCACCTGTGTTCCCTCCCAACAGGTGGTCCATGCGCTTAACACCATGTTGCTCCAGAGGGTCATCCGACTCGGGGACCTGGACGCAGCCATTGCCGGATTCGCCTCCATGGGGTTCCCAAACTGCTTCGGGGCCATGGATGGGACCCACATCCCCATCCGCGTCCCGGACCACAGTGGAGGAAGATACATCAACCGCAGGGGCTACCACTCCGTGGTCCTGCAGGCCATGGTGGACAGTCGGGGCCACTTCCAGGATGTGTACGTGTGCTGGCCTGGCTGCACACATGATGCCCGTGTTTTTAGGAACTTGGGCCTGTGCCACCGGCTGGAGGCGGGGACCTACATCCCCCAGAGGGAGATCCCTCTGGGGGACACCACCGTGCCCCTCTGCCTCGTGGCGGATGCGGCCTACCCCCTCCAGCCCTGGCTCATGCGCCCGTACACCGGCCACCTCAACGTCAGCCAGGAGCGGTTCAATGCCCGCCTGAACCACGCCTGCCAGGTGATGGAGAGAACATTTGGCCATCTGAAGGGCCGCTGCCAGTGCCTCCTTGCCCGACTGGATGTCAGCCTCCAGAACATCCCCCAGGTTGTGGGCGCATGCTGCACGCTGCACAACATCGTTGAGAACAAGGGGGAGGCTTTTGTCCAGGGGTGGGCAGTTGACGCTGGCATGGGCTTCCCCCAGCCGGCCGCCGCACCCAGCCGCCAGGCCCACCATGAGGGGGTACGGGTTCATGAGGCCCTGCAGGCCCACTTCAATCAGGGAGACCCCTGAACACCTCCCTGGCCTTCCCCAGAAGACCCCCCCCACACACACAGCCCGCAATGCCCACACACCACCCCCAACACCTGCACGCCACCCCCCCAACAAGCACACGCGTCCAGCTTTTTGGAAAATAAAACCTTCTTTTTTTAACCGGATAACTTGTTTGATTCAACAAAGAAACTTAAACTAATCTACAAAAAGGGGGACAACTATATACAAAAAGGGGGACAACTATATACATGGGCCAACAGCCGAGCCATCCGCTGGGCCCCCATCAGTCCGGGGTGGGGGTAGGGGGCGCGAGCCCTGGCGGGTATGGCTTGCAACTCCCCCTGCCCGTGTCTGTAGTCCCCTGCGTGGCCAGCTGGGGCTGGGAGGACTGGCAGGTATGGCTGGGATGCCTCCACTGACCAGTCTTCAGCCCCAGTGGGCTCTGTGGAGCTTGCTGGTGGTGAGGCGGATGGGGCAGCAGGCGGTGAGGCGGGTGGAGCGGCAGGTGGGGCAGCAGGCGGTGAGGTGGCTGGAGCGGCAGATGGCGCAGCAGGTGGCGAGGTGGATGGGGCGGCGGGGAGGGCGGCCCAGGGGGCAGTGGGGGGCGGGAGCTGGGCAATGACCTCCCGGATCGAGCCGGCTATGTCCCTGAAAACCTCCATAAAGTCCTCCCGTGCCGCCCACTGCTGGGTGGACTCCTCCCGCTCGAAACGGAGTCTTTCCTCTGCCCCCTCCATCTGCCGCCAGAGAGCTGCCAGGAGCTGAGGGTCCACCGGGGCCATCCCCAGAGTCTGGCAGTGGCGGGACCGTCCCACTGGCCTTGGGGGTGTCTCCGGGCACTGGTGGTGGCTGGCCACCGGTGGGCTGTCGGGGACAACAGAGGGTGCCTGGCTGCCTGGGGCATCAGATGCTGCAGCTGGAGAGAGGGAGAGAGGGAGGGGAAGGCTGTTAGTACAGTGCCCTGGTCCATGGCCCGTTCTCCCTGCCCCCTCGTGGGTGCTGGATCTCCGTCCCCTTCGGTGGGTTTGATGTCCCTGTTGGCTGTTGCCATGGCATTGCCCCCCCACCCCTGGGGTCAAGACTGAGTTCTGTCCATGGGTATGGGTGCTGATGGGCGCTGATGGCTGTGCCGCTGTCCTGGGACTGTACTGTGGCTGGGCATTCGCGGGTTGGGGTCCGCTGGGGGTGTGTGAGGCTCCCAGTCGTGGCTGGTGCCCCTGCCCTGTGGCCCATGGTTGTGTGCTCTGTGGGGTACGTACCTGACCGTCCATTGCTGCGGCTGGGGGAAGCCCGGTGGGCGGATGCCCGGCTGATGCTCCGGGAGGGGAGGTTGATGAGGAGCCCCCACTCCTCGCTGCTGGACCCCTCCTCCACTGTCCCGAGGGGGAGCTCCTCAGGTGGGCCCTGGGCTGTGGGGCTGGCCTCTGGCTCCGAGGCCTGCTGGGGCTCGTCGGCCATGGTGTCAAGGGTGGCCGGGGGGGGAGGAGGTGTCCCGGGGGCCCAGGATGGCCCTGAGCTCCCTGTAATAGAGGCAAGTGGTGGAGGCAGCCCCAGACCGGCTGGCCGAGTCCTCGGCCCGGGCATACCCCTGCCGCAGCTCCTTCAGCTTACTCTGGACATGATCCGGAGTGCGGGCCGGGTGACCCCGGGCGGCCAGGCCCTCGGCCAGTCAGGCGAATGCTTCTGCGTTCCGCCACTTGCTCCCCACCACGTGGAGCACCTCCACCTTGCCCCAGAGCCCCAGCAGGTCTCGGAGCTCAGCCTGCGACCAGGAAGGGGCCCCGTGTCCTTTTGGCCCCCCACCTGGCTGCTGGGAGTGCTTGGGTCCCCTCAGGAGGGGAGCCCTGGGGGTGCTCGTGGGGCTGGCTTAATGCCACAGGTGAAGGCAGCGGGGATGGGGGCCTCTGAGAAGCGTGCAGGGCTAGCACGTGCCTGTGCTGCTGCCTGCATACTCTCAGCTTCCTGCCACAGGAAATCTGGGTCCGTGGTGCCTTTAAGGCTGCTGCGCGCAGGGACCATAGAGCCCCGCAGGGGCTGGACAGAGTATCTCTCAACCCCTCAGCTGATGGCTGCCATGGAGGACCCCACAATTTTGAAGTAGCAGGACGTGGATCGTTTACACACACCGTACTTCGACGTTGAACGTCAAAGTAGGGTGCTATTCCCATCCGAGGATGGGAATAGCGACTTCGACGTCTCGCCGCCTAACGTGGATTTCAACGTCAAAATAGTACCCGGAGCGTGTAGACGTGATGGGTGCTATTTCGACGTTGTGCTGGCTACTTCGAAGTAGCCAGCTAGTGTAGACGCACCCTTTGGGACTTAGTTCAATCCAGCCTCCAGAGTGCCCTCTTCTGGCAGTGTCTTACTTGCTGTTACCTGTTTGCTCTCCACTGGTTGACATCTGGACCCACATCCTTCCTGGATAACAGTACCCTTCCCTCAGGGCACTGCCTTGCCACAGTACTTCCACTCTCTGCAGTCCTCCCCCCCCAGGGAACCACATTCCCCTATATCCACCTTGCCTCAGTGACCCACTGCCAGTCATCATCTAGCCCCTTAATTGAGGGGTAAACTCCAGTCTGAAATGACCACTCATCATTGGCAAGGGGTCATGGACCTGCTGCCTGGATACCTCCCTGCAGCCCTACTGTACTCAGGCCTTGTCTCAGGCCCTGCAGCCTGAAAGTAGGTTCAGACCAGAGCTCTACCAGCTCTGCCTGCCTTTCTTCAGCCCTACTCTCTCTGGCAGCCAGGCCACACCTGGAGCAAGAATAATCTGTTTTCTCTTTCGACTTAGGAGCCCCTGTTTGTACAGCCCCAGCTGGGTCCCAATTATCTGCAGCCTCACCTGTGGCTGCCTATCACTTAAGCCGTGTCTACACGTGCACGCTACTTCGAAGTAGCGGCACTAACTTCGAAATAGCGCCCGTCACGGCTACACGTGTCGGGCGCTACTTCGAAGTTAACATCGACGTTAGGCAGCGAGACGTCGAAGCCGCTAACCCCATGAGGGGATGGGAATAGTGCCCTACTTCGACGTTCAATGTCGAAGTAGGGACCGTGTAGTCGTTGCGCGTTCCGCAACATCGAAATTGCGGGGTCCGCCATGGCGGCCATCAGCTGAGGGGTTGAGAGACGCTCTCTCTCCAGCCCCTGCGGGGCTCTCTGGTCATCATGTGCAGCAGCCCTTAGCCCAGGGCTTCTGGCTGCTGCTGCCGCAGCTGGGGATCCATGCTGCATGCGCAGGGTCTGCAACCAGTTGTCGGCTCTGTGGATCTTGTGTTGTTTAGTGCAACTGTCTGGGAGGGGCCCTTTAAGGGAGCGGCTTGCTGTTGAGTCCGCCCTGTGACCCTGTCTGCAGCTGTGCCTGGCACCCTTATTTCGATGTGTGCTACTTTGGCGTGTAGACGTTCCCTTGCTGCGCCTATTTTGATGTGGTGCTGCCCAACGTCGAAGTTGAACATCGACGTTGCCAGCCCTGGAGGATGTGTAGACGTTATTCATCGAAATAGGCTATTTCGATGTCGCTACATCGAAATAAGCTACTTCGAAGTAGGCTTCACGTGTAGACGTAGCCTTAGTCTCCTTAGATTGGGTTTAATCCTTATAGGTCCACTGTGGGGTAGACGCCCCATCACACCAACCTTGACAGTTGTTGGAAGTCCTTTCACTGCTCAGGCAGTTCGTCCTTGTGCCTTTTCCTGTTTCTTTAGTGTAACTAGTTACTGTAGTTTGATCGTTAGTTCTAATCGTTGAGTAGTTTTAATTTTCTATATATTTTAGAGAGATTGTGTGTTTGATCAAGAACTTCTCCTATATGGTAAGAGCAGGGACCACCACATTGGGCATACAGTTTTTTTATCATAACAAAGTAGCATAGGGGTTTGGCTGTGCCAGGAAAACAAAGTGTGCCTGAAATGGGAGAGCTTCTCATAAAATCAAACAGAAAAAGATGGCATGACCAATTTAAGTACAATTCTCAAAACGGACATATTTAAGTGAATGTTGAAACAGACTGAACCAAGATGAGCTAGAAAAACAGGATGAACTTGGAAGAGGATTGCTTCTCCATTCACCTTATGGAAAAGAGATAAGGTGGAGAAATTTGGAGATGTACTCTGTTTTGGCATAGCTAAATTAATGCTTAAGGTTTGAAAGCTAGAAGAAAATGTTTTGGAAACCAAATTAACTAGAGCCCTTTTTTTTAAAACATACTGATTTATAAGTGTATATGAGGATGACAAAAAATACATTTATTGGAATTCCCATTTAAAAATTGTACTAAAAAAATTAGAGACATTTTAACAATCCCTTTTCAAAAGAATTCTGAAATAAAAATTAACTTTGTAAAAATAAGATGGTATTTTTGAAAAATAACGTTATTTAAATAAAGCATGTACAGCCCATGGAGGTAGACCACTTCAGAATCATGCTTCTTGGACTCAGCACCAAGCACCTCAGCTTCAGTGTGGAACCCTCGTCCTACAGTCTTGAGCCCTAGCACCAATCTTTGTCTTTGATGCTCAAGAAGAAACTTAGAAAGTAGCAGGGGAAGAGTCAAGCCCCAGTGCCAAAGCCAAGTAGGCCTGGTGACATAATAGAGGAAGACCTGCATTGGGCAACTCTTCTTCCCTGGTACTGCCACAGTTTCCACTGAAACAGGTACAGAGGCACCCTTCAGGAAGACAGTGTACCCGCTAATTCACAATACTGTTGACTTTGGAGACCTGTGTCCCTAGAGACTTGGTACTCTTGGTATCACTAAGTGGCAGAAAGCCATCTCATAGGCTTTGTGAGGGACTGCAACTGCCTTCCCTAGGGGCAGCATCTGCATTACGTTCACCAACAACAGGAAGTCCTGTGGCACATTATAGACTAACAGATATTTTGGAGCATAAGCTTTCATGGGCAAAGACCCGCTTCGTCGGATGCATGAGTGGGTGTGGGGGGGTTCACCGTGGCTTGAAGCATTAGCACCAAGGGGAACAGCACTACCTTGGTCTCCCTTCCTCTGTTTGTTCTCTTCATCAGAGTCCAAAATGGGGTCTTCTCCATGTCATCATAGGCACTCACGCTGCTCCCCAGGCCATTCTGATATTATGGTGGGTGCAAGTATAAGGGTGCTGCTGAATACTTGGCCACCACATGCATGGAGCTGACACCTTAGCAGTGGCCATTTTTGAACCCATGGGGGTTTCTGGTAGCCCATGGTATGCTCCCAAGATTATCGTATTCTGTGGCCTCAGAAATTAGGGCACCCCCCAAGACTGCATTGAAAGAGCCCAACACAGATTCTGAAACTGAACTGGGGACTGAGCCTCAGGAATAAGTAACGCAAGTCTCTGCTGACACAGGAGACGTGTCAGAAACTTCTCAGTCAGTCATAGCTGAGTGCACCACAAGGTGACCCCCAGGCCTCCCAGGACGTGTTAAAGCAGATGGCTTTGAACTTGGGTATACAGGCAGGGTGATCAAGGAGACAACACATAGCCTCAGCAGCAGGTCCCTCTAGGATGGCTTTACCACTCAATGAGGCCATTATTGATCCAGCCAAGTCACCGTGGTAAACCCCTGCCAACATTAAGACAGCAAATCATACAGAGCACAGATACTTTGTACTGTCTAAAGGATGCAAGTTCCTTTTCTGGCACCCTCCCACAGGGTTCCTGGTTGGGGTGGCCACCAAAGAAAGAGATTGACAAGGTCAAGCAGGATCTGCACCCAAGGCTAGAGATGCAAAGAATTTGGACCTGTTTGGTTGAAAGGCATACTCCATGAGGTGGGGTCATACAGCTCTACATATCAAACTAGCAAGCCTTGTTAGATTGCTATGATTTTAATAGGTGAGAGTCCATGCTACAATGTAAGGACTTGCTCCCTTAGGAGTCTAGACAAGAATTCTCTTCTGTAGTTGGAAAAAGAGTGGCAATGGCTTCCCTGCTGGAAGCACTGGATGCCGCTGATTCCATGTCCAGATCAATAGCCAAAGATGGCAGCCATGTACTGGAGCTCATGCTTGCAGTCCTCAGGGTTTCCTCAGAAGGTGCAACAAGCCTTGCACAACCTCCCTTCTGAAGGATCCTTGGTGTTTTAAGAGAAAGTGGATGCTAGACTCCATGGCCTCAAAGACTCTATGGCAGTCTTAAAATCTCTAAGTCTGTATACCCTGGCAGTATCAAGAAAACACAACAGATTGACTGCTACTTTGCCCAGCCAGGCAGGCAAGATTAACAGAGGAAGAAGTGCAGGGGGTTCAGACATATGTCTCCTCAGCAAGACTATTGCAGTTGATCCCTGACACTTGGCAAGCTCAAAGCATTCATTTGACAAGACGTATAAGATTGACACTACAATCCTCTCAACACCAGATCCAGGTACACCCTTGTTTTCCAACTGACATTTCTGCTTCTTCAGTGCCTGTAGCATCTTACCTCACATTGTTGGGTTCTAAGCACAGTAAAAGTGGGATAAGACAGCCAATTTTTGTCTGCCCCAACTTCCCACCTCTCCTTGCAATTCTTCCTCAGGACTCTTCTCCAATAAGCAACTGTTGGAACCAGAAGTCAAATCCTTCCTTTAAGTGAGAGGTGTGGAAGAGATTCCATTCCACCTCAGAGGAAAGAGATTCTATTCCCGTTATGGCCTAAACCCAAAAGCCCAGGGTTATCTCGGACCTCTCCTAGATCTGCATCATCTCAATCACTATCTCAGGAATTTATAGTTCCTCATGGTCTCCTTTTCTTCCATCATTCCCTTGCTGAATCCAGGAGATTGGTATACTGCCCTCAGTCTAAAGGACACATACCCCCACATGTTGATTCGATAAGGCCACAGTAGATTCTTAAGATTTGTCATGAACCAAGTTCCACTATCATTTTGTGGTTCTTCAGTTCAGACTGACAGCTATGTGATAGGTCTGCACCAAATGTGTGGTGGTCATGGCAGCTTTCCTCAGAAAAAAAGAGACTTCATTTATTCCTGTACATTGCCAACTGGCTAGTCAGAGGCTCGTCCAGAGTTCGGGTGGAATCTGACATCCATATTATGCAATCAGCCTGCCTATTCAGAAATGGCCAGAAATCCACCCGTCTCCATCCAAAGGATAGCATTCAGAGCTGCTGCTCTCAAGTCCATGCAGGCAAGGGCCCTATTTTCAGAAGATTGCTTTCGGTCAATTATGGCCCTGAGAAGATCCCTTCAGGCTCATCTGAACACAACAGCATGAAAGTGTCTAAGCTGTCTGAGCTGCATAGCTGTATGCACATACATAGGGCAACATGCAAAGCTACATCTCAGACCTCTGCAAGCCTGGGTGACCATGGTGTGCTGTCCTTTGCATCATCACCCAAATTTGTTGCACACATTTCCCACTAAGGTCCTTGATTCACTTGCATGGTGACTGAAATACTGCATAGTATGTGCAAAAGTACCCCTTTTGTAATCTCAACCATCACTGTTACAAGTATCTGACACATCTGCCCTAGGCTGGAGAACCCATCTAAAGTCTTTCTAGACTCAGGACCTCAGGTCTCAGAAAGCTTTCCCTCCATATCAGTGTCAGGAAGGTCAGGGTGATTCACATAGCATGTAGGCATTCCTACATCATATTACAAATAATTTTGGTTCTTGACGACAACAGCCATGTTCTACAGCAGTAGACAGAGTAGATCACACTCTTCTCCCAAAGCAATCTAGCTGGGGGAGTTCTACATGTGTCCACCTTCCTGGAACACAGAGCCAGCTGCTGGATCATCTCAGCAGGTCTTTCTCCTCTCATCACGAGTGGTGCCTCCAACTGCATATGTGATATGCCAACTGGACATCACAAGGGACATCTTCCAACAATGGGGTCTCCCCTTACAGACCTCTTTACTGCCTGAAACAACAGGAAGTACCGTGAGTTGCTCACTGAAAGCAAACAGAGAGGAACAGTGCCTTTGTTCTTTGATCTGTTGCTTTCTATAAGCAATAGACTGAATAGTTCCGCAGATTGACTTAGCTGTTCATAGAGCTAGCAGAAAGAATGAAGGACTTTCCCATCTTCACCTACAGAATTTGATGTGCAATACTATATGCATGCAGGCATGTTATGAACTCACAAGTTTTCTGTCCCCAGTTAACCTGGCTGCTCATTCCACAAGATTGCAGACCTCAGCATCTGCCTTCCTAGTGTAAGTCCCTATTCAAGACATCTGGGCTGTGTCTACACTTAGTAAAAACTTCAGAATGACCATGCTAACGGCCAAATCAAAGAATACTAATGAGGTGCTGAAATGCATATTCCACATCTTATTAGCAAGCTGCCAGCCACAGAACTTCGAAATTGCCACGGTTCGCTTGCCCACGGCTCATCTACACTGGGGTCCTTTTTGAAAGGACCCCACCAACATCAAAATCCCCTTATTCCTATGAGCTGCATTTCAGCACCTCATTAGTATTCTTCGATTTGGCCATTAGCATAGCAATTTTGAAGTTTTTCCTAAGTGTAGACGTAGCCCTGCAGAGCAGTGACCTGGTTGTCAGTACACCTGTTCTCAGTGCACTATGCCACAATTGCCAAACTGTGGCTGCTTCTACACTCACCCCCTCCCATCAGAGGTGGCATGGTAATGAGGCAATTCGAAGCAGGCTAATGAGGTACTAATGTGCATATTCAGCACCTTATTAGCATAATAGTGGCCGCGCAAATTTCAAAGTACAGACTTCAAATTGCAGACTGACATGTAGATGTGGGCAGCTTCAAAATAAACACCCCACTTCAACATTCCCTTTCTCCAGTCGAGTTCTGTGGGAATAAGGGAGTGTCAAAGTGTGGTGCTTATTTCAAAGCTGCCCCCGTCTACACTGTCAACCTGCAATTTGAACCCTGCAGTTCGAAATTCACATGGATGCCATTATGCTAATGAGGTGTTGAACGTGCACGTTGTCACCTCTTTAGCCTGCTTTGAATTACCTTATTACCATGCCACCTCCGATGGGAGGGGGCGAGTGTAGAAGCAGCCTGAGGCTCACAAGCCATATGTGGCTCTTTTACAGCTTAAGTGTAGCTCATGGAATCTCCCATGCCCCTCCATTCTC